>NC_135712.1:83292596-84026346 GCF_964656455.1 Halichoerus grypus
AGAGGGGATCCTGCTTCTCCCCCTGCCTCCGCCTCTCTCTCATGAAAAAATAAATAAAATCTAAAATAAATAAAAATAAAACATTAATAGGAAGTCCAGGACTTGATGGCCGTTTGCTGAAGTGCGCTCATCAACGTAATGCATACAGAGAGAAACAGCCCAAGAGGCCACTGTGGTGAGAAGGTCTAGGCTTCCCAGCCTCAGCAAAGGTCAGGCTGTCTGATGACTAAGGGCCCTACTTTTCCCTTCAATAATATTTACTAATGCTTTTATTTTTGTTTTGTTTTATTTTCTGCGTCATTTTATTTATGGTGATGCTCAGAAAGGTTAATTCTGCTAACTTTAAATAAACACAAAATACTACTACTAATAATAATAATGAAGAAAATTAAGTTTACAGCAGAATCCCACCACCTGTCAAAACATCAGGTTGTACACTTTAAATATACACAATTTTTATTTGTTGAGTACACCTCAATGAAGCTGGAAAAAGTGAACAAATGGATATATAAATAAAAGAATTCAACCACCAAAAGAACCCAAATCTTTTTTTTTTTGAAAATTTATTTTTAAGTAATCTCTACCCCCCAGCATGGGGCTCGCGAACTCACAACCCCAAGATCAACAGTTGCATACCCCACCAACTGACCCTAGCCAGGCGCCCCCCAAATCTTTTTTACTATGGATATATACCTTTTTACAATTGGGATGCAATTTTATAGCCTGCTTTTTCCACTTTGCACCATAAATTCATAATTCTCCCACAACTTTTTAAGTTATTTAGAAACATTGTTTTAAATGGTTATGTAACATGTTATTATATACATAGTATACTCCTAGTTTATTTTTCTCATTTTTCCAGGATTAGACATTCAAAGTGGCTTCAAATTCCCATTATTACAAATACCTAAGAAACAAGCATATTTAAACATACATCGTTGACTGCATATCTTCTTTGTATAATAATAGCTTTATTAATTTAAATTAATCATCATAAAAACCCAATGAAGTAAGTACAAATGAGGAAATGCAGTGGAGAGAAGTGAGTAATTTGATCAAGGTCACACAGTCAGTAAGTAGAAAAGCACAGATTTGAAACTAGACTACCACTGTGTCTTAGAAGGACATGCCATTTTTTAAGGATTTTTGGTAATGATCGCTAAGCTATTCAATTATCTCCAAGAAAGAACATACCAATTTATATTCTCTAAAGAACTATCTGACTGAGATGTTATGATTTAAAGGCTTCCTTTTCTCAAATATACCAATGTTATGATATTTAAAATAGAAAAATCTTTTTATGCCATCATGAAAGAAATGTCAGGCAAGTAGTACTAAGCTGCATGGTATCCATGTAACTATTCAACAAAAACCTGCTTATAACAACCTGCAGGGGAGGAGAATGGGATCCACCAATGCTCAAAAAACCTACATTTCCACTTAGGAAGATGCTGCCATGCTCTATGTGCATGCCATCAGGTGGGTCAATGCCCAAACAATGGTTTTTCACTTAAAAATGCTGAATTAATGGACATAGGGAAAATATACTAAATATTCTAAAGCACATCCAAATAGCTATAAAAGTTGGGCCTAAACGATAGAAAGGACAAATAAATTGTCATATATTCATGCAATAAAATACTCTATAGCAGTAATAATAGATGAATGTCATTAACATAATTTTGAGAGGATACAGCTAAACACAAATGTGCACACTATGAAATTCCATTTATATAAGGCTCAAAAATAGGTGAAAATAATCTATAGTTTGGGAAGCAAGTTTAGTTACCACTTTGTGGAGGTTTAGAAAGGGTTTGGTGACTGAGAGAACATAAGGTAGGCTTCTGAGGTGCTGGTAATATTCTATTTTTGCTCTAGATGCTATTTATGAGAGTATACACTTGTATGAGAACTCACTGAGCTCTGCTCTCATGACATGTGCAGTTTTCTGATATGTGTCCTATTTCAACTTTTTGAAACTGGGCCCAAGTTAAAATACATGCAGAAGTAAAGCAAATGATCATGTAAATAGACAGCCTCTTGAAATAGAACTGAGGGATATCACCAATTTAATAAAAACACACAACCAAATCTCAAATTAAGGAAGCCACTTGCTAGAATTTGGAGGGATGAATTTTTTTTAAGATTTTATTTATTTATTTGACAGAGAGAGAGAGCATAATCAGGGGGAGTTGCAGGCAGAGGGAGAGGAAGAAGCAGGGTCCCTGCTAAGCAGGGAGCCCGATGCAGGGCTCCATCCCGGGACCCTGAGATCATGACCTGAGCCGAAGGCAGACGCTTAACCCAGTGAGCCACCCAGGCGCCCCTGGAGGGATGAATTAAAAGCAAAATTTTATTTGAATGGCTTTAACCCAAAGTGACTTTGGGGGGAGTTTTGTTTCAAGAGAAAGATTTTTAATTACAAATGCTATTTCTTTAATAGGTAAACTATTCATATTTTCTATTTCTTCTTGTGCCAGTTTGGTAAGTGTTCTCTTTTAAGGAATTTGTCTATTTCATCTAACTTGTTGAGTTTATTGACATTAAATTGTCCATAACATTCCTTTATTATCCTATTATCCTTTTAATGTCTGTATTTCAGATCTTTATGTCACATCTTTTATTCCTGATATTGGTGGTTTCCTCACTGGGCATGGAGCCTGCTTGAGATTCTCTCTCTCCCTCTCCCTCTGCCCCTCCCCCCTCCAAAAAGAAAGAAAGAAAGAAAGAAATCAGAAAAGAAACAGAAGACTAGAACAATACTACCAACAAACTAGACCTATTGACATTTATAGAACACTCCATCTAGCAATATAAAAATGACTTTTGAGACATTTTTAGAATTGTCTTCATGGAGAATAAAGACAATTGCATACTAAAATATCTCAGCAGGAAAAACTACAGACCAAAAATTAAACAAACAAAAAAATACATGTCTGGGTTGAAAACCGTGGTTTTCAAACTTCGCTGTACATTAGAACCATCTGGGAAATTTTTAAAAATTTGATGCCTGGGACACTCTCCAGACCAATTTGATCAGAATCAGGTGAAAGAGGTAGTGAGTACATTAACCTAACAGGGTGAGTTCTGGGCAAAATTGTTAAATAGTGATGTTTCTCTTGCGAGGCATAGACTTCCCCTTTCTCTTCCTCTACTCCTTTCTGTGAAGGCTTCTTCCTCTCACTCCATCCCACCCCATTAGGAGAGAAATGCCTTAAAGTGTTTTCCTACTCTGTCCACTTCAAAGCCTCCTCTTGGAAAAGAATCATCTTTGTCATTTACTTCTTTATACAAGTATGTGTCAAAATTCCTTACATTAAGAATTAAGCCTTATTTTTAAATCATTATCCTCAATTAAAAGAATTTCAACCATTGACTTACAAATGCACCTAACACAAAAAAAGGTATTTCTGGTTTTGTGTTTTGCTTGTTCCTGGAAGACCGTTTTAAGGTATAAGACATTGATCAGATAGGTAACACCTGCTTATAGAATTATAGAATTATAAAATTACAAAGTTAGAAAGAATCTAAGTTGGGATTCCTGGCTGGCCCAGTCGGTGGAGCCTGGGACTTGATCTTGGGGTTGTGAGTTCAAGCGCCACGTTGGGTGTAGAGATTACTTAGAAATAATGTAGAAAATAAAAAATAAAGAATCTAAACTAAAATATCATTTATCTCCATATCCCAGATACAACCCCACCCATCTAAGAAGTGATTGTCCAGCTTTTGCTTAAATAACTATAACAAAACTTCTTTCCTCATTCCAGTTTTAGTCAGGCTTAATTAAAATAAAGATTTTCATTTCTTACATAATCATTGCACATAATGATTTTGAAAATTATGGAGCAAAATAGAAATTGTTAATGATGTCTTATTAATTTTAAAAATAATGCTTAATAATATCTATAGTAAGATGACTGAAGAGTTACAACTCCAATACCAAGTGCTATCAACTGGGCAAAATGACTTACCCTCTTTAGGCCTCAGTTCACCCATCTGTAAAATGGGGACAATAATACTATCACATTTACAAAGTTGTTAAGACAAACTTTAATGAGTTAATACAAATAAAATTTGTGGGACAATGCCTGGAACAATGTTAGCTAGTTTGGTTATGATTGGTTGTGGCTTCTCAGAGAAGTATGATGAAAAGACTCCAGCTCCTTCCAGGTGGCCATGAGTAAGCAGGATCAGCCATGGTGCAGGAGAGCACAGATGTGCATGACTGCCAACCACTTCTGAACTATACTATGGCTGCAACTCTAAAAGGATGTATGCAAACTGACAAGTACCAGCAGAGAACAAGATAGTTTAACAGCTGAGGCAATTAAAGGTAATCTAACTGGGATTCATTTTTTCCCCTTTGTTAAACAATTTTTTTATCGCAGTTACAATCTTGTAACTACAGATTAAAACAAAGTAAATTTTTTAAAAGCTCACCCTTATTTTGGATGGTAATTTCCATCCATAGTATCCATTGAAGTCCTCGTGAGCCCTTTGAGATAAACCTCTCTGCTATGGTTTGAATATTTGTGTCCCCCCTCCAAAACTCTTATATTGAAATCCTAACCCCAAAGATGCTGATATTAGTAGGTGGGGTGCTTACATCATGAGGGTGGAGCCCTTGGAGCGGGATTAGTGTCTTATAAAAGAGGCTCCAGGAATTTTCCTAGCCCCTTCTACCATGTGAGGATGCAAAGAGAAGTTTGTGACCTGGAAGAAGGCCGCACCTGACCGTGATGGCACCTTGATCCTGGACTTCCAGCCTCCGGAACTGTGAGAAAGAAGTTTCTGTTGTTTGTAGCCACAGTCTGTGCTATTTTGTTATGGCAGCCTGAACAGATGAAGAAATTCGCCCTTGCTCAGAACACTACATCTGTTAATTCTCCTTTGTTTCTGCCATTTTGAGAAGAGTTTTCTAGGCAAAAGCTTCCTGCTTTTATGTTCTTCAGTGTAATTTATTAGTATAAAAATATTTACCATATTACTAATTATTCTTCAAATAAATTTTCATAGCTTCATACTGCATCATGATTTACTTCTGAGCTCCTATTGTTGGACATTTAATTTATTTCCATTTTTCACTCAGAAATAAAATGCTAATAAACATCTTTGCTGATAAATTTGTGGGTTCATTTATGACTATTCCCTCAAGACACTAGGCCACATGTCTGCAATGCCATGTTATCAATAGCCTGGATGACATCAACATTTGGGGCAATAGCTTGAATGCGCTGCTTACTCACATGAAGATTTTGGTCAACCGAAAGAGCCCTCTTTTTCACATTTGTTACTGTTTAACCACATCTCCTCCACCCAGACCCAAAATATTTTGTTTTTAACCCATCATTCCAAGCCTATCGAGATGATTTTTTTAAGTTTTTATTGCTTAGTTTGCAGAGTATTCAATGTAGAAAATGTGGCGAAAGAGGCATGCTCACAGATGTATATAGAAAATATTTGGGGCGCCTGGGTGGCTCAGTCGTTAAGCGTCTGCCTTCAGCTCAGGTCACGATCCGAGGGTCCTGGATTTGAGCCCCACATCAGGCTCCCTGCTCAGCAGGAAGCCTGTTTCTCCCTCTCCCACTCCCCGTGCTTGTGTTCCCTCTCTCGCTGTGTCTCTCTCTGTCAAATAAATAAATAAAATCTTTAGAAAAAGAAAATATTTGCCCACAAATCAAATTTTTTTTTTTTTTTGCAGAATTAACACCACGCAGTTTTTCAATTTGCCTAGAACCCCCACCTTATAGAAGGAACCTCTGTGCTGTGGTATCCCCTCCCCGCTATCCATTCCTTCCTCTGACTCACAAAGTAAGACTCTCTTCAAGACACTCCAGCAGTCCAGGCTATGTCGCTGGCCCTAGAACTTGCTGGCTTTCTCCCACATCAGAAGGTTCACAGCCTTTTGGGGATGCCTAAAATGCCACCTTGTTATGTCCATTCCCAATCTTTCTTTCATGTCTAACTGCCTCCTTCATGTGAAATCATCAAAGGAATGAGCTCTATTTCTGGCAATACCAAATGGGGTGGCCCCTATGAGGCAACTATTAACATCAATGCAGCTCCTGATTTCAGCAAATACTTATTGTGGGCCTACTATACGCACGGCTTCAAGCTTAGACACTCTGAAGCCAAAGCTCACTGACGGTGCCTGTGTTTAAATCTATACACAACTGCCATAGGGAAAATGCCTTTTGAAAAAACAAATACCCGCCACTTTAAAATCTGCTACAAACTTTTTTGAACTAGTAGTTAAGGGTAGCGGGGAAGGGAAAATGAAACTTATTTTGAAATCTCGCAGCTGAACTGTCGTTCTCCCTACTTCACAATTCTGCAACCACTTTATGGATTTCCCAGCAAAGTATTTGTGTCTGGGTGGTGAAAGCAAGGGAAGTAAAATGTAAATGCCAAGGAATCGGGTGACATATTCACATCAGATTTCAGAAGACAAAGAATAAAAGCTCACAAGTGCTAATCTAACTCCAAGCTGACAAAATAAAGACAAATTAATGTAGGCTCTCTGGAAAGTCTGGAGCTGAGTAAGCTATAATGCTTGAAAAAAATAGGTAAACAGTCCCTTCTTCTGGTCATTATCTTCTGAAGTGCACGAGACATTAAATAAACAGTCATATTATGTTCAAAATACTCCTAAGATGAAAAAGACTGTCAACCAAGCATTTGCAGAAGATAATGGCAAAGAAAAGACAACATCATAGAAGTAAGACATCCGGAAAATAAAATCATTTAGCAGGCTTTCAAAACTGACAGGTTCTGAAGGAGGCAGTTTTGTTCCTACCTAAATTTTTGTGAAGAAAAACAGCTTATGAAAAATGATTTTTTTTGTTGTTTATTTATTTTTTTTGGTGCCTTAAGGGCTGGAGAGGACTTGGGACCCACTAGTCTAGCTCTCCCTCTTCCCACTGGCAGGTGAAGACACTGAGACCCTAGGGACTTTTCAAAGTCAAGAGCAGGGCAAGGCCTGGAGTGCCAGTCTAGAGCGCATGGTCCAATGCCCCAGGTTACAACAAGCATGTTGGCATCCCCTGAACTTGACTCAAGGGGCCATGCTCAAGGGCTTAGGGAAAACTCCGGGGACTTTTAAAAAACAAGACCACACAACAAGTAAATGCACTAGACTGGATCCTGCACTGGGGGCAAATTCTGTAAAAGACATTATTGAGATAATTTTTGAAATCTCAATATCAATAATAGTGTCTAATATATGTTAAATTTCCTGAATTTATAACTACAGTGGGTATGTGAGAAAATGTCTTTTTTCATAGGAGATACACGCTAAAATATTTAGGCATAAAGAGGCATAATGGCTGGAATTTGTTCTTGAATGGTTTGGAAAAAATACATTTTTTAAAGAGAAAGATAAAACAAATTTGACAAAATATTAGCAAGTAGTCAATCTGGGCGAAGGATATACAGGGATTCTTTTTCTTTTTCTTTTTTTTCTTGTTTTTTTAAGATTTTTTTTTTTAAGATTTTATTTATTTATTTGACAGAGAGAGACACAGCGAGAGAGGGAACACAAGCAGGGGGAGTGGGAGAGGGAGAAGCAGGCTCCCCGCAGAGCAGGGAGCCTGATGTGGGACTCGATCCCAGTACTCTGGGATCGTGACCTGAGCCGAAGGCAGTCGCTTAACCGACTGAGCCACCCGGGTGCCCCAAGATTTTATTTTTAAGTAATCTCTACACCCAACGTGGGGGGTCAAATTTACAACCCTGAGATGAACAGTCATATGCTCTACCAACTGAGCCAGCCAGGCATCCCTACAGGGATTCTTCATACAACTTCTTACATCTCTTTTGTAAGTTGAAGTTATTTCAAAATAAAAGCTTTAAAAATATTTTAAAAACTAGACGTTCTATATATTTACACTGAGCAAAAGTACTTCCATGATCCCATCCTGACCGGTCTACTCTTAAAGAGAAGGGATAAGTACCTCCTTTGCACAGTTTGCAGGACACAGAAATCCCCACCAGACAGAATGCCGAGCCACTGTAGTGAGCCAAGCCTCTAGTCGAGTCAGGGACAGCTGGAAATAGCAGGGGCTGAGTCAGGAGTGAACTGAGTTAGTCTGGGGCACAAGCTCTGGGATCAACGAGTTTGTGGTCCTAACTTTCTGCCTCTCACTGGCTTTGTGACTGAGGCGGCTTGCCTGACTTCTCTGCATCTCCCCATTCCCACCAAACAATACCGACTTCATAGAGGGATGGTAGGGATTAAATGACCTAAAGCTCACCAATTTCTAAGCCTGGCACAAAATAAATTTTCAAGGTGGAAATTGTTATGATTATTATCAGGTCTGAGTTTAAATACACAGGCTGCCAGAAAACATCTCATTCACTCACTCCTTCACTTCACTCAGATCCACAAACTTCTATTTTGACAAGAGCTGTGCCAAGCTTAGGGTGTTCAGCAACATACAAGACAATTCCCTCTCTCAGAGGGCTTACATTCTAGGGGGAATCAGCAGGTGAATAGGCAATTACACCAAAAGTGAGACCAGGCCATCATGAGAGGATGATCAGCATGAGGTAGGAACCTGGGACTGGCACCTAAGCCAAACTGCGGGGGCCAAGGAGGATGGGTAAGAGTGAGGCAGGCAAAAGTGGGTCAGCGGGAAGGACATTCCAGTCAGCGGGAGCAGAAAACATGTGCAGAGAGGTGGTGGTGCCCCTCAGGAAACAACAGCACAGGCATATACCAGCAGAGGTACCAATGGTGCCAATGGGGTATGAGAGACCTTCCCTGAGGGTGGGGCTAAACGGTGGGTTAGAGCCAGAGACAGGTCCTTGGAGTGTTAAGGAGCTTGGGTTTTTCCTGAAGAAACTTCTCAATGGTTGTAAGCACAGACAGATGAAAACAGATGAGAATTTTAGAAAATTATTCTGGCTACAACCCGTTCCTCCAAGACCATGGTTGTAGGTGGAGCTCTGGCAGGCAGTGATGGTGATAGCAGTGAGGCCAGATTCCAGAAGAGTCTGGAGAGAGTATAAAAGGATTTGGTACTTGCCTGAGGGTAGATAAGGAAAGGGAGGAGTCTAGAGAAATCTCAGTTTCTAGGTCATGAGGTCTATTTTGTTGGCTAGATAAAGGCCCCATTAACTGAAACAGGAAATATCATGTGGAAGGTGGTGGACACATAGGGAAGGAATGTTCTTCCACTACTAGAAATTGCTGGATTTATCAGTCACATGGGGTGGGGGAGGGTGCCTCTGGGTGGATGGAAGAGATGGAAAGAAAATGGAGTGTATTTCTAAGGAGGTCGAAAGTGATGTGAAGATATAGTTCCCCCTTCTCACAGTTTTGCCAGGGGCCAGGTTGACAAATCAAACATTTTGAGAACTTGTAATCCTCCCACTAAGAACTATGTGAAGAAATAGCTGAGAACTGAAAAAAATTTTAAGACACATACATTCTATGATCCAGCAATTCCACTTCTAGAAACCTGTCCTACAACTATACTGGCATTTGTGAGCATAAGAAGAACATACAAAGTCTATCCATGGGGAATTAATAAATCAACTATGATACAACCTTACTGTGGAATACAAATAGCTATTAAAAGAATGAGGTGGTAGGGGTAAATCTACATGGGGAATGGAAAAATTTCAATGTATTTCAAGGGACACCTGGGTGGCTCAGTTGGTTAAGCATCTGCCTTCAGCTCAGGTCATGATCCCAGGGTCCTGAGATTGAGTCCTGCATCGGGCTCCCTGCTCAATGGGGAGTCTGCTTCTCCCTCTGCCCCTCCCCTGCTCAAACTCTGTCTCTCTGTCTCTCTCTCTCTCTGTCAAATAAATAAATAAAATCTTAAAAAAAAAGAAAAGAAATGTATTTCGAGACATAAGGAGTAGAATGCCACCTATCATGTTGTATTTCTGCTTACTTAAACTCTCCATGTAGGTTTGGGAGTAGGAACTATATTATGTATGTGTGCATGAGTGTGTGTGATATACAGAAATGGAAAGATACACATTAAACTATTAACATCCCAGTGATGAGAGTAAAACTGGAGAGAGAAGGTTAGGGGTAGGATGAAAGAAAGCCTATATTTGCATTCAAATATTCTGTTTTGTTTGAATTTCTTTTCTAATAAACCTGTCTTCATGTTACATGTGTATAATTTTTTCAGATTTTTTAAAAGATTTTATCCATTTATTTGAGAGAGAAAGGGCATGCACAGTGCGGGGGAGGGACAGAGGGAGAGGGAGAAGCAGATTCCCCACTGAGCAGAGAGCTGGAAGCTGGGAGATCTTAGGACCCCAAGATCATGACCTGAGCCAAAGGCAGACACTTAACCGACTGAGCCATCCAGGTTCCCCATAAGTGTATATTTTAGAAAAATCTAAAAGTTGGGGGAGGACTTTGGGAAATGCAAAGAGCTCATTCAATAAATATTCATTCAGGTCCAACTATGCATCAAGCACTAATTAGACACAAGGATACCTCAGTAAACAACAGTAGCAGGGGTGTCTTCCTCCTAGAGTTTATAGTCTGGCAGTGAAGACAGACCATTAAACATGTGATTATAATAAGAAATGACAACACCTTGGCCCAGAGTAAGCATTAGGTCCCCATGAGGCACAGAGGAGGCCTAGGAGAAATCAAGGATGGCTTTCTGGAGGGGGTACCATTAAGTTGAGACTTGGAAGATTGGCAAGAGTTAGGGGAGAGAGTTTCCACTGTTGGATGGAGGCTGAAGAAGGCAGGTAGAGTTGCGGCCTAGGGGGTAAGACAGAAGTGAGAGAGGAAGCTGAAGGTTTAAGCACATACGTTTATGAAAGGGCATAGAATTTGCCATGCGGTAGAATTTGGGTTTTATCTTTACTGTGAGAACCCCTGACAAGTTTCGAATAAGGCAGTGAAAATGTTCAGATTTGCCATTTAGAATCACTGTGTCAGCAGCTCTTCTCACTTATGTACTCAGCCACATGGATGGGATCACCTGGAATGAAAGAGGAGAAAAGGAGATTCAGGATTCCTGGTTTGGAAAAGAGACTGTAGAAGATCAAGTCTGGCTATGCTAGACTAGTTGAACTAATATAGGCAAGAGATGCAAGTTACAGAGGTGGGAAATAAGCATCTGACAGGCTGGCACAGAAGGCAAACAGGTAAGCAATATGTACAAATCATTGTATTGAGTATTCAGGTGGGGTGAATGCTAGGAGTGAAGTCCAAACACTAACCCTGCAGCTTGAAGGAAGGAACAGCTGATCCCAACTGGAGAGCAAAAAAAAAAAAAATCTGGAAGAGGCAGTAGTTGAAATAGGTGGTGAAGGGTGCATAGGACCTTCAAAAGGCAAAAAAAAAAAAAAAAAAAAAAACCCACAGTAGCATGTTTCGTTAGAGGGAACTATGTGGGCATAAGCATAAAGACAGAAAAGTCCAGAAAGAAGTTCGGTGGAGCTGGAGGACATGGCGCTTGTGATTCCGTCAAGGGAAAGTAAGATGGGAAAGTGAGTTGAGAACAGATACTGATTATAACAACAGCCAACAGGAATGACACATGTGCCCAGCTCTGTCCTTCACAACACTTGGCACAAAATATTCGAGCTTCCTTGTCTGTTGCCTGAATCCCCACTAGAGTGAATGTTCCCTGGGGAAGGACCTGGTCGATATTATTTACCACTCTCCCCAAAAGCCTACTTCAGTTCCTAGCTTCTAGTAAGTGCTCAGCAAGTGCTTTTTGAATGAATAAATGAGTGAATTAATAAATGAAAATGTAAAGCACTTAATATGATGGATGACACAAAATACTATTTAATAAACTGAGGTAAAAAATTATTCATAATAATAGTCATTACCATCATCATGTATTGGAAAGCATTGGAAGAAAAATACCTGATTGGCCAGTTATCTTGCCTTAAGTACTTTGAAAATATATCATTATTTCCAGGTGTCTGCCTTCGGTTCAGGTCATGATCCCAGGTCCTGAGATCGAGTCCGCATCCGGGCTCCTTGCTCAGCGGGGAGCCTGCTTCTCCCTCTACCCCTCCCCCTGCTTGTGCACTCACTCTCTCTCTCTCTCTCAAATAAATAAATAAAATCTTCTTTAAAAAAAGAAATATATCATTACTCCCCAAAGTTCATTGACAAAACCATAAACTTAAGTCTTCAGCAAGGTATTCAAAATCCATTCTTTAATTCCATCCTAACTTTCAAGAAGTTCAAGTTTCATTCACTGCAAGCTTTTCTTCCTCCCTCTTCCATACCCCCAGAGTCCACAGTTCCCTTCCCAGTTGGAGGCAAACTCAAATGCCAGGGAGGAGGTGGAGGGGAGACAGATAATTAACATAACGGTGTTAAATAAATAATAATAACAATATCCAGCATTTAGCCCATGCCCCATAACTATGCTAAGCAAATTACTCATTAACAACCTACAAGTAGGTATGATTCTTATTCCTATTTCCCAGGGTGAATAATTTACCCCAAGTGGGAGTTCCTATTTGGTGAACTGGGACATGAACTTGTTTCAGAGGCCCTATGATGGACCGGAGGGTTTTCTTTGTTATCACTGCAGAGCTTCTATGAAAGACATTGAATTCAAAATTCGGATTTTATTTTGTCCGGCACAGGTGATGACAAAGGCTCTAGTTTGAGGGGAGGACCCTGGCTGTATTCAGGGACAAGTTCACAGTCACATTTTTCTGGAGCATTTAGGGTGATAAGGCAAGACAGAACTGGCAAGCTGGTTGGAACCTGATCCCAGGAAATTGTCCCCTACTTACTAAGAAATGGAGAAACAAAAGTCTGACCAAGGAGGTGGCCCCACCAGTTAAGCATCCATTAGGCAACTATTCTGGGAAAGTGGTGCTCTATGGACTGGGCAACACTTGTATACACTTATCCGTGCTGAGTCCTGCCTTCAGTGGGTTTCCGGGCCAGTGACAGAGGGAGAGCACACGCACACAGAAAAGTGCCTAGTTCACACGAGCAGGTAGGGAGGTGGAGGCCTCAGAGGCCAGGGGCTGAAGTGTCCGTAATTCAGTTCCTAGCCCACAGGCTCCTTTCTGGCTGTGGTCCTGTCCCGTCCTAAATCCCCACTAAAGATAATGGCGGTCTTTATCACCTCCTCACCAGAAAATCTGCATTCCCATTCATATGAACTTCTTCCTGAAACCAGAAATCTCTGGTTTGAAATACTCCCCTCCAACCAACCTAGCTTTTTGCATTAAATTAACTCTAACCACCTCAGGCCACTTCACGTGTTGGGCCTCCCCCAGATTCTGGCTCTGTAGTGTAATTGTCATTTGCAAAAGGTTAAAGAAAGGGAAGACTTCTGGGGCATTGCCTGGGTGTAAAACCTGGCGGGGAGGAATGGTCCTTTTTTTTTTTTTTTTTGACATAAGAAATCACACTTTAAGAAAAACATATGTTTAACTAGTTTTTTGTTCACCTGATTACAAAAGTTCTAATGCAATGAACCAATAAAAACAGAGTACTATAGAGAGTAAATCCTCCATAACACCACCCGCCAAAGGTGAGCATTGTGGTCACATGTGATTTCTGACTAATTTTTTTATTGCTAGAGAAGAGAGAAACCGATAGATAGATAACATTAATCCACACATAAACAAATAAGCAGTACATGCAGTTTTGCATCTTTTTATCACCAAGCAATACGGTTTCACTCATTTTTAATGCCATATAGTATTCTATTATATATAAACCCTATTTTCTTATCAAATCCTACATCCATGGGGCGCCTGGGTGGCTCAGTCAGTTAAGCGTCTGCCTTTGGCTCAGGTCATGATCCCAGGGTCCTGGGATTGAGCCCCGCATCGGGCTCCCTGCTCAGCTGCGAGTCCGCTTCTCCCTCTATCCCTCCCCCTGCTTATGCATGAGTGTGCGTTCTCTCTCTCTCTCTGTCAAATAAAATCTTTTAAAAAATCCCACATCCATAGATATTTATTTTCCTTCAATTGTTTATTATTTATGCATTTACTTTTTATTACTATTACAAAAATACTGTTTAACACCCTTGTGCATATATGTTTGCATGATTGTGCTAATAATACTAATGTATGATTTAAAAAACTGCTCCAAGAATCCATTTTCATTTGATTTGATATTGAAACCACTCTAATTGGATGAAAATGCCTACGTCTCCATCACCTCACCACACCAGGTAAGTCAAAAATTTTATAAGAGCAACCGTGTATTATCATGGGACAAGAAAACACATCACTACTTACCCCTTTTGTCCCCCAGGAAAAATACAAACAGAAACAGCATAGGAGTGTGCTTCTTGCAGCTGTATCATTTATGGTGCATAGATTCAGATTGTGGGGATATTCGACTCAGGATGAACCAGGGAAGATTGATGAAGGCCTTTAGTTTTAGGCAGGAGACTGAAAAAGCAAAAGACCTTGATGGATGGAGAAATGCTTTTCTCTGGGAAATGATAAGGCTGTAGTTTGGAAAGATTAATTTGGAAATTCACTAGTGTTCAGCTGGAAATTTTACAGTGCTTTAAAAACTTATCTTGGGGGCCGCTACACAAAACACATTTTATCAGACAAAATAAGTGCTTTTGTGGTTTGGTAAGGCAATGTTAGAAACTCTGAAGGGCGGCTTTTCTCTGGGAAATCACACTTGCTCCGAACACAAGGGCTGGTGGTGGTGTGTCACCTCCACTCAGCAGTCATACGGACACTCCTGCACCTAGAGGACCCAAAACAGCAGAAAAGAGGTTGCAATGCGTTGATCCATCCAGTCCGAAGGCCTGTATGTGGGTGTGGCTCAGACATTGGCTGGCTGTGCAGCCCTCGCTGGACAAGCCACCTAACATGGCTAAGCCTCTGTCCTGTCTTGGGAAGTGAAGGCATGGACAGGATGCTTTCCAAGGTATTGTTCAGCTCTGAAAACTGTCAGAGGATAGGACTGGCCCCGGAATGTTTATCAGGTGCCTTGGAAATTCTGATACTAACCAAAGTTCAAGAACCATTGAATTAGGGAAACTATGAAAGGGGAGTTTTCGTAAATGTATAGCTCTTGTGACAATTAGTGCAATGATACATTAAGTGTTGAGTGCTACTAAAATATCATCATTTTTATCATAAGGTCTTGTTTACTCAATGACTTTACTTCTGGGAAAGATAATTTTTTTTTAAGATTTTATTTATTTATTTGTCAAAGAGAGAGAGAGAGAGAGTGAGTACAAGCATGGGGAATGGCAGGCAGAGGGAGAGGGAGAAGCAGGCTCCCAGCTGAGCAAGGATCCTGATGCCGGGCTTGATCCCAGGACCCCGGAATCATGACTGGAGCAGAAGGCAGATACTTAACTGATTGAGCCACCCAGGTGTTCCTGGGAAGGATAAATTCTTTTTTTCTTTCTTCTCTTCTTTTCCTTTTTTTCTTTTCTTTCTTTCTTTTTTTTTTTTTTTTTGGTGCAAAAAGGTGGTTTTATTAAAGCGCAGGGACAGGACCCGTGGGCAGAACGAGCTGCTTGCTGCTGGAAGGATAAATTCTTAATTGTGGTGATGTCTTTGCCCGCCAGTAGAAAATGTCTCCTGGGGAGAAAACCCACCCTGTAGGACCACCTGGCCCTTGGTGATCGCTTTTGGGTACGATGATTCTTCTTCAGGTATGTTGCAGGTCTCTGCACTAAGAGCACTAATACCAACCTTCCATCAGGTATATCACTTTAAAGCTTTCAAAGCACTTGCAGATTTATTTCATTTGATTTAACACTCATCCAAAGGGGTAGCAGGACAAACATCACTATATCCATTTGGGGATGCTGATTTCCCAGGGTCTTCAAATGCCCTCTGAGACACACTGGACTATACGCCCAGTAAGAAGACGGGATGATGTCTTGTTCACTGTTGTGTCCTAATCGCCTAGAATAAATATTCACAATAGAGGAGCTATTCATAAAGATCAAATATGGATGCTAATTTTTGCTGCTCTTATTCCCTAAGGATGCTTATATTTTGATCTATGCAAGAACTATGTCTTGTTCATCTCCACCAGAACTTCAACTCCAAAAAGGCAGAGGTTTGTGTCTGGTTTGTTGCTTGCTATATCCCAAATGCCTAGAACACTGTCTGGCAAATATTAGATACTCAGTAATTTTTTTAAAAATAAATAAATAAAGGGGGCGCCTGGGTGGCTCAGTCGTTAAGCATCTGCCTTCGGCTCAGGTCATGATCCCAGGGTCCTGGGATCCAGCCCCGATTCAGGCTCCCTGCTCAGCGGGAAGCCTGCTTCTCCCTCTCCCACTCCCCCTGCTTGTGTTCCCTCTCTCGCTGTGTCTCTCTCTGTCAAATAAATAAATAAAATCTTAAAATAAATAAATAAATAAATAAATAAATAAATAAATAAATAAAAATAAAATAAACAAATATATTTTTATCCTTAATGCCTAACCTAGTGTCTGGATCAGAAATATGCTTACTGTGTGAAGAATGAAATATTACAAGGGAAAAAAAGGGGGGTGGGGGTAGGGAAGACCTTAAATATTTAAGCCAATAAAATGAAATTATCTCATTTATAACAGAGTAATTATTAAATAAACATCCACAAGATAGACTGCGTATAAACATCCACAAGATAGACTGCGTTATAAACATCCACAAGATAGACTGCGTTAAGCCATCAATAAAATGACTATATGCTACTTGATTTTTAAGCATGCATATGTATTTCTTTGATAAAAATAGATTTTAAAATTATATACATATGCTTTTTCACAAGATAAGTGAAAAGAAGTTTTGCAATATGACTGGAACTAAGTAAAATAAAATTTATGAATGTGAAAAAGATTAGGAAGCTTGATTATTTCAGGATCAATGAGTTAATGGCTGATTTTTATGCTCTTCTTTTATCCATATTTGCTGAATTTTCTATCCTACACATGCTTTGCTTTTGTAGTGAGAAAAAAGAGAAAATGAAAGAGAAATAGATGGAAGAAATACCTAAAAATTCTAACAATGGTTTAATGTGGTACTGAGGGCATGGGTTTATTATTTTTTTATTATTTTCTCTATCTTTAAATATTTTTGAATTATTTGCATTATTTATTCAATGAAAACAAAATTATTGTCAGAAACTTGCAAGAATCTAATTTGCTGTGCAACCTGAGATATACTCTGCAAAGCCAAATATTTGTCAGTAACTTGAAGCACACACACCAAGTGTCAAATTTTGAAAAAGGAAACTTTTATGGGTTATCAGTAGAAGCCAGAGTTGTGACTTCCCAGAAAAATCCCAGCTATGGGCACCAAAATATGCCCAGAGTGTTCCTGGTGGGGTGGGGATGGGGTAGGGGCTGAGTTGGGGCCACTGTGGAATCCTGAATATTCCCACAGAACTTCTATGGCAGGAATGATTGATGGATGATATATAATTAATTTCACTTGACAAGCATAAAGGAAAAATTTCCCTGAGCCACTGTAACCTGAGCTAATGAAACCCTATTTAACCAAGGGTGTGTATTTAGACTGGATCTTACCTTAGTGACTTAGCCATTAGTAGGAATTCATTGTTTACTTTTAGGATTCTTATCAGTACTTAGACTCTGTTTGCATGTGATTTTCACCTGATTGCTCAACATGCTCAGCGTTATATGATTTGGGAATAAATGAAAACATTGCAAGATCACAAAAAGCTAACCTCAACTATCTGTTTCAAACTTTATGATTTTCTCTTCTCTTTCAGGATGCATTATGGCTTTCTCGGGAAAGATCCTGTAAACACACAAGACACTTGTTTCAGGTCGTATAAAATACAAGATTCTTCCATTTCTTTTAAGGCTTTTGGAGATTCGGGCCATGTCATCACACTTAAATATCCTGCTTCACTTTGGAGAACCTCCCCTTGGGTCTGCTGCCCAGGAATCTGCCCTGTATACAAAGTTCCAGAAAAAAAAGACGAGCTCTAAGAGTTCATAAGAAACATTTTGGGGGCCCCAAACTGGTTAACACTGGACAGGAGGCAGGAGATCTGAAGTCTGCTTATACTTTGCCCAGTCCATATGACCTTGGGCAAGTCACCAGGCACCTCCATTTCCTCATTTTACGAGGACAGAATTGAAGTAGATGACCTCTAAAGTCTTGTCTCAGTTCTAAAACTCAGACTCAGAAGAAATCCGTTTTGATGGTCGGTGGCAGGAAGGCCCAGGGGGTACTGATGGGCCCTACCTTCCTACTTAGAGAAATGGGGACTTATGCAGCATTTAAGTCTCAGGAGAAATGTGAGGGATTCCCATCTAGCCCTACCTACTCTTGGAAAACTGAGCAATGAGAGTGGAGATTGAACAACCTTAAACATTCCTCCAAATAAAAGGCCTGGATGCATCAGGTAAGTGGGCATTTGTCTTTCTCCAGGATGGTTGGAGCTGTGTTTTTATTTCCATGGCAAAGACACAAGCTCATCGCTGTGCCATGCGGAAGTGTTCATGAATAATTAGGGGGCAGTGACAGCTGAACACCAAAAGGGTTGGTTCTGTGAGCCCTTGGATTTTGGCAGCCTTGAGAACCTTCCAAACAGAGACCTACTCTAGAGCTGCTGTGATGTCATCCAGCGCCTGGGGCGGGCTACAAGCCCCAGCACTGCCTTCACTTAGCCCCACACAAATGTCCCTGTCCTCTGCCAGGTGTGCTCACAAGGGGTGGCCCAGCTCTATGCTGGGGGAGGAGGGCACACTCCAGGAGCAGCTTCCTCCTGGCTCTCTGCCCAGGAGCCACAGGACAGCCTGCTTTGCTCTCCAGGCTGAAGAGCGTTTTTTGATGTCTGCTTAGCCCTCATCTCTATACATCCTACCTTCGGTGGGAGCCTACATCCCTCTTTCAGCCTTCCTTGGGGATTCTGGCTCCCCACCTTCTGCATTCTGCCACCGCTCTGGATATCTCAGAATTCAAAAGGAAGCACTGGAGTCAGGCCCTGTTTCCCCTCCCCCTTCCTCCTTGCATCCAGCTCCACCTCCACAGCAATACTGGGTCAGTGTTCCCAAAGCATCACTCAGTGTCACTTACCAGCTCAAAAAGCCAGCATCACCCTATTTCCTGGTAATTAAATACAAATTTCTTAGCCCAACCTTCAATGTTCTTTGTTACCAACCTTACCTCCAAGTTCTCCCTAACGTTCACCAGGCACCCCAACTCAAATGGAAAATCTCTCCCAGGGCAGCCCAGACTTACCCATCTGTACATTTTGCCGGCTCTACACACACACACACACACACACACACACACACACACACACACACACACACACCAGTTTTGCAGAGCTCATTCATCCTGCAAAGTCCAGCTTGCAAGAGTTTTCTCTTGGGAAGCCTACTTGACATCTCTCAGCTTGAAGTCTTCTGAACCCCTTAACTTTCTGATTCATACCTGTTTGGAAACATTCAGCACATTCTAGCTAAAGTCACAAGGCTAAAGGAACAAAGAATTACTAACAATCTCATCTGTTCTGTCTTTGTACATAGTAGATTCTCAATGAATGCTTAATGAACCAAGAGTACTGGTCAACCAGATACTGAGACTAATTACACACCTCTGGGTAGCTAAGATAAAAAGCAGTTGTGAGGGGCGCCTGGGTGGCTCAGTTGTCAGGCGTCTGCCTTCGGCTCAGGTCATGATCCCAGGGTCCTGGGATCGAGCCCCACATCGGGCTCCCTGCTCGGTGGGAAGCCTGCTTCTCCCTCTCCCACTCCCCCTGCTTGTGTTCCCTCTCTCGCTGTCTCTCTCTGTCAAATAAATTTAAAAAAAAGCAGTTGTGAGTACCAGAAGTTGGAATCACAAGTTAGAAATGCATGCTTCTTCTTCTTAGAGGACAAACTTCCTTCCAATGAAGAATAAACTTCTCCTCACAAATCAAGATGTTATGGCTGAGACACTTTTTTGTCACAGACTCTTATTAACACCTAAGAAAACCCTCTCCCCATAAAAACGTACCTCTTTACACCCAGACACATTGTAATGTATAATCTTTTTTTTTTTTTTTTGGTAATAAATTCAAACTTACAAAAAGTTGAAAAAGTAAAAATAGCATAAGAAACTTCCATATGCTTTTACCCGAATTTGCCTATTAACACATTTTCTTTTATCATTTGACCCCCTAGTTTGTTCATTCTTGCTCTACATGTGTCTCTGGGTGGGTACACATAGTCACATATTTTTAAAATTTTTTAAGTTTATTCCCTTACGTAATCTCTACATACAACGTGGGGCTCCAACTTACAACCCTGAGATCAAGAGCCACATGCTCTACCAACTGAGCCAGCCAGGAGCCCCCACATATTTTTTAAATTATATAGATATATAATTTTTTCCTAAACAATATGGAGGTTAGTTGCATAATCAAAGCCTTTTACCCCTAAATACTTAAGTATGTATCTCCTAAAAAATACTTCTTACATATCCTCTTATGTAATTACAGTACAGTTATCAACTTCATAAATTTGTATATTTTTATTGAATCCACCATCCCTATTCCAATTGGTCAGTTGATCTAATATTAGCCTCTAGAGCATTGTTTTTTTCTTTAGTGCAGGATCCAGTCTAGGGTCGAGTATTGCATTTCATCGTCATGCCTCTTTAGCCTCCTTTAATCTAGAACATTTCCACCAATTTCTTTGTGTTTTTGTTTTTGTTTTTAGAGAGAGAGTGGGTGGGAGGGGCAGAGGGAGAAGGAGAGAGAATCTCAAGCAGGCTCCACTCCCAGCACAGAGCCAACGCAGGGCTCAGCCTAACAACCCTGACATCACGACCTGAGCTGAAATCAAGAGTCGGCTACTTAACTGACTGAGCCACCAGGTGTCCCTGTCTTTTTTTTTTTTTTTTAATAAACTCTACACCCAACGTGGAGCTTGAATTCACAACCCCAAGATCAAGAGCCACATGCTCTGCTAACTGAGCCAGCCAGGCCCCCTTTTTGACTTTCTCTCTTTCTTTCTTTCTTTCTTTCTTTTTTTTTTTGCTATTAATATATTTAAAGAGTAAAGATACCCTCACTTTCTTTTTTTTTTAAGAAATTAAATAGAACATTTTTCATTTTGTGTTTGTCTGAGGTTTCTTCGTGATTAGATGGAGGTTTTGCATTCTAGCTTGGCAAACTATGGAAGGCATGCTGTGCTCACCACACAGTATGTCCTTCTTTCCTCATTGGTGAAGGTCATTTTGATCACCCAGTGGTGTTGTGCAATTTCTCCACTATATAGTTTCTGTGCTTTGTTCTCCCTGGCAACTGTGACAGTCTGTGGTGACTTAAAAATGTCTCTTAAAGGAGATACTGCACAACGACATAAAGATCGTGCTCCTCATCACATTTACTTAATACGATTTGTAGCATTCATGGACATCTGAAGGTCCTTGGCGTCCCGTGAATGAAAAACACTATTATGTGCTTGCTGTTTTTCTCTGGTAGGGGCAGTGAGTTGACATTAGGTCATACACATTTCTCAGCACAGTGTAGATGCTGGAATCAGAAAAACCCCACCTCTCGCCAGCTCTAAACTTTTCACCTGGGTTGCTGTGAGGATTAAATAAGGTCACGAATAGGAAGATCCCGAGTCCTTGGCAGATGGCCTCTATCTAATGAATGTCAGTCACCTTTCCTTCCTTATG
Source organism: Halichoerus grypus (assembly GCF_964656455.1). Classification (NCBI taxonomy): domain Eukaryota; kingdom Metazoa; phylum Chordata; class Mammalia; order Carnivora; family Phocidae; genus Halichoerus; species Halichoerus grypus. Next base: position 83,314,188 of record NC_135712.1, read on the forward strand.
ATTAATTCAATGCTATTGAGGCAGAGTCATCCAGGCCCAAGGATCCAAAGGAAAGTAATGTCCCGTGGGGAGCACTCAGCTACAGTCTTTGCTGAGATCCAGCTGCATGGGGCCTTGGGCAAACTTCTTAACCTCTCTGTGCATCAGCTTCTACATATGTAAACATCTGTAAATACCACCTAAATTCATAGCATTGTGAGGGTTGCATAAAGTAATATGTACAGAGGGCGTAGAAAAGTGCCAGGCACCCAATGGACACTGTATACATGTGAGCTCTTCCAGATGGAATATAAGCTCCATGAAGGGAAGGAGTTTGGTCCCTGAATGATGCCCACCGCCAAAAGAGTGTCCTACACGTAGTCAGCAACTGACACCCCAAGAAATGCTAAGAAATCAGGAAGGGCTTTGAATTCTCCAACTAATGTACAATTTCTTTCTTGGCTTGCTGTTGCCTACAGCTGGCTGAGAGAACTAATTAGGATCAAACTCTTTGAGGAATACTTTGCTCCTACCGACTCCTGCCAGGCAATTCCTCAGTTGGAAGCTTTGTTCTCTTATCACAGGACAGGAAAGTAAAGGCCAGAAACAGGTGCAGCCAACCAGGGCAGGCCGAACAGTCTGGCTGCCAGAAAAGCTCCCCCCAGTTCTCACCACCAGCAGAAAGACGGAAATAACCACAGGGTGCCTCTGCCTAGTGTGCTGCCTCCTTCTGAAACAGTGTGACCTCTGGTTTAACTCCCTTCATTGCAAAGCAGGGGTTCCCAAGCAGTAGGTTCCATCAGGAGGTTGTGGGTTAGCGAATGCACGTCGAAAGCAAGCCTTGTCTGCAGACTCAATAGTCACTGTGTCTCGTCGTCAATGAGCTACATCCTCGGTGGGCTTGAAAGTGGAAACCAGGATCTCTGAAAGTGCTGTTTCCGACCTCTCATAAAAATTGCTGAAAATGCAGATTCCAAGGCCTTGCCTCAGAAGTGCTAAATCAGCATTGGTGGGGATGGGTGGAAGGGGAAAGGAAGAATGGGATGGGGAGTGGAAAGGTGGAGAAGTGGGGTATGGAGGGGGAGCAGAGCAGAGATCTGACTTTTTTTTAATTAATGAACTTTATTTTAGACCAGTTTTAGATTTACAGCAGAATTAAGCCAAAAGTACACAGCATTCCCAAATAACCCCTGCCGCCACATACTCACAACCTCTCCCACTATGGACATGCCCCACCAGAGTGCTACAATTGTTACAGTCCATGAACTTACCTTATACATCATTATCACCGAAAGTCCATAGTTTACATCAGAGTTCACTGTTGATGCTGTACACCCTATGGGTTTGGACAATTGCATAATGACATGTATTCACCATTACGGCACCATACAGAGAAGTTTCACTGCCCTAAAAGTCCTCCGTGCTCCACCTATTCCTCTCTCCCTTCCCTCAGACTCCTTGCAACCGCTGATCTTTTTTACTGCCACCATAGTTTTACTTTTTCCAGAAACCCGTGTAGTTGGAATCACACCATATGTAGTCTTTTCAGATTGGTTTCTTTCATTTAATAATATGCATTTAAGATCCCTTCATGTCTTTTCATGGCTTGGTAGCTCATTTCTTTTTAGTACTGAATAATATTCCATTGTTTAGATGTACCAGTTTGTTTATCCATTCACCGACGGAACAACATCTTGGTTGCTTTCTGTTTGGGCAACTATAAATAAAGCTACAATGAACATCCATGTATAAGTTTTTGTGTGAACATAAGTTTTCAACTCATTTGGGCAGACACCAAGAAGTGTGATTGCTAGATTGTATGGTAAGAGTATGTTTAGTTCTGTTAGAAACTGTCAAACTGCCTTCCAAAGTGGCTGTACCATTTTGCATTCCCATCAGCAGTGAGTGTGAGTTCCTGTTGCTCCACATCCTCACCAGCATTTGGTGTTGTTCATGTTTTGGGTTTTGGCCATTCTAATAAGTATGTAGAGGTATCTTGTTGTTTTAATTTGCAAATTCCTGATAACATATGATGTTGAACATCTTTTCATATGCTTACTTGCCATCTGCTTATTTTCTTTGGTGAGGTGTCTGTCTGGATTTTAACTGGATTGTTCATTTTCCTTTTGTTGAGTTTTAAGAGTTCTTTGTATATTTTGGATAAGAATCCTTTACCAGATGTGTCTTTTGCAAATATTTTCTTCTAATCTGTGGCTTGTCTTCTTATTCTCTTGAAAAATCTGCCTTTTTAACCAGCTCATTCATGTGTACAATAAACTTTGAGGGTCACTGTCACTTGAGGGGTGAGAAAATCTTTCCTTCAGTCATCAAAGCATAACAATGCATTTAATTTTGCTTGTAAACACAACCCTATAAATAACAAAAGTTATAAATGTATAATGAATATAATTAAAATGCATATTTGTGAGCATCACAAAAATATCTTTAATAGCTCTTCTCTAGTTGTATGAAAATGGACAGAGCATTAGAAAAAGTCAGGAGCCCTAGGTTCTAAAGGAAACTCTGGGGGGCGCCTGAGTGGCTCAGTGGGTTAAGCATCCGACTCTTGATTTCAGCTCAGATCATGATCTCAGGGTCAAGAGATTGAGCCCCAAGTAGGGCTCCGCGCTCAGCATGGACTGCTTGAGATTCTCTATCTCCCTCTCCTCCAGCCCCTCCCCACCCAGAGGCACTTGCTCTCTCTCTCTCTCTTTCTCTCAAATGAATGAATTAATTAAATCTTTAAAAATAAATAAATAAAGGGAACTCTGCTGTCAATCAGCTATATGACCTTGGACAGGTCTCTGTCCATCTTTAGCCCCCAGTTTTCTCAGGTATAAAAATGAAGAGGATGAATTCGATGAGCTTTAAAGTTCCCTCTAGTCCTGTGGTTCCATCTTTTCATCAAAGCCAAGGCAAGAAGCATTTTTCTATCAATGAAACTTCTGAGTAAACATGGGTGGGTACCTATTCATAAGAAATGCCTTTGATTTGGCATCCCCTGGACTCAGGGTAACAATCTTCAGAGCCAGAATTTAATGCAGATTTGACTGATGCTTAGATTAAACAAGGTGGGCATCCCCACCAACATGCCACTGTGGTCGGTAAAACAAACCCAGATTGATAATGGCTAAATTTAAATGAGAAAGTGTATGTGTACATATACACAATTACATATAGGGCAGAACATAGGAAATTTCAGACTCAACAGAGTTTGTGAATGCAAAGAGAGACAAAAATAGAAACCATCAAATAGCCAGATGGCTGAGCTTTCTATTTTTAAATATCTCATGAGTTCTGCGGGAGTATGTCAATGAGTGGAACTAAGAAAAATGTGGTAACCTTGAGTGTTTCTGTTTTTTAAACAAAACAATATCACACAGGGTGTCAAATAGCAAAGGAATTATATAATGAAATGAAAGAAGTGAATGCTTTTAAGTCCCTCAAGCCCAGCCTTTAATATTACACCATGATTCAAAGCACTAATCAAAACCTTCTTCATGCTTGAGGCTGTGAGTTATTTACAGTGACTGTAATATTTCCAAGAAATACTGAAATCAGTAGGTGAAGTTACCTTTTTCCCCCTCTCTCAAATTTCTACACTCAACTTCTCTTCAAATGTCCTCATAGAGTCATGGGGTAGCCCACAAAATGTGACAGAATCAACACATCCATGGGTCATCGATGAGCCGAACTTTGTGAAACATCTAAGAAAATGTGTTTGGCAAAGGACTGCACAGTTTAGAAGAATTTTAGAGTAACTCACGAATCGGCTAACCCAGTCAAAAGATTACTCACTTGAGAATGATATAATTACTTTCAGTTTGCTTAAAGCCAGGGAAAAGTTGACACAGCGATTAAAGGAAAATGGGTGAAAAAAATAGAGTTACATTATACCGACTAAATTCAGGCTGTTCCAAGGAGTAGGCCCAAGGCTTATTTGAGGAAAGATTATCTTGACAAATTGGATAAACATTTTCTGCATGACAGGACGCTGATGGAGAGTCTGTTCTGCAAGCACACCTGGTGGTGGTTTGCTTAGTGTTTGACCAAGGTGTTCAGCTCGCCGGAGTTCTCCCAGGGGCTTTGTTTACCGTTTGGCAGGTAGAGGCAGAGCCGGGGTAGGCCTTGGTAACGGTTGTTGGGCTCTGCAGATGTCTTACCCCACCCCAGCCCCACCCCCATCTCCCCATTTGAGCTAAAACAACTCTTGGCTAGACCAGTCCACAAAAGCTAACAGCAGACTTTAACAGTTCATGCTTAAGGAGGCCTGCAGTCTAATGTCCCTGAGGCAAATAAAAATGGCAAATGCAAATAAATGCACTAACACCCTCACCCCCTCCCTTGGCTTCCTTCCATAGCCAACTGGGATGGAGAGGTCAGGTCCCACACAGGGCATTGCTATGGATGCAAATTTTCCAGCGCACAAATTATCCTAGTACCAGGATGGAGAAAGTGGGAATTCAGTGCTTTTCTACTCAAGCCCATGCTTACCCAGGTCCAAATGACTGTAGAGGAGACTGGTGGCCTTCCCTAAGGCCTTTGTGGAGACTCTTGTGTTCTCAAGTTACCTATCTGTGGTCAGGTTCTCAAAAGTGTCTTTGCTATGGCTTGGCATCCTCAAGAAGCAATCCATTTCTGGAGGCAGTACTCTGCATAATGGCTTCCTAGGGTTGGCCATTCAACACTTTCTCGAAAGTGCTGCTTTATTATTCAGGGAAGCACTAATTTGGGGAGCGGCACACCCAGAGATGTCATTAGACAGTGTGGGGGTTCCCATTGTATTCAGGCCCCCCAAAGTGAAATGAACAGCCCCATTGTCAGGATGATTTTGCATTTTTCTAGGTCAATTTGACAACCAAAATTGCCTTGTGTCAACTAATTTAAGTCAATTTGTAGCTCATCCAGTGGTTCCAAGCAAAAACGCCTCATATTACTGTGTAGGATACGCTGGTTAGAAATGGCATTAGAGATAACAGTGGTTTTAATCTGTTAAGTCTATAAATTCTTGTGAAGTCATGCCCAGGTGCCAGAGTGTGAAGCCCCATGGAGCTCCACCCTCTGTCAGCGTCCACTTTGCAATTCTAAAGCTAAAACTTCCGTTTTACAAATTACAAATCCATACTCTTCTCATTAATGGAATGCTCCTCATTCCTTCCCCCATCCCACTGCTTCCTCCCTCTGTTCATCCCTTTAACTATGTTTTTTAACAAGTAAACAAACCAAATACAGTAAAATTAAATCCTAGGGGAAAGCCAGAACGAAATTGCTTGATTCAAAATCATCTGTATCTCCTACCTCCCTAAACATATCTTGCATAATCCTCACCCAGGTGAGGTGTTACTTACTGTTTCTTTAAAGATACGAGACCTCAAGTTTAGAAGACATAACATGATAAGTCCATATTCACACAGCTACAGTTTTTGGAAGCCAGGGGTGAATTTCAGTGACTTTCTGCCTGATTCATTCCTGGTACTCATTTTACCAGACTCCAATTCCTGGGACACCTGGATGGTTCAGTCGGTTAAGCAGCTGCCTTTGGCTCAGGTGATGATCTCAGGGTCCTTGGATCTAGCTTCGGTTTCCCTGCTCAGCTAGGAATCTGCTTCTCCCTCTGCCCTTCCCCCTGCTCATGCTCTGTCTCTCTCTCTCTCTCAAATAAATAAATAAAATCTTAAAAAAAAAAAACAAACAGACTCCAACTCTTGTGTCTTTTAAAGATTGAGTCAAAGTGATGATTTTTCCTGCTAGTATTTTAGAGCATAACAAAAAAAAATTTAATGATATATGTTAATTATTTCTTATATTCTAAGCCTCACATTTCAAATACAATGTGAAGTGCATTTTTCTGAAAGTTTGTTGTTGTTGTTGTTGTTGTTGTTGTTGTTGTTCTAAGGAAAGTTGTTTTGGTATAATTTGAATCTGAGTTGAAATGCTGGTTATGACTCTAACCATGAATTCATCACTTGCCCTCTGGTGGCCTCAGTTTCTGAATCTGTAAAGTGGGAATAAAATATTTTGAGGATTGTTAAGCTTTTTTTTTTTAAGATTTTATTTATTTATTTGACACAGAGAGAGAGACAGAGAAAGAGAGAGAGAGCACAAGCAGGGGGAGTGAAAGAGGGAGAAGCAGACACCCCCCCCCCCCAGTAGGGAGCCCAACACAGGACTAAATCCCAGGACCCTGAGATCATAACCTGAGCTGCAGGCAGTTGCTTAACCAACTGAGCCACCCAGGTACCCTGATTATTAAACTTTTTTATAGTATTATTTATTCTGCTATTTCTCCTTAAACATTATCTGTTACTCTCAGTAGACTATGAGTTCCTTTTAAACATGGACCTTCTTGGGCACCTGGGTGGCTCAGTCAGTTAAGCATCTGCTTTCGGCTCAGGTCATGATCCCAGGGTCCTGGGAGTGAGTCCCATATCCGGCTCCCTGTTCAGTGGGGAGTCAGCTTCTCCCTCTACCCTTGCCCCCCTGCCTGTGATCTCTCTCTCACTCTCTCTCAAATAAATAAATAAAATCTTAAAAAATAAATAAATAAACTTGTACCCTCTTGTCATCATTTAGGTATCCTCCATTCATTTCTTCAGATTGTGTATATCCTATTTGTTGGATAATAAATGATTTATGAGATAACACTTGTCACAAAGTAGGATCTTAATAAATGATCATTTATTTTCCTTTTCTCCTTTCTTATTAAAGACTAATGATCTGTCTATTATAGAAGACAGAAAATAGTTCAAATAAATGACTTTAAACACTGAGACAAAAATGGGAGAGATACACAATTGTGCTCCTCTTTCATGAAGGTAAAGGATTCTCTCCAGATGACCGACAGTGGTATAGGCAGGTACATGAACAAGTTGTGTTGCAATATACTCCCCCACAAGACCAGGCCAGATAATGGAAGACTCAGTGTCCAAATTATCAGGGAATAAGGGAACACAACCAATCATCTTGCATGTTTTAGAAACTATGAAGAAGCAGTTGAAGAATTGGTCTTGCCATTCCCTAGGCATCACTTTCCTGTATAATTTATCTGGTTGCAGCTTCTCTGCTTCTGTTAAGGTATCAAGACTCTAGATGGGCACAAAAGAAGCAAAAGGAAAATAGCTTAACATGAAAGGAGACAAAATATCCATTCACATTTTATACACGAGAAATATTGGGAATCACATCTTTTGCTGAGATCAGTCTGGGTCCCAGAGCAGGTCTAATTTCAGAGAATACTAAAGCTTTGCCTGTAGCCATGAATTGTTCAGATAAAAGGTGCCAAAGGGAGGCAGACAAATTGAGGAACAAGTATTCATCTTGAGGGAACAAAATGCCAAAGGACCTGGTTATGCCAGCGAATTGTCATGATACCTTGGGCCAGTAACTTTTTTAACAACCACTTCATTCATCAGCTGGAAAACTAGAGGTGTGATGAGTTTGTCTCTCTAAAGAGATTTTCAGCTTTGGTGTCATAATATTTTTATGATTTGATTTTCCTGCCACTGAATTCTGCAGAAGAAAATCACACAGCTATGCTGACCAGTCATGACCACTAATCAAGAGGACTCCTTTATATCTTGCCATGTCTTCTGAAACTTCCAACTTCTCTCCATACTCTCACCTCCCAGCTTTACTCTCAGCCAAAGAATTTACCTCATCCCTTTATCTGGAACTACACTGTCCAATATGGTAGCCACTAGCCAATTGTGGCTATTTAAATTTAAATTAACTTAAAAGTTCAATTCCTCAGTTGTATCAGCCACATTATATGTACTATGGAGCTACATATGTCCAGTGGCTACCATATTCAAATAACTCACAGGAAGGCAGGAAGAAGAAAACAGAAATGGAAAACAGAAAATGAAATATGAAAGAGCAGACTTAAACTGTATTATATAACCACAGTTACATTAAATATAAATGGTCTAAATACACAGAATTAAAAGAAAGAAATTGGCAGACTGGATTAAAAACATGACCCAGCTATATGCTGTCTGCAAGAAACTCATTTCAAATATAATGATATAAGCAGGTTGAAAGTAAAAGGGTATAAAAGATATATCATGTAAACATCAATCAAAGAAAAGCAGAGATGGTTATTTTAATATCAGATAAAGTAGACTTCAGAGCAAAGAAAACTAGCAGAGACAGAAAGGTTCATTATAACAATAAAGAGTCAATCCACCAAGAAGAGATAGCAATCCTGTGTATACACCAAACAACACAATGTGCAAATATGTGAGGAAATAATGTGAGGAAAACTGGTAAAACTAAAAGGGGAAATAGACAAATTCACCATTATACTTAGAGACTTCAATATCCCCTCTCAACAACTGAGAGAACAATAGACAAAAGCCAGCAAGGATAGGAGTCCTCAACACCCTCAGCCAACAGCATCTAATCATCATTTATAGAACATTCCACCCAACAATAACAGCATATATATTCTTTTCACATGCCCATGGAACACATACCAAGATAGATTATATCTTGGTCCTTAAAAAAATTTCAACATATTTTAAAAAATTGAAATCATACAAAATGTACTCTCCAACCAAAATGAGGTCAAACTACAAATCAACAACAGCAAGATAATAGGAAAATCTCCAAAGACTTAGAAACTACACAACACACTTTTAAATAATCCATGAGTCAAAGAGAAAGTGTCAAGGGAAATAAAAAATACACTGAACTGAATGAAAATGAAAATACATTAATATTTTAAAAAAAGAAAATATATTAATATTTAGGGGACAGTTAAGAGCAGGTATCAATGAAATAGAAAAGGAAAAAAATAGAGAAAATTAGTGAAACAAAGAGTTGATTATTTGAAAAGATCAATAAAATTGACAAACTTCTAGCAAAACTGACAAAGAAAAGAGGGAAGATACAAATTTCTAATATCGGGAACGAAACAGAGAATATCTCTACAAACCCTGCTGACAACAAAAGGATAATAAGGGAATACTATGATCAACTCTATACACATAAATTTGACAAGTTAAATAAAATGTAATAAGCCCTCAAATAATACACTACTCACCCAATATGGATAATTTAAATAGTCCTAGGACTATTAAGGAAATTGAACTCATAATTTTAAAACTCCCCAAGTAACTTCACTAGAGAATTCTACTAAATGTTTAAAGAAGATTGAATACCAATTCTACACAGTTTTTTCCAGAAAATATGAGTAAGAGAAACTTCCGAATTAATTTTACAAAGTATTACCCTGATATCAAAATTAAACAAAGACAGTACAAAACAACAACAACAAAAAACCCAAAAAGCTACAGGCCAACAACCCTCATGAATATAAACATAAAAACCCTTAACAAACCATTAGCAAATGGAATTCAGCAATATATAAAAAGAATGATTCACATGACTAAGTGGAGTTTATTCCTGGCATGCAAGGCTGGTTCAATATTCAAAAACCAATTAATGTAATCTACCACATTAACAGGTTAAAGAAGAAAAAAATCTCATGATCATATCAATGGATATAGAAAAATAACTGGACAAAATTCAACACCCATTCATGATAAAAACTTAAAAAAAAGTATTAGAGGAGACCTTCCTCAACTTGATAAAGAACACCCACTAAGAACCCACAGGTAACATTATATCTAGTGGAGAAAGACTGAATGCTTTTTTTCTAAGATCAGGAACAAGAGAAGGATGTCCATTCTCATTACTCTTATTCAACACAGGGCTAGAGATTTTAACCAGTGCAAAAAGTCAAAAAACATGGATAAAAGGCATAGAGATCAGAAAGGAAAAGTAAAACTGTCCCTATTTGAAGATGACATGATTGTTTACATAGAAAATCCCAAGAAATCTGCAAAAAAATTCCTAGAACAAATAAGTGAGTTCAGCAAGATCACAGGATGTAAACTACAAACATCAATTGTATTTCTTTATACTAGCAATGAACACATGGACACCAATATTAAAAATACAATGCCATTTATAATGATTCCCCCCAAAAAGAAATACTTAGGTGTCAATCTTTTTTTTTTTTAAGATTTTATTTATTTATTTATTTGTCAGAGAGAGAGAGAGAGAGCACAATCAAGGGGAGCAGCATGCAGAGGGAGAAGCAGGTTCCCTGCTGAGCTAGGAGCCCAATGTGGGACTCAATCCCAGGACCCTGGGATCATGACCTGAGCCGAAGGCAGACGCTTAACCGACTGAGCCACCCAGGCATCCCACTTAGGTGTCAATCTAAGAAAATATGTATAAGATTTATATGTATAAAACACTGATGAAATAAATCAAAGAAGATCTAAGCAAATGGAGAGACATATCAGGCTGATGAGTTAAAAGATTCAACATAGTAAAGACATCAATTCTCCCCAAATTGATATACAGGTTTAACACAATTCCTGTCAGAATCACAGCAAGATGTTTTGTAGATATAAATAAGATTATTCTAAAATTTATATGAAGAGGTAGTTTGATAAGCAGTTACCCTGGGACAAACACTGTGCCAAATAGTCTATAAATGCATGTGATTAAGATCTCCCCTTGGTTTTTGTTTTTTGCTTTTTTTTAAGATTTTATTTATTTATTTGAGAGAAAGAGAGAGTGCAAGTGAGAGAGCACAAGCAGGGGAAGTGGCAGAGGGAGCAGGAGAAACGGACTCCCTGCTGAGCAGGGAGCTGGACCCTGGGATCATGACCTGAGCTGAAGGCAGGCCTTTAACCAACTGAGCCAACCAGGCGCCCCAAGGTCTCCCCTTGTTAATACCAAGCAAAAAAATAAGACAAAAATATTCACTCATTCCAATTCCTTACGACTTTTCTACATGACAAGTGACAGAGGTCTCATCATTCCAGTCCCTAGTTTTCAAGAGTTTTCAACATCATGGAGCAGTCAGAGCACTAGAGCTTGAGTTAGAATATGCAGCCAACTAGTTGAGTGACATTGGGCAAGTCATTTAATCTTTCTGTTCCCTCATCTCTAAGATGACAAGAGTGACATTACCTAGCTATTGTGAGGCTCAAATGAGATAATAAAGGGAAAAGTACTTCTGAAATACAATGTAATTGTTACTTATTATTATTATCAATAAATCAAAAATAACAAAACGGAACAATTAAAGGCACTGGTGATATCTAAATTTAAGGGCACTCAGAGCCAGCATTTATACACACACACACACACACACACGCACACATATACTCAACACATACATTATTTTCACTACAAGTACTTTTCCCCTTTACCATCATCTCTCACAAGCAAATGGTCTTAGTATATGAAAACAAGTACTGGTTTACTTGGCTCATGCAAAAGAATAAACATAAAATGAGGAAATGAGGAAAAACAGAAGAATGTGAATTCTACTCACTTCAGTGAGTACTAATTAAATGCTGGGGTGCCTGGCTGGCTCCGTCGCAAGAGCATGCGACTCTTGATCTCAGGATCATGAGTTCGAGTCCCATGTTGGATGTAGAGATCACTAAAAACAAATATAAATAAACTTAAAAAAAAATTTTTTTAAATATTAATTGAATGCCTAATAGTATTTAGTACTAAACAATATTCTAAGGACACAGAGTTAAAGAAAACACAATCCCTGCTCTCAAGGACTTAACAGCGTAGCAAAGAAGAACTGCCCATGAAAAATAATTTCTACCATATGTGATGGAGGAACACTGAGGTCTCTCCCCCAGACTGGAATGTCAGGGAGGACACCTGAGTTGGGTCAGCAGGAAGGGGATGAGACAAGCAAAGGAGCAGTGGTATGAAGTAGCAAGATACACCAGGCAACCTCAAGCCCCCTACTTCTAGAAGTCACTAGACGTTAGCAAAAGGTCTGGAGAGAAGAAACTACAGAGGTGAGCAGAAAACGCAACAAAGAAGGCTTTGTTTACCATGCTGAAAGCCGTGGCTTTACCTTCTTGACTAGGAGGAGCCATTGGAGTTTTTAACCTAGAGAGCAACATGGTTAGAGTTGTGCTTTAGGTGGATTTCCTGGTGACAGTGGAGATGGTGGACCCGAGAGGGGCAAGAATGGAGGTAGTGATACAGGTGTATGTGGGGTAGAGGCAGGGAGACAGGAAGTATAATAGTCCCGGAGATAATAAAGGTAAGAAATCAGGCAGTAGCCATCAAAAATATGCAAAGGATAGAGCTGGTAAGACTGTGTGCTTGCTTGAATATGTGGGTATGGAGCAGAAACGAAGAAAAGGCTGTGGTCCGTAGTGTCTCCTAAGTCTCTGTCTTGGATAACCGGAAGGTGAGGTGGGGGTGGGGGTGGAGGGCTGGTGAGGAGCCCTTGCATTCGGAGGAGTACATCAGGGCAGTGGAGGTGAGCCATTCAGGTGCGCCTGGAGTGCGAAGGCCAACAAGTGAACCCCTCAGAGGTGTCTTCCTATTAGAACAGTTGGTGAGTGACAGCTAACTCGCATTTACACAAGAAATATTCAAACACTAGCACCCAAATGGACATTGATGTAGATACCAAGAAGGCCCAAATCGTCACGCTGGCCCCAGAATGCTATCATTCTGGCACTAAAACACATCAGCATTCAAGAGACCAGCAAAATGATGGCAATGGTGGTTCAGACTTGAAATGGCTGAAGGCAGAATAAGGACTCTAGCTTGGGGAGTTGCTGTGCTCTGGCCTCACATCTACTTTTCACAGGACCAAGAGCACTTACACACAGGCCACTGCCCTCCTTTCTAGTCTGAATAAGGAACAAGGAAATGCCACCTACATGATGTGACAGGATGCCAGGAGAAAAACCTCAGTCACTTGTGTAAAATAAGCACCGCCCGACTCTACCGGGTCCACATGGCGTCCTAGCCCTTGTGACTCTCTGTCCCCTCATTTCTCCCTCCCCTCACCGTCCTACATCTCCCCTCCAGCCCGGGCTCCGTTCCTCACATCCCAGCTCTGTAAACAATCGGGTTGTTTATTGTGGTTTTGAGGATTATAGAGGTAAAAGGCCCTTTAAAAAAAAAAATGTGTTCCTCTTTTTGCAGGTGCCCCTTACCTATCAAATAACTTTCATTCACCCCCATGTTCCAGGCAACTATGTGCTTTCCCTCTGCTGTCTGCAGTCTTAGTCACAGCCCCATGGAAGGATTAGGTACAAATGTCACTCTGCCATTTCCTTCAACAGATTATGCAAGTAGAAGTTGGATTGTGTAAATGCATATTAGCTCTTCCCTCCAGTGCTAATCCAGCAAACCATGTTTGAGATCTTTTTTTTTTTCCTTCCTTGCAGAAGGACAGAATGAACAAGCAAAGAGTCATACTTTTCTTCCCCTTGGCAGACAGGGATATTGAACTGAGAAGACTTTCAGACTGCCAATCCAGGTATGGACTGTGTCCAATAACCTAGGGACTGAAATTCAGGATGGCCACTAACTGTTCTGGTAGGGTTTACCAGAAATGATTTCTTTATGAAGAAAATTCTGTAAGGGATCCCATTCAGTGCAGTCGTGACAGTAAGACCTCCCATGCACAAGAGATGCGGTGGAAAGAACACTTTTATTAGAAAGTAAAATCGTAATTGGTGAACAGGACAGACAGGCTGCTTCATTCTCTATGGTAGCCCAGCAGAGCTCATCTCAATTTTGTTTAGTCTCCTCACTTTGGGAAACTCAGAGCCCACTTCTCCTTCAGAATGACGTGGACCAGAGACTTCTAAGTATGGTCTGGGGACCCATGCTGGTTTGGCCTCTGATTGTTACTGCTTAGCTATGAGTGTAGAACTTGGAAGTAAGCCCTTAGAAACGATATTAGCAGTCAGAAAAGGTAATGTTATATCTAATCATTTAAAAGTTAAGCTTGTCTTTTTTTAAAATCATTTTTCTAATAATTCATTTTTACTTTATTTTTTAGAAGTATATATTGGCTGAGAATTAGAGCTTTTTTTTTTTTAAATCTGGATTCCCCACAGATTGTTTGAGAAGCACTGGTACAGATAATGGAGCACTATACAGAATTCAGGTGTCTTGGGCTGTCGCCTTGCTCTTTCATCAACTATCTGTATGGACAACTCACTTCATTGCAAAACATACAAGTTCCACATCTATAATAAAGGAGTGGGGCTCACTGGACTTTAACCATACCGCCATACTTTAACAGCATCACTCTTTACCCAAACTAAAACCTACAGTCTGTTCTTTGGCTTTTCTTTTTCCCCCATTAAACATATCCAACTGGACAAAGTCATGTGGATTCTGTCCCTGAAATGCACCTCACATCTCCTCGCCCTGTCTTCTGCCACATTTTAGGTCTCTTCCTAATTGAGCTCCCTGTCTCCAGACTTGGCTCCTGCCATATTGCTGTTAGAGAGAACTTTCTAAAATTAAGATTTCAAGGGGGTGCCTGGGTGGCAGAGCCGGTTAAGCATCTGACTCTTGGTTTCAGCTCAGGTCATGATCCCAGGGTCGTGGGATCAAGCCCCATGTTGGGCTCCGTGCTCAGCGGGAAGTTCGCTTAGTTTCTTTCTCCCTCTCCCTCTACCCCTTCCCCCAGTGCATGCACTCTCTCTCTCAAATAAATAAATAAATCTTTTTTTAATCTTTTTTTTTAAGATTTTATTTATTTATTTGACAGAGAGAGACACAGCGAGAGAGGGAACACAAGCAGGGGGAGTGGGAGAGGGAGAAGCAGGCTTCCAGCGGAGCAGCGAGCCCAATGCAGGGCTGGATCCCAGGACCCTGGGTTCATGACCTGAGCCGAAGGCACACACTTAACGACTAAGCCACTGAGGCACCCCAATAAATAAATCTTTTAAAAAATAATTTTAAAAAAATGAAATGAAAATGGCATTCCTCTGCTTACACAAGAGTGCCTTGTTGCCTTGTCCAACACATTCCAAACTCTCTTGACCCTCCAAAACCCTGGGTAACTGGGTTTACCCTACCGTCCTGGCCTCATCTTTAGCCACCTTCCCCAAATCACCCTAAGTTCTAATCACTCTGGGCTCCGTGCAGCTCCTCAGACACACCACGAACCCTTGTTACACCTCCACACCTTGGTTTCACTGTTGCCTCTGTCCTGAAACGCTTCTTCTTCCATATCTCCCTGGCTCTTCCATTTTTCAAAGCTCAGCTCATGCTGTTCTCTGTATTTTCTCCAGCAGCCCTCTTCTCCCAGACTTAATTACCCCTTTATCTATGATTTCCTCTTGCTTTATACTCATATTTATATCGATATTTTATATAGTTGTTTACCTGTTTTGTCTCTGCTTTCCCTTTCAACACCAAGATACTTTGTGAATCTTAATTATCTCAGCAACTAGTACAGTGCCCCACATCTAGAAGACACTCCATTGTTTATATCAATAGTATGAGTTGAGACACTCTTTCATTTATTCTTTTATTTGTTCATTGGAGACCACCATGTCTAGTCAAGCTCTCACCGTGACTAAGATAGACAAGGTCACAGCCATCATGGAGCTCACATTACAGTGCAGGAGACACAAAACAAACAAATGGGGTGATAAACAAAAGTAAATAAACAAACAAGATAATTACACATTGAGATCACTGCTATGAAGGAGCTAAGCTGATGAGATAGAGCCCGCGGGGGGAGGTCACTCTTCGCAGGAAGATCAGGAGCATTCTCTCAGAGAAGATGACACTTGAGCTGAGATCAGAAAGTTGAGAAAAGCAGCAGCAGAATAGGAAGAGGGACTGGCTTGTTTAAGGAACTGAAATAAGGCCAACGTGGCTGGGGCATAGTGAGCAGGGTTGAGTGGTATGAAATGAAGTTGGAAAAAGACCCCAGTATGAAGGACCTCACCGGGGTGCAGTAAGGAGTTTAGATTTTACTCTGAGCTAGAAGTCTTTGAAGTGTTTTATGCAGGGGAGTTGGCTTGGTCAGAATAAAATTTTAAGGCATTCACTCTGGTCCCTGCTGAGAGTGGATTAAAGAGCAGGAGATCAGGAGACAGATGAAGGAGTTATTCCAGGATTCTAGGCCAGAGGTGATGATTGCTCAGACTTGGGGTAGGAGAGCAAAGGCGGGGATGGAGACAAGTAGGCATGTCAGAGATGTCATTTGGAGGTCAAGTTAAAAGGCCTTGGTGATAGACTGAATGTGTGTGAAGTCAGGGGGAGGTAATCAAGGATGACCCTGATGTCTTGGCTTGAGCACCAAGGTAACAATTGGTGGTATTGATTGAATTGATGAAGGTTTGGTAAGGAAGCATTCGGGATTGGGTTCTGTGTGGTGGGCTGGGGGAGAGACTCGGAATCGAGAGCTCTGTTTTGGCTGGAAATTTTTGTTACATGTCTAAGAGAAGCAATAATTGATAGAAAAGGAAACTGAGGCTGAAAAACAGGTATTCAGGTATCAAGCATTAGAACTGCTTGAGCCCATCTGCTCATAGGCACTGAGCTAAGCAGCCTCTTCTCCAGGAGATGGCAACTAGCAATTATTTCTTTCAGGTATAATTGGAAAATAAGTACAAAAGATTTGGGAAGAGAAAGGTAAAAGAGATGGAAAAGAAGAACAGTTCTTTTAAGTTTTGTGTGTGTGTCGTTTTTTTTTTTTTTTTTCCCCTCCAGCACAATCTTAAGAAAAAGAAAGAAGAGAGAAACAGAATAACCTCTGTCCTGGGGTCTAGTTAAGAACATGCACTCTGGGGTAGCTTGCGTTCAGAGACTATCTCTACCAGTTATCCCTGTGTGACCTTGAAAAGGTTCCTTCAAATCTCTGCACCTCCGTTTCTGATTTATAAAATATTTTAAATAGAACCTACCACCAAGTGTTATCATGAAGATTTAGCAAGTTAATGTGTGTGATGATTGCTTCCAGTACTGCCTGACACACAGCAAGAGCTTAGAGTGTGAGCTCTAATCTGAGTTTCTGCAAAGGGTGGTGGCCCCGCAATGCTAAACCATTTCCAGTTAGCCAAACGAGCCAAGCTTTCTTGGCACTGGGTCTTTTCCTAGTTCTGCTGTAAGGAGACATATGTGGCCCTAGAAACCACCATGCTATGTAAAATTGTGTAATAAAAACCACAGGGCTTATGGGAAAATGGGGTTTAGTGGCACAACACTCAAAAACATCTTCAGCGACACATTTAAAATATATAGGAATCAAAATTTAAAATGTTTGTGCCTCAGGGGCCACTATCAAGAGAGTGAAAAGACAACCCACAGAACTGGAGAAATTATTTGCAAATCATGTATCCCATAAGGGTCCAGTACCCAGAATATGTACATAGAACATTTATAACTCATTAACAAAAAGGCATACTATCCAATATAAAAATAAGCAAAGGACTTGAGTAGACATTTCTTCAAAGAAGATAGACAAGTGGCCAACAGGCATACTAAAAGATGTTGACCTTCATTAGTCATTAGGGAAATGCAAATCAAAGTTACAATGGAATACCACTTCACACGTACTAGGATGGCCATAATTGAAAAGAAGAAAGAAAGAAAGAAAGAAAAAGAAAGAAAGAAAGAAAGAAAGAAAGAAAGAAAGAAAGAAAGAAAGAAAGAAAGGAAAATACCAGATATTGATGAGGCTAGGGAGAAATTGGAACCTTCATAAATTGCTGCCAGGAGTGTAAAACGGTGCAATCACTACACAAAACAATTTGGTGGCTCCTCAGTAAGTTAAGCAGAGACTTGCCATATGACCCATAAATTCCATCTTAAGGTATATATCCAAAAGAAGTGAAAACAAAAACTTGTGTGTGAATATTTGTAGCATCTCTAGTCAAGTAGCCAAAAGGTGGCAATAACCCAAATGTCCAACACCTGATAAACAGGTAAACAAAATGGGGTAAATCCATATTGTGGAGTATTATTCAGCCATAAAAAGGAATGAAGATGCACGCTACACATGGATGAGCCTTGAAAACATTATACTGAATGAGAGAAGTTGGATACAGAAGTCCACCTATGATTCCATTTATAGAAAATCTCCAGGATAGGCAATGGAAGATGAGCTAAATACTGAATTCTTACCACATGTCAAGTACTGTGCCAACACTTTTTACATGTATAAACTGATTTAATCTTTATTAAAACTATATGATGTATAATTATTAACCCCCATTTTATATTGAGACATAAACCTAGGATTTAAATCTAAAGAGTCTAGTTACAGAGCTTGTGTCCATAACCACTATATAACCATGAGTGAAGACATCCAGATTTTAATTTTTTTAAAAAAAAACCTTGAGCTGGTTAATCATGTCTGTAGGCTACACTGGCCACACAAGTCACCAGTTTGCAACCACTGCAAGGATTTTCTTCTCTCCCTTCTCAGAGATACTTGGATGCCTCCTTTTGGAGCAAGACAAGCTTGGATCCCACACATCATTTGCTTTGTGTCCTTTTTCTTCATCTGCAAAATAGGTACAACTAGACCTATTTTGCAGGGATGCTATAGCATACAAAATTAAGTATATAAAGCTCTATCTAGCACAATGTCCAGAACCTTGTAGGCAAGAAATAAACAAGAGGATGGACTATTTTTTAAGTTTTTTCTTGTGTGTGTCTCCTTCCTACAAGGCTGGCTACAGGTCTTCCTCCCAAGGAAGGAGTGTGTAAAGCTGTATGTGGTAGACCAACACAATGCACAGCACCTAACAGGAGCCAGACAAGGAGAGCGTTTGCTTTGGTTGCCATTCAATTTAATCTATTTTATGCCATTTTCTGGGTTGTTTTTTTTTCTAGCTAAGAAAATCATATATGCTCATTTTAAAAATGAAAGCAGAAGACAAAAGATAGGGAAAAATTAAAATTATTCTGACTAAGGGCGCCTGGGTGGTTCAGTCAGTTAAGCATCTGCCTTAGGCTCAGGTCATGATCTCAGGGTCCGGGGATCAAGCCCTGTGTCAGGCTTCCTGCCCAGTGGGGAGCCTGCTTCTCCCTCTCCTCTGCCTTCCCCCAACCCCCACTTGTGCTCTCTCTCTCCCTCTCACCCTCTGTCTTTCTCAAATAAATAAATAAAATCTTTTTAAAAAATTATTCTGATTTCTCCATCTAGAAAAAAATTATTCTGATTACATTTCTCCATCTAGAAATATTATTTCTATATTTTAGTATTATTTTTCCAGACTTACTTTTATGGATATGCGTCCATATAAGTTATTTGGTCTTGTTTTGATTTTTTACAATATGGAATTATTCAAAACATATTTCTCTATGCACTGCTTTCTTCTTTAAAAAAAAATACATACACATGCACCCACATGTTTTTTCATTTGAAGACATACATATTTACACCAAGTTTTTAAGTACTACTTATGTAAAACAAATTCTAAAGATATATCTCCCTTTTTCGTGGCACTAACGTCCAACTGATTTATATGCTTTTAAATAAATATATATTTTTTTCATATCACAAAATCTATGCCAGCTTATTGTAGGAAAATTAGATTTGAATCTTTGTTATTGTTTTACTCTATATCCTTCCAATTGTAAAATGAGATCATATTTATTTTTATAACTCATTTTTCACTTAACATTATACCTCTTAACACATTGTTGAATGGCATGATTTTAAATAAAATTTACAACATAATTTCAGTGGTCTATAATATTTTTTCAGCATTCTCTTATAATGAGCACTTAAAAAATTACTAATTTTTTGCTATTATGATAAAATCTGTGAATACAGTAGTTAATATATAGTAGGTTCTCAATAAACATGGAATGAATGAGTGAGCATACTGTAAGAATTTATTTTTAATCCAGGATTATCTACTCAACCTAAATGAAACTCTCTCTTTCTAACTTAGCTGAAGGCATTAAACATATAAAGAAAATAATGTGACTTTGGGAAATCGCCCATACAAAAATCAGAGTAACCATATTTTTAATCTTCTCTTAGGAATACAACCTGGGATCTAGCAGACAACTTAGTTTCCCTAAGAGTTATAAAATAAGATTTTGCTCCTTAATTTACCTCTAAATGGATCCATAAAGAGATGGTATTTCCCGTGAGATCACACATAACAAGCAGAGGCAAGACACGGATGCTTTTAATTTCGTATGACTAAGTTTCAGAGATATCTATAAATGTGGGCCCAATATGCAAAAATGGATCTATCCGGGGTGCCTGGGTGGCTCAGTCATTAAGCATCTGCCTTCGGATCAGGTCATGGTCCCAGGGTCCTGGGATCAAGCCCCAAATAGGTCTCCCTGCTCAGCGGGGAGCCTGCTTCTCCCTCTGCTCCTCTCCCCGCTTGTGCTTGCTATTTCTCTCTCTCTCTGACAAATAAATAAAATCTTTAAAAAAAAAGTTGATCTATCTGCAAAGGGACCAGTCTATCTCTTCAGAAAGACTGAGAACATTTTATACAACTGTGGGAGGTGGTTGGGGACCCATGGTGAGTGAATGAGAGCTATAAAATGGCCAAGTTGATTTCTAACAACATTTATGTTTATTTGAAAATATATAATTTTGGAAGAAAAATAATATCTTTTGCATAAATCAATAAAAGCATTGTCTGACTAATTTGTTTCCTTATTTAGGGTTTGTAGACTAAATACTGGTGTTACAGATTTATTTAAGTTTAATTAGTAAGTTTTTCTAAGATAATTGTATTCTTAAAATCTTGAACCACCCTGACTTGGAGGTTTCCATTAATTCCTGGATTAACTCATTTCCATAATTACATGGTGTACATCTAGCACAAGGTAATGGAACAAATCAGGGTTTAGAGTCATCATCATCACCATCATTGCCAATCCTTTTATGTCACAGCCAGGACAGATTATATATCATAGCTAAGACACATTCCTACTTACTATAAATATATTAACTCATTTCATCATTAGAACAAGCCATTAACATAGATACTGTTGTCATCCCTATTTCACAGATGAGGAACTGAGGTAGACAAGGTCACCTCACTCAAGTAAAAGGTGAGACTGAGGTTTGAATTCAGGCAGCGTGTCTCCGAAGCTCATGCTCTTATCCAGCGTCTAGAAAGACGGGGCTTAGATCCTGGCTCTGGATTTCCACCAGAATGACCTTAAACAAGTCCCTTAACCTCTCTGGGCTTCATTTCCCCATTTGTGAAAAGGGAATGGTAATAAACACCCCACACACTTCTTGTAAGAATAAAATTAAATCACGTGTGTGAAAGCACTTTCACAAGCAGTCATGAACTAGCCAATTGTTTCTTCTACTGTTTTATTAACATGTAGGCTAAAAAAAAATGAATAAGCTGTTTATGAGAGGGAAAATTGAAAATAAAGAACAAGGGCAACTCTGGTAATATCTAAACTCCCTATTTGATTAAAATACATAATCTCTATTAGATACTTGGGCTGTATCAGACAAGTAACTAGACTATTTTCTCTCTTTGTTCCTTTATTAAAAGAAGGGGCAATTTTAAAGTTCATGCAACACTTTTGGAGACCTTATTCTAGCTGAAACAATGAGTTATTTCAAAGACTTGAGGAAAAAATTCTGGTTAAATCCAGGAGGGTGTGGAATCTGCCATTTTCCTACTCAGGTGGGGAGACCACCCTGAAGGATTTAAAGACTCAGCCCATGCAAGTTCCTCAGAGAAGTCTTAGAAATTTAAGCAAGACTCTGAGCTGGACACTTAGAGCTGTTTCATTATATTTCCCCAAATGAAAAATTCCTGAGCATTTCCCACTATTATTTTTCTCCCTATGGGAGACAATATATTGTTTAAAATAATAACAATAGGGACACCTGGCTGGCTTGGTCAGTAGTAGGTCAGTAGAACATGCAGCTCTTGGTCTTGGGGTGGTGAGTTTGAGCCCCATGTTGGATGTAGAGATCACTTAAAAATTATAATAATAATAAAGAAAACAGCTTTGGAATCAGATTTGAATTTAAATCGCAACAGCTTTGTCTTATTAGCTGGTGGATGTTGGTCAAGTTATTTATCTTCCTGGTCTGTGTTCTCCTACATAAAAGAGAGTAATAATGCCATTTATCTCAGGAGGTGGTTGTTACATGGGTTAAGCATAAATCATGATGATAGTAGCTAGCATGCATTGAATGGTTCTAATGTGCTGAGTGCTGTGCTAGATTCTTTTTTTTTAATGTGTGTTTTTTTAAAGATTTTATTTATTCATTTGACAGAGAGAGAGCGAGCGAGAGAGCACAAGAGGGGGAGCGGCAGGCAGAGGGAGCAGGCTCCCAGCTGAGCAAGGAGCACAATGTGGGGCTTGATCTCGGGACCCCGGGGATCATGAACGAAGGCAGTCACTTAACCAGCTGAGCCACCCAGGTGCCCCCACATGCTAGACTCTTTACTTGTGCTTCTAGTTAATACTCACATTGCCCAATGAGAAAGGAGGTACCGGTTCTACTTTATAGTTGAATAAACTGAGGCTTAGTGATCTCACACTGCTAACAAGCAAAGGAGCCAAGACCAGTGAAGTAACAATGTAAAGCTTGGCACATAGCTGTAATTTTAAAAATTTAGCTCAGGGACACCTGGGTGGCTCAGTCGGTTAAGCATCTGCCTTTGGCTCAGGTCACGATTCTGGCATCCTGGGATCCAGTCCCGCATCGGGCTCCCTGCTCAGCAGGGAGTCTGCTTCTCCCTCTTCCTCTGCTGTTGCTCCCCCTGCTTGTGCACGCACGTGCTCTCTCTGTGTCAAATAAATAAATAAAATCTTTTAATTAATTAATTAATTAATTAAATTTTTTTAGAAAATAAAAATTTAGCTCATTTTCCTAAGCCGCCTAAGAGGAGGTCTTCAGGGAGAGGAGTCTTCACTCTTTCTTTCGTACAAAGTTCGGAAGTCTTACTTCCTGTGGGAATGTGCAGTGGCTCCACACAGACCTTTGCCGCTGACCTTGTGCCAAGTTAAAACTTATTTTCACCTTGGGATCTTGGATAGAGAAGATGCAGCTGGATGCAAACACTGAAAAACTTTCAAATGGACAGTTATCCCCCAAGCAGCTATATCATGTGAAGTCAAATGCGTACATCTATTTTCATCTTGGATCTATGTGAGTAAAGAAAGACTGAAAGGATTGAGTACTGAGAAGCCAGGCTACGAGCCTGTCAAAGTCGTGACCAAGAGAGCTTATGTCCCTTGTCTGCTGTTGAATCTATTCTCATTCCTACAAAAGGCCAGAGGCAGGCTGGAGAGGTAGTCACGATTCTTGACTCCACTTACCTCCTACCTGGGTGTCCTTGAACAAGTTGCTTCATTTCTCTGAGGCCCATTTCCTTATCAGTAAAATGGAGATAGGAACAGCTATCTCATCAAGTTGTTAAGAGGATTAAATGAGATCTTTCTGAATCGCCAATCCAATAGAAGGTTGACATCTACTCCTTGAAGGCCCCCAGGGCTTTTCTGTGCCTTCCTGGTAAAATCCAACCCCACTGGATGCCTCCTCAGCAAGCCTTTGCACGCTCCCTCCCTCTCCAGGCTCCAGCCATAGAATGCTATTCTCACTTCCCTAGATGCAGTTTTCCCACTTGTGTCTCCTTAATCATTCATTCACCCAGCAAAAATTTTTGAGCCCCTGTTATGTATGAGGTCCTGGATTAAATGTTGGGAAGCAGCTACGGAACCAGACAGACACAGCCCCTGCTGTTAAAGACCCTGACATCCTAGTGAGGGCTCAGGGAAGGAAAGTGGCCATTACAATTCTGGATGCTGACCAATGTGAGAGAAAGACCAAGGTGCTGTTAAGGGTGTGTGGGAAGGGGCAGCTTACTTAGACTTGGAGGGTGGTGGAAAGCTGTCTGAAGAATGAGATTGTATTTAGAGATTGGCTCTAAAGGGATGTGGTGTGTGACCTTGTGCAAATCCCATCTCTCTCTGCATTTTTTTGTTGATGAGGTATACGGCTGGAAGGGGTCCTGTTATTTACCAAAAGGAATAGTCTTCATCCGTTTGGATATACTCTCCAAAGATTAAGCAAATCTCACTCCAGCATATGCTCCATTCCCCTGCAACCTTCTCAAGAAGGAGTCTTGTTGTGGTCCAGAACCCATGGGGTAAAATATTCCAGCCATGGGCTAGTAGAAGAGGGAGGTGCCCTGGGGGATCTTTCCCTGAGAGGAACATAGGACTTTTGTTAAGGGCGGGGCTGGGCTGGTAGGAGTTCTTGAGAAAATCAAAATGAAACGTAAAAATCACCATTGAGCAAACCCCAGTGAAATAATTGATTCAATCAAGGATCATTTATGGATGCTAAAACCAATAGGTGAAAAGTTGTTGAGGAATAGGATCCTCAAAAATCCCTTAAAATGGAAAGATCTGATGATCATCACCTCACCCAAATGACCAAACTGGAAGCTTCCCTCTGAAGCATGTGACAGAGTTCTTCTCCCATAACTTTGACTTTTCATTCCAAACTTTATTCTAAATCGTCTTTTGCCTGTTTCTTAATATGGGTATCTCTAGCCTTTAGTCTTCTGCCTTTTATTCCTTTTATGCTACGTGTTCTTCCTGGGCAAGTTCAGCCACTCCCAAGATCTTAACCAAAAGCTCTATGCACATAACCTCTGAACCCACGTTTCCATCCCTGATCTCTTCCACAGCTCTAAATCTGTAGTCTAGCTTCCTGCTGTTTTTGCTCACTAGGACTTCCTCAACTGCAACTTTCCTCCTACTTAACACCTCTCTTTTCCTGGTCCCAATCAGGTATACTCCTCATCTTGCATTCCTTAAATTAGCACATGGACTCATGATCCATTAGTTATTAAAGCCAAAAATTTGGTGGTCTTTCTTACTCATATTGTCAGCAGAGATTTATTTATTATCTACTAATGGCTAGGTGCTGTGTTCATTGTTAGGCAATAGGGGCAAAACCTATTTCAACACCTATTTACATGGAGAAAGAGATATTGATTAAATAACCGCACTGGGGGGCGCCTGGGTGGCTCAGTTGGTTAAGCGTCTGCCTTCGGCTCAGGTCATGATCCCAGGGTCCTGGGATCGAGTCCAGCGTCAGGCTCCCTGCTCAGCGGGGAATCTGCTTCTCCCTCTGCCTGCCGCTTCCCCTGCTTGTGCTCTCTCTCTCTGTGTCAAATAAATAAATAGAATCTTTAAAAAATAAATAAATAAATAAATAAATAAATAACCACACTGAGGTGCCTAGCTGCCTCAGTTGGAAGAGCCAGTGACTCTTGATTTCAGGGCTGTAAGTTCAAGGCACATGGTGGGTGTAGAGATTCCAAAAATAAATAAATACACTTTAAAAAAAGCATTAAAAAATGATTGCACAAATATATGCATAATTATAAACTGAGATAAATGTTTTGAGGGAAAGAAATACGGAGCTCAGAGAATGAAACAGAGCCTATGCCTGGTTGGGGATAGGGGAAGGGAGGGGACACGGAGATCAATTTCAGAAAATGCTTCTCTAAGAAAATATTTGAGTTCAAATAAGAAGGATATGTTGGAATTAACTAAGTGGGGTAGGGGAGAGTTGGGTGGGTAAAGAGGTGGTCATCTCTAGGAAGAGGGTAAAATACATGCAAAGACCTTGGCTTAGTTCTTTTGCAGAAGTGAGAGAATGATGGTATGGATGAAGCACAGAGAACAAGAGGTAAAGAGTGTAAGGCCAGACCAGAGCCATCACTGGGGTCAAAACTTAGTGAGCACTGAAAACCGTATATAGTGTTTTGAACATTATCGTAAAAACAATAAGAAGGCACGACGCCTGGGTGGTTCAGTCGGTTAAGCGTCTGCCTTCAGCTCAGGTCATGATCCTGGGATCATGGGATCGAGCCCCACATCGGGCTCCCTGCTCAGCAGGGAGCCTGCTGCTCCCCCTGCTTGTGTTCTCTCTCTCTCTGACAAATAAATTTAATCTTAAACACATATACACACACATATGGTATGATTTCATTCACAAAATCGTCCAGAATAGGCAAATCTATAGACAGAAAGTGGATTAGTGTTTGCCTAGGTCTGAGGAAATGAGAGGGAGATGGCAGTGACTGTTAAAAGGCCCAGGGTTTCTTTCGGGATGATGAAAAAGATCTAAAACTCCTTTGTGGTGATAGTTGCACAATTCTGTGACTATATTACAAACTATTGAAATGTATACTTTAAATGTATATAAATATTTAAATGTATTACATTTAAATGTAAATGTATAAACACTTTGTATGAATATGAATTGCATGGTATGTGAGTTTTATCTCAATAAAGCTGTTAAAAAAAGAAAAGAAAGAAATGATATCTAAGCCAGACAACAACAGGGTATTTTCCTAATATTTGTTCCTTTTTATTGATTCCAGGGTCCTCTTATTTTGGCATCAAGATAGCTAGGAAACTAATTAGGTCATCACAAGTTTGTTTGGCTGATTAAATCTTGCAGATAGAATCAAAACAAAAGGAATTTTTGATGGGTCTTTCAAATCAACTCGAGAATGACCTAATCAACTAGTGACTGACATATTTATATATCTTAGATCTTGAGAGTGCTGTGGATACTCTGACAAAATTCTGAGTATTCAAATCCAATTCCATCCATCCATCCATCCTCCATTCATTCAACATCTGTTTATTGAGAACCATATGCAGCACTTTATAACCCATGCTTTAAAGAATAATCATCTTTTTTATTTTATTTTTTTAAGATTTAAAAAAATCTTTTTGAGAGAGAGAGAGAGCACATGCATGCATGAGAAAGAGAGAGAGAGAGAATGATCAGGGAGAGGGGCAGGGGAGGAGGGAGAAGCAGACTCCCTGCTGAGCAGGGAGCCCCACTAGGGAGGGGCTCCATCCTAGCACCCCGGGATCATGACCTGAGCCAAAGGCAGACACTTAACTGACTGAGTCACCCAGGCTTTTAAATATTAAATATTAAATTGAGAACCATGATCTGACAATAGGAACAAATATTAGAAATGGAGGCTTTCCCTTCAATCTGCATATACGCTCTCTTAGCGCTTGGTTCAGTTCTGGATAGTAGAAAGGTGGAAGAAGGAAACTGACATTTGTTGAATGTCTACAATTTGTCAAGCACTGCGCTGAGCAATTCAAAAGTGTGATCTCAATTAATCCTCATAATAACACTTTGAGGTGAGTATTATCATCAGGTGAATAAGCTATTCAAAGAGGTTATATAACTTACCCAAAGTCACACACCCTGTAAGCTAGAGAAGGTATTTGAAACCGGGTCTTCTGATTCTAAAAGCAGTATTTCACTTTGTTTTTGGCTTGGTGTTGTCTATGCTGCTTCCCAAGAGAATGTTCATGAATCGATTAATTTATTCAACAAAGATTTACGTGGCATTACCACATGCCAGGCATTGTGCTGGACCCTTTGGATATAAAGATGAACTCTGTGGAAACAACCACTGGCCTCATAAGGGCTCACAGTCTAACTAGGAAAGGAAACCACTTAACAAGGACACCTTCAATCTTCAACAGATTATAAAACTCAACTGCCTTTATTGAATTTCACTGTGTTCCAAGAGCTGTGCTTTGTGCTTCTGCATTCATTAAGATCCGGTCCCAACTTTCCTTCCCAAATGCATCTCCTGCCATTTCATCCCGAATTCTCCACGCCAGACTCACTGGACCTTTCCCCACAATCCCCTAAACCACTGCTCTTTCTTTTCGCTTTCGTTCCCCCTCTACTTACACATACGCTCCACCTTCTACCTTCTCCTACGTCCTAGGAAAAATAGATTTCAACAAAGTTGGGGAGAGCGAAGGACCCTGGTTTCATTCTGCGCCAGCCTCTTTGTACTGTGGTAAGTTATTTCATCTATGCCAGCTTCAGTGCCCCATCTGTAAACCGAGAGTGATGACAACCACCTCCCTTGATGTTTGTGAAGATTAAAGTGACAAGCAAGCCTGGTGCTTGGCACAAAGTAGTTTCAAAAATGATTCTTGAACATGGAGATGAAGACAAGAGACACTACGCATTAATAGAGGAAGACATCCTTGAAAGTCAGGGATGCTTTGTGAAGAAGGTAAGACTTAAATTGCTCTTTGAAAGATGAGTAGATTCTGAATAGTCACGATTGCAGGAAAGAGGCTGGATGAAGACTTGCTCTTTTTCTGTGTTTTAAATATTCTTTTACAAGATACGCTGTAGAGCAGCGTCAGGAGCTGACTGTAATAAGAAGGTTAAGCCTCCTTTCTTGAGCAGCTAGTACACTGCCTTCATGAGAATGTGGACATTCTTCCACACTTTTTACTCTCTTGACCCCAACGTGGCTTAAGCACGTCCCTAGTTATCCCGTTCAGAAACTTAACTTCTGCGCCTGACATCCATAGATGTCCCATGTTTGCCGTAACTCACAGCCATTCACTGATTCATTTCAACAATTATTTATTGAGGCACATCAAAATCCCAAATTCTTGTTTGAACTGTGACTCAGCGGTGACATCGTTAAAAATTTATTCCAAAGGAATAGTCACCGTTGTGCACAAATATCCAACTATTAAGAATGTGCATCACAAAGACCAAAAGCTAGAGACGATCTTGACGTCCAGCAATAAGGTATCAGTTAGTAAATCCCTGTAGATTCATGAAGGTAATACTATAGAGTCTAAAGATAATGTAAAGGAATATAGTATACATAAAAAAATACTGTTGTAATTTCACACCAGTATAGTACCAATGACTGTTTCTGGGGTGCCTCATAAGTGTTTTATTTTTTCTATTGTGTAAGGAAGACATATTCCTCCTGTATTAAGAAAAACCTACATTTTTTAGTCTGTGGAGCTTGGGCTGTGGAATGTTATATTAAAGGGAAAAGGCAGAAAATTATAGAAAGAGGCCAAAAGAACATAAATGAAGTGCCATATCTGTTTTTCTGCAATGTTCTTTAATACAAGAAAATGGGGAGTTACCTTTTCTTAACTTTCTCATTTTTATCTTAATAAATGCTCAATAAATATTAGTAGTATTTTGGTAGAGAAAATAAGACATTGCACAAATACTGTGATACAGTGGCAGAATTGTCATGGTTTTCATCTGAATTGGAAACTTGCTAATATTGAAGAAATTTCAAAGTCCTTTATATGGCTTTGAAAACCATGTTTCTTCAGACTAGGCAAAGGTAGACTTGAATGAAAAGCAATTTTTTTCTTTCTCACTCTTTTTATCTTTCTTCCTGTTGAAAGATCTCACAGCACTTATTATTTTAACAATTAATAAAAATTTTTAAATAAAATCATGTAAAAGCTTAAAACAGAATCAAAAGTCATAAAGTAAAAGTTAAAAGATTTCTCTGCTTCTCCTTGCTAGGTCATCCAGAGTCGCTTACCAAAAGTAACTTTATCTTTCATTTTTAAAAAAAAAGGTTTTTTTCAAACATGAATGAGATCACACTATCCATACTGCTCTGCAATTTATTATCTTGGCATATTTCTCCATGACATCCAGAGTTTACTCACTTTTTTTTTAGTTTCACGTATACATAATTTTAATGGACTTTTTCATATTCAAGAAAGCAATGTTCTATCCAATTAATTAAACTAACAACATCAACCGTGGCTTCACAACTGAGAGATGATCAGTTTCAACATCTTGGAATATCATTTCTCGGAATATGATCTTGCAATATCATCTCTGATTTCTTTCTATGCCTGCACTTACTAGTCTTAGAAAAACAACTAACATGGATTAAATACTACATATGTACTAAGTGCTTTACATATATTATTTAACACATCAACCCCAAGATATATATATCATCATCCCATTTTAGCAATGAAGAAACCAAAGTTCAGAGAGAGGAGAAACTTGTCCAAAGTTACGCAGATGTTATATGGTACAGCCTGGTCACAAACCCAGATCAGTGTGACTCTAAAGACCATGTTCTTAACCAGGTACACTGACTCACCACTGAACCAAAACTTACATAAATATTTGCATATATATTTATGAAAAAGGGACTATATTATGCACATATTTAGTAACCTATTTTTTTCAGTGGAAAATATATTCTAGACTTGTTTTCATCTCAATAAATTATAATTTCATCATCATATCTAATGACTGACTACCTTGCCCTTCATTATATGGAGGATCATAAAATATTGGAGCCAATTCCCCACTGTTAGATACAGGATTGATTCCAGTATATCACTATAATGATAAACACTGACACAAATATTTTTATTTGCTGCACATTCTAGTTAAAGATTTTATTTATTTATTTGACAGAGAGAGACACAGCGAGAGAGGGAACACAAGCAGGGGGAGTGGGAGAGGGAGAAGCAGGCTTCCCGCAGAGCAGGGAGCCCGATGTGGGGCTCGATCCCAGGACCCTGGGATCATGACCTGAGCCGAAGGCAGACGCTTAACGACTGAGCCACCCAGGTGCCCTTGCTGCACATTCTAAAGCATTCTTTCACATAGAAAATACTTGTAGTAGAAGTGCCCTTCTTCCTACTGGATGCAATAACATCTGATAGAGCTTCAAAGAAGGCTGCATTAGAATGAGTGCAAACTTGGGGTGCCTGGGTGGCTCAGTCAGTTAAGCCTCTCGGCGCAGGTTATGATCTTGGGGTCCCGGGATTGAGCCCTGCTTCCGGCTCCATGCTCAGTGGGGAGTCTGTTTCTCCCTCTCCCTCTCCCCCTCACCCCACTCATGCTCTCTCTCTCTCTCTCAAATAAATAAATAAAATTAAAAAAAAATTGAATGAATGCAAACTTCCCAAGGATTAATACATATAACAAGGCAAGAATAATTCCTTTCTGGTCTCATGCTTTACTTAGTTATAACACTTAATTTGCTTATATGGGGGGAGTGGGACTAGGAAACAAACTAAGAATAGATTTTAATATAAAGTATAAATCTGCAGTGTCCAGTATGGTAACAACCAGCCACATAAGTCTATTTAAATTTAAATTAAATTAAATTAAAAATTCAGTTCTTCAGTTTCACTAGCCACATTTCAAGTACTCAGTTGCCACATGGGACTCGTGATAACCAAAATGGATAGTACAAATGCAGAATATTTCCATTGTCACAGAAAACTCCATTGAACAGTGCTGATCTAGAATACTCATAGAATATAGTATGAAATACTGCACAGTATTTTAACAGAATTCAGAAGGTCTCTATATACTGCCGTGGAAGGATATGGGTTTTTTGTTTGCTTGCTTTTCACTTTTTATTTAAGTGCTTATTGATTCACAAGACTAAGAGGTTTTTATAATAATTTTATAAGAATATAGTCATGTGCAGGGCACCTGGGTAGCTCATTGGTTAAGCGTCTGCCTTTGGCTCAGGTCATGATCCCAGGGTCCGGGGATCAAGCCCCACATCGGGCTCTCTGCTCAGTCAGGAGCCTGCTTCTCCCTCGGCTTGCCACTCCCCCTGCTCGTGCGCTGTCTCTCTCTCTCTGTCAAATAAATAAATAAAATCTTAAAAAAAAAAAAAAAGATATAGTTAGGTGCTATGAGAATTTGAAAAAATAACTATAGATTTTTTTTATACTTCACATGAAAATTGAATTTATAGAGTAGTGAAGGGATACAGTGAACAGGTAAGTTCACTTCAACTTAATTAATTAGGGAAAAGATTCATGAAGGAGCCATCATCGTGAACTACACACATCTTAAATTGTTAGCAAGCAAAGGGATGGCAGGCAGAGAGAAGAGGAAGCTTATCTATGGGGCTGTTAGAAAGGTAAAGCCACAGAAGAGGATTTATTTATTTACTTACTTACTTATTTATTTACTTATCTATCTATCTACTTACCTATTTATTTAAAGTACGCTCTAAGCCCAGCATGGGGCTTAGACTCACGACCTCGAGATCAGGAGTCACATGCTGTATCGACTGAGCCAGCCAGGCCTCCTCCAGATGAGGATTTCAAGCCCAGGGTACTTTGACATTTGGGGAGCAGTTGAGAATTAAGTAACATAACGTATAATGAAAGCATTTGGTAAACTATCAAGTATCTAAACAAAAATGACTGTTGCAGGAATCAAGGAGCACAAAGTGTGTGCTCTAAAAACATGTGTGCTTTGAAAATAAAATGCGTGTAAGATAGCATTCTTCTTCTTTACATGAAAATAAATAAAATTATTGACAAATGCGATTATATAAATCACAAATGCATATATAACACTACATATGCATTAAGACTGAATTAATAGGATATTTACTTGTCTCATACATCTAAAGAGTCACTAGTATAAATTATATTCTTATAATTATGTTAAAAAAGAAAAAGAAGAGCAAAAACACGTAGCCAGAAATATCATTCTACATCATGATGATTTCGTTTTTCTTTTGCATAAGCCTGTGTCTTTCAAATAATCCACAAGCAAATAGCTCCATTCTGTAGATGAGAAATTATAAAAGACCATGTAATCAGCTGACAAAGGAACTGAAAACAAGCCCAGAGGAAATGCATGGCTGTTCTTACAAAGTCACAATGTACTGTTCTGTTTGCCTCCCACTCTCAAAGTGTATATTCCTGACATTTCTTGTCTTATAATTGGACTTTATGAATGAGAGCTGTAGGATGCTGTCTGGTGAATGATCTGAAAAGGATACGCTGAAACCCAGTGGAGGTGCTACGGAAACTGAATGCTAGGTTTTGTGTGGGAACTTAAATAAGAGGCATGAATTAGAAATTCAGAACCCCAAATTTTACCCTATGTAAAATAAGGGCTATTTTCGCAGTCTTTAATGGAGACTTTGAGTAGGTTTAGGTGACATAAAATGTGGAAACCAAATGCACAAGCTTGGATTTCAGAAGAGTTTAGGGTCCTATGGCGTCCCAGAGTTTACCCTTCACAAGTGTTCTGGCAAGAAAAGGGAAGTTCAGTAGTGCCCGCCGTCCTCTTTAATTGAGCTTCTTCAGCCTAACTGCTGAGCAACTAACTGTTAAAAACCATACTTACTAACATTTCTATGACATGTCGTTCTCTCTAACTTGCATTCAATTTCCTATCTCATGTGGCTTCGCTGATGAATAGCACCTGTTAGCCACAGGTTAGTTCACTGGGTCTCTGGAAACAACCAGTCCTATTTAGTGAACAAACTTTTCCTGTGTGCCTACTACGTGCCACACGAGAACCAGCTGCCCGATGGGTTTTTGCACATTCAGATGCGGCCACAACAAGGATTCTCTTTTGTTGGCAAAAGTACTGCGGAAAGAGACAAGGAAAAAAGCGTTTCCGAAGCAGGGCAGGCAGGATTCAAAAAGTAGGCTTGAAAAAATTCTCCAAGGAAACAGGCCATTATGTTAATGGTGTCTGTATGTCTCTGGGTGGTAACGTTGTGGGCTTTTTCCCTTCGTGATGCTTTTTTTTATACTTTCTAATTTTTTTCTACAATAGGCATATATAATGCATAAACAGAAAATAATAAAGTAAAAACCTTAAAAAGAAAAGAGCCCCCAAAAGTCTATACAAAAGAAGGAAGAGATTCACATGTAAATAAGTCCATTGATTGGTATAGTTGACTGACAATCATATTGATGGACAGCATGACTCCAGCTACTTAATTGATTGTTTTTTTTAAATCAAGCATTGGGCCTCAGCCTTGGTAAGAAAGAAATATACCATTCACCTTATAAAGGCATGAACTCTTCCTGGACTCTAGGATTTTGCCTCTCCTGAAAGAAGAATTCATGCAACGTCCCTCCCCCAAAGCCCTAAAATAACTTGAACTTTTAATCTGTCTTTTTCAAAGGTAAGCAGGAGATCCTGAGATGAATAATATTGTATCATGGATTAATATATGGCATTTATGGATTAAAAAAAGAACCACCACATCAACAATACCAGCCAAAAGGATGTAGAAAATTTACCCATTGCCTTTTGTTTTTACATTTGTGTGAACCTTTCTGCTGTTAGAAATTTCTACGCCCAGCTAAGTTCGGGTTAGTTGGAAAATCAGAGGGAGCCCCCAGTGTATGAAAGGGTCATTCATTGAGGGCTGAGCACGAAGGTCCTCGGTCCACAGTGAGTTATCCTGTGCACATAACCCTTCAAGTACAGATGGCTCCTCAGGGCAGGAATTAAAGATGAAGAGAGAAATGACTCTCAAATGGAATACAGTACATTAATTCACTTAGAAGGCACCAGGGTGTGACTGCTTTACTGACTTTTCCAAAAGCACAGAATTTGGCCCCATTTCCAGTTATAGTAAATGTGTTTACTCCTTAAAATGTGCCTCTAAATTTCCCCAAATGAGGGCCGTGGCTTATCACCAAATTTTAAATGAGCTGCTTGCTGGTTGGAAAACATTTGAGGTTATTTGGGCCTCAGAGACACTGGAGGCCCAGACATCACCTTTGTCTTCACCCTCCCCCAGAAGCGCCCAAGAGCAGGCAAGGCCTTTCACTCATGAGTTCTGGCAGTTGGCTGAGGCCTCCCTGAGGAGAAAAGAAAGGGGGGAGACTGTGCTGGGTGAGGTTGGCCTCTCCTAACTCTTATTAATAGAGAACATGTGGGCTGAGGCGAAGGCGGGGGCTGGGGTTGCTGAGTAAACAGGATGGGATGAGAAAGAGAATGATGCTTTTATATTCTTGTCTATTATAGATCCAGGGAGGCTCTTTAATGCAGATGAAAGGGAGAGACAGATTTAAAGGAAGTAGCTTCCAAAGCTAAATTTGCAGACCACTGACGTCTGTCCACTTTCTCATTTCCCATGGAAGGAAGCTGTGTGGTCAACTGGCATTGCTAACCAACTGCCAAGCAGATTTCACTAAGGTTTTCCTAGTCTATGGCTCTATTACACCTCTAGCTGAGAATTCTCTAGAGCTATCATTTATTCATTCATTCCGCCAATATTAATTGAGGGCTGTTATTTGCCAGGCACCTTTTTGGGCACCATGAATACAGTAGTGAACAAGACAGCCTTCGTGGACAGTCTAAAGAAAGGGGAATAATAAAGAATGACAATAGGCTTGTAGAGACTGACACCAACCAGACGCAGGGGGCATGGGGGCCTGGAGAGGGAGCACCGATCCAGACTTTGTCCAGAGAAGGGTGGTCAGGGAGGGCTCCCCTGAAAAGGGGTCCATGACACCTCAATTGAGCCTGGAGTTAGCCGACTGGAGAAGGGAGAGGAGGGCTTGAGGCTGAACATGACAAGACGTCACAAAATGGGGGTAAGAGCATCATTGCTCGGAAAACACATGTTCCTCTCAGGGATGAGGGAGGAGACAGACATCTCCCCAAAGCCTTTAAGGAAGGATGCTGTAGAAACTACACAAAATTATGCTGTTGTTTCGGGGAACACCCAGGTGCGATGTCACATCTAGAGGAGAAAGGAGAAAGAATGCTGCTTGCATCTGATATTTTCTTCCACATGCTGACCTACTTTTCGCTCAAGCCCATCAATGCCATTTTATGGAAAGGAAATTAAAGACTATAAGGCAAGCAGATATGTGAGGGAGTTTCCCCTTTCCTCATCAAAGAATGCTGATATTTTTACAAATGTAAGTGTTTTTTTTTTTTTAAGATTTTATTTATTTATTCGACAGAGAGAGTGAGAGAGTACAAGCAGGGGGAGCAGCAGAGGGAGAGGGAGAAGGAGGCTTCCCGCTGAGCAGAGAGCCCAATGCGGGGCTCGATGCGGGGCTCGATCCCAGGACCCTGAGATCATGACCCGAGCCGAAGGCAGATGCCTAACCATCTGAGCCACCCAGGCGCCCCTAAATGTAAGTGTCTAAAATGTCTTTTTAAGTATGTTTGCCCCCATAGTCTTAGAAGTAGTATTGCCAAGATAAGCCATCACATTTTAAATTGTGTGTTGAAATCTAAATATCAGGAAATTTTCTTATCATTGAAATTTAATTTTAATACTATATATACATATAAATACTGAGTATTTAGAAGACTGAATCTTCCCAAAAATATAAAATACATAAAATATGAACATACATAATATAAAAATATAAAATACATATGAACATAACTGATAAGGTTTTAACCACACACAAAAAATAGCTAGTATTAGAGAACTGAACTGTTACAGATTTTTTTTTATTTATCGATTTTATTCCAGACAACATAAAAGACATGAGAATTTTGTCAGTATGAAAAATCACTTTATTTCATGCCATTATTTCTTTTCAATCTGCTAGCTAAAAACATGTCCATATTAAGCTTTTGTTTCTTGATCCTTATTACAGTCTCCATAAAAATCATTAGAAATATACTGTCTCAAAGAGAGAAGCTGATTCCTTTCCTGTCCAAATTATTAGTTTTCTGATTGACTTTGAAAACCAAAACTTTACTCTCTTTGAGGGAAAATAATCTATTTTTCTAGAGAATTTCAATCTGTCAGTCACTCTGATAGACGCATAGCTCCTACTGTATTATTTTTTGCTTCAGCTAACATATGTTAAAACAAAATCATTTTTAAAGCTGAAGACAACTCAACATTCTGATTAGCTCTAAAAGTTCTTCAGTCAACCAGTGACTGCCAAGTTTCCTCAATGTAAGACATTATCTCGACTCATTTTCTTCAAGTATCGAACAAGTGTGTGATCTGCCCCAGAAATAAGAGTTGCATCCAAACATTGTCTTAGTAGAGAAGCTAGAGCTGCTAAAATTGTAACTCATGTATTTTCAGTTTTAAGTCTCACAGAAAGATACTTCAGCTCCAAGACATGAGATGATTATGAGGGGGGAAAAAAAAGCTTAGGAAGTCTTCACTTTTCATCATTTTTAGTCAATGATCCATTTGTATGTTGGCCAAAAAGTATTGTTACAATGGCTTACTTATATGAAGGCAGAGCTACAATTTTCACTGATATTTCCTTCTTGGGACTAGAGAATTCAGTGCTTGGGCCAAAAGTATAGATTGGGTTTAGACAGTTGGGGGTATTTTTCAGCAATTTTTTCCACAGGAACATTTCTTTGAGAAATTGTTTTAGTTTATGCTGAAATAATTTACCGCGCACACTAGCCGAGTTTTATACAAGTTAGTCATCCAAAAGGACCTGGACCTCTGGAAATGTGGCCATATTCACTAAGTTGCTATCCTGAAGGAAGAAATCTGATTAAAATGTTTTAAACAAGTCAGTGGAATAAAATGAGAGAGCTAGCTTACTTACTTGTTTGTCTGCCTGTCTTCCTTCCGTTCTTCCCTTCTCTCTCCCTCTCCCTCTCTCTCTCTGTCTCTCTCTCCAGATATCTTTAGCCTGAAGCCTATTTGTTACATGTTTTTACAGCTCATCAGCAAAACCACACTTCTGCCAGCCAGAATAGTTAGAGCATACCAATTATTTAAATTGTCAGAACCCTCAGGTAAAAATGCTCCAGGTGCCAAAAAGCAACAATCCTCTTCAACATGCAGGGAAGTCGCTTTTCCCTAGGGTTTAGAATTGGGCTTTCCTCTGACTCAGAGGGACCAACACGTGTGGCCTTTAGGCTGGAGCTTCTTTCCAGCAGTCTGGAAACATGTTCTGAAGGACAGCATTGCCATGGACTCACAAGTCACCGAGATGAGCCAGTGCTCCAGGGACATTAAGTGAAAAAGGCCGGCACCAGACCCCTGGTGCTCAAAACTAAAACTAGCTGCTCAACAGACTCACCTGGGGAGTTTTAAAAAACTCTTTGAATGCTTGGGTGTGATACCATTGGCCTGGGATACGGCCTGGGCCTTGGTATTTTTAAAAGCAACAAAGCTTGAGGATCATTATTTTAAAGTATACAAAATTCACATTTATGCCTTCGATAAATTAGGGTAAAAGAAATTCCCCCTCCTCTGAGCTGAAAAGTTAATCAAAGAGAGAGGAAATCGTTCCTACTATTGCCATTCCTCCTGTTGTCATTTAATATAATCAACTGGCCATTTATAAATCCATTAAGATTTTTAATCACTTTGCTTGGCCCCTCTTCAGAAGCTCTGTGTCAGGAACTTTAATATCCGAGCAACTAAACAGCTGCCAGTACAAACCCCATGTTGTTTCCTTTCTTCTGGGGCCCTGGGTTAGAGGGGGCTAGGAAACTCAGTTGCTAGGCGCAGTGCTAGTGAGCCGTCCCACTCAGAGTGTCCCTTACCCTGGTCCAGCAATTGTGGTCGGGCAGGAAGGTGGGCCCAGGGCCTCTAGAGCTTCCAAGTTTTCAAGAGAAGCCAGAAATCGTCTTATTTATGTGAAAGCTCCCAATATCTAAACGTTGGCAAGTAGTTGTGAATAATCAAAACACATCTGCGGACCAAAAGGGAGCTGCCACTTTGCAACCCCTGGCTTGGAAGGCTCTTCATCTCCCCGTCATGTGGCTAACTCCTACTCAGCTTCCGGTACTCACTTCTGGAAACAATTGTGTGGGGAAAGCTGCCCCCAGCCACCTCTCTTCGTCTCCCCTTTCCCCCCAGCCTAGTGCTCCAACCCTGGGCACTCAAGCACGGCTCCAAAGCTTGTCTCCCTGCAGTGCGATTGTGTGTGGGTCTCCCCTAATAAGCGCCCATTGCCCGAGGCAGGGATGGTGCCTTAGGCCTCTTATTCTAGGAAGGTATGTTAATCCCAAACTGACTCAGCAAACAAATGCTATTAGATGCTTACTATGTGTATATAGAAAAATTTAACAAATTATGGCCCCTCAGAAATATGAATTAAGAACATACACCCTAGGGTGCCTGGGTGGCTCAGTCGTTAAGCGTCTGCCTTCGGCTCAGGTCATGATCCAGGGTCCCGGGATCAAGTCCCACATCGGGCTCTCTGCTCCTCTCCTACTCCCCCTGCTTGTGTTCCTGCTCTCGCTTTGTCTTTCTCTGTCAAATAAATAAATAAAATCTTAAAAAAAAAAAAAAGAACATACACCCTAGGAAAAGTCTTTCCTCTCCAAATCGATGTTGTTTACTTTTGTGATTTGCATCTCCTCCCAAATCTAGTTCACTGGTGAGCATCCCCAGACCGTCTCCACAGGGCACCTTTATCCTTAAAGTGTTGCTTAGTGGTTAAGGGAGTGGCCTTTAAAGACAGTCTGGGTTCGGGGCGGGCAGACAGCGGGCAGGATGGAGGCCACCTTGGAGCAGCACTTGGAGGACACAAAGAAGAATCCATCCATTGTCAGAGTCCTGTGCACAGAT
Source organism: Halichoerus grypus (assembly GCF_964656455.1). Taxonomy (NCBI): domain Eukaryota; kingdom Metazoa; phylum Chordata; class Mammalia; order Carnivora; family Phocidae; genus Halichoerus; species Halichoerus grypus. The sequence goes on from NC_135712.1 coordinate 83,353,094, forward strand.
TCACAAGGACTTAATCTGGGCTGCCGTGGGACCGTCAGATGAGCGTGCTGGGGTGATATCTGTTCTGGCCCAGCAAGCGACTCAGCTAACCTCAGACCCCACTGATATTCCTGTGGTGTGTCTAGAATCAGATAATGGGAACATTAGGATCCAGAAACATGACAGCATCACAGCGGCAGTGCCCAAAGCGGCCTCTTGACATCTCATATCAGTTCTCCAGCAGCCTGTCACAGGGGCTCCAGCCTACCAATGTTAATTGTATTGCAGAACTATTACAGTTCCAGTAGTTAGGCCATTTATTTAGTGTGCATTGGGCACTCTTCCATTAATTTTAGACTAAGCTGCTTTTGACACTCGATGGACTGACTTATCAAAATATTAGTAAGAAAAGATCATGTTTTGAAGCAGCAGGTCCAGGTCACTTTGTACATAGAATTTTGTTATGTTCAATAAATCTGGCCAGAGGAAAATAAAATAAAGACAGTCTGGGTTCATATTTGGGCTCTGCCACCTGTGTGACCTTGGGCAAGGTACTTTATTCTCAGTTTTCTTACACTTATGTGTTTTTTTTTTTAATTGAGGTATAGTTGATACACAAATGTGACATTAGTTTCAGGTGTACGACTTAGCGAATGGACAACTACCTTATGCTATGCTCACCCCAAGCGTAGCTGCCATCAGACACCATACAACACTGTTGCATCGGTTTTCTTATATTTAAACTGGGGGTAATAATGAAACCTGCCTTAAAGGGTTGTGTGAAAATTAATTATGCCGACAGCTATTTACTGTGCTGGGCCATTACTAGTACCCATCATTGAACAAGGTGCCTTCCAAGAACGCTGCATAGTGAGCATGATTACCCCATCTGATGGATGAGGAGACAATGAGGCTCCGGTGTCATCTACACTACCCAAGGTCACTCTGCTGGTACACTGCAAAACCGGGCTGCAAACACAGATCTGCTACCAAGGCCATCGCCTTTCCAATTATATTTTTATAGAGAAAAATCAACCTGGTCCTCCCAAATTGTTGTCAGTCTGCCAACACTTAAAACGCACCCCCACACGTGAAGCTAGTCCCTTAGCAAGTACCTAAATACAAGTAAATTCCTTTTATCTTTAGATTAATAATAATAAAAGCTAACAGTGACCTCTACGTTCTCCACGTGGTGCTAAGCACGTGTCTTTCATTGTCGTCTTTAACCTCCCCCAGGGACTTATTATTTTCAGATGAGGAAACTGAAATCCAGAAGGTTAAGTCACTTGCCCAAGGACACAAAGTAGTATTTAAGCCTAGACACTGACTCCAAAGCCATTAAGAGTTCTCAATCTCTCTGCCAGGCATTGGGATTTCCCAGACCACTACAATTTCATTTAAAAAATAATCATAAAATTATGAGCCAACTTACCAACTCTTTATTTCATTGCCATTTGCTCATAAAAGAAAGAACACGCTAACGCAAAAACTGTTGAGAGCTCATCATCTCAGAGTAAAATAATTAAATACATTTAACTGTATAAAAAGTTCCAGACATTGTTTTTGTTTGTTTGTATGTTAACTGCCTCCTTGCCAACGCTTTCTCTCCGTCCTTCGCAACCTCCTCACCTCCCTTCCACTTTATCATTTCTGCTCTTCGACTGTTCCTTCCTTCGGAGACAGGATAACTGGCCCACAAGTAGCACTGGCGTCATTTAAACTGGAAGGGGGAAGCCCGGATGCCAGTATGAGCGAGGGGCTTGGTCCAACCTCGGCAATGGGGGAAGCAGCCGGGGATGGGGGAGGCTATCCACGCTGATCAAGAGGCTCTAAAGGGAGACCGTGGTGCGCGAGGGAATGCGGCGGAGAGTCCAGCAAAATGGAGGATGAAAAGGGCAGGGAAAGGGGCAAAGGGCTTCTCCACTTCCACCTTCTTGACACCCAGACAGAGGGAGGGAATGGGCCAGTGGTAAGAAGGAGGCAGGGTGACAAAGCGAAGAATGTTTGCATTGTGCTGACAACCACCCACGGGGGCCTCCTCACAAATGAGTCCCTCCCACGGATTTCTTTTGAGTTAACATGGAGTTCAGTTCCCTAAACTCAATCTGAAAAATGGAATCACATTCAGTTTCACTCATTTATTCAATGTTTATTAGGACCCTACCATGGCTGGGCCTTGTAATGTGCACTGGGGAAAGGTTACCTTAATAAGACTGATTTTAGCCAGCTTTAAAGAGTTCATAGATGGGTAGCAGAGACAAAATATGTTTGCTTTATTTTTCATTTCTTTTTTGTGCATGCATATTAAGGTACTTGTACTCAGTTGGAGAAATTCCTATATTTTCTATCTATGGTAATATTAATAAACCTATTCATGAAAAATCTTATCCTCGATGGGGACATACCTGACAAATCCAATTATGTATAAGCAGAAAGTTGTACACAATTGCTTAGAGAATAAATAACCCACATAACCCTGGTTAGAATATACAATTTGCCAGAATCCCTACATAGGTAGTTATACTTCATGTGACTAGTACCCAGAAGGAAATTTAATCTGCAATGCATATTTTAGTGAGTTCTTCCCCAAGCACATTAGCAAGACAAGTTTTTGTTCTTGTTGATGGGCGGTGGGGTGCAAAGTAGGCTGGGGGAAAGGGGCCAAATGTAGGGGACCGAATTCCCCAAAACGAAGAAAGAAGTCAAAGCCTGCCTCCCGCAACCCCCTGTATCAGGAAACACGCATTTCTTTTATGCCCAGTCTGTGTTGCCCCTGTTTGGCTTTAGGTCAGTGTGAGTAGCACGTGACCTGCTGAAATTAATTCTACAAAACAATGGAATTGAGTTTCCAAGATCTCATCCTATTACTTTTGATAATAAATTATTTTTTTCTCTCTCACAGTGAGTTCCTGACACTTTCAACTTTGGTGTTGCTAGTGAAAAGGAATGAATTAAAAATGCAACCAAGTGCAAACCTTTGGTGGGTTTAAGGGCATTTTACTTCTTTTTATTGAATGTTTCCCTTTCCCTATTAACTAACTTAAAATGATAAAATGTGCACATGGGGACAGGGGTAGGATTTAACCTCTAAATTCAGGGACTGGCTTACTAATTCAGTCCTGTTTGTTATTAGATTCCAAAAGGCATTTACCTACAAAAAGCTGGTAAGAGTCTTTAAAAGCCATTCCTGAAAAATCTCATACAATGAGGAAGCAATATTCATTGCATTCCCATAATTCTGCTTGAAGAAATAAAACAAACGTATATAAATGCACACACAGGTCAAAAGATGAGAAGGAAATATACCAACAGGTTAGCAGTGGTTATCTTTGGACATTGAGATTCGGAATGGTTTTTATTTTCTACTTTTTTGTCTTGGTCTACTTATAATTTTTCTACTTTTAACAACTATTTGCCTTTTATTGAGAAAAATGCATTGGTGATGGACATTGGGGAGGGTAGGTGTTGTGGTGAGCACTGTGAATTGTGCTGAGGAATCACAGACCTGTACCCCTGAAACAAATAAAACATTATATGTTAATAATAATAATAAAATTAATTAATTAATTTAAAAAATACATTTAAGGCTATTTTTCCTCCCCTGGGGGACTCCAGATCCTGCCCCCCACCCTGTATAGCTGGGTAAGAACCAACCCCCCCTCATCCCTGCAAAAGATTGAAGATGTATTCTCTGAGAGTAAAACAGAGGGTCTCTGGAGCGGAGAGAGACGGAGCACAGCTGAAGACAGAAGTACTGTACGGAGTCAAAGGGTGTGTGACTGCAGATGCTGAGAGCTCCCCATGCACACCACACCGGCGTGCACACCGCCAGTGTCCTCTGGAATCCACACTCAGCGGCCATGCCTTCACCCTCCAACCAAAAAATGGAAGCATTTCTCTGACAACCGAAAACGAAAAAAATCTAAAGATACAAACCTACCCTAGAGTTTCCCCAACTAAAAGGTCTAGCCACATGGCCCCCCAATGAACCCCAACTGATAAGCTCCCAACCACTAAGATCAGAGCAGACAGATAAGATTGACAGATTGCTAAGAAAGGCCTCAAACATTAAAACAGTGACTAAAACAAATGGACAGAAAATAGCAATTTGAATGAAACAAAGATTATACAATAAGGAAAAAAATACTATCAGATAAAATATCGCAATTATGAAACAAGGATGGAATATTATGTTTTAAAGAACATTCAAAAAACAAAAAGAATGATTAGAAATAAAAAATATGAAAAACACAACAAAAGGGTTGAAAGATAAAACTATGCCAGAAAAATTTTTTTAGTAAAGATTTTTATTCATTTATTTGAGATAAAGAGCACAAGTGGGAGGAAGAGCAGAGGGAGAAGCAGACTCCCCGCTGAGTGGGGAGCCCAACTCGGGGCTCCATCCCAGGACCCTGAGATCAGGGCCTGAGCCAGAAGCAGACGCTTAACCAACTGAGCCACCCAGGTGCCCCATAAACTATGCCAGAAAATTAAGCAAAAAGACCTAAAGATAAGAAAAATTAGATAGAACATAGGAAAGAAAAGATAAAAGATATTCTTATGGGTGTAATATCCAAAGAACGCGAGTTCCAAAAAGAACAGATAAACAGGGGGCACCTGGGTGGTCCTCAGTTCACTGGGGAGTGAAGGGAATTTACAGGGTGATGGTAAAAGGAATCTCTGAGAGCAACTAGCCCAAACTGCTGCAAACCATAATGCCCCTGGAGAGAATCTGCAAGGGATAAAACTGCTAAGGTATGTGATCTATCTGCACATCTCCAGTGAAGCCAAATCCCAAAAAGTATAGATTGAAATGATTAAAAGAAAATAAAACAAAACACACAGAACACAAGGCAAATGGAAAAAGTAAGCAATATCATGGTTTACAAAATGACTCAGCTGTGAATGGTCATTGTTGTGTAAACCCTAGTGCAGACCCTACAAAAATTCTGACATAATTAAATTGGGGGGCCAGAGGGGATGAGGAAAGTTGTGTGTGTAGTAGAGCGTCCTGGGGGGCAGGGAGGAAGAGAGCCAACCCTCATCTTCTACAGTGAAAAGTTATTACTTAGCACCTACAACTGAAAAAATCAAGAAGTCGGCAATTTAAGCATATGAGATAGAGACAATATAAAAAGCAGCGGCTGACACATGAAAGTGATCGCCTTTGGGGTGGGGAAAGTGGCGGACGGAGAGGTAGAGACCTATTGCGTTTCTTTGTAAACCTTGTGGAACCATTTATTCTTTAAACCATGGGCATATATAATTTTGATAGAAGACTAGAAAAAAATGAAAAATTAAAAAGCAAAGGCTGGAACTGACTTTTAGAGCTATACATATATTTGGGTTGGAATCCCACCGTAGCACTTACCTAAGTCTGCCGGTGCTTAACTTCCTATCGTCTCCGAGCCTATTGGTTTCCACCTGTAAAATCAGGACAATGGCGGTTGTGAAAATTAAATGAGGTTTAATGTGTGAGGTCCTTTGTCCATATTGGACAGTTCATGTCAGCTCGTGGGTCAAATGGCCAAGGTTCTCACGCTCTCACATGACCATTGTAAGAGACTAACAGCCCGAGTTTTTCTGCCCTTAGAGCAGAGTTCTACTTAGGCCGATGTCCAATTGTTAGAGGAAGGAGATTTCAAATCAATGTTTCTCAGTCTTAAACAAGGTACAGATCCCTTTCAAAGGAGAAACAAAATAAAACACCGAACTCTTAGGGACCCAGTGTTGACTTAGGCTCTTTTAATTATAATATCATTTAAATAAGATAATACTATTTATATAGGCATTAACTCCTTCAATACGTGGAACTTAAGCAACAATGCAGTAAAAATAAATTTAAATGAAAATCAAATCCCAAACTGGTGGAATTCAAGTGAACACTAATTTTTTAAAGTTTGTTTATCTATTCATTTCTTTATTTAAGTAATCTCTACACCCTACATGGGGCTGGAACTCATGACCCAGAGATCAAGAATCGCATGCTCTTCCAACCAAGTCAGCAAGGCGCCCCCAAGTGAACACTAATTTAATGTGACAGTTGGTGACATTTTGCTGAAACCAAATCATGGCTCTTCCAGAGCACTCACAATAGCAGGTTCTCATTGGTCCCCATGCCCAGGCCACTCTGGGTGCTAGATGATGACCCAATTTCTCATGGCTTTTCCATGAACCCTCCCTCCACCGCTGGCTATGGGACTCTTACATCTTTGCATGGTGCTAGCATGTCTCTTATGCATCAGGTCTAATAATGTTTTTTTCTGGTTAGCCGGGTACAACGAAAGTAACACAATTTGGCACCAACTTAATCGTAACAGAAACTCGGGCTCAAACACTGAGAAAAACCCTAAATTAAAAATCATCATGGAAAACTATAAAGTCCCTGAATGGAACTCCCTGGTGGTTAATTAAGGCCTCCTGGGTAGCCTTAACCCAAAGTCAGGAGTCAGGCTTTTCCCGGCAGCAGGACCACCCTCCTTTTCCCCATGTCCCCCCAACCCCTCCACAGGGTCCAGTCAAAACTGCTGCTTTATTATGCCTTTACCATACCCATGGGACATCTAATAAGCACTAATGAAGATTTCCTTCTTTCTACACCCAGTTGTTCCTCATTCCATTGTACTGCTTGTGATGGGTCCTTGGTTTGCTTTATTTTTTTTTTTAATTTGCTTTCTTTTTCAAAATACATAGTATGACATTTATCTCACACACAGGACAAAAACCAAAGACATGGTATCTGACTGCTCAAAAGACCCAACTTCACCTTAGGATGGAAAATATTTGCTGACTTCTTTGACGCTAAAAAATATCCATGTAATTTTTTCAAGATTTTATTTATTTGAGAGAGAGAGAGTGCAAGCAGGGGGAGTAGCAAAGGGAGAGGGAGAAGCAGACTCCCCATTGAGCAGGGATCCCAATGTGGAACTTGATCCCAGGACCCCGGGATCATGACCTGAGCCAAAGGCAGACACTTAATCAACTGAGCCACCCAGGCACCCCAAAAATCTGTGTATTTTAATGGACTTTAGTATATATGTTTGTGATGTATTAAAAACAAACACAGCAAACTGTCCCTTCGTGGAATGACTTAATTTCCAAGGTTTTTGAGCCTTCTGTAGGAAGAGGTGGTACCATCAAAAGAAAAAAATATATAATATGTCCAAACTTCCCCACCCCAGCCTCTGCTCTTACCCCACAAGCCAGGCTCTTAGGCAGAAGGATAATCTCAGACATGGCAGGCTGTGTCCTCTGGCCATGGACATTCAGCCATATACGTTCGGTGCCAAAGGCCAGGGGGTGAAATGTCCTTCACAGCTCAAGACTTCTCTTTCTTGCAGTCACAGCTGTCCATAGCAGTTATGACAATTTGGGTAATTGTGGCCATTTCAGGGGCTCCAGTTTGCTGCACAGGATGGAAGGAAGATTAAAAGGAGTTGCCTCTGTTCATATCACAAAGCCGCGCTATCCACTCATTTATTCCATAAATACTTATTAAACAGCTACTGTGTGAAGTTCCATGCTTCTCTTAGGCAGTGTGAGGGATATAAAGATGAAGAAGACCCATGCCCTGACTTAGAGAAACACACATTCTAGAGGAGGGGATACACATAAAAGCAAGTAACTGCAAAGCAGTGTGAGAAGCGCTGATTGATAGGTAATGTGCTATGGGAGCATAGAGGAAGGAGCAACTCAGCTTACCTGGAGTGACTTTGAGTTGGTCTTTTGGCTGAATAGAGTCCTCAGCTTGACAAGAAGGGGGGCGGGGGAAGGAGTCCAGGCAGAGGATATAGCACAGAGGCATAACAAAGGTTGGATCATGCAGGGAAGAGTAAGTAGGTCTGGGGTTACGTAATGTATAGTAGGTAAAAATAACCAGAAAAGACATCCTAGGGAAGATGATTAAGTTTGGATTTTTCCTATTGGTTTCAATTTGGGGTGTGTGTGTGTGTGTGTGTGTGTGTGTGTGTAGATACATATATATGTGCATATATATGATAATATTTATGTAAATAAAACATTGTTCTAGATTTTGAGAATATAGAGAGTTTTTTTGCCATGCTTCTTAAAAGGAAAATAGACAAAGCAAATAATAACTCATAGAAAGCAATTCTACAGGGAACTATAATAGTTTTGACTAGGTATTGTTTATGGTTTTTTAAGAACCAAAATCTAGAATAGCTAGAAGAATAGATAGGCTGCATGTCCTTCAAACAATTCTTCATAGATATCATTTCTATGGAGCAGGACTTTGACAAGAATTGGACAAAAAGTAGTTGGTTGATTTTGTATTCTTTGCAAATCCTTAAGTATAAAGTTGATTTGGGTGGTAATTGGTAGGCATTAAAGAGTTGTAATCAAGGGCTCAGTCAGTTAAGCATCTGCCTTTGGCTCACGTCATGATCCCAGAGTCCTGGGATCCAGCCCTCAAAGGGGCTCCATGCTCAGCAGAGAGCCTGCTTCTCCCTCTCCCTCTGTCCCTCCCCCCACTCGTTCTTTCTCTCCCTCACTCTGTCTCTCTCTCTCTCTCTCCCTCAAACAAATAAATAAAATCTTAAAAAAAAATTGTTGTAATCAGTGTGCTGATATAATTAATATGTACGAATATTAGGGGGTTGTGGAAGGAGGAGCAGAGAGATCTATGAGGAGTTTATTACATTGTCTAAAGTAAAAAAAAAAGGGGGGGGGGAGGGATTGAATTATGTGGTGATGGGAGACATGCAGGAGTCTTCAGGTAGTAAAGTGATAAAATTTGCTAAATCTTTGTGACCAATTAGTGCTAGGGAATGAGAAGAAGTAAGAGGAAGCTAAGAAGCCTCCCAGATTTCTGGCTTAAGTATCTGGGTAAGCTTTCTTTCTTTTTTTTTTTAAGTTTATTTATTTATTTATTTTTTTGGTTTTGGTAACCTCTACACCCAGCATGAGGCTTGAATTCACCACCCGGAGATCAAGAGTTGCACGCTCCACCGACTGAGCCAGCCAGGAACCTCCAGGTATCTGGGTGAGCTTTATTCCTTTTACTGGAATAGTAAAGAACAGACTGGGAGTGGTATGATGATGAGTTCTGGTACAACTTGATGTTGGGACATGATGAAAGAGCAGATGTAATTCATCTTTTTAATATACTAAGAAGAATAATGTTGAGACAGTGATGGGGCCAAACACTGCTATAGCCACATTAGGAGGCAATTTGGCAATATCTAATATAATATTAAAATGCACACATTCTGTGACCCATCAGTTCCATTTTTCAGTATCAACCTCAGAAAAATACACATGCACTAGGAAGAAGGTATAAGGATGTACACTGCAGCATTATTTGTAATACAAAAAAATCCAAACTGCTGAAATGCCCTTTGATAGGGAAATAGTTAAGCAAACCATGAGAGGGTTTCCAGACCTACTGAAAATTAAAATCACCTGCGATATTGGAAAATAATTTCTTCAACCCCCTTCCCAGTCCTACAGAAACAGATTCTCTTAGGGAAGGCAGTGGATAGGTCTGGGTGATTTTTATCATCAGGAATGTTTCTGAAAAACTTATGAAAAGTGTTTCCAAAACTATCTCTAGAAACAAAGAACTGCTAGGCGCAATTAAAAAGAATGAGGGTCGATCTCTGTGAAGCAACTCAGAATGAGCTCCAAGATATACTGAGTAATAAATGCAGACTGCAGAATGAACACACAGTATGATCCATAATGTAACCACAGACCCACACACAGAACAATATATTTCTAGAAGTAAATATGGGTTTGGGGGTGGTGATTTCAATGGGAATTTCTGTTATGAATAAAATGGTTCAATTTTGTTAAGATCAAAATGTATTTGTGTATTAATTCTGTAATCAGAAGCAGATATTAATTTACTGCTGGTGTGGTTGAGGTGATGATGAAGGTAGCTGATGCAAAATACGATTTGTGCTAGACCACATACACCTTGAAGTGTATCCTGGATAAATTTTATCTATGTAATACTTATTCATCAAATATTTGAAATTGCTCTCTACACATAATGAAGCAGATTCATTGCTTTGGGGGAAGGGCAAGAAAGGTGGCAAGGATGAAGAAGAAGGGCCCAGAAATCCCCTGATATTTCCATGTCTGCCCACATTCCAAGACCCAGTTCAAATACTGTCTCTATGGTCCAGTTCCCACAACCTGATCTCATCTCTTTGTCTTCTAAACCCCATCCCAGCTCCTTCATCTACTTACATATGTGTGTATAGGTCTCATCCTCTCCCCATATTATCCCTCCATTCCACTTTGCATTTTCCCAAAGCCCAGCAGTGCCTTGCATACACAGCTCTCAATCTGAAATGATTATTGAATGAAATGCTTTCAGCTATGCCTCCGAGGTCTGAGAATGGTCTTCTACTCTCCACTGCAATTACTGCTCAGTGGAAGTCACTTAGTCCTCTCTACCCTTACATCCTCACCCCATCTCCCCCTCCTCCGACTCACTGCTGTCTAAAATTCTTGCAGTAGAAAACATATGTTTTTATTACATAATTAAAGCTGAGGCTCAGAATTCAAACCCCTGGGGAGAGCCATAAAAAGGAAATGGTTGCATCCCATTCTTCCCAGAGCACAAGATGGACAGGAGTGGAGGAGAGGGGTAGATTGTGCCTACATACTTGGGATAAGGTGAAGAGCGGAGGTGGAGAAGAGCAGCTCTGTTGGCTCCTTGTATAGGAAAAACGGGCCTAGAAGAAGGGCGTTTTCTTGATAATCTGCCCCCTCAGTCACCACAACCACTTCCACCTTTTGTCTATCCTCTGTGGCTATCCTAATAAAAACAATCTTGACATGAGACCGCTTATCTCAAGGTCTTCCTCTTGAAGTCAGTCCACCCACAGAGGTGGGGAACAGCATTTCACAGTGGCACCCTTCAATCATGTCATGAGTCAGTCATGTCCTCATTATTGCTTAAGGTAAGATGACACTTTCCAAGAAGCCATGCCATGTCTCCGTGTTGTTCCAGACTAGCAGCCACAAAGGAACAGACAAACCTTTATGCTTCATGTAAATCGTATGCCTTGGAACTTCGTGTCTTTCGGCATTGGCGCCATGGTCTCTCTGCCCTTGTCCTCCCCCACAAACACATTGATTTCTATTACTTACTTAAATTATGTCTCAGTCAGGGTCCTGGTACAGAACATTTGGTATCTCAAACTGGGTAATTTAGGGAGGGGTAATAGAAGGAGTATTTGTAGAGAGCTTTGTGGGAGAGCCAACTGACAGGTGCTATGACTTCCATCAAGGGAATAAATACCCTAATCTCAGTCTTCTTCCTTCTGATTTCTTCCCTGTGTCCCACTGGCCAGATCCTACTGGAAGCCAAGGTCAAGGGAGCCTGTGGATGAGGTCCACAACATGTGTGCCCCCTAGGCCATGAGCAGATGGACGTAGTTGAAGGATGAATCTGGAGGAGCAAGTGGAGGGTGTCTAGCACAACTGCATTGTCTGTCTCTTGCTCAAGAAACCAAGCCCAGTGGCAATGCATATCCAAAGGCATCTCCAGTCTGGAGCCACAGTGCCCTTCCACCTCGTCTCCCACCGTTCTTAACCATGGGACCGTGCTCCACTCAAGACACAGGACAGCATCCCTGCCCAAGCACCATCCTTTGTACCCTTATGCCCACTTAGTGCTTCCTCTTCTTCCTGGACCACCCTCTCCCTGTCTCCTCTTGGAGAATTTCTATCCGTCTTTCCAGGTGAGGCTCAAATACCTCTTTTGAAACCTCCCCTGATCTTATCCTCTTCACACAGCCTGCATTACCTCTGCCTTCATAATACCGAAGCACCGCGAGTACATACTTTTATTCAGGGCTTGATTCGTGCACCTTTTTCCTGCCACTATGTGAGCATTCCTCGCAGTTGAAGATTCCATCTCATCATTACTAATAACAACCACTATTATAATTTTCCGAGTACCTATCATGTGGCAGACCCAGGCACTTTAGCTCATTTTCTCAATTCATTCTTTTGTCTAGGAAGCAGACACTTTGTTTTTATCCAGTGTACCAGCGTAAAAACTGATTTTCAGGGAGATTGGTCAGCTTACATAACGTCACTCAGCTAGTACCCCAGTGGAGCAGTGGTCCCCGAAGCTGCTAAACTGGGATTCAAACTCATTCCTTCCAACGCCAAACCTGAAAGTTGAAACTGAAAGTAACCACAGTGAATTTAAGAAACAAAACAAATGATCGTGGGAGGAAACAAAAGAGAGAGGCAAACCAAGAAAGAGACTCTTAACTATAGAGAACAAACTGATGGTTACCAGAGGGGAGGTGGGGGGGGTTAATCAGGTGATGGGGATTAAGGAGGGCATTTGCGATGAGCACCGGGTGTCGTATATAGGTGTTGAATCACTACATTGTACACCTGAAATTAATATCACATTGAATGTTAACTAACTGGAATTTAAATAAAACTTAAAAAAAAAAAAGGAAAGAAAAAAAGTAACCACAGTAAACACTACCTCTCAGCTTTGCATCCCCAGAGCCCAGGCAGCTCTGGATAATGCATAATTAGTGTCCAAGACATGCTTTTGAATAAACAACCAGAATCATAACATACTGACAAACCTCTTGACTATGTGCCTGTTTCTCTTGGTATAGGTTGGCAGATGGCCGTGACTTTTAGTCTTATTTCCAGGCTGACAGTTTATAGAAAAAGTCCAAATTTGCTGGTAAAACTAAACTTTGTCTTGACTGTATTCACTGGTTGCCTTTTCTGAACAGAATCATCAGCAAACAGAATCCCTTAGAAGACTAAGGTATTGGACTTGCTCCCAGAGTACTGAGTTAGAAAAACTTCCTAAGGGGGAAAAAAAAATTCCCAAGCACTGAAGGGCGGTGTATCAGGAGTTTCTGAGCAACCCGTCCTTGTATTTTTACATATGTTACATATGAACTGTGACAGTAGGGAGCTGAGGGAGAATATTTTAAAAATTGATCCTGTTACAACAATAACAGCCACCATAGAAAGGGTACTTACTTTGTGGCCAATTGGTGTTTTACATACATTATTCCTAATTTTTTTAGCAGCTCTGAAAGGTAGATCTTATAGCCCCATTTTATAGGACAGGAAACTGAGGTTCAGTGAGCCTAAGTTACTTGTCCAAGGCCTCTCAAAATTCATGCCTAAATTTCCACGGCTTTACTCTGACCCCCTGAAAGGAAGAACTTAAACACCATCAGCTATAACAGAAGCAACATTATCATGAGGGAAATCCCCTAGAAACGTGAAGTTCTATGGCAAATCAAAGTAATTCTAACCATTAAACATAACTGTAAAACCACAAGGTCTCAGAATCCTAAAATAACATTATTCTTCACATAATTACCTCATTCGAACTTCCCTTTTACATTTTTGTAAAGTCAATTAGGTAAGAGCAGTATAATGATCTCGTTTATAGATGAGGAGATTGAAGCTCAGAGAAACAACAGCGGCTAGCCATGGGATTGGAACCTGGGCCTTTTGCTTTTGAATTTAGTAAACTTCAATGCAAAAGCATTGTTTTGTTTGTTTGTTTGTTGTTTATTTATTTATTTATTCGACAGAGAGAGACACAGCGAGAGAGGGAACATGAGCAGGGGGAGCAGCAGTGGGAGAGGGAGAAGCAGGCTTCCCGCGGAGCAGGGAGCCTGATGCGGCGCTCGATCCCAAGACCCTGGGACCATGACCTGAGCTAAAGGCAGATGCTTAATGACTGAGCCACCCAGATGCCCCGCAAAAGCATTGTTATTGAGATTTTTTTTGAAACTAGAAAGCTGAAAGTCTGCCATTTACAGAACTGCTTGTTTTTAAAGAATTGGTTCATGCCCACTCCCTCATCCTCATCTGCCCCTCTCCCCGTCACCTTTTTTCTTACTATTTTCATTTGTTCCACAAATATTGTGACAAGAATAAAGGAAATAATTAGAAGAAACTTCATTCATCATTTCTGTACCCCGACTTATCAATTATTTTTAGGTTTCTATTATTGCTATCCAGTCCTTGTCCAAATATTATCCAAAAAGCGCGTGCGTGCGCGCACACACACACACACGCACACACACACAAATAAAGATTTAAACTCCCCTACGAAGTTATTTGAAACTTGGTGGTGGCCAAAAGTTGGTAGTCATAAGCACGTGGTTCACCGAATCCAGACTGACCCTCGTGTGGTTTCGTCTGTGGAGATGTAGACCTTTATAGCAACCCAGCCAACTAGAAAGAAGAGAGCAATGAGGAAAAGGTTCACCCAAAGTTAGTGATCACTTATCTAAAGATCTGTACAAGAGCCACCACCACCACATCCAAATTCTGAATGTGACAATTACTCCTTAACAGGAAGCAGTGCCTGGTTCTCTGAAGTGAAACCTTCCCAGTCCTTTGAATATTATCTTAATCAGAGCGATATTGACCAAAATGTTAACAGTGGTTATCTCTGGATGGTAAGATTACAAGTGATGTTTATTTTTTTCTTGATTCTTTCTTGCATTGGCTGAATTTTCTGCAAAGAACATGTAATATGTTTGCTCTAAGATTAAGATCAAAAATAGTGATGCTGAATAGGATGTGAAGTTGACCCCCCCCCAAAAAACCTATAAAAATTAGAGTCATGGGAACAGATCATATAAGTCTCTAGAGCTAGAGGGACAAACAGCCCCTTCCTCAGGTCAGAGAGCCTAGAACCCAGGCATGAAGTACAATTTCTAGCTCAGTTCCTTTCTAATTTAATATCTGCTAACAAGTTTCTGTTTCCTCCTTTTTTTTTTTTCCTCTTAGCTCGGAAAGATTGTTCCTAAACATTTGTCAACAGAGAAGATTTGATCCTGAGAACACGTTATGGATTTTCTGTAGCAATGGTCCGATATAATTTAGTAGACAATAACACCCATAGAAATGTGTGGGAGCTTTGCTGTCAAGTCCTGTAGTGTTTTAATAAAGGAACGTGTCATTTTTCTTCAGCTAAATTTCAGCTAGAAATAATATTAGGTAAGTTCTCATTGCCCTTCATTCCAGAGCCTTTCTGCAATTTGGACGCCTTAATGATTTCATGCAAAATTCACTGTCTAAAGAGTCTTGGTGGCTTCTGTCTGATCTTCGTTTTTGCTTTTGATGCGGATTACTTATGTGCATCCATCATGGTGAAAACAGCAGAGTTTGGGCAAACACTGCTCTCTCAGACCCCCGCTCCCTTTCAGGCCTGGAGATCCTTCATCTAACCCAGTTCCATTCTTGTGCCTCTTCCCGCTGGCTTCCCCAGTGCCATTTTTATTAAAGCCCCAGCTCATCCCACATTCAGCCGCATGACTTCTTACAGGCTTCAGAATAAATCACCACATTGCTCCGATCTTGGCTTCTCTGCCCTCAGCTTTCAATTAAATTTAGAATTGACTTTAAAGGTACAACCTCAATGTACATGGTTGAAAATGACCTTGTTTCCCCTTTCCCACCACCTGCGACTTCCTGCGCGGGGCTCTTATACTCCAGCTCCTGGTTCAAAAAGTAGAAACAGGAATTTGCTACATGCTCCTGTGGCAAACTATAAGTCTCAAGCTGTTTAAAGTCTTTAAAGTCCCATCCAAAAGGTAAAGTACACTCTGCAGAGAGAAATCTGGGGGCCTGAATCTCTGGCTGCCTGTGTTCAGGAAGAGACACAGAAGGAGAGGAAGAAGAAGAAGAAGAGGAGAAGGAAGAAGAAGGAAAAAAAAAAAACCTTTGAGCTGAATACTTAATTTGTTTAATTTCTACGGTTTGCATTCAAGATGAGTCGTCTATCTATAATATGCATCATTATTAAAGTAATTATATTAAGTTAATATAAATGATCTATGACAATATTACAAGGACGCCAAAGCAGACTTTAACATCAAAACTTACTTTCATCTTTTGTCTTGTCATTTGGCTTTCCACTCTTAGCAAGGAATAGAGCATATGAGCAGCAGGTTTGGGCTATTTAGAATCGGGCACGCTCCTGCCAATTTCTCCCTCCCTCCTTTGGAAGACTTTACCAAACAGGACTGAATTGGAAAAACTGTCTTACTCTGTTCAAAACCATTAATATTTTAAGGCACTTACTTGTATCTAAGAGCAATGAGGTCCCTCCCAGTCTGCGAAAGAAGAAGCAAAGAATGATTTGAGTGCCTAAAACAGGATAAAACAAGATCTGGCGCATGAAAAGGATGTATATATTGAAAGTGCTCTACAAGTATAACGGGGCAATTTATTAATTCAACCATGAATTAGTTATTGAGTATCTACTAGGCATCAGGTTCCAAGGAAGCTGTCCAGTGCTTACGAGCTTGAGCCTTGGTTTTCTTGCCTCTAAAATGGGAACAAAGACCCTTTATTTTAGGGTGTGTGAGAATTAAGTGAAAGAATAAATGTAAATCACTTAAAACCAGTTCTTGGCACATAATAAATACTGAGTGAATAGCTTTGTATAAAAATATGAAAGGAGAATTCCTAAATGCTAAGGGATTTACAGCCTAATGAATTATTATTCTAAAACCCCTGCCTTTTGCCTCTGACCCTAAAATTTGAAAAGCTTTGAAGATTTAGCTATGCAAATCTCAGATCAAAATACTCTCCTATTGATTGCCCTTTAGAAAGATTTAGTAAGGACATGTGGGTGCTTTACCAAATAAGGAAGAAAGAGAAAAGGAATTAATACATGTTGCCTTATTGAATGTATCTCAGTGATTTTGCATCTTCTTTTCCCATTGTCCTATTAAATCCTAATTAGTAGACAGGCATGAATAATCTCATGTCCTAGATGGGGATACTGAGGCTCAAGGAGAATCAGTAACCTCCCCATGGTCACAAAAGCTAGGAAGTGGAAAGGACGGGATTCAAACCATGGTATGTGGTTTCAGAGCCCATGCTCTTGTCCAGCCTCACCAGCTAACCCCTGCATCCGGTTAGGTCTCATGGAGAGATCTTGAATCTTCATCTGAAAACACAAGGGTTACATAGGATCTTCTTCAAGTAAAGGGGACATTTTTAAGAAGAAAAATGCCGCAATAATTAATTTCTTGCTCAGTCTTCTGAATAGTAGTATAATAGTGGGAGTCTTTCCTTTCCACTTAGATTCTTCTAGGTAGAACCTTCCTTTTTTGGTTCTAAAAGATTACTGTTGACAGGGACTTTTTTGAGGACTTGGATTCTCCTTTCTTTCTTTCAGTAGCACAAATGCTTTTCTGGGGAAGCACAAAAATTTAAAACTGTGAATCAAAAAGTTAGGAAAGAAGGTTCCACCATTCAGACCTTGTTTTGAAAGGCTATAGCCTTCCCCTGTATTAACTGATCTTTGTCTACCAGCTCTACATCTTACAGCCTTCCCCAAACTCCACTCTTCCTAAGTGAACTTTCCTGTTCCTAGTTCAGCCTCCTTCCCTGGACTGCAGGACGATAGTGATAGCCTGTGCAAGTCCAACCCAGGAGTCCTAGTGCCTGCAGAGGCTAAAGACTTCTTTGCTGGGCAGGTGTAAATGGACAGCTCCTTAGGATATTAGCAGCGCTGAGGAGTTGGGTTCTATTCAGCGCCTAGCCCTGACTATAGGTTAGGTAGACCATAATTGGCCAAAAACAGCTGATTAAAATTAAGTCACTCCACAGAAGGCCAAATGGCCCTAGATCGATGGAAATTTTTCATTTTTACCTGCCCTCCATTCTCTTTTCTTTCCTTTTGTCTTTTTTTTTTTTTTTTAGTTTCTAGAAATAATTGTTCTTTTTCTACTGCCTAAAATGAAGGCACCCCATAGTTTGTCTCACTTGGCAGTAGCCTCAACAGCTCCTTATCCTTTCTGTATAGCCTTTGTTTTTTTAGGTAGGCTCCACACCCAGCGTGGAGGCCAACGTGAAGCCTGAACCCACAACCTTGAGATCAAGACCTGAGCTAAGATCAAGAGTTGGACGTTTAACCAACTGAGCTACCCAGGCACCCCCTAGACTTTTTTTTTTTTAATAAAACTGTACAAAACATTTAACATATTGCTCTTTGGGTGGTATTTGATGTATCCCCAGTGTATTATAGCTGAGCCATTAATTTTTGTTGCTTCATCAACATTAACTGGCTCATTTTCATGACACTGCTGAGGAATCAGCTGTTCTGTAGAGGTTCAAGGGAAAGGTCTTTTGAGAAATGTGGAAGTTCCTTTTGTGTATCTACAAAAGCTTTATTCACTCTGTTAACTTTTTCATCACTCACAACGTTTATCTTCTTAAGATTAGTGGTAACTGGTTTTGCTTTGTTTTTAGCCTTAAAGTTTTTTTGGCTGGCTATATGAAATACATTCCTGGACTTCTGCCCTCTTAGTTTGTTCTTGGCCATTGTCTTTGATAACCCTCGTGCAGCAGCTCAAACTCCAGGTGACGTCATCTCCCTTTCTATATAGACTTTCGAGTTCAAAGATGAAAAAGAATGAAAGGTGAAAATAGCCTGTTTAGCTAAGAGAGAGAAATTTACAGTTATCTATCACTCCAACAGTTGTTTGTGTTTAACGTGTGTTTTAATCTTCCCAACCTTGGAAATTGAACCCATCATTCACTAGGGCAGGTTTTTTATTAGCCAAATATATTTACAGTAAAGTTGTAATTCCTTTTATGTGTTTATCATTTCCCATTTCAAAGCACTTTTGCTAGACTTAAATTATAGCACCCATTTTGCAGATCAGGAAACTTGACTCAGATGGACAGAAGGGCACACCAAGGTCACAGGGCTAATTAGCTACAGCACCAGAATTAAAATCTGGCTTTCTTATTTATTATGGGCTTGTTTTGTGGGGGGAAATGGAATATTACATTCTATGCAAGGTTTATATACTAGTCTTTGAGATTTCCTCATGCAGAAAAAAAGGTACTATTCTACAAGGTGCCTTGGAGCTGCTGTCAGGAACTGACTTTCAGGTAGAGTGTATTACTGGTATACCCTATTTCATATTACTTATGGCTTCACAGAATTGAAAGACATTTTGCAGCAAAAAGATCTGAAATCACCTTTTAATAGAATCTAACCATGCAAAAGTTATTTGACCTCTTTGAGTTTGTTTCCTCACCTACAAAATGGTGACAATATTGCTAATCCCACAGGGCTGGTATAAGGCTTCAATAAGTGACATTCGTAAAGCACTCTGCCAGTAGATTGTAGATGCTCAGTGTTAGAATTCTTTTCTTCTTGAAAAAAAAAATGCTTTCAAAATAACAGAGTTAGGAGACTCAGGTTAAGGAAAACTGAGTTACTCAGTTACTTAGCTTTCCTTAACCTGAGTCTCCAGGATTCCCTCACACTTCTCAAGGACTGTCCACTTACAGGCCATAGCTCCCTCCCAAATTGTAGGACTCAAGAGGTAGGATAGGTAGATAAAGGCCAAATCGCATGAAGCCTCGTAGGCCATGACATGCATTTCGGAGTGGCCTGATCAGAAAGCAATTTAAGGTTCTTCCTTCTGCTCCTCCAACTCACCGAGCTTGTTCTTACCGTGGGGACTTTGCACTTCCTCTTCCTTTTCAAGCAGACTTGAAACATGTGAATGTCAAGTGGTCACATAGCTCACTCCTTCACACGTGCAGTATCATTCAAGGAGGCTGTCTCTAACCAAATTAATTAAAATACCAGCTCCCTGACTACTAGTCACTCTCTAATCCTTTAGCCTCTTATCTTGATTGGACTTTTTCCTCAACACTTACTGATACCTAAAATTATATTACATATTTATTTAATTACTGTCTATCTCTTCTGCTAGAATGTAAGCTTCATAAAGACAGGGACCTCATCTGCTTATTCACTCTGTTTCCCCAGTACCTAAAGGAAAGAATGGTAAATAGTAGGTGCTTAGGGGTACCTGGGTGGCTCAGTTGGTTAAGTATCTGACTCCTGATTTTGGTTCAGGTCCTGGTCCACTCCAGCGTCAGGCTCCACACTCAGTGGGGAGTCTGCTTGGGATTCTCTCTCTCCCTTTCTCTCTGCCCCTATCCCCCCCCCACCCCCCACCCAGTGCTGCCTCTCTCTCTCTCTCTCAAATGAATAAATATATCTTTAAAAAATTTTTAAAAATAAATAGTAGGTATTTAATAAATAATGAATGAGTGAATGTGGATATTGTTCTATGAATGAAATGATGTTGTTCTAGGACCAGTTATTAGCTAGCACTGTGGACTTCTCAGACTGCCACCTTTACATCTGATTTTAATTGCTAAGTGCATTTTCAGCATTACATTAGGATCCTTATAAAGAATAACTGTAAATGACATGCTCAAAGAAATTGTATAAACATGAACTATTCTCCAAAATTGGCAATTTTGCTTAGAATAATATCCCATAGGCAAGACAGCAAGAACTCTAAAACATAGATCTGATCTTGTCATCAGTCTGCCCCATTCTTCAATGGCTGCCATCATTCTGGGCAATACTCAAAAGCTCCACTCTGAAGGACCCTTGAGATCTCTTCCGAACTCTGTGTGCCCCCTTGCATTATCTCCTAAAGAGGGTATCTATTCTCCCACGTAATTATTAATAACACTTCTTTTCACTCTCAAAAGTGTCCTATTTTGAGTAATGATATATATGGTCATCCTACCTGTACAACCCTTTTCCTCAAGTCCTTCCCTCCAACCACACCCATCTACCAGCAGGTCTCCAAACAGGAGACGCGCTTTCGTACCTTTCTTTGAGCAATTTTCGCTCAGCCTAGGTCCATTCTTCCAGATTCCAACTCTAATATCAACTCTTCTAGAAAGGCTCCTCCAGAAATCTTCCTCCAGCCTAACTTAGATTAGGCAAACACCCCAGGCTGCTTTGGAATTGCCTGAGGAGCTTTTGAAAATACAGATTTCTGGGCCCTACCACCTAATGTTGGGATTTAGCAAATCTAGGGTGGGCCCAGGAAATCTGCTTGCCCCTCCTAGCTGTTCCCACAACATCTTCCGTATACTGTTGTAGGTATGTGTGTTATAACCTACTTACCTGCTTCCTTCAGGTGACTATAACCTCCCTGAGGGCAGGACCCATGACCGTCACCTTTAGTGAGTCTCCAATGACTAGAATCGCACCCAGTAAATGATACATGAACAAATGAATAATAATGGCAAACATTTACAGAACACTTACTATGTGCCAGACACTGTTCTATGTATTTTTTGTGTATTAACTCATTATTTCAGAAAAAGTTTTAACCCTTAAGGGCTTAATAGTTAAGTTGAATGATAAAGGATATTAGGAACATTAAGGAACTACGAATTAATTCTGGAAAGAGCAAAGTGTGACATCCAAATTTGTTTCTTTAAGTAAACATTTATATTAAGACAGAATACTTCTCGGAAGTCTTCCATAGTCCCATGCACATTGAATTGTGTTGATCATTTCCTAGATGAGCACCCAGTATGCCTTGTGGGAGAACTTTATATGTCTGACAGAAATACCTACGATTTCATTCCTATTTCTGACCCTTCCTGACCATTTTGTGCTTAGTCATCACATTGCACCTTCCAGTATTTTCTTTTCTACCTCAGACCTCTTTAACAAAATGCCTGGGGAGGAGAACAATAGTAGAATTTCTTCACTATACCCTTCAACTTTAAAATTTAGCACTCTCTGTGGACAGCCTATAAAATTAAGGGGATCTTATGAAGGGCTGTGACTCACAAAGAGCCTAATGCATTTAAAT
The DNA here is from genome assembly GCF_964656455.1 of Halichoerus grypus. Taxonomy (NCBI): domain Eukaryota; kingdom Metazoa; phylum Chordata; class Mammalia; order Carnivora; family Phocidae; genus Halichoerus; species Halichoerus grypus. Next base: position 83,374,729 of record NC_135712.1, read on the forward strand.
GTACAATTCTGGTAACGGTGTCAGATTATGGATTTCCAAATGGCAGCCGCAATCATGATTTAGAACAGATGGCCAAACCGCAGGCAACAGAATCAACAGAATTTTCTGCCATCCCAAGACGCTAACAGAATCCAAGAGAAGTATCTGACATCACCTAAATTGGTAAACAGCTCAAAACAATCTTAATTAACAGTTTGTTGGAGCACTTAATGACAGAGAGCATGCCTCAGTAGAAATTGGTATTCTTAGGCAGCTCTCATATATTATTAACTGCATAGGAAGATGGTCGAATGCCTTGGAAAAAAACAGTCAAAATTAGAAATTAGGAAATCTTGATTTTGGTCCAAGTTGTGACACCTAGGTGACCTTGGGCAGTAATCTGAACTTTCTGAACCTATTTCCTAGTTTAAAACATGACATCTAAGTTACCTTCTTTTAGCTTTAAATGTGTGCCCAAGGTAATTGGGAGGTGGGGGAGAACCTAAATGTAAATGAGCAAAATAAGAATCGTGCAAACATTTTAGATTATGATAAAGTAAAATTCACCTTTCAATATACAAGAGGCTCAGTAGATGAAAGGTAACTGCTATTGTTCATTTTGTTACCAGAGTTACTGTGGCATTTTTTACTATTTTACTAGAAATACTAATGCTTGCAGTAGAGCAACCATAGTGCCTATGGATAAGCGGAGTCTTTTTTAAACCAACAAAATCATGTAACGTTGTCAGTTAAGAAATGTTGAACCATTTTGAACGTGGGTCATCTTCAGTTTTCGGTATTGTCAGTCTTCTGGAAGAGCCCTCGAAAAGAACAGGTTATCTTTTCAGCCTCACTTGTTAATCAGTGCTAGAGACCAATAAGGAAAGACTCTACAACGTCCCTCAGCAAGTAAGCTAAAACGCAGTCTCCAAAGTTTCAGCCCGAAATAGCCCAGAACTAGTCAAGTCTAGATGCCAACAGGCAAATTTTATTCTCTATTTTTTGTAGCCTCCCCACGTTTCTTTGACAGAATTTTTTTTAAGGACTCCGTTCAAACTTTCAAGAAAAGTTACGGTTTGTGTGTATTAGTGATGGAAGAAGAGAGGTCAAAGGGAAGGGAGAGGGTACTAGAAGAAGGGGACAGAATTAAGCTCCCAGGAAGGAAGCCTACTGCTTCTCAAGTTACCATTTGTAAACCCTTTACCCGGTTCTGTTTGGCCTATTGTCCTGGGTAAATCATCCATTGAAAATCAAGCTCTTCAGCTCATTATATATTCTTCATTTGAGGTGACCAGAACTATTTCCTGAAACCTGGTTTGGGTGCTAATTACCTGCTCAAACACCTTGTAAATACCTCCGTGGATTTTGTCATAGGAAGATTTCACTTTTTTTATTTTTCTTAAATTGAGCACACTTATCGCAAGTTCCCCTTGTAACTCCGCAGTCGTGACAATGAAGGCCTTCTACGGCTCCAGTTCTGGTGAAGTGAAGCTCACTCCTCCTCAGCTACCCCGAGGCACAGCTTGCAGCTCTGGCTCAATTGTAGAGAAATGTTTACCAAAGTCAGCCACATATTTCTATACAGAGAAGTAAGCTGCTTTTTCTTCCGGGGCCTCTCTCCCTCCCTCTGCAGGGAGGCAAGAACCCCTTTTTACAAATACCCGAAGCAACTTGTACAAAAGAGAATGGCACTCACAGTTTTTTCCCTTCAGATTTTAAAAATAACTGTTTCTGTCAGCCTTCCTCCTCTCGTAACCCTCCAACAGAAAAAACCTCAAACTCACAGCATATGTCTGGCCATAGTGACAGGACGGTATTTCTCTATCAATTTTGAAACTGAAAAAAAAAATTGTCTTTTTACTGCGGAAAAATGTTCATTCATTTATATAGCTGTGATTGAGTCAATACAAAATTTTTGTTGCCTTGGCTTTCCTTCCCACATCTAAATAAACCTAAGTCCAAAAGCATGAATGCAGGTGTCATCTTTAAGAAAAATAATCAAATAAAGACAGAAAAACAAGGAGCAAAACCACACCAAGAGAACCAATATAAGTCAGTATTTTAAATACACAGTATTTCAATCTGTCATCTCGGGAAAAGAACTGGCAGACTAGAAATTCATCAGTTTCAGTCTCTGTCTGTTGCGTTCTGACTAGGCAAGATTTTTTCCCCCCCCTTTCCTTAAGAAAACCGAAGGTGAAGACGGTCTCTATGTGGCACTGTGGTATAAGTGACCGCTGTTGTGGAGGAGAAAAGCCCATGAAGCTTAAAAATTTTGCAAAGAGAAAACAATCCTCCTGCAGACCACAGTAAATAAAATAACAGCAGTGGGGTGATTTGCAACCATGTAACGGGGCTTTTGTCTGGGTCTATTTCTCTGTGCCTTGAGGGTTTCTGTGTTCCTTCTCCGCAGGATCTCAGTGTTTCGCCCCTCCATTACAAAGGCCCAGGGCTTGAGCCCCTCCTCCAGCTGTTCACCCCCAATCTTGCCCATGCTGAGGCTTACTTACAGCAGACTGAAGAGTTTCAGTGGGGTGCAGGGCACTGCAATTTAGGATTTCTGCAGTACAGGGTGAATTTTCAAGAGTGCATCAGAGAGGGGAGCCAGACTTAAAAATAGCCTTTACTCATCCCATTAACCATTTCATTGCTGAACTGGTTTGTAAGGCAGGGCCAGCAGGCTTTTTTTTTTTTTTTTTCTCTAGCAAATACTCAAATTGCTACAGCTGCTTCTGACAGTTTGTATGAAGGCAAAACTTCACTGTGTATTGGAAAACAGGTGAATACGTGGTGTGACCCATTACAGAAAGAACTGGGAAAAATTACTGTATTCTCCTATATGCCGGGTTTGAGGGTAGGAAAGAAGGGAATGATTTAGAGTAGAGGGTGAGGGGGGAGTGAGAGAAGGAAAAGAGAAATCTCAAAGAGAGGAGTGAAGAAGCCCCTTGTTCTGGTCTGTATTGATCTTATTTAAGCATGGGGAGAGCTGATGAGTCTGATTATTTTAATGACCATGAAATCTATGCATTCATAGAAATAAATGAAGCTATGTAATCACCTTCTAAGTAATATCAAAGAACCATAAGAGGGCTAGGGGGAGGGGCGTCACTGTATAATAGTATTTACATCATACAAGGCACGGCAGGCCAAGGTAAACGACCGGCTGAAGTATCTCTAGGGGGAGAGGAGCCTAAAATTCAATACTTTATGGCCCTGGCCCATCTAAGGCAAGGAAGGATAAGGCACGGAAGGAATAATTGTGTCTATTTTGGTATTTTGGCAAGGGAAATGCTGATGTTCAAGCTTTGTGAGGAGTTTATAAAGCAAGTAAAACTTTGGAAGTGCAACAATACAGAATATACAGACAATGGACAAATAGAGCCAGAGGTTGTTGACCAAGTGAAGGTTATTGTGACAATATGCTTTACATTTGGAATAACAATGAAGACACACTTGGTTCGATCCAAACTATCTTAAATAAAATGACATTTTAATGTAACATTATAAAATTATGTGACTACTTGTGTAAGGGAAGGTACTAAGAATCTGAGACACTGATACTGTCTTGGAAACTAGCAAGAAAGAGAGGACACATCCCGACAAAGATGACTAGCAATATGACATTGATCATTATGAGTTGTAGTTAGCGGATTCCACCGTTATTTGTGATTTCAACGAAGTTCCACACTTCACAAGTTAGCGCAGATAAAAGGAAGAGTCCCAACTCTGGAAACTGACAGACCTGGTTTCCAATCCTACTTCTTCCACTTGTTAGTTCTCTAACTCTGGAAAGATTATGTAATGTCTGTGGGCCTCAGTTTTCTCATCTGCAAAATGGGGTTATCATCATCTGCCTCCTCTGGTTGCTGTGAGGATTAAGTAAGATAATAAATGGAAAGCACCTAGTTGTATTTCGGCAGGTGCCCAATCATAACAGCTATTATAATTAACCCCATTGCTCTAAGTAGGTAACGGAAATTCTTTAGAAAATTATAAACCCCAGGAAAATAAAACCTAATTAAAAAAAATACCCTAAGCCCTTCAAACCATGAGGTTTCTGGTCATGAATTTGTCATTAATCAAATTGCTACAAATGAGTTGCCAGATTAAAAAAAGGACTCTCAGTTAAATCTGAATATCAGATGAACAACAAATATTTTTTAGTATAAGTATGTCCCAAGCAATATCATACTGGAAAATTGTTATCTAAAATTTAAATAGAAATTGAATTTTTTTTTTTTTTTTTTGCTAAATCTGGCAACCTAATTGCAAACAGTCAAAACCTGAGTATATTTAATTCCTACTTCCTTTAGCCCAAGTCCCATTGGAGGTCATAGGGAAGGAATCCTTATTTCAGGAAGTTTTTAAAAAAAATATTAATACATGAAATTCATGTTACTAAAATGTTTCAAATATCCAGAACATGACTTGTCGCTATCAGAGGGAAAACAACTGCCCTTTTCCCATTTCACAGTTAACCACGTGGCTTTGGTTTTTAATAATCTCGCACCCACACCATGGCGATGTGCTGCTGTTTCCAGGTTCCCTTGGCCAGCTCTGAACCAGCCACTACCAGACCTGGAACAGTTTTGTTTTGTTTTGCCTTTCCTCTTTCTCCAGTGCAGGGCTCCATGGAAACTGGAGTATGCACACAGACCGGTGGTGCTGACACCGGCCTGACGAATAAGACACTCAAACCGAGATTCTCGGGCTGAAGGAATGCTTCCCCCCAGTAAAGTGATATTATGTAGGCGAGGGGAGATGTACATTCAGGACGTGTGTAGGCCAATGGAGTAAACGTAAAGTGGTATTCTGGACGTGTCTGTGACATTTTGCATGTGCTTCATGAACACTTGGTATTCCTTTGTTATTTCAGGTCTTCTGTGGTGACGGGGTAAAGACCTGACGCAAGAGCGTAAAAAAATTCAGAAACTTAACGTCAACGATAAAGTTAATACTTGAAGTGTGAGCTTTGAACTCTTAATTCTGTGAGACACTACCTATGTATGGAGAATGTTAACAAGGGTTTCTGATTTAGCATCGTCAACAAAAGACACCGTACTAAAGTTTGCTTTAACACATGTTTACTTGGCTTGGTGGTAACATGATTGCTAAGACACAGGCTAACATATAAAACTCAGGTATATTATTCGCTGATACGAGAAAGGAAAAAAGGTTTCAAAAATAACTTAAAATGAGGATTTTATTTTAGCGTTTAAGAATATTAAAAAGTTTAAAAGTTGTGGTTCTTGCCTCTCTTAAGCTCCCTTATTCCTCCCTGACACAGAGGTGTTCTCTTAATTTTTAAAAATTTTATGACATCCCAATCTGTATTTAAATGCCACAAATCTCTTGAACAATTTCTGAGCAAATTTTAAGGACTGGTTGGTTTTGAAAACTCTTTGTGGATATTACCGTCCTATCAAAGTCCCTCTTCCATCTAAACTTCGAATTTAAAACAATGTGACCAGAAAAAATTGTGAAAGCAAACAAAAAGCCAAAAGAACATTAGAACAACACATTTCCCTTTGAAGGGCAGAGAAAAATCATGGGTAATTCAGGGCAGTTGATTTCTAGAGAACTCCAGCTATCAGAATAGAATGACTTTGTTGGGAGTAGCCGCCCGATGGTCCTGGCCATTACATGTCAATCTGTCAAACCAACAAACAAAAACACCACAGGCTTTAGCACAAATGGCATATGACAAATGCAGATGTGCCTCTGAAAAGAATCCTTTGCTTTTTAAACACCTGCAAGAATTCCAAAACAACTGCCAGGCCTTCCACTTGGCTAGAGCCACTCTCCTGACCCTGAGTCCTGAGTGGTAAAGAAAAAATGCCTAGAATGTACAGTATTCCTTTCCCATTTGGAAGAGCGGTGGGGGGCTGATGAGGAACAAGTACAGTGTTGATATCACAATGCCATGCACCTGCTTTGGATGTAAAAAGAAAGAGTTTATTACAGAAACCGTAGCATTTTTTCGTCTTCTCATGAAGCAGTGGTGAGCAAATTCAAGTGTGTTTCCCTTGTATTAGGTTGACCCATGAAAAGGGTCTACTGACAGTGTTCTCTTTTTTATTCCCCCAACAGGTGTATTGTCTTCCTTTCACAATTAAATTGCTCCCTATGTTTTGGTTTAGGCAGATAAGTAATTTGTAGTAGTTTTGCAAAGTTAGTGTTTCTTAGATGCTTAATTAGCCTAAAAATAAAACTGAGTTTACACTTTTATAGGCTATTTTTTAATTAAAAAAAAAACAAAAAAACAAGCATCCCCCAAATACCTTTCTATTCGATGAACATGTTTACGTCTAAAAAAAAGTATTACCAAAGAAACATAATTCATTCCGAGGGACTATCCCCACTGCGTGCATGTTAGCTGGTTATCTGTTGAAGTATCATCTTTATAAAGCCAGTATTCTAAAAACAATGGCTAACATAAATGTTTGTAAGGTTATCAGTTGGTGGAGGACAATGTCCCTTTAACCCGGCAGTTTTCTTTGCCAGAGTCGCTTGGATATTATTTTCATGTCTTCCTTACTAACAATCTGTTATAATATATATACACAGTTACCACATGGAATCTCTGGGGTTAGTAGTCAAACTATAAATATAGATAGAGCACTACTATGTTATCAGAAAGAATGTCAGCCAGAGCAGGCTGCCCAGGAGCAAATTACAAAGTTTTGGCTCCCAAGAATGAGATGCGTTGTTTGCCCTTGCACGCTGCAGCTGCTGCCCCGCCCCACCCCCCCTTTTTGGTGGTTTATTACACACAAGCTACTAATGAATGGGAGCCGCTGTTTTACAGTACACCACACTTACAGGACTTATCTCTAGGCCTACCACAGATTTGACTGATCAACAGCAGGGCACCGCCATCATAATTCTTCCTAGAAACAGGAGTATAAAAAGGGGTTTGTTGGAGGTTGGCTGGGTCTGCAGAGAATCCTGCCCGCAGGGCTTGCCGATGCCATCACTAGCTGTTATGGTCTTTGGCCTAATAAGGTACAGAAACAAAGATTGTTCACTTATTCAAGAAGACTAAAGCACCAGAATGATGGAAAGTAGAGGCAGCGGGGCACACATCCAAGTGGGATTAAGGCCACAAGTGCAACTTTATAGGCCTGTCTGGGTGGCAGAATACAGATCTGCAGCTGAAAATCCAGTTCAAACATAATTTATTATATGTCATTCATAGTTAGAGGTGGTTGTCATTAGGAGTTAAATCGCTGCACTGTGTCCAACTGATTTTGGTAAGTATTTTTGGAAGCTTCTTATATGTTATCATAACTCGGAAACAGAGGCAGAGAAGGTAAACAGACTGATAAATAAACTGACAGCGCTATCTAAGAAATATATCTGGAAAAAGCCATGGTGCTTCATTTCTTTCCATTCACTGCTTTAAAGTTATATTATGTCCTTCACGTCTCTAAATTTTAGCATTTCTCTTATTGCAGGAAAATATTACAATTTGCATCTCTTAGCCTTCTTCAAACTTTCAGATAAACATCGACAAAATGAATCTACCTATTTCCCAACAAAACAAACACACTACCCCTGTTTTATAAAGAGGAAATTTCAACTTGGGAAAGTCCTTTGCTGCAGGCCTGATGTCTATTGAATGACCCAGCAGAGAATAAAAGTCAGAAGTTAAATCTTCTAGTCTTTTCATCATACTTGTCCAATGTTGGGAGCATAGCAAGACCAGCAACACATATATACACTATATATGAGATTAGAAAAATCTGTCCTCTGTTCTTACATGCCAAGTATTGCTGGAATTAGAAATGTGGGTTTTTGGTTTTTTTTTAAGATTTTATTTTTAAGTAATCTCTACACCCAGCGTGGGGCTCGAACTCACAACCTTGAGATCAAGAGTCGCCCACTCCACCGACTGAGCCAGCCAGGTGCTCCAAAAACATGGATTATTAAGAGTATTCCCACAATGAACCCTGCACATTTTCTTTTATTTTTTTTAATATTTATTTATTAGAGAGAGAGAAAGAGCATGTGTGAGAGTGGGGTGAGAGGCAGAGGGAGAGGATCTCAAGCAGACTCCCCACTGAGCGAGGAGCCTGATGGGGGGTTCGATCCAAGGACTCTGAGATCACGATGTGAGCCGAAATCAAGAGTCAGATGCTTAACCGACTGAGCCACCCAGGCACCACCCTGCACATTTTCAAGTCACTGTACCATAGTATCTTGTTTCAGAGAGAGAGGACTATACTTGGCTGAGGCTCCATTGTATTATAAATGGACCGAATGTTCTAAGATCACAATAACTTAAAACCGATTTAATTAGGGGCACCTGAGTGGATCAGTCGGTTAGGCATTGGACTCCTGATTTCAGTTTGGGTCATGATCTCAGGGTTGTGGGATCGTGGAGCCTGCTTGAAATTCTCTCTCTCCGTCTCCCTTTGCCCCTGCCCCCCCCCACACCCACTCGCGTGTTCTCTCTAAAAAAAATCAATTTCATTGATTGGCTTCATATAAAAGCCATTGAATGGCTTTTATATGTATTTGTATTAATGTATTAATGAAGTTGGATTACCTTAATATTGTTTGTAGAGTTTGGGCATAGCGGGGCACAGGTATCATCAGCCTTAATAGAATCAGCATTGATGGATGTATACCATCTGGGAAGACTAGAAGTCAAATGCGGCAGTTTTTCAAATAATATTCTCCCCAAACAGTCAAATAGCAAGTCATCCTCTCTATTCCACTCCCACCATCATGTTTTATTTATCCTGATTTCAAGCCATTTAAACATTTAAGATTGGTGTCATAAATTTAATATTCTCTTTAGTACCAAGGACATTGCCAGGCTTACTATTTTATTTAATCTTCTAACACATTCCTTTATATCTCCCTACTCCTACCCACTTTGGCAGCACATTAACTTGTGGTTGCCTTGCGCTGATTTCAGAAAGAAATGTCTTCTTTTTTTTTAATGTCTTCTTAAAACATTTAAAACCTCTTAAAACCACTGTATTTGTGAAGCTATTCTTGGTCACATGGGAAAATTTGAGGTAAGAGAGTGTGCAACTGTGTTAAACAAGCTCTCCTCTGAACTCTGCTACTTACTAGCTACATGGCCTGATGCAATTTACCAAACTTCCCTGAGCCTCATTTTGATCATTTATAAAATGGGGGTGTATTATATGCCCACCCCTTCTGCATCCCTTGTTTTATTTTCAAGGATAAGTTATTAGCAGTTGCTTTGAAGCAGAAACACATGGAAATAGCCTAAATGACCATCCACAGGAGAATGGTAAAAGAAATTCTGACCCCACCCTCCTGCAGCAGTTACAAAGAGTGAACAGATATCCACGTTATAAGTCTGTTCTCCTTGACATACTATGAAGTGAGAAAATACACATAATAAAATTTCATTTGTTAAAAAAACTTAGCATATATGTGTACTGAATAAGAGTAGCTAACTCTGGGGGCCTGGGTGGCTCAGTTGGTTAAGCGTCTGCCTTCAGCTTGGGTCGTGATCCCAGGGTCCCGGGATCGAGTCCCACATCGGGCTCCCTGGTCAGCAGGGAGTCTGTTTCGCCTTCTACCCCTCCTCTCTGCTTGTTTCTCTCTCTCTCTCTCTCTCATGTTCACTCTCTCAAATAAATAAAATCTTTAAAAAAAAAAAAAGAGTAGCTAACCCTTATAAAATGCTTAGTATGTAGCAAGCACGGTTGTAAACAATCCACATAGAATTTCACTTAAATCCTTACAGTAACCCAATGAGATAGGACTGCTGTCATCCCCGCTTTTACAGATGAGAAAACTGAGATCATGTATGTAGTAGGTTGTAGAGCTGGGACTCAAACTTTGTCTAGATCCAGAGTCTATGTACTTAACTGCTATCATCTATCGAAAGATCAATCAATCATCTATCTACCTATCATCTAGCCACCATCTGTCTACCTATCTTTCCATACATGCATTCACATATACATCTTTTTATCTGAGAGCTAGAAGGATACATGCTTCCAGAGAAGTGACAACAGGTACTTTTACCAATTCTACAAACCACTTTCACTTCTGCTTCTGTAAACTTTTATATTGTTTGCAGTGCCGTAGTCAAGTTTAGAATTATGGTACTGGGGATAGCTGATATACAGCTATGGTAAATATAAAGGAAAAGCTTTGCAAACAAGTGGTCCTTAAGTGGGCACTGCAATGTCAATAATTTGCTTTAGGTGGAGCCTTAAATATGAATATTGTTTGTATCTTTGAGGGCAAGAGATATAACACCTTTTCCTTTTACTTTTAACACCTTTTTCTTTCAGTAGCGCCTATGTAGCGCCTTGTCCCTTAGGAGCACTCAAAAGCTTTATGTATTGACTGGAAGGAGACTGTAAGTGAAAGACTTTTGTTAGGACGGGGCTATAGTTTGAGGCTATGTAGTAGAGCAAAGTTAAATTGAAATTAAATATATGGTTCTGGACAATTAACCAGTGCTTTATCCAACTTGATTAACCAGCCACATACAAGAACGGATGTTTCTTTTACCCTTGAGAACCCTTGCATCCATCCATAGTATTTGCCTCACATTTCATTCTAATTTGATGTTCGATACATTTCAATCCATTTCCCCTGTAAAATATTCCTTGGGCCTGATTTCAAAGCCTTAGATCTAGGATTTAGTCTCTACTGGACTTGAGATTTCTTATCGGGAAGATTGACAGTTAACAACATTCTATTCCTAGACTCTTGCATGTTACATCACCAAAAACATTTGTATTAGTTTACTATTTTGATTATTACAGGATGATTCTGATGTTTCTAGAATGTATGCAGTGTGCCTTTATTCCCTGCTTCTTTGCCTTTTAGTATTTTTTTATTGAAGATTCTGAGGTTGTTCATACAATTGCTGATACTTCCTGATTGCAAGATATCTCTGCGGGCTTTTAAACATATTTAAATATATTTCTAAACTTTCATTCACTTGCATAAGCATGAATGTACGGCTTCTGAATGCAGAATTAAAAAAATGATTTTTTTCTTAGGCTGAAGAGTCATTCATTTAAAAATACATTTTAAGATTCAGTGTTTATTTGTAACTCTATAATGGAACGCTGGAAGAAGTGACATATAAGAAGTGACCCACCAAATATCTTTGAAAAATGATAACTGATTTTCCATAAGAGTCTTCATTTTGATATTTGATGTTATTTTGCAAAAATAGATATCCAGATGAGGATACTGAGGGTCACAGAGGCACCCAGATCCAGGAATAATCTGGTGTGAGAAGCACTAGATTTCTCATCCTTATTCTTTTTCACTGAATTTTAACTCTCTTTAAAAGAAATGGTTTTATAACTGGTAAAATGTTGTCATGGCACTTATGAGGACTTTGTTTCCTGGGCGAATAAACCTATAAATCAACCTATTAAAATAGATAATATTCAGCCTCATTTTATGTTATTCTAGAAACCTTATCTTAAATCCATTAAATAATTTTCTATGGTACCCTGGTACAATCTCGCTCCTCTACCTTTCCCCTCCACCTGGAATATGGCCCAGCCCCATGTCTTTCTACCATAGCCCTACCTATTCTTCAATCCCCATTTTCTCCAACAAGCTTCTCTAGGCTACTCTGTATTTTCATAGCTGTTTGTTCATACCTTTACCATAGCTTATCCTGAAAAGACATTTGTGCACATGCCAATTTCTCTTTCAAAGATAGCTGGGCCCAAATCTTGAGATTTTTTGTACTTTCTGGTTCCAATCCCTACTTTTTTCTTATTTTTTTAAGAGTTTATTTTTGAGGCACTTGGGTAGCTCAGTCAGTTGGGTGGCCAAGTCTTGATTTTGGCTCAGGTCATGATCTCAGGGTTCTGGGATCCATGTTCAGGGGGGAGTCTGCTTGAGGATTCTTTCTCCCTCTGCCCCTCCCTCTGCCCCTCCCCCTGCTCCAGTGCTCTCTCTCTCTCTAAAATAAATAGGTAAATCTTTTTTTGAAAAGTTTATTTTTAGGGGTAACTGGGTAGCTCAGTCGTTAAGCATCTGCCTTCAGCTCAGGTCATGAACCCAGAGTCCTGGGATTGAGCCCTGCATCAGGCTCCCTGCTTGGTGGGAAGCCTGTTTCTCCCTCTCCCTCTCCCCCTTCTTGTGTTCCCTCTCTTGCTCTCTCTCTCTGTCAAATAAATAAATAAAATCTTAAAAAAAAAAAAAGTTTATTTTTAAGTATCCCCTGTACCCAACGTGGGGCTCTAACGTAAAACCCCAAGATCAAGAGTCACATGCTTTACTCATAATAATGAATTGTATCCATCAGCTCTCAAACAAGTGAGATATATTTACAATACTGAGAGAGGGACAAATCTGATATTATAGAAATTAATCCTCAAACAGCTGACTGAATTTTTCACTATGCATTGTGATTTTTCTACTACACAGTTATATACTTTTGCTTCCCTAAGAATATAGAACCTTTTTATGCCTGGTTGACTTACTTAAAAATGTCACTAGAAAAAATTCTTGTACCATTTAAAATAACATCTTATTTTGCCAAAATTATATGGATCTGTCCAGGCTGATAACAACTTCAGGGGTGGGGGAGAAAGGGGGAGAGAGAGAGAAGAAAGAAGGAAGGAGAGAAAGAAAGAAGAAAGAAAGAAAGAAAGAAAGAAAGAAAGAAAGAAAGAAAGAAAGAAAGAAAGAAAGAAAGAAAGAAAGGAGGGAAGGAGGGAGGAGGGAAGGAGGAAGGAAACACACCTTTGCTACCACAGTATATTGGACAGGGATGACTTAAAAGAATAATGAGGAATCTCTGATCTTTATTTATGCTTTTCTTTTTTTTTAATTTTATTTATTTATTTGACAGAGAGAGAGAGAGACAGCGAGAGCAGGAACACAAGCAGGAAGCAGGGGGAGTCGGAGAGGGAGAAGCAGGCTTCCCACTGAGCAGGGAGCCTGATGCAGGGCTTGATCCCAGGACCCTGGGATCATGACCTGAGCCGAAGGCAGACGCCCAACGGCTGAGCCACCCAGGCGCCCCTATTTATGCTTTTCAATGTTTTCCATGGTGCTTCTATGTACTTACATATAAATATGACAAAATTTCTTTTCAGATTCCTAAAATAATTCTCCTCCTCCTTCATCTTCTTCTTTTGCAACATGAGAAATTTACCTGAAAACTACCTGATAGCTTAAATGACTTAGAAAGACTATATATCAAGACAGCACAAGAGGAAAACTGCCAGAATCTATAACATTAAAAGTTGATCCCTCAGGATTGAATTTTTGTTGTCAGAGAACTATTGATATTATACTTCATGGTTCTCTGACTTGTTATAAGTTTAACTGAAGTAAATGTTTTCTTGTGCAGCATATCAGTTTGGCATCAGATTGCATTAGATAAGCCCCTTAAGGCCCAAGGTGCTCTACATTTTAAAACAAAATTACCTAAAAACCAAGGAGTAACACAAGGAGGGGGAGGAAAGAAAAAAGGGAAAGAGGGAGGAGAGAGAAAAGAAGACAAGAAGGAAAGGAGGGAGGGAGCAAGGAAGGGAGGAGAGGTAGGAGGAAGGAAACCTGTTTTGGACAATGACAGATGTTAAAGACACACATGAACAAACTAAATGAAATTGGTAATATAATAAGAAAAAAATTGCAAAAGGCATCTAAACAAACATATTAGTGCTAATATGAGAGTCCTTATTTTGTCATTTCTTAATTTGAGAATTAGTAGAGAAGATAATCAAAGCTTGAATTTGGAGGCTTGAGCATCTACCTCCAAGTCAAAATGAATAATCTTTGGTCTAATGTCACGTTTTAATTGACAAACCTTAGTACAAGAAAGGTTATCATATATGTCATTATTGATACAAACTGACAAACGCAACATCCAGCTAGAACAGTTGCTTTTCCTTTTCTGGATACTTTTTAATTTTATCTAATCCCAAAAAGCCTAACTGGATTTGTCTGGCTGCCCGCATAATTTAAGGACAAAAACCTTCATTTAAGTATATATAAAATGACTAATTTAAGTGCATACAATTTAAGAAATAAACAAATAATTTCCATATTAACATCCACACTGCCTTCATTACATAATTAAAACAATGTAATTAAAAACCTCCTTAAGAAGAATCACATGGCAGTATCCTTTTGTATTTCTTGATTTCTGTTTGTTCAGATAGATTATATCAATAGCAAGTTAACTAAACATTTTCTTTATTATTTCTAGAGTATTTTGCAAACTTTTTTTTTTTAACATGGAAAGTAAAAACCAAAGAGAAACAAAAGTAGTCCTATACAACTTTGTTTATCCAACTTGCTAAGATGTTAAAAGATACCAGTCTATAAAAACTAGAAGGGCAGAGGCTGGGGAGTAAGGGAATTAGGAAGAGGTTGGTAAAAGGGTAGAAACTTTCAGCTACCAGATGAATACTGTCTGAGGATCTAATGGTTAACGTGGCGACTGTAATTGATAACACAGTAATGAATAATTGAAATTTGCTAAGAGAGTAAAACTTAGGGACGCCTGGTGGCTCAGTCAGTTAGGGTTAAGCATCTGCCTTCGGCTCAGGTCATGATCCCAGAGTCCTGGGATCGAGCCCCGCATCGGGCTCCCTGCTCAGCGGGGAGCCTAGCGGGGAGCCTGCTTCTCCCTCTGCCTGCCGCTCCCCCTGTTGTGCTCTCTCTCCCTCTGACAAATAATAAATAAATCTTTTTTTTCTTTTTTTTAAAGAGAGAGAAAAACTTAAATGTTCTTACCAAAAAAGAAAAGACAAACGTGAGGTGATAGATATGTTAATTAAGCAGATAGGAGGAATACTTTCACAATGTTTATGTTTATCAAATCATCAGGATATATGCTTTAAATATCTTCCAGTTTTGTCGATTTTATCTCAATGAAACTGAAAAAGAAGGGAACCTCACTTATAACACTCTAGAACTTGATCAATGCCATGCTATCCAGTACTTCATAGGCAGAACGTGTTTCTAAAGGCTTATTTGTTGTTACGTGCTATTTTGAAACAATTTATGGTTTTCAAGGACATTTTAAAAAATTCCAGGCAGTTACTAGTTTATATAGGGTTGCCCATGTTTGGCTTTTAGAAATTAAGACTGTCTCCTCTGAAAGACTATTGATACACACACATATGCATGTGCGTGCACACACGAGGGAAAACACTAAATCATGACATGTATTTTTAAGTGAATAGAATTTTTTTTCGATCAGGTCCTTTAACTTCTGTATCTGTGAAATATAAAAACTTTGCTCCTTCATACAAAATCTTGATTTTCAGGGATGTAGAACACAAAAGGAATTTAAATGCCTATTGCTACAGGTTAATCACTTAAAACAGAAGCTATAAAATTTGAGTGGGTATCCCAGTTCTTCCATTTATCAGCTGGATCACAGTGTACAAGTGACTCAGCTTCCTCCTTGGTAAAATGAGATTAGTGTTATGTGTTTATATCATAACAGTCTTCTAAGGATCAAACAAAATTATGAATTGAGAAGTGTTCTGTAAGCTGTAGGGCATTAAACAAATTTAAGATGTTTTTAAATAATAATTTTATCTAATTGAGAAATTTTGATTTATGCCAGATAGTATTCCTAACAGAGAGTCTGATATCTAAGCACAGGTCCCACTTTGGAACCATATATTTAATCAATAGGAAGTCGAGTGTCTTTCTGCTCACTTCTCTGACAGATTAGCAACCTGTAAGAAAAAGATCTACAGTCAGAGTCATGCTGTATTAGGTGGACAGTGTAATCACTAGGACAATTCTTAATACAAAGAAAGTGGAAACATGAGTCTGAAGAGGGGAAATATCAAAGGTACTCTTTATCAAGAGTGAAACTTTGAAATCCATCTATTTAAGATTAATCACTATTCTTTTAGTTAAGCTGTTGTCATCTCTAACTTTTCCTGAGTAGAAAATAATCTACACTTCCAACTAAGTTATTCATGGTCCAATTTGTTCTCAGAATACTATAATAGGCTTTGTGAAGATAAGTTTTATAATAGGGATTTAACATAGTGAGAAGCCAAGACACAGAGGCCTTCAAACACAAAGAGTATATATGTGTATAAATTGCTCATCCCCTCCCCCTCTTCTTCCCCTCCCCCTTGTCCCCTCTCCCAAAAGGACACTCACCCCTACTTAAAATCTAATTTTTACAAAGGATTCAGATGAAATGCCAGCTCAACAACTTCACAGTACAATTGGTTTAGCTACTGCAGTGTTGCGTGGGAGCTATTTTCAACAGTGTTGGGGAAAGAGGGAAACTTCAAGTAAAGCACCCCCAGAAGAAGGAATGCTGGGAAGGGTTTTAGGAAAGAGAAACGTTCAAAATCTTCCCTCTTGGCAGCTCCGTCTTGCTTGATGACCACATTTACATACTGAGTTCACAGGCTAGAACTCTCAAAGAGAACTCTACTTTCCTGGAGAAAATAAAACTTTCAGGGTGGCATCCTGGAAAAAAAAAAAAAAAGGAGGAAAAAGAAAGAATCACTGATGATTTATATACATTATTTCTTTTTTCAAGCTTTTGGTATCTTAAACTGTTGAAAATACAGAGTTAATTCAGAGACACTATTAATTTATTGGTTTTTCCCCTTTTGTGCTTTAAGAGCTAACCTTCCATATTTACAATTTTTAATCTCATTTGGATCCAAATAGGTATATTGGCTCTTTGTTTTACAAAGTAACAAGGTACTTGGCCTGCGGTGCAGGTGTGTCTTCATTCTAAGGTTCCTAATTTTCCCATTTTAAACATATCAAGACACACACACACACATAATTTAGTATTTAAAATCCGAGAAACTCTCTATTAATGTATTTTAATAACTAGCTTCTCTTTCTGTATATGTTACATCTCTGCTGTGCCTATTTCATTGCAAGTCAGGCTATCTTATTTGCATATTTGTAACAAAGTATATAAAAGGAGAAAGATGCCCGGTTTGAGGATTTATATTCAAAACTTTCCTTAGATTAAGAAAATCCTACAAATCACATAAAAATTATGTAACAAATATCTATTTTAAATTTTTCTTTACAAAGAAAGATTTCTTAAGTTGCTTTTTAATGTGCTTTTAACGATTTCTAGCACTCACACCTCCTTACTTGCTTTCCAAACTGTTTACACTGTCCCCAATAACACTCAGCAGAAAGCTGTCATTCCTGGCTAAATCCTTACTTAGCGTGGATGCTATGCTTCCGTGAGACAGGGTCAGGGGGTCAAAATAGATTTTGGAGGCCACCTGGAGAGTCCAGGCCATGAACTGACTCAAAAAATTTATATCAGAGCCGGAATAGTCCACCTCCCAGGGTCAGATCTGGCCTGACACTCCAACTACAGGCTGGGGCATGCTAGACAGAGCTCCGAGAGAGGCCAGAGTGGTTGACCCTGCTAGCTGACCTCTTCAAACTTCAGGAGAATTTTTTTGGCAGTTACCACGGTGACTGGGTACTCTAAAAGCTTATCCTTCTTACTGAAAGGAGGAAAAAAAATTAGGAAAAAATATGTTAAAACCTACCTTGCAGAGATGCCTCTCACAGTTAAAGTTTAAAAAAAAATTGAGGGAGTTCTAAATTGTGTATGCCTTTGATATTAATTTCTACTGCTGTCCTAAAGAAATTGGAATTTCTAAGGTCTTTCAAGCCGCAAAATTCACATTTGGAATAGATACTGCCTTTTTTTTTTTTTCCTTTCCAATAGCTGACAATTTGAATAATGTATTAAAATACTTTTTAAACAACGTAATTTACTTGGAATATCTAATAACTCTCTGCTTTTCTTTGAGAATAATCAGCTTTGAAATAAGACCCATCATAAATGCTAATCTATTAGGGAAAAAAATACTGTAACTAAATAATCATTTTTGCCTCAAAAATAAACTCAATATTTTTTTTCCTGAAAGAAAAGTGTCCATTTTTGCTTAACTTGAAATAGTAAAGTTAGAAGAAAAGCAAAGGGCTATTATTATTATTATATATTCTATCTTTTACCAAGTGACTTGTGTACATGAAAAACAACATCGCAAAAATAATTTACTATAACAAAAGAATGCAGGGAGGAAAAAATGCAATGTGTACTTTATTTTAGAGCCATGCACATTAAAGCTAAAAAAGCCATAGCATATTCGTCCACGTTATTATCAAATGCTAACTTGTCCTAAAGTTCCACAACAATAGAAAGACTTATAAATTAAAATTTAATTCCCCATGGGGTAAACCTATACACATTTTAAGACTTTACTAGTTGCTTTTTGGTGACAGATTGTAATACAAAATACTTTAAAATGGCTCCTATATGTGACTTGAAATTAGATGAGAATTGTAATAACTTGGATAATATTCTCCGATCATAATAATACTTGCTTTTAAAAATACCTATGTACTATACAATGATTTTTTGTAAAGCAAAACCAGTGACTCTTAGTGTTGCTGCTGCTCCGGCCCTCCCTTAATTTTCCCATCTACCTTGTACATGACTGAGGTCCTAGATGCCTTGAAAGGGCTTTCTCCAGCATCTGGGTGCTGGGTGTGTGTGTGTGTGTGTGTGTGTGTGTGTGTGTGAGTGTGTGAGCATGAGCGTGCACAAATGATGAAGCAAGGGTGAGCGGGAGAGTGGATTTGCATTTTAAAAAGCAGTGGCTATATAACAAAACAATGTCTTTGGCCTAAATATTATTTCTCATCTTGACTCTAAGCCAAGAAAAAAAAATGATGAATTATAGAAATGTAGTAACTGACACTCCAAAAATGAATACTGATTCACTTCAAATTTCAGAGGTATGTTCTAACCTAATCTTGAATGTTCATTTTGCTGTGACCTATTTTCCCCATTCTGTAATCACCACTAAATTCTTAGAACAGACTGGACATAAAGGCAAGGATCTGTTAATTAATCTTAATTTTTAAGAAACAAAATATAATTCAGGATATAATTTCCTTTCTTGCCTTGTTCTCAAAACAGCTAGTAAAAGGGCAGATCAGAGACTATTTTGACGAGGTGATTTTGCCATGTGATCCAATTGCACTTTGCTAAAACACAGGTCTTTCAACTAGATGGCGTGGTTCTTGCCATCGGAAAGTGGGCAACCAGGTTGGTGAGTCACCACAACTGTGGTACCAGCTCATTCTCTATGATGAGCTCAAATTGTCCTTCCCAGTTGGGAACTCTTGGCAAGCTTCCCTAAAGACCCGGAGGCTGGCAAAGTATGAGGAACTCTCCAACAGGAAATGAGGTCCTCCTCAGGTTTTGAAAAGAGATGATAGAAAGTCTTAAAATGAGGCAAGCCAGACCAGAATCTCCTAAACCACAAGCCTTATCTTGAGCGAAACATTATTTCTAAGTTGGATCTGAAAAGGAAAAGAAGTTTAAGTGTAACACAATGGTTCATTTGTATGCGAGAAAACAATGCCAAGTCTCTTAGCTTGATTTCCTCTAGTCAAATTTAGGATCTTTTAGGAAAAAAACAAAAATCATTTGTCAATCTTCTGTATAAACTTTTACTGAAAAGATGATGAAATAGATAGTTTATTCAGTAACTCATAGACCTGGATCTTTTCTTAGGTTGAAAGTTCACAAGTGTGTCACAGGACTACAGAATCTAGGGACTAAGAGGGTCCTAAGAGATGACCTAGTCCTAGCTTTTTACTTTCTATATGTGAAATCTGAAGCCCCAAATCACGAACTGCCGTGCATACCAACTATTAGTTACATGCCTAAACTGGGACCTAGATCCTACTTGGCATGTCCAGCCTAGTGTGTTCTCTACTACAATATGTGGCTCCTTCATGGCGGAAAAGAATATTGTTAGTCCACACCAACAGACATATTCAAAGCCTCGGGGATACAGTTAATCTGAGACCATGGTATAAAATGATTGTAAAAGTCATTCACGTTGCACTTTCAGGAAACAACTTTAGATATCACGTGAGCAGAAATTCTACAAAATCAGGTAGTAAAGCAATAAAATAATACGTGTTATAGGAAGCTTCAAAGTTCTTAGGGACTCCTGTCTGATGGTAACAAGGGCATGTTGTTAATATTATTTCTCCAGCTAATTGTTTTTATTGATTTGTTATGGCTAGTAAGCACTGATTGATTTTCTTTGAATTGGTACAGAGCTCCACTCTGCCAGGTCTGTAATTAAAGACCAAGAAGCAGGGCTTTGGGTATCAGCCTATCTAGGTTTCCAGTGGTATGAAAGAATCTGTCCAAAACATCATAGACCGTATAAGATACCCCGGCTGCCAGTCTGGAAAGGGCTTAATCTGGTCTTTCTTTAACATTTCTCTAATTTACTTCAGTTTTAACTTGTATCTATTAGGATCAGTAGATCCTGAAAATTAAATAAATAGAAGCCTATAGGAAAATGTGGAATTCATTGCTGATACCCCAAACTGCCACTTTGTAGCTGCATCCAGTTGTAACACTTATTCTCCATATCATGTATTTTCAGCACTGCCCCCAAATTCTCCTGTTAACTTGTCATGGCATTTGTGAGATCATGATTTAATTCTGAGAATTTGGCTCCGGGCCCCAGAGGAAAAAAGAGCAAGGGATAAAAATTTAAGGGGAGGAGAAAAAGTACCAGGTATGCTGAGGAGCCAATGGTTTCATAGGAAAGAAAGCTGGTATTTAGGAAGATGGTCATACGTGATTAAGAGGTGAAGGCAATAGGAGTCAGGTACTTAACTCCCACCTAGAATTTCAAAGAAATGCTGTATTCTTTCCATCCATTCCAATGGGGGGCATCTTTGGTACTAATCGCAGGGAACGAAAAACACTACTCTGAGGTTGGGTCTGAACAATGTTTGTTTGGCAACTCTCAGTCAAAGCTCCAGAAGAAGCTCAGCCACCCCACTTTGCCCATGCGCATCTATTGTTCTGTTTCTCAAAACACTTTAGAAAGCCTCCTCTTGACCCAGAAGCTGACTTCTCCACCCAAAGGAGAAAGAGCTGTTAAAGGAAGCTTTTTGACAGAAGGGAACTTGCTGATATAGAAATATTTTTCCTTTTGGAATCAAGGCTGAGAGGCCAGCGAGCTGAGCGGGCAGAAGAAAGTCAGTGAGGAGTTGGAAGATTAAAGAGTGAGAACTTTCCACTTGGTTCTGAGCTCCACCCCCAGGACCAGACTGGCTGTGCTCCAGGGGCAATGTGGATGACAAAAATGCTAGTTGCCTTCCCCAGCTTCTTAACCTGCCTTTACACTTTCCCAGAACTGTTCCTTCCATCCAAGTGGGCACAGCAGTCCGGCCCGGACACGATGCCCTGAACTGCTCCTGGGAGCGGGCTCTGAAGCAACTTTGACCAGGGCCTGCCTGCTCCCAGGACGGGGCCATGTGAAAAAAGCCCTACTCTTTTGGCATCTTTCATAGGCTCCTTGGGAAATTGTTAAAGACAGAAATTTTGAAATTGAATTTTAATTATTATCAGCAAAGAGGGGTGAGGCATGGCAGCTGCTTCATCTGCAGGACAGCCCAGCCCCTTGGTCACCACACCCTCCAGGCCAGCAAGAGGAAGGGAAAAGGAGGGGCACGAAGGTGAAAGTTTCCACTTTCCGAATAAGGGCCCTGGCCCTGAGCATTTGAGACATCCGCATCCACGAATACAAAAGAAATGGCAAACAAAACAAAACAAAAAATGGTAACTTCAGGTCTCAGTCCGAGGTTGCTCACCTGAACTGTGGGCCCAACAACAGAGCCCTTGGGGGCGGGGGGTGAGGGACCTTTTTGTGAAGGAACTCGGGAGAAGGGCAAAGTTTTATAGGAGGTGGAAGCAGTTTCTCCCCTAGATCTTCATGGCTCATGTGCTGGGAGGGACTGGAGTCAGACGAATGTTCCTTTTTCCCTCTTCTACCTGCCATTTCTCAGTGAGAAGCAGGCTACGGGAAAATGCGCTTCCACCACCAGTTTCCTAATCCGCAAACTCCAGTGCCTGAGAGTGAAACTTCACGAAAAGTTATTGCCAGCGACAAATTTGGGCTGACAAATTGTCAATAATCACGCCTTCAAACTGCTGGATGGCTTTCAGGCTATAAAGAAGCAGATGCACGGAGGTGGCGGGGTGGGGGGGCAGGATGCCGGAACCACCCAGTGCATACTTTTCCAGGTTTGCCCCCCCACCAGGCCGTGCTCTGCCCCCCAACAAGCGAATGCGTCTCTTCGGTTCAGGACTGCAGGGCGCCTACCAGCCGGCTCTAGCCCTTGCTCTCTTTCTTCCTGTTGCTCACACAGGCTGCTCCCGGGGAAACCTCTCTCTACCCTTTCCTCCAATTAACCCTTCTGGGTGCGTGTGTCTGTGGTCTCAAGCGCCCTTGATTTACAGTCGTGTTACCCGAGTTTTCTTTTGTTTGAAATGCTGGGCCCGCAAGACCTTGGCATGTGTTGGACGTCTAGTTACTTCTGCATGCCTGTCTGTATCCTGAGACAGAGAAAATTATTAGGAATTGATGCTCAAGATAAATAATAGTGATGTTTTTATCTGTGGATGCATTGGAAGAATGTGTGCATATTAATTCATTTCAGAACTTAAGAGAGATCTGAAAAAGATTTTTCAAAGTGCTTATATGTTATCACCTCTATAAACATCGCCCCACCCAACACAGACACACATTCACAAAAGCACCCTTTGATTTTTTTTTTTTAACATTCTGGACTCTGTGTTTTAAATTTGGAAGCAACTTTAAACACATACATTGATCTAAACATGACTTTCTATGTAAGATATGATTTCTTGTGAGGTTTACAAATCCAGTTACCTAATCATAAGATTTCAGATTAAATTATCAGTCACAGCCCTCCTAGAAGGTTGATTTAGCAACAAAAGTTTGGGTTCACAATTTAATTCACTCTTCTTCTTTCTCCAACTTGAGTTTAAATTTCTTTTATTAAACACAACACAGCACTTGAATTAAGGGTCTTCTTGTTAAACTGGGGGCTTTTCTCATTTCCCTGAACTCCATAAATGAACTGCATTGTCATATAATCGATAGGAAAAACTCAGCTGTCACAGGTCCTACGCAACCCCTCACCACAGAAATAACACGATCTGGCATTTCTGAGTTTGAAAAATGTGCTATTTGGATGACATGAGACCAAAACTACTACCCAGACAGCATAAATGTCATAGTCTCTATGAATGGCTGAGGACCGACTTGCTGAGACCAAGGAGATATGAGAATAGGCTTCTCTGCTGGTTAGAGACCAAGTGCTCCCTTTTTTCTTCCACCAAGAGGAAGTCTGAGTATTGGGATCTAGGACTTGAGGCTATTTTTAAGTTCATCTAAGTTTGTTTGCTCTTCTAGAGTTTATAACAGTAATTCAAACTAGGTGTTTTTCTCCCCAAACCTATAAGCAATTCAGATTTGGATTTTGGAGTTAAAATCTGAAACTAAATATCCAACAGTTTCAAAACCTATCCTTTGAAGTCCTGGATCCTTCCCATCAATGTGATCAGGAGTTCTGCAGTATATAAATCCTTCGGCTCAAAAGTAACTGAATGGCATCCGAAATTAAGTAGCAGGAACCCATAAATCTCTGGCAAGATGTTTCTCTGCCTGAACGTCACTGTATTTTGCTGTACTCCCAGCCTTCTCTACAATCTGCCACCTACAAATGCTGCCATGAAGAAGACATAATCCTTCCTTATCTGTATCAGCTCCCTTTAACTATGATCTACTACTCTGGACTTTTAACTCAATGACTTGTTTCATCTTGGGTTTTTGGTTTTTTTTTTAAGTGGTACTGGGCAGCCTTACTGTGGAATCTATCCCACTTGGTAGGTTAGATTATGTGATAAACATGTTAATTTATCTCAGGAAGAACCTTGCTGGGAAGCCTCATGAACGTGGCATACTACAAATCATTTACACATAAGGTGAAAGGTATTCTGACTCATGAATTTGCTCTGTCAGCAAGCTGATGTAGTAAATATTAGTTATCCTTAGCCTACCCGGACCCATCTATATGAAGAAAAGTACTAGAGGGGATCAAACAGCAGCAAGCTAGGTGAGACAAATACAATGTCAAAGCATAGGTACGCAAAACTTCTCTTTTGTAAAACTAAAGCTGTGGGAGCCTGCATTTCCCACATCTACCATCACTAAGATCTTTGGGATAAACTAAGAAACACCACTTCTAATTAGTTCATTTGTCATCAGAGAACCACTGCATCCAGCCAGGTATTTTGCTCCTATTCAACCCTAGAAGAAAACGGGACAACATGTGCTATTATAAAAAGCTCAGCATTCAGTGCCAACATTTCAAATTGGCCTCATTTTACAAGATCTCAGAAGCCCCCAACTCATTCAGACTATGCCTTGGCAACCTTGCTCTAGCCCCAAACAGGACTGTAACACAGTCGAGTTTATCCATTATCATAGTTCACAGGCTTCTCCATAGCTGCGAGTTGACATTTGGCACTCGTGTCACGCAGAAGAGGTGAAAACCCCTCTAGGAACCGAGTCACTGATTTCCAAAGTAAATGCCATAGGTGGGTGGGAGGAGGAGGTAGCAGGGGACAGGGAAGGAAAGAACTAGGTACGGGATAACCAGGCTGTGAGTGACCTAGCTGATGTCCACCAAAGGCAGGTAACTGATGAAAAGAGTTCTCTTCTGGGATACTCAAGTGTCTGAATTTACCTTATTATAATTACGGGAAATGACTGATTTCATCCCACTCCTATACACCACACCGAAGAGTCTTATTTATTTATTTATTTATTTATTTATTTATTTATTTATTTTAGAAATATGGCACATTAAACTATCTTGTCCTTGATTCCCAAGACATAAACCACGTGAGGTCAATATCACAAATTGGAGAATTTGCCTCAATTCTTAATCCCACAGTGCAGAGATATGATACACTGGATACGGGAGCTGTACTGGACAACCCCAGCGTATATGGTTCTAAAATTCTAAGTTGTTCATTTCTGTCTATACTTGCATACCCCCCCCCCAAAAAAAACACCCACAGGAAATATTTCTTTCCCTTACTCTCTGCAATCTAAACTTAAGAGTACACAAACCATGAGCTGGAGGTAACTGTTTCTTTGCAGTGCTATTTATGAAACACTTATCTTTTTTTTTTCTCCCTAGACACCCACCCCAAGGGACTGAGCAGTGCACTCTGCTGCTACCCAGCTAGGTCTGAGAGAAAAGGGCGGGGGGGCTGCGGGCACATCTTTGCCACTGCAGCGCTCTTGCCACGAGCACCTGCTTTCTCACCAGTTCACCAAGCTCCCTCTCGGCTTCATTTCACAAACATTCTGGGTCTCCATTTATCTGTTAAAATGGCCCAGGGTGTTTGCCAGGAGTATTGTGCCACCATCGCTGGCACATTTTGTCTGTCATTACACAAAGCATTCTAAAAAGCTATTTCCAACCCTGAAAATATACTCTTACTACAGAAGTCATTACATTAGCATAACAAGCACCAAGTTCCAAGATGGTAATTTGGTTATAGATCCGAAATCCTTCCTGTTCCATCAGCTAGATGTCCAGGGATGCTGTGACCCTGTTGCCACCACAGTCTGGGTCAGTGGACCACCCCCCCACCCCCACCCCCACCCCCACCTTGAAGGAAGTTCTGTTGGGGTGAACAGTTTGTCCTTGGGAACTCAGACTAGGATGGAAGTTTCACCTGCCCCCGTTGGGACATTTCTTAAAGAACCAAGATACCTCTATCTCTCTCTCTCTTTTTTTTTTTTTTTCCCTCTTTCGGTACCCTTCTTTGACGGAGAAAGTATGTCTTAAATGATATTCTTCCACAGGTGTCTCATTGGACATAGACAGATATCAGGATTTCACTTGTAGGCAATACACTTTTTGGTTCTTTTCTTGGGGGTGGGGTTTGGGAAATTTGACCTCAGTCTGCCCGCCTGGCCAGTTGTGGGGGTGCAGATGAGCTGCCACTCTGCTGAGGCCCGGATGGTGGTGGTGGTGGTAAGGGTCAGCAGGGTTGAGATGTATTCAAATGTTAATTTACACCTGAAAAGACTGGCAGTCACCCACATGGGGGGTGACTGGAGTTTCTCAGGAATCCTGGCCTTAAGTGTTTCCTTGGGAAGATGAAAGTTGAAATGGAGGAGAAATGAGGCCTAAAAGTTATGGAGCAGCAAGAAGGGAGGGAGCAGGGACAGCCTTGATGAGTTAAAGGAAGTTTATGTAGCCACCAGTTATAAATCTATTTTCAACGTTCCCTTTCCAGTGTAGTTTTAAGGTACAACAGAGGGGTGGTAATTTCCTCTTTCCTACATATTTGGAGATTGCCTACTGAATCCAAAAATATTTATGTGGAAATAAGAAGGAGGAATTAGCCTTATTTTTTTTTTCTGCCATTGGGATGGGTTTCCTTGTTTTGCATAGTCCTTCTGTTTAACAACTGCTACCTATCCTGCTTAGTGGACTCCCGAAGTACCTCAGGAGTAACTAAGAAAGAAAAACCTTCTACATTCCAACACTGCCTCTAACCTCAAATATAGTAAAGGGTTCATTCAAGACCCCAGGACCACACTGAGGCATTAATTAGGCTGATGAAATCCATCGAAATGTATGAATTCAGCATAATCAAGTTTCTACCGCAGACTATCGTTAAGGAATACGTGAGCAGCTGGGAGAATAGAAAGTACTGTTAGAGTTAAGTCATGCATGTAATTGAGTATATTTAACATAACCATTTTAATGATCAGTGATTAAAAGTGCATCTTACTTAAATGGTATATCCTCTGCAATTTGTTCATATCAACTCGATAATATTCTCAAAAGGAAAAAGTAGGGATACAAATTTCTAAACAAGATCTTTTTTGAGTTTGTGGGGGGAAGCAGGAAAGCGAACTGAAAGGGGGAAAAAAAGCAGCTTTTGCGTGCAAACAGCTCCACCAGTGTGATATAAATTAATCACTGTTTTAGGCATCTCTGTGCTCAGTTCAAAGTATTGGGAATATATAACAAGTGATTTTCTTTCATTCCCTTGAAAAGAATGTATTTCATTAAAGATGCTTTCTTAGTCCAACAAGATTATTTTTGAAATCTCCAATCCTGCTGATTTTAAGAGCTTTTCTTAGGAACCTGGGAAGTTCACCTTTCGGATTCTTTTTCCAACCTGTAGGGTTGGCTTATCTTAGTGGAATTTGCCTTTGTGAAGACAGCACTGGGAAGAAGAGAGACAGCCTCACAAGGAAAGAGATGCGCTCCCCCCCCCCCCCCGCCCGCCCCGGCCGGCCGCCGCCGGACATGGCAGTCTAGGGCCGTAGCCAGAAGCCCTCACAGGGAAATTAGCTGTTCAGATCAGCTAGGGGCCTGACCAAGAGCCCACGCGTTTAGAGGCAGACTCGGCTGTGCTCTATTCACATGGACCTGGCCAGATAAATGAAGTCATTGTGGAGCCGTGCATAAGCCAGCCCAACTCTTTTTGTTGTGGTTTCTCAGCTTTTGTGCGCAAAACACGCAAATCACGATTATCCAGGAAAGAAGAGGTGGATCCAGATCTACAGGTAGAAGTACGTAATCCCACAATATCTACACATCTATGCAGGCATTACAAAAGTGAGAGTTTAAGAGGAGGATGCAGTTGGCTCAGTTCCCAAAAGTTGCCACACGGGGCTCTTTTTATCCCCTTTCACCCCTGCCCCCATCCTACAGAGAGACCAACCTATTCCCCCACTCAAAATAGGGTTTGAAGAATGGCACATCTTGAATGTCTGGGCGTTGCACCATAACTTTTACCAACCGGAGGGCGAGAAAGGAAGGCACAACCGCACAGAAGTATATTGGAACATACTATCTGCCTGTTGCCAACAAGACAAAAATATTTTAAGGGGAAATTCATTTTGAAGCCTTCCTTTCACCCAGAAGCATGTCTTCCTTGGCTTGGAGGGACAGCTCTTGGGAAATCAAGTCTCTCAAGGAGCTCTTCCGCACCCAATGTATAGTCTATAAATATAGTGGAATAGTCATGCCAGGGGTAGTCAGTGCAAGAGAATCTGCAGTCTTGAAAGCATCTTTTTCTTCTGGCTATGGTGGCACTTAAATGATAATGCGGGCAATGGAGCTAGGAGATTTATATCTTTTGGAAAGTAGGGCGAGCCAGATGGTAATAGCGTCATTAACACACAAACTTGGGATGTGCAAGTGAAGCTTGAAATTGGGAAAGAGATCGGGAGAACAAAGGGGGCTGCTGTTGAAAGGCTACCCCTCTCCTGCCGGCCAAAGCTAAGAGCCTCTTGGTACTGGGGTCTGCTCCTGCCCGGAGCTGGATAATAAACGACAGCTCTCCCCCTCCCCTGTTGTGACTTAGAAAACACGGAGAAAACTTTTGCAATAGGCAAATGTGGCACTTATTTATGTGTAACCCTTTGTGGTCTGAAGTGGCAGGAATGGGTCTTTAATTCAACTGCACTCCCACCCTCCACCCCCACCCTAGTTTGATAAGCTCTTGCAATTGTTGACATTTATTTTATGAAATCAAAGTGCCGCTTGTTGCACGTTTCAGACAAAAGTTCCTTTTCCTCCCCTTATGTAAGCATTCTAAGTAAATATTAAAGGTTGAACAGCACCACCTTTTTCATTTTGGTGATGGGGGTTGGTGCGGAGGTGTTGGAGGGGGTAAACTCTGGAGTTTTACTTTGGAAAGTCTTAATGTTTAAGTTAAACTCCCACTTGTCCGAACAGATGTAACTCAGAGAGAACAGAGAAGGCATTAAGACAAGATTAACAATGGCATTAATAGTAATAATGCATGTTTATAATAAACACCCACACAAACATTTATAAACAGGCAGGGCAGTTTGGAACTAAAGAAAACAAAATTAATATCTTCGTTCTCCTTTCTATTAACTCAATGTATATATGCGTGTATATATCATATATATGATATATAACTATGGCTTCTGGGAAGACAGCAAAAGTAACGGTCATTAAGTATTGAATGGCTTGAGTGATGCCTGTTAGCGACTAAAAGTTGACGATGTCTAAACTAAAATCGAACGTTTTTCTTTTTCTTCTTAAAAAAAAAAAATACTAGAGCTCTTTAAAAGCCCGGAGGACTTACCCTCAAGGCATTATTCAGAGAAAAACTGAGACTGGCCGTTCGTCACAGGCAATTGTAAAGGGTTTCAAAGGGCCGATCAAACGATCGCCAGAGTAATCTACATTCAAGTCCGGATGGTGGTGTTACGGCACACACCTGCGGGGTGTTTGCTGTCCGTGCCCCTCGCCGAGCTACAAATCATCATTAAAGCGAGCTGCTTAAGCTTCTTCCCAGCATCTAGACAAGAGTTACTTGGGACAGTTCACTTTGATATTGCTACAGCTCGCAATTGACAAGCAAGCTATTTTGGAGCTCGAGCCCGAGCCCACACCCTAGTGAGCGCGGCAAAGTCAGGAGGGTGGCATGGTGGCGATGGGGGGAGGTGAGCAATTGTAAAAGTCTGTTTCTCCAATTTCCTGAGCAGAATCACCACAAGAATGTATAGGAATCCAGGTTAGAAGCAGCTGAAACCCGCCTCGAGTTTTCTGCTCAGGGCTCTTCCAAAACTTCTTCACTGGCTTGCCACAACTTTGAGCCGCCTCAGACTCCAGTCACCATCTCACGACCTCAGTTTCTCTCCTCTCCCTTACATACACACCCTGGGGCCAGCACACTCCCTCGAGTGCAGGATCACGTTTTTCTCGACCAGGACCGAGATCTAGTTTGAAACTTTCACTTTTGGTTCATTCGTTTGGGATTACATGCCCCCTTTCAATGCCGACCGGCCCTCACTGCCCTAACTTTGAGAGACAGAGAAAAAAAAAATCTGGAGTTGGGTAAAAAGAAAGGGACGTAGGGGTCGGACAGCTGGAGGCGGGGGAACGGGAGGAATGTCGGTTTCTGTCTGCTGCCTGCCTGGGTGTCTGCAAGCCCTCGGCAATCCGTGTGCTCCCCACTTGGGGGGCGGAGAGGGGGAATAACCGGCTGCCGGTGATGCCAAGATCAACACTCGGAGTGAATGTATCAATAGACCAATTTTTTGCTCCCACCGCGAGCTTTTTCATTTCAACCCAGAGTAGAGGCGTCTGCGCTGCGCAAGACGCAACAGCACGGTAACGTCCGGAAAAAGAGGGCGCTAGATGCGGGAGGCGCGAATATGGAAATTAACTCATTAGGAAGGGGTGTGGTTACCGCGTAGCCCCCTCCTCCATCCCTTCCTTTCTCCCTTGCTGCCACCGTCCCAGCTTGCTAAATATGAGATTCCAAACAAACAAATAAAGCAGAAGCTGACTACGCAGCCCCAGATCAAACACGCTCCAGATAATTCGCTTCTCTCAGCGCTGCGGCCAGACCTGCGGCGCAGCGCGGGCCCCTAACGCCCGTCAGTAGCTTCAGCTTCCCCTCCTCGCCAGCGCCGGCTTCCGCGCCTCTGAAAGCCAGGGCCCGCCGCGGCGTTTCGAAGGCACAGCACGTGGCCCTGACGCCCTGTTTGGTAAACGTTTTAAAAACATCAGACGAACGCTTCCACCAATATGGTAACCCTCTGAGGGCCTCTGCTGATCTCAGAGGTTCTCTTCTAGAAGGTGCCTGGAGGGGAGGATGGTGGTGTTCTCTGGGTTAAAAAGCCCAAACTAGAAAGTAGTGTTCCAGACTGCCCGGCAGGGAGCTTTTCCCGTGGCGCGGCACCCCGAGTGCAGGGAAGGGTAGGGCGTGAGCAGACCGGCTGGAGCCATGGGTGAGCACCGGGGTCTATCTGAGCTTAGTTAAAGACCCGGGTTGAGATATCATTAACCAGAGACCAAGTGCCCAAGAGTGAGAGCGAGGGGGTTAGAAAATCTAGGATGCGTAATTTTGTGTCCAAATAAAATGTTTGGATGGGGGGGCGGGACATAAGAAAGAAACAAGACGCAAAACCTCTCACCTCCCCCTCCCAGCCACCCTGCCTCCAAGTCCTCAAAGCTTGTCTCTGTGGAGGGCTGGAGGGAGGAAAATTGTACTTTTATGGTTTTTCTTCCTGCATGGCCCGCCTCCCCGGCCCTGCTCCCTGCCCAGCGCTCCCCCAGCTGCGGGCTCCTTGGAGGAAGGCCGCCCAGTCCCCTCGTCTCCCGCTGCCTGCAGGCCACCGAGCCTCAAAGCGCGCATTGTCCAGCGGGGGCGGGGAGGCCATCGGGCCCCTGGAGAAGAATAACACTGCGCCCAACTCCTGTTAGGGAAAGTTTCCTAATGCACTCCTTGTGGTAAAATACACTTTTAACGGGGCGGGGGATGGGGGTGAGGATAAGTTTTGAAAATCCACTGCCTTCTCTCAATTCCTCGACTCTTCCCCTTGTCACTTTTTAGGTTCTCAGAAAGGGGGGAGAGTGAACCGGAAAGAAATTGGAAGGTGGCCGAAAATGTGGACATGACTCTATAACCGTCCATGTGATGCTTTTAAAAAATGCGGGTGGGAAGAGAGAAGGGGGATGTCTCCACCCAGGTCTGGGCCGAGGACAGCTGCACGGTGCGCGGGGGGTGAGGGGAGAGGGGCCCCGAGGGCGCGTGTGCAGGCGAAGCATTTCGCACCTCCTGTTCATCTTAGAAGCGAGGCGGGGACAGGGGGGAGCGAATTGTTCTGCCTCCCGACAGGCAGTGGAAGTTGAATAAAATGGAGAGGCGGGCAAACGCAAAAACAAAACCTGCTGTAGACTCCGAGTCTCTCTCCTTGACCCGAATTCCAAATGGTGGGGGGTTCTCCAGTTGCTAAAGACTCCGAAGTCTTAAGACCCCAGAGGCAGCGGTCCTCCAGCGACGGCAAAAGCTGTGATAGAGAACCGTTAGAATTGAGGCTTTGGGGGCAAATGTGATTAATCTTTCATTCGAGCAGCGGGGACCCATTCCTTCCAAGCGTTGCCGGTCTGCATTTGAGGGGTCTGTAGGTTTCGTCTGCTCTTCCAGGCATTTGCAAAATAACGGCTCGTGTCCCTTGCAAAACTCTGCCTGAAACAAATATATTCCAAGACACTGCACTGGTGAATCCGTTTTAAAAATCAAATCAAAACAAAATAAGACTTTTTAAAAAGCCCCAGGCAGGTACTCTCGATGTCCAACAACCAAAGTGACCGAAGGGGAGCATTAGTGGTTGTGGCTCTTTGGGAGTTGCGCTAATTTGGTGTGTGGACTCAATGCCTTAATGCTAAATCGGCAATATAAAGGGCTGAAGAGCAAGCCCGATAAAAAGCTCTAATTGCTACTGGAAGATTTAGGTGGTTGCTAGGATCTGAGGACCACCATCGCCACAAAAAACCTCCAATAGAGTGTTTGGGCTGTGTGTATGGGGGTTGGGGGGGTAGAGTTTCTACGGCGAATAGTGCCCACATCTGCTGGAACTTCCATATCTAAGCTGTTCATTTACGGGAGCCAACTTATGAAATCTCCACAATTAGATCTTCATTGTTCTTCCTCCACAACACTGTCTAGAAAGAAAAGGTCTTCTCGGTCGGGGCCAATCCAACGAAGCGTTTGACGTTATTAAATAATAAAGCGATTGTGATTTACATTGTTGTTCAGGAAAAAAGGCCAATTATCCACTGTTATGTTGCCATAAAGATCATATTAACTCGAATTAGTAATCAAACAATATGCGAGCGTTTAAAAAAGTACAGCCGAACTGGGTGACAGCTACCGCGACGTCTTCACTTTCACCAGCGAACCCACCCGCGCCGGCAGCCCGAGCGAGAGAGACAGTCGCCGCAGACCCGAAAGGCGGGAGAGAGCAGCAAAGTGGTGATTAACGGTCTCCAGTGTTAATTATTCTCAATTAATCCCGAACAGTGCAAACCTTCCCCGGTTCTCTGGAAGTTCCCCGGTTTGGGATGTTCTGAGAATGCCGCCTTTCTGGGAGGGGTCTATAAGAATTCCGGAAGAGGCAATCGCAATGCAAGTGTACCTGTGAGCGAAAGGGTAGGGGTGTAGGTGTGTGTGCGGGAGGTTCGCTGCCCTTCCCAGAGCCTGGCGTGCACCCCGAGGCAGGTGCCTGGGGCGGGCAAGGCCCGCAGCGTCCTTACACCCCTAGTGAATCTTGCGTCTTCTTTACTCAAATCACTCTCTCTCGCCCTCTGTTATTAGGTTTATAACTCTTTGCCCACTTAAATTTGTGCAGCCAACCAAGGAAATCTAAATAGGTTTGAGTCGCCCCTTGGGTACAGAATGGAGGCTTTAATAAGAAAGATTAATTGTGGGTGTGTAACCTGCCAGAAGACGCGGCAGCTATCAAGTAGCGGAGGGCAGTGTGTCGAGGGGAGGGAGATGCCTCTCTTCTAGGCCCAGACTTTAGTAGGCGCCGCAGGCATACTTAACGCAGGCCACCCGACAACTCCTTGCGGTCACAAGCGAAGGATTCCACAGAGATGGTAAGACCCATCTCTCCTTGTGTTATTTGAGGTTTTAAAGAACTTGGCCTTTATTCGCCCTGCACACCAAATCCCCATGCCCTGCGCCCCGCCGGACCCCGGACTCTCTGCCTCCACGAGCGAGGTTGGGAGTTGGGGGGGAATGCCGTGCCCGCTGCCCTGGGAGGTCTGCCTATTCCCACCCCCACCTACTGAACAATGCTTAGGCGAATGATAAAAAGGGTTTTGCTCCGAGGGCTAGAAAGTTGATTTTTTGTTGCCACGATGAAAAATCTCTCCGGCTACATGTTTTTTGTTTTTTGTTTTTTGTTTTTTCATGTGTATATATATATATATATATATAAGCAAACAGGGATCAATTTTCCTCGGCGCGATGCTTCAGTCCCGGCACAGAGGGAAATCAGGCAGGGGCAGGGCGGTTGGGATCTCGCCCCGCGCTGCGGCGGTGCCGGGGGAACAGTCCTAGCAGCACAGCCCTTTCCTCGCCCCTCCCTCTTTCTACTAAGTGTTCGGATCCCAGACTGTGAGTTGGCGGAGGGGGTGGGGGCGCAGAGGAATAGGAACCCGGTGGGGGTGGCGGGAAGAAGGGATTGACTAGAATAGTTCCTCTAGTAGCGTTTCCTCCTTGGACAATTCCACTCAAAACTCGAGGCACCAAGGCCCGAGTTTAAACAAATGTGAAATGAACTCTTCGGAAGGTCCAGCCCTTGCAGCGGTGGGATAGCCAAAGGGTGGTCGCATCTTGGTCCAGACTTTTGAAACAGTTGCTGCCTTTCCTAACTCCGTGCTCTATCTCCCACCCCTCTCCCCGGTAAAACCAATTCAAAAGGGGACAGACTCCACTCCACAAGATTAATGTCCGTTCATTTGCAGGATTAACCCTCTCACGCAGCATAATAAAATACTAGAGGTCCTTTTAAATTTAAATAAATACACGAAATCCGTGCCTTCTCTCTTTTCTTGTTTGGTCTCTCTTGGGACATCAGCAAACATCGTCTTGGAACCTAAAAGTCGGTCTCAGAACTTTTAACTCAGAGTTTTCAGATCATCTGGGGGCTGTTGAAGGCATTGGCCTTGGTAGAGAGTGGAGAGACCAGCTAACTTTAAATATCTATAGCTTGACATTTTGATTTGGAACTCACGATTAAAAATCCATTTGTTCCTTCCAGGGCTGAGCAGATTTCAATGTTGGTCATAGGAGCCACAAAATGTTCATTAAAGGAACCTAACCAAGGCTACTGTATGGCCACTTTGTGAACTCAGAACTATGGATGGGGGGAAAAGTATGAAAGTGTGAGTTGATGTCACGCTGGCTGTCAGTGTGTGGTCTATTGTGGAGAATGGTGCTTTTTGACTGAACAGAGGGAGCCCCCCTCCCCCCTTCCCCAGCTCTACTGCACCTGCACTGGATGAGGGAGTCCCTGCCATTCAGCCCATCGCAGATTGTTCAAACAGAAGACATCTCTGACAGCACTCAATTCATTACATTTCTTCCTGCTTTTCAAACCAACACACACACACAAAATGAGTATTGCCAGCCAGTGACAGCCAAAAAAAAAAAAAAAAAAAAAAAAACTTAAAATACTTTATATGCAGCTAATTTGGAAGCTCACACAACTAACCATGAAATATTTTGTATCCTTAACTTGTAAAGCTTCTTGAAAAAAGATTACCTGATTTTTCCTATTAAAAACATACCTCCATAGTTTATATGAGGATAGTTAAGTTTGTAGAAAGACACTGCAGCATGGCGCAGGAAGTTTCAATAGGAATGGAAGCAGAAACATGCAAAAGAGAAAAGCCCTGATTTATCTTATCAAAAGGGCCGGCTTGAAATGCATTCATAATTTATGCCGGTGAAGCAGCTTGCTAATAGAGGTGGGGTACCCAAGAGCCAGGGGCAGGCAGTGAGAGAAGCAGGAGAGGGTAGTAAGGGAGGCATCAAGGCTGAAGTGTGAGCTAAACATTTAAATCTATTTCCTAACAATGAAGTCTTCCCCCCATATGCTCAGGTTTATTTTGCCATCTTAGATTCCAAGATGTTTTTGCACCATTTCACAAAGCTGATGAGAGAGTGTTTAGAAAGCTGATGAGAGAGTGTTCGTCTAGTTTAACAGAAGTTGGGGTAAACAAACTCTCACAAGGAAAACTTGATTTTAAGATATTTTCCCTGGAGGTGGGAAGAAGGGGGAAACAAAGAAAGGGAAGAAGACTTTGAGCAGGAGAAGACAGGCTTGCCACTTAGTATTTCAGACTGATTAAACTGTAATGTTATGCAATAACCCAGATTTGAACTGTTAAGTGTGATAGTCAAATCGACCTGGATGTGAGTTGATACTGAATTGACTGCATGTGAAATATTGGCCAATTCTCAGCAAATCATTAGTCTGTTAGATCCTGGACCAATATCAAAACAAGGTCTAGTTTCCAGCACCCCTCTCATTGGACGGGCATTCAATGAATTAAGTTGATTTGCAAAGAAAACTTGGGAAGTATGTCTTCTGGAAATGCTGAGGTGCTTTCAACCAACGAATAATTCTATCCATTTCACAGAGTCCGCAGACCAAATGTCTTCCCCCTTGTCTACATTTTAAATAACTCTTCCAAGGAGTTCTCTCAGCAATACTTTCTCGCTTCTAAAATGACTATAAAACGCTACACGAATCATTAGGAGTGGCAGGGGACAGAGAAAATGGAAATGGCATAGCAATGGCAAGCCAGAAGCAACTGTCCTAACTATGGCTCCGTATAGAACCAGAAAACTCTTGGAAGTCCAATTCTTAACCCACTGCTGAAACTTATGTAGGGCCAAATAGAATAAAGCTACAGTGTACTCTGTAAAGGCTTTTGGTGTGATCTGCATAAAGAAGCATAAAACAAAACGACAAAAAACCCCAACTCATTCAGACCTCACAACAAACTCTAGCTAGCAAATCAAATTACACAGGCACACACACATAGAAGGGTTTGCCTGCGAGCTCGGGTGCTGTGGTGATGGGTATTGCATGTGTGACTGTCTACGTGCTTTTAATATTGGCTAGTCGTGTGTTTGCTTATGCTCTGGGGGACAAGAGCCTCAAAAGCTGGGGCTGGGTAGTGGGAACGGTGACCGGCTCCACTGGCCTCGCCCTGCAGTGTACGGATTGCCCTTTCTGGAACACTCAAACGAATCATTTCATCCCTGAGGCCCTGCAGACCCTGACGTCACGAGGTGGGGGTGGGGGCGCAGTCCCGCTTCTGGCCTGGCCGCCAGCGATAAGAACCCTTGGGAAGAATTCACCGCTCCTTTTCATACAGTAATTATTTTTCTGCCTTCTGAGGGTGGGGGCGGCTCCTGCCCAGAATGCCGGTCTCCCTCCCTTTAAGAAGATGCCCGGGGATGGCAAGTTTGCCGGATAACTTCCTAGGCGAACCATAAGCCAGGAAGAGAACTGGCAAAGGAAGCAGGGTGGTCTGAACAAGGCTAATTTCACCTCCTAAGGCCAGAAAGGGGACCCGAATTTCTGTCTTATCTCTAGAGTCCAAAATGGGAATCTTTTGCCTTCCCTACCACCTAATTCCGCTGGACAGTAAGAAAACTAATAGCTCTCAATGAATCCTATTTTGTGTCAGTGGCTTTGTATACTTACTCATCTTCTGCCAGGTAAAGAAGTATTATCCCTATTTCACAAATGGAAGATGGATGCATCCTCCATTTCTACCTACTCTGATCCTAGAGGGGCCCAATACTCCGGGAAGCCCAAATCGCTCCTGTAGTTTCCCCACAGCCACGCCAATCCACTGCCCCTGGCTTCGGAAAGTACTGAGAGCTCGATTACTAATGCTGAGCCTTGGCACCAAACAAGGACAAACAACCTTTTAAAAGTAAAGGCCTGGGGTGAGAGGCCAGAGGAAAGCAGGACTTGAGTCGAACAGTCTCTGACTGGGGAAGTCTGGGGCCTAGAACCATCTTTGGGGTCACGAGGTCAACATGGAGAGGGCTAGGGCTGGGGTGCAGGACGTAGAGAACTCTGGAGAAGCAAGGGCCTGAAACACCTCGGGAGGCATTCCAGACTGGGGCGACACGGGACCGTCCAGGGCTGAGAGAGGAAATCGGGCCGTTTTGGCAGGGTCCGGGCGGAGAAAACTCGAGCCCTACGCAGCACCTTCCCAGGGAGCCCCATGGGGGCCTTGGCTAGGGCCACGGTGACGTCAGGTCCGCGGCCGGCGCCTGCCCGCCTCCGCTTCCATCGGCCCGCGCCTCGGCTCCGGCGCGGGCTGCGGCGGGCTCCCCAGGGCAGGCGGGGGGGAGGCCCGCGCGCTCCCGGCCCTGCGTCGCGCCCCGCACCGAAACCCAAGGGAGGAAGGCAAATGATAGTTCAAAGCGCCGAAATCTTTCCTAACAGTGCACACTTCATTCTGTGCACGCAGGCAGACGAGGGTAATGTAACGAACGACTCCTTGAAGCTTTTAAATCACCTGACACTTCTTTGCAAAGTAGAGCAAGCATCTCAAGTCCAAAAGCCCAGAAGCAGCAAATATCTTTGCGTCCTGAAATGAGAGGACGTTCTACTTGCTTTTGAAGAGAAACTGAGTACACCACTCAGGGAATCGGAAATATAACCATTACACACCAAAATATAAAATAAAATCCATCTAGACCTGCATACAGAAAGAGAGCTCTCTGCCATGGGAAATCTTAGCCTTGTCTTAGCAAGCCATCCTCCCAGAGAAGTCTCACAGTTAGAATAAGAAAGTCAAGTCCATTATTTCCTGAAGGCTACAGAAGCAAAACATAAAAACTGAAAACAAGAATTGTAAAACTGTACAGCATTGTGAGAAGGAACAGCAGTTACAAGTCTCCCTGGGTGATATCAGAAGCAGGTTTCCAGGGAAGTTTTTAATAGAAAATAACTATGAGAGACACCAAACAAATTCTCTGGTTTGGGCAATTTCTCTGTCTTTGGAAAGCTCCTTCCACAGCTGCTTACTCTAGAACTCCAGAGGCTGTGTCCCTTTGGATTTTATCCACATTTTCACAGTAAAGTTCAAGTGTTTCTTCCCCTTCTCTTGTCTTTAAGGGATCCACCTCATAGACGAGGTCCCTAAAGAAATCCACCCAACCATCTTCCAACTCTAGTAAAAAAAAAAAAAAAAAAAAAAAAAGGCGCAAAGAAAAATAAATCAACCCTCATCCTCAACCTCACTTGTAGCTGTCCAAAGCAGTTTTTGCTCTGAAAGCAAGAAAAGGCAGCATTAAAAATAATAATAATAATAATAATAGAGTGAGATGCAAATTATTTTAAGGCAATAATGGGAGGGGGGAGGTGCAAAGTGTTGGAGAAGTGTTAATTCAAGTCTCTGCTAAGGCTCAAGGCGAAGGAAACTCCTTCCATAAATCAAAATATGAGGACCTGTTTTGCAAAATTCTCCAAGAGCAAGAAATAAAGGGGGGAGGATATAAAAAGCTCTTTTCATTACAATAGATAAATAAATAAATAAATAAATAAATAAGCAGCGCCAACAAGCAGGCAATCAAACCACAGTCAAACTTCAATCTCAAAGCAGTTAGCTATAAACTGTTAGCAGTTGAAAAGTAAACCTGTGCACACAAAGGCACTGTTTAAATTTCTTCTTGTAAGGGTTCTAAATGAAGACCCAATCACTATGCAGTTAAGCGGTATTTCTTGTCCCCCTGAGGCGCTGATCAGTTCTTTTTAATGTGAGAAAACTGGCGGCTCAAAACCCGTCAATGGAGCTCCCACAACAAAAGTTCTGAAAAGCTGAATGAATTGGGTTTGTAATTACTGCATCCCGTCCCCCCACCCCTTGCAGCTTATCTCTTATTCATTCACCTTATATTATTGTCAAGGAATCTTACTCTCAAAATCATTCCCTTACCATTTTACCCAGGGCCCCAGAGGAACTTATGACAGAGCAGAAATGGAACACTTGCCCGTCCCCCCCTCACCCCACTACACCTGGAAATGTTCAAACCAGTAGGTGGGGAGGGAAGGAGGGACTATCTTGTACCCCAATTTACTCTGAGACTACTAGAACTCAGAGTACTCAGCCTATGGAGACTTCCATTTTAAAACCCGAATTTTATTGGCAAACAGCAAATGTGTGTCCTTCTAAATTCAGAACCTGCCTGAGTCTCTGAAATCCTGTGACATCTCCACTTAGACAAGGCAAAGGTTATAAATAAATCCCCTCCCCTCTCTCCCCAAACTGCAAGGCCCTAAAAGACCTTTCCAGACATGATGGAGAATCTAAGGTAACTTCTTATGTTTTTTTTTTTTCTTTTAAAACAAAGCCAGTAAATGAAATAGAAAAAGAAACTACAATCCCCCCAACTCTCAGCCCAGGAAAAGGTTTTATGAAAAAGTCAGATTTAGAATGCCAGGGCTCTGTGTGTATTTCAATCCAAGGCATGGCTGATAGAGAAGATTCTCCTGAGATTTCCTACTGTAAGAATGTGTCGGTTCTAGAAATAAGTACAGCTATTACAACCAAATCTACTAGCAGACTAAATAATTAATTGAAGCGTTGCTCTTTGACCCTGGAAAAGTCCAGTAGGGACACGTTTATAGTAATAATACCTCCGAATGAGCCCTTGTCAAATATTCATTTAGTGGTTAATGTGAGCCATTTTCCCCTGGGACCGTCTGTAATACCAGCTTCCCAGCATTGGCAAGAAACCTTGCTAATCTACTACAGCTCAGCAAAATATTTTAATGCTCTTTATTTAAAGTAGGGGGCGGGGGTGCGGGGAAAGAAAAAATTGCAGAGGGAACAAACTATAATCTCATCCTTCTACACATTTCCATTCCATGTATAAGGTTAACAAAACATTAAATTCACTCCTTTGACTGGAAATTGAATGGTTTTTGTGAACAGAATAATATCCCAAGGAAGGAACTGAACATTTCAAACAACTAACTTCAGCACTGAGAGATAACCATCTCTGGGCAAGTTTATGGGTTTACCCCCTTCTTGGAAATCATATTATAATTAAAATATTGTATGTTCAATATTAATCTAGTCATGAAACTACACATCTTGGGGAATCATTTAGCCCAATCAAATAAACAATAAAATATATGACATTTTCCTCAAATGCAGTTTATCAAAAGAATTTATATTTGCGAGCAAAATAATTTGGCTTTCATTTAGGTAGGAGATATGGAGGGATAGGAGGGAAAATGGGAGTTCTCTTGTTTTAGGCAGACAGTGACAATCACTCAAAACTAGTTCAACTTCCTAAAATTGCTCTCTTCCCTCTTGCAAAATATTTGAACTTGAGCATTTTGCCAAAAAGTTGTTGCTTTTTTTAGTCTGATCCTGTGGGCTCTTTTTTGTTTTGTTTTGTTTTTTAAGGGAGCCTAATGCAGTGCAATTACTCTAAGCCCTATACATATTTCTAATATAGCTCTATTTTTTTCAAATATATACGCTCCATATAGTTGATTGGCTCAAATTCCGGGAATATCCTCCCCACCCCCCAGCAAGATCATTTGGATCTTTATTCAAAGTTTCTTTTATTCGTATGTGTGAGCAAGAACTGGCGAATGTGCTCATTACCACGTGAATAATCCGTATATGCATTACAATGGCTGGCCAGGCCGGGGGAAATTCTTTTAGAGTCTCTGCATTAATTAGGGGGGGAAATGCCTCGCTTAGAATTGGGAACTGGCATAATAATTGTCCTTTACCCTAAAATGAATTTTTTTTAAAGAAATTGAAAACCAATACACACCCAAAATAAAGCAAACCACATGAAATAAAAATACAGAAAATATGAGGATATCTCCAGCTGAGCCCAGAACTATAACATTAGCAACACCACGAGAGAGACATACTTTCTTGGAAAACGAGAAAGTGCAAACCAACGGGTTGAGCTAACTTAGTGGCTGCAGCCGGTATTTTACTCAAGGGTGGAAGGCGCTGCCGGATTCCAACTTCTCCAAAGTTGTAGCAAGTTGACACAACAAGCCCTTGAAATTGTGGGTAGCAACCCACGCTCTTAAAAATGCCTGACTCGTGGTTCCTGGTCCCCTTTGGTCGGGGAAGTTGAGCGAGGTAAGCAGTAAATAAGGAAGAAAAGTCCCTGAGTCGGTCTTACAGATTCTCCGGCTGCGCCAAAGCGCGGGTCGGTTGTGATGTAGAAACATCGCTAATTCAAAGACCATGGCGATTCCCCAACTTTTCCGCTCCCACTGAGGACAACTATAGTCTTTCTTTACCTTTCCTAGGGCAAAAGAAAACAACAAATCCAATCTTGTTTCCCCACCCCTTTCCCCTCCCCCTACTTCTCTACCACTGTAGTAAAACATGGTTAACAGATCAAAAGCATAATCATCTCCAAATGTGATTAGACCGGACAAAGTAAAATATCTACCTCAGAGTTGATTGTTTTCTTCTTTAATATGGCTGTTGCCTGGCTTCTCTTTTGCTCGTTATCAGCTGCAGAGATATCCGATTTG
The DNA here is from genome assembly GCF_964656455.1 of Halichoerus grypus. NCBI lineage: Eukaryota > Metazoa > Chordata > Mammalia > Carnivora > Phocidae > Halichoerus > Halichoerus grypus. Next base: position 83,416,509 of record NC_135712.1, read on the forward strand.
GGACTACAGGCTTGGACCCGCGCTGCCAATTTAAGAAATGGAATACGTGGAGGGAGAGAGAGGAAAAAAGAAAATAAATAATAATAATAAAAAATAGCCGTGATAAGTCGGGGGGGTTTCGTAAGACGCTCTTTGCTTTCCCTCGCCCCTAAACAGGAAAATGTAGAAGAGAAAGTTTATGAAGCCAAGGAACAAAGAAAGCAAACCACTTGTTTCCTCTCAAACAATAGCAGGACTGAAGTAATCCAAACACCCACCCAGCAGATGAGCACTTTGCATGTCTAGTTTGCAATTATTCCGATACAAGAAGCATCATTTTCCCCTATAACCAGGTTTCCAAAGGGCCATTGTGCATTGAGGAAAACGAAAACAAAACCAGCCAACCTGGTTCTGATTTGGCTCAATACCCCATCTGCTGAGCTACATGAAAATTTTCAGAATTGACTCCTTCTTCCTGGCAACAAGTGGCATAAATCAGTTTTAAGTATAAGTCCCCATCATGCTTATTCATGCTGCTTAGAAAAGGAGAGGGTGGATTTACAATATATGCCTCTAGTTTCTACTTTAGAAATGATATAAACATTTCAATTTTTTGAGAGTACTTATTCAATTAATCATTCAGACATTTATTTGTTGCAATTAACATTAGCACATGCTATTGGACTAAAATATCAAGGTTTTAGGTATTTTGCTTTCTTGGCTGAGCACAGTATATACCCCGAGGAGTTATGTATATATCAGTGTTATCCAAATAAATGAAAGACTCAAGCATAATTTCAGTGTCCATATTTCAAAAATTTATTTATCTCAAACTGTGCATAATGGAGTAAAAACTTAAGTTGAAAATGTACCTGTTATAAGGATGGTATTAGTTCAAATATATACATGGATTCTCGGCAGACTGATTCAAATAATACAGAGCCGAATCTTTAAAATACAACTACGGAAAATAAAGGGGGGGGGAAACCTTAAAATATCACAATAAATTTACAGAAATATTACAAACCATAAGAAAATATTTCAAACACAGTAATTTATGTTGTTGGTTTTTTTTTTATCTGAACAAAATGGAAAGTTGGGAAACAAAAGCTATTATAAATTACCACGATGTCAACCTGTATGGCCATTTTTGCTTTTAACAGTAAGTTAAAAAAAAATTTAGTACAATCTAAAACTTTTGCCCCTTTAAAGAAGACCACGGAGATGGTTTTGCCAGTACTCTAATTTTTCCTTTTGTACAATTTTTTTAAACAATTAAAATGTCCAAATCTGAGTAATTTTCTTCTTTCCACGTTTGCAACTGTCCTAAATTTCAGCTGCAGAATCAAAATTCAGCAAGAAGCCTCTCCTTGAAAAATATTGGCAAATTCTCAGCTTATAAACAATGGACATTTTGATTGCCATGTTTATCTCGATAAATACTGTACAAAAGTTGCTTGCAAATATTAAAACATTTTTTTCGTCGCTTGGAGACTAGCTCTAAATATTATTGGTAAAGACTTTTGCAAACTTTCTGCAAAGCTCCTACCGTATCACTAGAACTTTTAAAAAGTTTTGCGTAGTTTTCTTTCCTCCAGATCTATACAAGGTCCATTCCCTCGCCCTCCCCACCCCACCCCCCTGGTTTTCTCTGTACAAAAATAGTCCCCCAAAAAGAAGTCCAGGATCTCTCATAAAAGTTTTCTCGTCGGCATCGCGGTTTTTGCTTGAGTGTGGATGGGATTGGTGTTCTCTTTCGCAGCTGTCATTTGCTGCGGGTGATGACTTTTTTTTTTTTTTTTGAGCGTACCGGGTTTTTCTCCATGCTGTTTCTTACTCTCCTCCCATTTCCCTCGCTTTTCTTTGAAAATTTCTCCCCCCCCCCTCTAGTTCACTGTCCGGCCCTCACATGTGCGAGAGGGGCAGTGTGCCGTTAATGGCCGTGCCGGGCACCGGGCCGCTCTGGTAGTGCTGGGACATGTGAAGTCTGCTGGGGGCGGCGGGCTCCGGCACCTCGGCGCCGGGGAGGTACATGCTGATCATGTCCCGGAGGTCCCCGGCCTGGCAGGGCGCCCTGGAGTGGGAGGAAGAGGTAACCACGGGGGGGCTGGAGCTGGCCTCGGACTTGACCACCGAGCCCATGGAGCCAAGCGCCATGCCAGGGGTGCCCTGCTGCGAGTAGGACATGCTGTAGGTGGGCGAGCCGTTCATGTAGGTCTGCGAGCTGGTCATGGAGTTGTACTGCAGTGCGCTCACGTCGTAGCGGTGCATGGGCTGCATCTGCGCGGCGCCGTGTGCGTTGAGGCCCGGGTGCTGCGGGTAGCCCAGCTGGTCCTGCATCATGCTGTAGCTGCCGTTGCTCCAGCCGTTCATGTGCGCGTAGCTGTCCATGCGCTGGTTCACGCCCGCGCCGAGGCCGGCGCCCACCCCGACCCCGCTCGCCATGCTGTTGCCGCCCGGGGCCAGCAGCCCGCCGGGCAGCGTGTACTTATCCTTCTTCATGAGCGTCTTGGTTTTCCGCCGGGGCCGGTATTTATAATCCGGGTGCTCCTTCATGTGCAGCGCTCGCAGCCGCTTGGCCTCGTCGATGAACGGCCGCTTCTCCGTCTCCGACAAAAGTTTCCACTCGGCGCCCAGGCGCTTGCTGATCTCCGAGTTGTGCATCTTGGGGTTCTCCTGGGCCATCTTGCGCCGCTGCCCGCGGGACCACACCATGAAGGCGTTCATGGGCCGCTTGACGCGGTCCGGGCTGTTCTTCTGGTTGCCGCCCGCCGCCGCCGCGGTGGAGTTGCCGCCGCCGCCGCCGCCGCCGCCGCCCCCCGAAGTTTGCTGCGGGCCCGGCGGCTTCAGCTCCGTCTCCATCATGTTGTACATGCGGGCGCTGTACGCGGGCCCGGCCCGCCGGCGGCTGCCGACCCTCGGCCCGGCCGGGACTTTGGGGGGCCCGCGGGCGGGGGGAGAGGAGGAGGGGAGGCGGGCGGGGGTGTCGGGAGCGCAGGGCTCCGCGAGAAAAATCAGGCGAAGAATAATTTGGGGGAAGAAAAGAGAGAGAGAAGCAAACTGGAATCAGGATCAAAAAAAGCGCTTCCCTCCTCTTCTGGCCGATCCTGCCGCCGCCGATGATTGTTATTATTATTTTTTGGAAAGGCTTAAGCCTGGGGCTCAAACTTCTCTCCCTTTCTTTCTCTCTCCTCTTCTTTCTCTCAGTCCTAGTCTTAAAGAGGCAGCAAACTACTTTCCCCCTTTTGCAAACACTCTCTTCTCTGCCTTGACAACTCCTGATACTTTTTTGAACAAGTTAATAGACAACCATCCATGTGATGGGGGCTGTCAGGGAATAAATGGGTTTCCAGCGACCAATCAGCGCGCAGCGGCTCCTCCACTCGAGCCCAGCCTCGCCGCCGGGTTTTGCATGAAAGGGGGCGGGGCCTGCCGCGCCGCAGGCCGCGCGGGGGAGGCAGGGGGAGGAGGGGGAAGGAAGGAGGGAGGGGGAGGCGGCTCCCACAGCCAGCCTGCCAGCCACTGAGAAACCTTTGTATCCCCTCTCGCAGCAACAGGTCACACCACACGCCTTTTCGAAGGAAGTGGGTAAACAGCACTAAGACTACGATTTTTTTTCTTCTTCAAACTTAGTATTGATTTACTTTTTGGTGCGGGCCGCTGAGTTGAGGAAGGGGCGCGAGAAGCCGCTAGGGTGGTGGGGTGGGGCAGGGCAGTGGGTGGTTCAGGGCGACTGTCCTACTAGTATTTCAGGAAGCAGGCGGTGCAGGAGTTGGTGTGTCATTGTTCTCTCGCTCCTCCGCACGCTTCTCCCCAACTCCAGCCTCTCCGGTGCTTCTCCCTAACGTCGCTCTTCCCCTCGCCCCTCTTCCTCCACAGGTGCCGGCACTGGCTCACCCCTTTCTCACACAGTCCCAACAAGAAGTTAGGAGCGAAAGCTCTGTCCTCAAAACCCTCCTTGCTGCCACGCAGTTTGCTCTGTTGTAAGCATAAATCCTGCTTGGACTATGCGGCCGACTCTACACTTAAGGGGAGGCCGGGCCTGGGGAAGCTGCGGCGAGCCGGCTCTTCCCTGCCCAGCTCAGCTCGGGCCGGGGCACCATAGCTTGTCCCCTTACCCCCAGCCACGTCGCCCACCATCTTTCTCCATTCAGTCGATGGAGAGAGGATGCCGCCACTCTCGCCCTCTCTCCCCATTCCCCCCTGAGCCTCCCCCAAAGCAGGATTTCAGTTGGGCCGGTTTCAAAAGGAGGCTGTGGGAAGAAGAAGATCCACAGAAGCAGCTCAGAAGCGCAGGCTACGGAGCAGCGTAACATCAACTTCCTGGCATCCCACGGCACAGTATGGAGGTGGCATTTGGGCCGCACTCACAAACTCCCTCCCACGCAGAGTTCCCAGGACTCGAGCAGAACCAGCCCTGCCATTCCCCTTGTGACTTGTACTGTGGTGGCCGCTCTGCCCGCGCCGCCCGGGTCTGGGGCAGCGCTCGGAGGGGGCGCCCGGCCTGGGAGGCGGGTGTGGTGCTCCCCAGGCACAGGTGCAGGCGGTGCAGGCAGGAAGAAGACGGCCAGGACTGGTCATGGGGGGAGCCCAGCAAGGCCGAGGCTGGAGGAGGATGGGATGGAGGCGGGGGTAGGGGCTCAGGAATCCTGCCCGCCCAGGACCCAAGAGGGTAATTTTAGCCGCTCTCCCATTGTCCTGACGTAAAGATTTCAATAGGTAGGCGCTCAATGCGGAGAGCAATGGCAGCACGTCCGTTACAAATAGGTAGTTTTGTTTCTCTTGTTGTCGCTACACGGAGTCAAACAAAGCCCCGTCTAAGTTTCCTTCCACTCTCTTGTTGGGATCTTTGTGGCTAAAATGCACTTGACTACAAAGGGTGGGGGTGGGGGGTGGGAAAAAAAAAAAAACCTGATGCCATTTCTTTTTTATAAAGGGCTTAAACCATCAGGGTTACTTATTTTCTTTCTTCTGTAACACTCTCTCCGCCCCCTCCTCCCCTGATCTATCTACCCTTACTCACCCTAAGAAAATGTACTGAATAGTATCTGTCGGCCACGTTCCATTTATTATCTTTACAAAACTTTGCATTGTTTTGTTCCTTACTAACCTTCTTCCCATAACCATCACCACCCCCCTCCAACTTCTCCAATCCCTGCCCTCCCAGGCTTTTCTGTTCCTGTCCAACTCAAAATAAGTATGCTCACTGGAAAGCCAGAAAAGTTGAGAAAAAGAATCCTTTTCTTTATAAATTATTATTTCCAATCAGCCGCCCCTCCCCCATCAGTTTCTTCTTTTTCTCCAAGTTATGGTTTGTTTTAGTTCTTGGGAACCCGGGAAGAGTGAGACTGGCCTCCTCGAAACGGATAAATATATGGCACTCTTCAAAACAAAATAATGTCTTCTGTTTATTAAGCTAAAAACAGACATGGACATGAGGAAGGAGAAAAGGTTAGAGGCTCAGAAGACAACACGGCAGCCACAGGCTGGCTTTTCAGCGCGTCTGGTTTCAGGGATGTAGCTGGTGCGCCCCCTACTGGTGGATTCGCTTTTCCATGACTACAGTTTTGCTTTTACCTTTAAAAGAAGGTGTTTGGAAATAATTAAAGGAAAAAAAAAAAAAATGAGGGGAATGGGAGGAAGATCCAACTAATTACACGTAATCTAAACAAAAGAAAAGTTAACATATCATATAAGCCATGGAACCAAATCATAAGAATCAGATTTAATTTGCTTAACTTAGAAATGTACATATAACCTCCAGATAAGTAGGAGGTTAAACTATGGGAAAAAATAGGTACAAATTATGAGATTCAACATATGAATGAATTGTGATTGTCCAGATGCCACGAAGGGCAGACCAAGCATTCACTTCATGATTGTGTATGCACTGGTCTGTGCTTAGTAGCATTATTCCGAAAACTTTAAAAAAGCTTACGGATAATTAAGTCTGAAGAAAAATAACCCAAGGGGTTGATGTGGATAATGGTGGAGTATATGTATTAAAATAAATATTTTAATAACGACTGGTTACAGTAGCAAATTTTTTAATCTCCCTCTCTCTCAAGGGGTAGTAGGAAGAGGCACAAATTTTTCCTTGGGATAATATATAAAAGCTTTTATACATTCTCAGATGCCTGTTTGTGCCCGAACTCTATAATAATGCATTTAAGAGGTTAAAGGGGCTGGCTAGGTCTTTTGTTAATTGCTTTTATCATATAAATAAGCTATGGAAATACATTACAATTGTGTTATCATTGGTTGCATTTATTTACAGCTTTATTTTAATTAAGCCTGCTGTACTTATCAAGGCAATAAACTAACTGTGGCTGGCATTTATGCATAATAATGTGCTATGAAAATAAGATTAAAGAAGATGGTGATAACAGAAACAATTTTCTCATTAGATTTTTTAGAACATATGCATTAAAAAAATCAGATCACCGGCCACTCTATTTCAATCCGGCACTATCACTGGCCCCTAAATATAATAATAACTATAATAATCACAATAGATGATAGAAGCAGCACTGTTTTAGGTTTATAACAGATGGCTACAGTACTAATAACAATGCACCATTGACTACTAGGGAATCAAAATAAGACTTGGAAGAGGGTGCTTCATCCTTCAAGAATTTAAAAATGTTGCCATTGGCACAATGTATGAAAATTTAAAGTGCTTAATCTAAAGGAAGTATAACATTTCCCTTTCATGGGCAGCAAAAAGCTGCATCCTTTTAGAGCAAGATTAGAAATTAGGAACAAAAATGCCTAACTCCTAGGATATTCTGATTTAATTTTGCTCTACTATATAGGCCCCAGCCAAAAACCCTTAACTGATTAAGTGTAGCTCAGTTTTATCTTTTGCACTGGTATTTCTCTCCTAAACTCCCCTCATCCCTCCCCAAGTATTATATCTGAAGCCAACTAACAATTTTGTGGAGATAGGGGACTGTAGACTTATTTTTTCTTCTTAGTGGCAAATAGAGGTTTAACTTGCAGTAATTAGGTGAGAACTAGCCAAGCATCTTACTATTATGATGCTTGTTAAAAAACGCTTCTTTTCTGCATCTGCATTTGAGTGTGTTCCCCTCCTCTCTTAATCTTCTTATGGAAATGAAGGCAAACGGCAGGGAACCTGCAGAGTCTTGGAGAATGTCCTTGTTAACTGGAATTTCTCAGCATTGCTAATTAGCAGAGTTTGACGACCACCAGTATTGGGGGGAAAGCTCTGTTTAACCACTCACAAACCATTCCGAGGAAGAGCAGACTAATTTTATTTTGTAATTAAAATCTGAAAAGGGCCCTATTTGACAGTTAGGGCTATGAGAGTTTTATCTCCCCGTGAAATAATTACTGCCTTGATAACTCAATTTTCTGAAAAATGTCAACTGTGGGCTCCAAAAGTTTTAATTTCATTACGTAAGGAAAAAAAGAGAAAAATAGAAGAAAACGTACAGAAAGGCTTTCTAATTCTGGAAGTGGTTAAATATATTAAGAGCCAGATTTGGCCAAATGAAGGGGTTTTTTTTCTCCCTTTTTTGTTATGTTTCCTCCGGATCCTAACCTTCCAGTCTTCTCCACTGAAAGCGCCCACAGCAGTGACCATACTGCGGTAAAAGAGACCATATCAGTGATGTGGTAAGAGGCACATAAACTAAAAAGAAGAAGTACGGCAACCCAAGAAAAGTTTCTGATTTTAAAAGCCAAAAATAAAATTCCAACGTGTAGGACAAAGCTGGTGCAATCTGGTAAGATGAAATTTTATTGATATTTATCCCCTAACACAAGAAAACTGAGAACTATACAGTAAGGAGACTGGTATAAGCCAATTAAAAAAAAAAAATGTTTCCTTCTTCCCCCTAAATTGCAAAAAAAGTTCCTCAATCACTCCAAATTGGAGCATGCCACAAGACTTCTAGAATGATCAACACCTGATTCTTCAAGATACATGAAACAAACACAGATAAATGAAGGTAAAGAAAGGCATTCAAGAATTTCTTTTCCTTACAAAAGCATCACATATTTTTCAAAATTATAAGAAGCTGGAAAAAGTTAGGATATTGAAAGTAAGAGCAAAAATTAGAATAGAATTGTGCTGTTATCAAACTTCACTTGCTTTAGACTGTGAAGGATCCCTCACAAGATCCTAGAGGGGATACTGCAATCTTTATAAAGCAATTTTCAAAATGATAGAAAGTCTTTCGTCTACATTTCCTCCATTTTCTTCCTATTGCCAAACTTGTCAGATTTTGGAAGTGTGAAAGATTATTGACAGGAACTATAATAAATGTTTCTAGATGACACAAAGAGCAAGCATATATCTCTATCCCTTTTTATTTAGTAAGACATAGATATGCATATGGATGCATGGTAGATTGGCAATTTAAAATTGCTTAATTATATTTTTTTCTTCTTGTCTGTCCCTTCAGCACCTTGCCTTTAATTTCCAGAAGTGGTATTACACATAACAAATGAACAAGGGGATAACAAATGCTATTTCAGTCCAGACCCAATTTCACCAAATAATTTCACTCAAGAGCTGTAAGGACCCTTGAAACCTAAGGAATGCAGAGCTGCTCTGAATCCAGCTCCTTTTTATACTCACTCTCTTTCATCTGATTCCCACTGATGAAATAAATACATTTTAAAAAGAATTCAATGATATAAAGAAAACCTAATATATTTCCCCCTTACTTCAAATTATAGCAACAAAAATAATATATAATCACTTGTGTATGTCTTCAGGGCTATATATAACAATCATCATATTGCTTCTAGTATTACAAATATATGTACCTCCTTCATATATTCCAGCTCAAATATTTCCTGGAAAAAAGGATTCACATTTCACAATTTCATTTCCATTTCTGAACTATCAAGCAGTTTTAACATAAGATCTGTCTCTGCACTGCAGCTGTTGTCCAGGGAAAAATGCAGTGTGCCCATTAAATGATCTAATTATTTTAAATAGAAATTCCCTTAAAAAAAAAAAAAGACAAACTGAAAATTGAAAGAGCCTCCTACCAGTGGTTTTCAGTTACCCTGAAAAGAAATGAGACTATGATTTTGATTTTAATACTCAGAAGAAAGGAATGAAAAACGAAAACAAAACCAGGCAAACAGAGCACCAGGAACTGCAAGTGGGCCAACAAACCCATGGCCCTTTCACACCTCTAAATCATTGCTTGGGAGTCTAAATACATATCTCCCTGATTGACCACACTATCTTGTGCAATTAATCAGACCAAAGGAACAGGGTTTCCTTAGAACCCGAATTTTCCAGTGACTAGGACTGTTACCTTGATTTTAGGAAAAAGACGATTGTTTTAAATTCTCCAAACTGTGATTATTTCCTTTAGTTGTGACCACAACTTTTGTGGGAAGAACAAACCTAAAGCTTCCTTAAGATTTCGCTAGAGCATATTAAGTGGCTCATGAATGACACCCCCGTGCATGCCAGGCTGATCACTCACTGCACCGGCAATCCACCAACGAGGGAGAACGTCTCTCCCTTAGTCTGGCTCCTTCCAAACTGCTGAAGTGGGATTTCATCTTCTTTCTTCTGGAGATCTCATGGTGCACACTGCTTCTGTGTTACTTCAAGTTCCCTTTCCAGAAGTACAACCAGACATAACACAAACTCAAAAAGTGACAACGCTCAACTACCTCAGAAGGCAGAGGTGTTTGGCACCTCAAAAAGCAAGTTGGGGAAAGAAATTTGATCAGCTTTACGTGTGTGAGGGACAAGAATACTATCAAAGGAAAAGGAAGAAAGTCTTTCACCTGTTTGTATGAAAAGAAGCTGAAAGCAAAGCATTTAAAAAAAAATCACCTACAGTCACCATCAGCCCTAAACAAAACTACTGCCCACTTTTTCTCAGAGCTGCGGCTGTGGCTAGCCCTGGAAAGTGCTCTGAAGCAAAGTGCACGCCCATCCTGGGTGGCCTGGCATCCTCAAGGCCTCCCACTGATATCTGGAGCCCTCTCCCAAAAGCTCTTCTGGCCTCAAAAGAAATGTCTGAGAAGTCCGCCTTCCCAGGGGCCCACTTCTGCTCACCCTCCAGTGCCCCTTTCCAGCCCTGGCTCAGGTGGAATTGGGCTTCCAAACCCATCCCAGTGGAATTCTCAGATGGCTAGCCTGATAATCTTTAAAGGCTCCTTCAGAGCTGGGGCTCTGACTTTTATCTCCCCTCCCAACCTTCTTCCCTTTTTGTAGGCTCTCCCCATTCCTTTTCCCTCCCGCCCCACCCCCCCTCCTTAATTTGAAGATCATTGACACGATAGGCTGTAATGAGTCCTTCAGAAACTGTTATGATCTACAGTGACAATCTCTGCACCTAATTCACAGATTATTGACAAGCACCGTGGGCTCAGTGGTGTCAAGTTGTACTTGTGGTGTCAACACCCTTCAGCAACCCACATAGCAGCTGGGCCCTGGATTAGGACCCAGATTCTGCCAGAGCTTATCTGCCCGTTGAGTGGTAGAGAGATGAGTATCTGTCTATATCTCAGCTCCCTCAAGCCGGGCTGGGCTTTCTCCCTGGCGCCTTGTCTGTCTCAGGGTTGGGTCAAGGGAACGATAAAGGCTCTTCAAAGCTTAAAAACAAAGCAAAAGAGGACATTTAATAAATGAGGGCTCATCCTTGAATCTTCGTCTTAATAATTAATCAGTCATCAATCATCTTCTCCACCCCCAAATAGTTACCAAACTCCAAGCCACATACCTCGACTTTCATAGTGAGGCTTGGGTTCATCAGGAAGGGCTTGAGGTATGGAGGGGAGAGGGGAGAGGGAACTTGGCACAGACTCAGTGGGCCCAAGCTAGCATGGCCCATCCTCCAGGATTGCCCTCTGAATGGGGCAAGATTGACTACTTGTAAAGCAGGGCGCTCAGCCAAGAGGCACATTTGGACGCTGAGACAAGAGACCCCAAATGCCCGCTCCACCCCTAAAGGGCTCTTTGCTGCTGCAGAAAAACACGGCCCGTTGCCAGCCCGGGTGGTTTTGCCTGCTTCTAAGGAGTCAGTCACTCGCTGCCCCCTCCCCAGTCCCCAAAGATGGAAGGGCTGCCTTCCCGCTGGCCGCCCGTGGGGCGTGGGATTCCGGCAGGGGCTGAGGCCGCCTGAAACCACAGAAATGACACTGCGCTGGGAAAGCTGGGTGGCATTCCCAGGCCTAGGCCACCCACTTCTTTAGTTCTCTTTCATAAACTAGGGGTTGCGCTTTCTCCCTGGGCCTGGGAAGTTGGGGACACACAGCCCGCCTGCAGCCAGGTGCCGCTCCGCCCCCACCCCCCAGGTTGGGACCCCCGGTGGCGGAACGGGGTCGACATCTCCGGGGCACTGGTATTGCAAATTCGACATCACTTCCGAATAGCAGGCATGTATCCCCTTTCGCGGGTCGCCTCCAAGATTCTGCTGGCTTTGGCCTCCCCACGCCACCGGCAGCCTTGGACCGCGGCTGTCACGCACCGTTTGTTGGCGCTGGTTCCAAAACTGGCCCGGACTTAATACTTCGGTAACGGGGACTCGGTTTTTTTGTTTGTTTTGGGGTTTTTAAATTTTGTTTTGTTTTGCTTTTTGGTAAAGCAAAGGGTGGGGTTGCCAGTAGCAGGGAATCCCGCTTGCCCGTCGTTTCGATAGGATTCCGGGTAAAAACTGATCAAAGCCTTGATTCTTTTCCTGCCACGGTATCCAAAGTCATTTATTGAGAAACACAAGCCGAGATTCGATTCTGGAATCAGATGGAGAAGACATCTCTCATCGCACTGAACACCAATTCCCCTGAAAACAATCTCGGACCCGCTGATTTGGGCAGGTGGGAGGAATAAACGTAAGATCAACTTAAACTTGCGTAGCCACAGTTATTAAATATTTTAAAAAGTAATTCTGTTACGAAAATTAATCTGGTTTCCTTCGTAGGGAAATTTTTGAAGAGCAACCTCTTAACTTCTTAAGGTTTTTATCTACAAGTTAAAATTGTAAGGACATCCCTGAAGATCAAAATCATAAAACACCTTGTTGAGATCATGTGTTCATTTAACACTGGAATTGTTTCAATTTGATTTTAAACACCTAAACAAACCCATATTTTCCCATCATTTTACATTCAGAGGATCTGTCATTTTTATAGTTTATCTTTCTGAAAGAGTTCAAAGTGTACTTTTACCCTTACTTGCTCACGAAAGAAAAAGCCAAACTTCTTTCTTATGTAGACAGGTACTTTTGGAAGTGTAAAAATACTCCTCTTCTCCTAGGGGATAATTTGGATTCCTGGTCATTGAAAATGCTGAATTTCAAAAGAAAATACTCTACCATTGGCACACCTTCCCTGAAATCCTACGGCTGAGATGCTGAGATAAAAGAAGAAAGGTGTCAGGCACCTGTTTCTTAAAAAATATCTGTAATTTAACCGCCATCCCGGAAAGGAAAAGTTTGATCAAGATTGGTTTGGGGGATGGGAAACATTCAAAGCAGAGACTGGCCTCTTAATTACACTCTGAAAATAAACAAAAAACGAGCAAGTTATTTCGTTTACTCAGGGACTCAGTTACAATTCTTGAAGGACCTCGGAGGGCATTCAAGATGCTGCTGACAACGTTAAAACAGCAAGCAGCAGCATCTTCTGTTTTATTTTATTTTATTTTTAACGTGGACAGAATGGGAGAAGTAATTTGCTTGGTTTTCCACTGCTACAGAAGAAAGTTCTCTCTCTCTCTCTCTTTTAATCATGCTTCTCTACCCGTTTTACTATCTCAGAATCTAAAAAGAGTCCCAAACCCAAAAGGGGGTAGGGGGTGGCTGGGATGTGAGGAGAAGGAATAGGTTAGTCTTTATTTTTTATTGAATTAAAATTGTATCATCTCCTTTTTATTTTTTATTGAATTAAATTATATTATCTTTCAAGGATATAAAAACTTGTTTCCTCGCCCCATCTCCTTTTTGGAGGGTAATAAAGAGTTTTATCTAACCCCAGAGCAAGGTTCTCGCGATTTCCAGGACTGGCGCTGTGCATCTCCTACTGTGTCCAACAGGGGGCGCTGGTCACGAACCTGCGCCGCGGCTCAGCGCCGCTTCACATCTGAGCCAGGTTCCAGCCCCGGAAGGCGAGAGCCGCTCGCGGGGTCGAGTACAGAGCTTTAGTCTTCGTGGATAAAAAGAGATTAAAGGCTAAATTCTTTTTTTGGGTGTGTGTGTGTGGGGGGGAGGGTTATCAATTTTAACCAACTACGAAAATGTAGAGCTTTTTATCCTTTGATGTTCTTATAAAGAAACTCCTATTGGTTGAGGAATTACACGGTTTCTGAGCCAACACTGCAGCTACAGTGTGGGGGAAATTATTTAATTAAAAATATATTTTTCCATCTGTTCACATGATCTTTTTAGAAGTACTTAAAAAGCTGACACTGATCCCTTTGGCCTGTTAACCCTGCCCTAAGTTTCAAATACTTTAGCTATTTCGAAGGCCCTGCTATTAATTTGAAGGGGAAAAATAAGAGACCCAAATATTTAAATCCCCCCCTAAACATTTACTGTTCTGCATCCTCCCCCTTTTTTCCCTGAAACAGTGGCTTTTGTGTGATTGACATATTTCACAACTGCCGATGCTGCAAAGCCAGGTATAAATGACAAGAAGCGGCTCTAAAAAAAATCTGATGTTGGACTACATAACACCCATGTATAAGATGAAATCTAAATAATATTGTAATCCACCCACCCCCCACCCTAACTTAAAAAAAAAAAAAAAACCTTCACCTGTATTTAAATAGCGTGTCTTTAATTACAGCAGTTGGGGATGCATGAGGCTGAAATGAAATTAGCAGTCATTACCAGTCCTTTAACTCTGTGGTGCTTTTGATCAGCACTAAATTAGCTTTCCAGTCCTAACAAAGACTCTACAGCAAGCAGTGGGCTGTAAATAAGACAGCGCGACCTGCCCTCAACACCTTTTCTCTTGTCAATCATAGCTCTATCATTCAGCCCAAGATTAACCTTTATCTACCAAATTTAAAAAAAAAAAAAAGAACGAAAGAAAGAAGAAAAAGAAAAAAGAAAAAGGAGGCGGGAAGGAAAGCCCCCTGACCACCACATATCGCAATAACAGAGGTTCCTAAGAGGCCCCTTTAAATTGTATTCTAATGAGCTTGTGTCAGAATCTGCAATTTCCAAATCATCCCCCCCACCAGCCCCCAAGACCTCTTCAGTATATTAGAAGAGTCAGAATGCTGTTCAGGTAGGAAAGGAATCCCTTTCTCCGAATTACTAATTGGGCATGGGCCACCCTCCATAGGTCAATCTGCCAATAGCCTCTCCTCCTCTATTAGTCTAACAAAATTTTGGGAGAGGAGATGTTTGAGGAGAAAACATTGATAATTTTAAAGCATATACATAAGTTTCTAGGATGAAAACAATCAATTTACTCCACTAACAGTCTCTAGTTTCTAAGCCTGCAGAGAAAAACCACCAACAGCAACAACAAAAACCCAGCTGCTTTTCCCAGTACTGAATTAAGAAAGTAAAACATTGGTTCAGATTGCCATTAGAGGGCGCCAGAGAGCAAGTCCCATCACCTCTCGCATAACTTCCCACAGAAGCCCTCCTAGCTTCCAGCTCCGCCATGCTCTGTGATTCCTTCTCTCAGGTAATATTTCCTGCTTATCCTGTCCTCTTGTATCTCTAGCCCCCTCAGTGTCAATCTCTATAAAGAATGAGGTATTGCCATGTCCCTTTCCTTCTCTTTTTTCACACCCCCCCCCCCGCCCCAACTACCACCAAAATAGTAAGACGCCAGATGAAATAGTAGCAACCCCTTAATGATATGTACCTTTGGGCTCAAATCACTCTTTCCATTCTATGTAACCCTGGTCTAGAGAAGGATTTTTTTGTAGGGATGAGCTGCTAGAATTTGACATTTTTAAGATGGAAGCCTGAAATGTTCATTTCTGCATTTCTCTCTGGGGGCTCACGGATTTCTTCATTTTCAAAGAAAAAGGAACACATACACCCTTGCAAGGCAACTGATTATGTTCAGCACTAAAACTGTTCAGAAGAGAATAAAATAATGTCTTCATTTCTGCATTTATTAAAGAAATCAAAATTAGCATTTAATTCCAAAAGTTAACGCTTTCAGACTTAAACCTGCCTGTGTTAAATGCCTGCCACACAGGGTGTATTACCAGATCTCTTAAAGGTCAAAAGAAAAAAAAAATAGAATGAGAGGGGAAGAAAGTGAGTTGGGGGGGTGGGCGGAGAGGAGTGAGCTAGCAGTGAATGTCAAAGTTGGGTTGCAAGCTACTTACATGTCCATGCCAGATCAGGGTGTTGTCTTGTAGCAGTTTGATTGGCAGGTAAAAAAGCGAAAGAACGTGAGGGCTTCCTGAGCCTCTTGTCAGCCCAAGCTTGATCACTTCTCACCGGACAGAACGAGTTGAAGGAGCTTGCAATTCCCCTCTCGTCCTCCATCCAAGGCACCGTGAATCCATTTCGGCTTTTCTTCCCCCCAGTCTCTCCATCAGCCTCCTGCCTTCACCCGCTTCGCCTTGCACCAGCCTCCAAGACCTAGCCTAGCTTTGCCACTGCAATCCCCTGCAACAAGAAAAATCGTTTATGGCTTAAAACCCCAAATGGCTGATTTTTTAAAAGAGAGAGAGAGAGAGAGAGGGAGAGGGAGAGAGAGAGGAGTGAGAGGGTGAGGGGGAGAGAGGGGGAGCGAGAAGAATGCACCCAGAGAACAACAAAAAAGTCAGTTATCCTAACACTGCTCTATCCCCCCACCGTACAGAAGAAGAATAAAAAAAAAAAGCTTTATGTTTTTTCAGTGGGTATTCAAAGATAATTTGATGCCATTGTTTCTGCTACAGATGGTTCTTTTAAATACAATAACACGGCTCTTTGTGCAGGCTACCCACAATAAAAATCGAAAGCGTTCCCCTGAATAACCATTTTGTTCTCTCTTGTATGGGGCCAACAAAAGATGCCGTGAGGTAATGGGTTCTGTTTATTGAAGCCATAGAATAGGGGTTTGATAAAGATTTTTTTAAAGCAGAAGACCTTGCAAGGTCGGGCTGATCTCTTCATATTTTTTTATTAAAATATTTGTCCAATAGATTATTCCTTGGTGCAGCTGCAGGTTTCCTCCTCAATTTTTAATCAGCCCAAACATCTGTCTCTTTGAGGAGGCTTTAAAAAAAATCTGCAATTGTATCAATGGTGCAGTAACCTTATCAAATCCTGAGTTTTTAGGCTCAGTGCAGGCAAAGGCAATGGAGTTTCAATTCCATTTGGGGTGGGGTGAGATGGGCTTGGGGGAGAGGAGACACAACAACCCCAGACGGAGCGACTGAAGAAAATGAGGCTTTCCTCCCACCCCCCTCCCCACGCCCCTGTTGACCATGCACAACTTGCATGAGTCAGACACAGATTACTGAGTACTTGAGGTATCTCTCCTGATCTCTGCAAGCTCCCACCCCTGCGTGCATGTTGGACGGGGGGCTAGGCATGTTTTCTTACCATGCTTGCCTTCTCCTCTGGCTAGATCTCCAACCCTGAAAACCTAGGATGGGAGCCCAGGGGGAGGAGTGGAACAAGCTAAAGGCTAGTCTCTAGCACCCAAAGGGTCCCATTCTTGGCTCTCTTTCATTCACTGTTAGCTAGCTTTGACTCATTGATTGCTATCCTGCCAGGGGACTGGTGGCCACAGCCCGCCTGTTACAGCGCCCCATCCCCTCAGGCTTGTTCTTACAGCCACCCTGCTTCCTCCCCGGTTCCATGCGGAGCCTCTGCCTCTCCTAGGCGGGCAAGCCCTGCCACCTAGACCTAGCTGAGGTCAGTATCAACTTTGAGAGAGCCTCAAACCCTTAGGCGATGAGGGCGCTGCAGGGGGAGATGGCTAGGTGTGTCTACCTTTCTATGGGAATTAACGTCAGGGCTCTCCAGGCCTCCAATAGCCCAGAGTGACAGTAATCCACTTTCACGACTTGTGCTCTGTGTGTTGTCACTTGTAGCAAGACAATAGTCTGGGAAAATGGCTTTAATCATAAAAACAAGTTTCATTGGGTTCTCTTTCTCTGCCCTTCGCCCCATTTAGTCTTCCTTTTCTTCCCACAAGCCAGTCAAAATAAAAGAAAGATAAACGCTCAAATGAATCCCTTGACAAAACGATCTTCGCTTCTACTTTCCCTCCTGGAAACAATAATGTCATTGGTTTACATCTGGTCTTGAAGTCATCTAATAAGGGATTCTTGGGGACTATTACTTAGACACCTGTTACAGCCTTCCCTATGAAACTTGAAAAACAAACGCAAAAGAAAGGGGGGCAGAAAATTAAACAAATTTTCACATGGTTGTTCCTCAATAATTCATTTTATATGTCAGGGCAAACACCTTAATATGAGTTTGAGAAGAATGAAAGGGCAATACCAAAAAAGTTATGCACACCCCAACACTCTCTAAATCAAGAAAAGTGTGTTTGTATAAGTAAGAGTCAGTGTGTTGGGGAGGGGAAATGAAGAGTGTAAATCAAGAGCCACCTTTAATAGAACAGGCTAAGGAGTGTGTACCTGTGACTTCTGGCACCGAATGAAAGGTAGGGAGCATTATGCAAAACTGAAAGTCAATAGTAGAAACACTTCTTCCAACTAAAGGAGTGGGAGAGGGCAAATGTAAATATTTAATCCAGTGTTCATAACTTTGCACTAAAAAAGTAATCCACTGAAATAACCTGGAATGATCTCTTCCTGTTTCCCTTGTCATAATTTTTTCTGAACATCAAAACTTATAAAAGATGCCCCAATCTGATATAAAGCTATGTTTCTTTTTTCTTTTCTTTTCTTTTTTTAATGAACTAAAAGAAGAATTGGAATTGCTGTCCTCTTTCCACTGAGGGAGGGGCTTGGGGCTGAATCTAAGTCTGTAAGACAGGAAGGCATCAGTGAGTAGCCTAAGGTGGCTAAAGGTGAGTAAACCTCACACATTTTATCAGTTAAATCCATTCAATCCCAGCCATAAGGAAGTTTAAAATCTCTCAAATGACCTCATTTTCTTGTGAAGGATCAGGAAGATCGTTTTGTAGGCAAGTCCCCTAAAGTTGTCTCAAATGCTGGAATGCAGTGACATTCTATCTGACATGGGGGAAGCCTCAGCCTTGAACTAAAAAAAAAAAAAAAAAAAAAAAAAAAGTGTAATGTGTTAAGGTGAAGGGCCAAAGGGACAAACTGCCTTGGTAGGTGAGGGAATCCAGAACGAGGCCTCTGCAAATGGAAAACTGCTTTTAAAATAAACTTTCTGTATCCAGAAACTAAGCTGACCGGTCAGCTCCTTTTCTCAGAGCACACACACACTACCAAAACGATTCTAAGTTGTGGAAACGGCTTTCTAACGAGGTTGGGGAGTCCGTGTGAACTGAGTTATGGGCGTTTATAGGTGGCTCTGAATCGGAAACTTCACTACTGAGACGTGCTTTGGGGCCAAAGCAGCGCTCTCCAATTCTACAAGCCCGAAGCTGTCCTGGGGAGATGTAGGGTTTTACCCCAGACTCCTAGACTGGGATGCCGGTGAGTGAGTGGCATTCAGCACGAACGACTCAGATTGAGGAAGGATGGAAGGGAGGGAGGGCGGGAGGAAGGAAAGATGGAAGAGAGAAAGGGAAAGGAAAGGTAGAAAGGGCATAAAAAGGAGGATTTATGCGAACTAATGGCAGAGAGGATTAGCAAGAGGGGCAACCGGGACCTGGTTTTAAACTGGCGAGTGCTGCTTGTAAGGAAACCCTGTACGCACGATCAGGGTCTAGATGTTCCAGCGACCCAATGGCCATACACATCACGACTTTCACAGAGATGGCATAGTGTCATGCGTTAGCCACCAGCTACCGTGCAAGCTACAGCTTCCTTCTCCCCAAGCAATCAATCATCCACTAACTGGCCGCTCTACCCTCTCGCACGTGGAAGTCAGTCGGACCGGGACGGCTCGCCCCCCCCCCGCCACCCCCGGACCCTCGGCCTGGCTCGGGCTCTGCGGTCTCGGCCTCCCGGCGCGGGCTCTCCCGGGCCCGGTGGCGCGGGGCGGGCGGCGGGCCAGCAGTTTCTCCCCTGCACTCGCCAGCGGGGCTCCATAGGAGCGGCCGCGCCAGGTCGGAGCGGGCGGCTGCTTCCCCCATCTGTGCAGGCTTATAACGGCGAGTGCTATTAAATATACCACGGGACTAGGAACGTGTTGCTCCTCTCAACTCGCCCACCTCGATGCCATTATTCACTTGCGCCGCCACTTGATGCACACTACAGAATGGGCAGCGCCTCCAGGCAGACGTCTCTGCCGGACACGACCCGGGGAAGGACGTGGTTTGATGCCAGCTCTGCAGATTCTAAGCTCTAACCCAAGAGAGCGAGCGCGCGTATCAAGGACTGGAAGCCTTATTTTTCAAAGCCTCTGGAATAAGCTTCTAGTCGGAGCCTCGCCCTTCTGTCCCCCCACCCCCACCCCCCATCGGTCCTTTCCGTGGTCAGGGAAACCCGAGGGGCACCTGGGGCTGAAGGGGAACGAAGGAGCCTTCTCAGACCCCGCGGACCTTCTCGGTTTTCTGGGCCCTGCGGGATGGGTCAGCCTTGACCTATTTCGCTCGCGTTGGTAAGCGGAGGCTCGGCCGGCGGGCCGCTGCGGGTTCCCCTGAGCCCGGGAGGAGCCGCGCCCCCATCGGCCCGCAGGCCCTCGCGCGCCGCCCCATTTCCCGCGCTCTCCGCCCAGTGTTTCAGCGCGGATCTGTTCCGGGCCCGCGAGGCCTGCATCGCCCGGCCCGGCCCGGAGAGGGAAGGTTAAGGCCCCTTCACCGACGGACGGGCGGCGCCGGCCGAGTGAGTGGAAGCCTGGGTCCTCGGGGCCGCCTGCAGGCCCGGGCTTTCCAGGCCGCCCTTCCCCACGGGCCTCGCGGGCCTCTGGGCCGCTCCGAGGCGCGGGCCGGCGGGTGGGCGGGCAAGGTCCCCCGGACGCGAGGCTCAAATGTCTAAGTGACGTTGGCAATCGCTGTTCCTCCGGGGGAGCGCACAGCGTGGCCAGTGTGGTTTGTTCTCTAGTGCGTCGCGTGTAGAAACGCGAGCTCCGGAGAGTCCTGGGAGCGTTGGGAGGCGTGCATCTCCCCGAGGCCTGGACATTGGTCACCTCGGGGCTCCGGGGACGGAAAGTCGGGAACCAAGCTCGCGCCAACCCGGCAGCGGCGCAGACGCGCCCTTTCGGAGGAGGGCGGCCCCCAGGCCCGCCAGCCCGACCTGGAAAACCCAGGTGGCAAAGGTGGGAGTGCGGGCTCCAAGGTGGCCTGCTTTCCTAGTGGCCAAATACTCAGCAGGGTCTTCCTTCCTCCCCGCGGGAAAACTTCTGAACTCTCAGGTTCCCTCAGCCTTTGTTTCATGCTAAGACAGACACTGGGGTCTAGAAAGAGGTGTGCTTTTATAACTAAGAGGAATGTTGGAGGAGCGAGTAGAAAGGCCTATGGGGCGCATTCATCAATAACGTCTTTTAAATTTGCTCGTTATAGGGGTGCTTGGCTCAATGGGAAGAGCGTGAGACTCTTGATCTTGGGGGTCATGGGTTCTAGCCCCACGTTGGGTGTCACGATTACTGAAAAAAAATGAATAACATTAAAAAAAAATTAAAAGTCTTGTTATATGTGAAATGAAGTTATACAAGCAATCACATATTTTGTGTTTATGTTAACAATATTAATTTTAAAATGTTAAATATTTAAAATATACCACGCATTTTGTGACCTTTTTTCCCCCCCAATTTCTTACTTTACCAATAATTCAGAGTTTCAATAAATGGAAATTTTTGTCTCTAGGCTCTCAGCCTCTGAGTAACAGGGTAATGGAGTAAGGGGAAGGGACCATGGGATCTTTGCTTTTGTCTCTCTGGCGTATCTTTACCAGTACCATACTCCTGAAATTGTTTCTTGCATCAACCTAAGATAAATTAACTTGCATTTTGGATAAAATAGTGTCATTTGCTGGACTTCAAGAATAACCTAAACTGGGGATATTTTCCAAATGTACACCTTATGCAATATTGTAACTATCAGTACACCTTTGGATTTGATAGGCTTATATTTGAACCAAAATTCACATAGTGTAGCCCCATAAGCACACTTGCAGACCCAGGGCAAAAGCTGCATGTATATAAAAGTTTGAAAAAGTATCCCAAAGTGTGGTGATTATTCTTTGTTCCTCTATTTCAGAGGCCCAAGAATAGGCAGTTGGTCTGGGTGGCCTATGGTACATTCTTAGAGTAAATATTGCGATGAATTTTGGGAGAAAAGGAGCATAGCACTTAGGGTTTTGACTGTGGAAGGGAGTTAATGATCCCAGGAAAATGATTTTGGGCAGAATTTCTATTTACACCTCCCCTTCCAAGCCCTTCTCCTATCATTCTCCCTTCACCCTTGAAGAAAAGAGCAACATTCTATTTGCTTGAGGGTAAAGAGAGGAAAGGAACTAACCGTTCGTGAGCATCTATTATTTATCAGATATTTTTCTCTTATCTAATTCTCATAATAATCCTATAAGATTGGAACTATTACCTCCTCCCCCCGCATTTTTTTTTTTTTTTTTAACAGAGTAAGGGAAGATCCAGCTGGGTTAAATATCTATGGTTACACAGCTGGGAAATAGTAGATCTGGGTTTCAAATCTAACTCTATAATTCTAAAACCCAGGCCAGTCTTTAGAATCTGGTGGACTGAGTCCAAATGGACTCCAGCAAGCATCATTGGGTTACTGACCGTTGTGGGTACAGTAGGAAATTGGTTGTGAATAGTGTGTGGTCTTGTCTTTTTCTTCTTTCCCTTCTCTGGATGGCAGCCTCTTAATTCTGGCTCTCCTTAGGATCTTTTGGCTATGAAGAGATTGATTTGAGGCAGGGGTTATAAAAGTCTAGGTCTTTTTCTGTGCCATACTCAAGTTGGACCAAGAGTGTAAACTCAATTTTCTGAAGCTACATCTCAGCCGGCATCAGGTTTAAGGCTACCCACAGGCTGGCTTGAGCAAGATAATGATTTCATGAGGACAGACTCATATAGGTCAAACTAAGTATCACTCTTAAAATCCCAGCCTCAGCAACCAAAAGGGTGGGAGGGAAATATAGTAATAACGGAACACATGACTGCTAATTAACCTTATTAACAACTGCAAACCAGGGAACATTTATATTTTTATTTTCTCAGAAAGGCAATTAAATTTTTTGCCTTCTAGTAACTACCTTTCCCCTCCAGATAATCACCTATATCAAAACCAGCCTTTAAAAGGTCAGTAGAAATTATTTTTAAGACATTCAAATATAAAAAAAGTATTGTTATTTTAATAGGCACTGTGGATAGTTTAATTTGTATCTTGTATTAAATTAAACATATGGTGAACAGGGTATAATAGATTTTCTGTAATTTAGCTGCCAATGTGGCAAGAGCAGCCAGTTACTCTCACCAGCAGACTTGTCAGTGGTTTGTTTACTAGCTTATTTGAATTAAAATAAAGCTTCGCTTCTGCTGACTGCACATCATTATCTATGAGACCATAATCCTGCTAGCAAATCCTATATCTTCCAGAACTGGCTCTTTTGTTTGGGATTACTGAGAGCTTAGCCCATAACAAAGAGGAATAAGGCATCCCTCTCATCCTCATAATTAAGTGTGGGGACTAATTTAGAAACAAACCCAGAAAGATGTACTATTTGGAGTTATATTTCTATACAGAAGGAGGAGAAACAGGATAGGCCAAACACCCGATTGTTAACAGAATGTTTAAACTATTAAGCAAGTGTACTACAGGAATCCAGCTTGTTAAAATTAAGAGCAATAGCAAATAAGGCATTGATGGCCTTTGCACGGGGCAGTAATTCTGTATGAAGGATCTGAAGGTATGTTTGGGAAGAGGAAGTATTAGGGTGTCAAGTAGGAAAAGATGTGCTGTATGCTATGTGAATGCCATTTATTTTGTTCTTCCATCATTCTAATAGACCACACAATTAATAGTTATTGTTACGAGCAGAGTTATTAAAAGGCTAAGTAAAAATAGCTAAAATAAAAATAACACTTTTTATGCACTAGAAAAATATAACTCATTAGAAATTGTTAACATTTACTTCCAAGGTGCATAAAATACAGCAAAAAGAAAAGAATGGATGATTTTTCTTTGCTCTTTCCATTTACACAAAATAAACTCACTTTCCATATGCTCAAAGCAAATCTTCATGACTTCTGGCAACCCAATTCTATCTATGTTTAAGGAGAGAATTTCACAACTAGGATGTATATAAAAACAGCTTTTACAATGCACAATCCATATATAAACTGATGCCTGTTTGTTAAAGAATAGGGAAAACACAAGGGTTGATTTATCAATGTCTTTAACATTAATTGTCACAGATGGGAATTCTGAGGACCTCTGTGAAACCAAACCAGACCCTGGTGAATTATAAAGCAGGTCCTTAGACTTTAAAAAAACATTTAGGCAAAGTGACAGTTCAGAACATCTGTTAGCCTTCTGTCTGAGTATAAACTAGATGTCATGGAGTGCACAGCTGTAGGCATTTTAGGCTTTTTTGCCAACATCTGTCACAGCAGTACAATAATATAGGTAATTATCAACACCTTATATAAACTGTTTGCTATTTTAATTTTTAGAAAGAGTAAAATTAGTGTTACAGTCCTTGGCAAAAATAATTGAGATGAATAGAATCATTTTTCTCTCAAAGATGAATAAACGATCTGATAATTCTTTGAAAACACACATTTTAAATATTTTCTGCAGCCAATATTGGCATTATACTAAGCAAAAATTCTAAGTGATTTTTCTTTTTAAGTAAAGGCAAAAGTACAAGTAAAATAAGAGGAAAGGTAGAAAGAGGCCAGTAATTTGCGATTCAGAGCAACCAAAGACGATGTTTTGTGATAAAAATATAGAGTTTATTAATACCCCACAATTGTGGCATTAACTGATTCCATATTCATAA
This sequence comes from Halichoerus grypus, assembly GCF_964656455.1. Lineage (NCBI taxonomy): Eukaryota > Metazoa > Chordata > Mammalia > Carnivora > Phocidae > Halichoerus > Halichoerus grypus. The sequence goes on from NC_135712.1 coordinate 83,440,474, forward strand.
AGATTAAAAATTCATTTTATAATGTCAGTACCGCAAAGTCTGTAGTAATGAATCATAAAAATTTGTCTTCCTCTTCTCTCCTTGCTCTTCTCAGTCCTAGAAATTTGCAGAGAAATAGCATATAAAACTGTAATTCACATCCTGCCATCTAAAGTTAATTTGAAAAGGGTCAGCACATCATATAAACCCAAGCATCCTTCATTATTTTAGTGCCACCTGGTTATGGACCATCTACAGTGCTCATCCTAAGATACTGGGCATTATTGTCTCATATCTGATTCCCTTGACCTATCCTATAGTTGTTTTTCAGTTTAAAGAACTCGAAGCAGCAAGACTATATTCCAAAGCACCTGTTCTGAGGAAGATGCCAGTCAATAATGTCTTATTGAAAGACCAGGCCCAGCTAGAGGAAATAAAGGAATTGAGCTCCAGTTGGATTTCATCATCTAAACATGCAATGTAATCTTAACCAATTCATTACACACTCCTTTTGTTTCCACTACAAAAGGGATGTTACCTTTGTCAGAGGTTGTAATTCCAGTATGTTCAAGCAAAGACAAGGGAGAAATTGAAAAACTGCTATCAATTCTACCCATAGCCAGGAAGAACTGTAGGGTCAGAAGGTCATTATCACTGTCCCTTGTACAGTTTAGACTAGACCACAGAAAGCTAAAGTTCCACATTGCAACAGAAAGGTATAATAAAGGGGATGCACACAAAAATACTGCATGAGAATAGGAGTAGGAAATCATATTCTTTTTTTTTTTAAAGATTTTTTTTACTTGTCAGAGAGAGAGAGAGCAAGAGAGAGCACACAAGCAGGGGGTAGGTGGGCAGGCAGAGGGAGAAGCAGGCTCCCGAGCAAGGAGCCTGATGTGGGACTCGAATCCAGGACCCCGAGACCACAACCTGAGCCAAAGGCAGATGCTTAACCGACTGAGCCACCCAGGTGTCCCAGGAAATCATATTCTTGAACACATTTGATTTAGCACATGAAGAATCAAATGAAGTGAATCTCTATTTGGGCAATAGTTGTGGATGCTTAAAATTATGCTTTCTTAGGACAATCTTGCGGAGAAGGGAGATTTTATTACCGGGAGGTCACCATGGCAAAAAAAAAAAAAAAATTGAGTCACAAATGTCAGTATTCATAATCTAAAGGTTTAGAAAGAGTTGGATGAGAAAGAGAAGGAGGAAGTAAATATGGATATAAAATGGATATAAAAGGCAGACAAGTTGGCCCAAAAGGAAGGATTAAAAATGAAAGGGACTAAAGAAAGAGAAAAACGTGATAGACAGTGACAGAGAATAAGGCTGTGGGGACTAGAGGGAGGAGCAAAAGAGGATATTGATTACCAAATGGAGTATTAGGGACCAAATAACAATTTAGGGCCTGTGAGTGTTAGTACTTCTAATGAGAGTGATCAGCTGTTAAGAAATGGGTCTTGGAAAGAGAAACATTTAAAAATAATAGCTCGGTACTATGGTTCTGAAGTCTGTTAAAGTGGGTTCATTTGAGATTTCTCAATGCCATATTTCCTTACCAGTGAGGGGAAAACAATGTATTTTGACATCTAGAAAAGGGGGGAAAAAAGAGAAAGTAATCCACTTCCCAAACACCTTGAAAAATATTTTTAATGATGAATTTGACTCCTTAGGGGCATTAGTTTTTCCATCTGGATTTAAATGTTTGGACCAGAATAATAGCACAAGGATATCTGCAATATCAGCTTCAAAAGTGATGAGACTAACACAATCTTCACTACAGTGGTGATTTATAAGGAGAGACATACTATTTCAAAGTTTATATTGTGAATATAAAGGCAGATTTGTGTATAAATATCCCTCTTTGATTACCTGCACACCTTGATTGATAGGAATAATACTTTGTTAGGGTCCATTTCCTATGCTGAAAATCATTTCCTAGAAGGCCGAGCTAGCTCTGATCAACCCCCTGGAAGAGACACAGTTTGCAGTTAGCATGCTCTCATCTTCGTCCCTCTATTGTGCTCGGGCCTCTCCCCGCTTTGCCCACTGCCCTCATCTTCCTTCATTAAGTATCTTAATCCAGGCTGATGTTCCCTAGGTAGTGTCCCAGGATTGCTCCATTTTTTGCTTTTCAAAATCTGAAACAAATGGCTAATAAATGGATTCACTGTAACGTACTAATGACTGATAATAATAACATGTTCTTTCATCAAAGTTACCAGCTCTATGCCAAAAGCTCTTTGAAGGGAGGTGGGGCACACATCTTGGTCATTTTTGTATCCCCTGCATCGCCCAACAAAGTGCCTTCCTCATGAGAAATATACATTAACTTGTAAATGAATATTTGCTGAGTGTTATGTTTTTCTTCCTAAATCTAGTGTGTGCTCACTGAGAGTATTTATATTTTTTATTTTAAAATTTTATGTATTTATTTTTTAAGTTCCTAGCTAGAGAGATACAGTGGTCAAGCTGAATTAGTCCTTAAAACTGATACTTCGTTTTCCTTATTGATGTTTGTTATAAGCACGTGAAAGGGAAATTTAAAAGAAAAATGTAATTTATAATACTACTACTCTAACACCATAATAAATAACTTAAATTTTCTACATTCCTTTCTAATCTTTGGCTCATAAATACTTAAACATTATATTTGTTGTACACATATTTTTGGATCTTTATGTTTATTTAATGTTACTGTTTTTTTTTGTTTTTCTTTAAACATTTTTTTTTTAAAAGATTTTATTTATTTATTTGACAGAGAGAGACACAGTGAGAGAGGGAACACAAGCAGGGGGAGTGGGAGAGGAAGAAGCAGGCTTCCCTTGGAGCGGGGAGCCCGATGTGGGGCTTGATCCCAGGACCCTGGGATCATGACCTGAGCCGAAGGCAGATGCCCAACGACTGAGCCACCCAGGCGCCCCAATGTTACTGTGTTTTGAAAGTGAATTTGTCATTAAGGGACAAAGACTTACTCTAAATATTCAAATCTCTAATGGTAGAATTATAGACCCCCGCCCCCAAAGTCTGAAAAGATATTTCTGGATTGGGGAAACTTTTGCAGTGCTCTCTTAAGGCCAGTGTTTCTGAAGGTAGCTAATCTTTTATGTTCTAAATCATAGGATCTTCTATTTTAGAAAGAGAAATTGGAAGCGTAGGATTTTAGGGATGTAAAGCAGGTCTTAGAGAAAAAAAAGATCCAAAATGAGATTTAATAGTAGGCACTAACTTCCATTTTGACTGTCAATAACTGAAGGCATTTATCTGTCTTTCTCAGAGTCTATCTAGAAAAAACGTCTCGGATCTGAGTTTTTCTATCCTTATTCCAAATATATATATCATAAAAGAGTTTGGTCAAAAGGGCTTGGATGTGTAGGTCACAGTCACCAATGTAAAGAAAAATCAAATTAATTTTCCTGTTAACAATCAACTCAGTCACTATCCCACTTGCAGGAACCCAAAGCCCTTTAGAGAAGAAACACTGGACTATTTTGTTCATCACAAGATCATAGTGAACAATTTCAAGTATCACATAATTAGTATTTTTATCCCTATGAGTCAAAAAGATTTGGGAGAACTGCCACAATGTGGAGTTTAGTCTTGAATGTCCATTATCAGCAAATGGAGTGATAGAATAATGTGATAAACTAGTTTATTGGAAATATACACTTTACTGCAGTTCATTTCTCTTCTTTCCCCTACTCTGTTATGACCTTACTATCTGCTGTGGTACTTACATATTCAAGGCAAGTAGTGATCCACTTTCCTGAGACACACACTCATACACACACACACACACACACACACGTATGCGGGCTCGCCCCTTGACACCCAATTGTAGGAGGCTGATTCATTGTGCTGTGCAGTGTAATCCGCCATTTCTTATTCAAGTAGGATGGCATCTAGAGTATTTTTCTTTCCTAACATGAAACTAAAATCTTACAAGGCCACCGCCAATATGTAATATTATCGGTCTAAACACAGAAGGAGATTGCTTCCCTTTTAAAGAAGGTTAGAGTTCAGAGGATCATAGAGCAAGACCCTCTGGAATTCTCTCTTATAACTCAGCTTGTCCTGAAGGGACCAGAAAATCAGGCCACAGCCCAGACAGAGAAAATTGTGCTACAGAGAAAATGCAGAGCTGATTCTCATCTTGCACCTGCAGAATCTGCTGTCAGCTGTTCAATTCTAAGTTCTGTGGCTTTTCTTGATTCCTGCCTGTTGGCTGGCTAATTTATTAACTCCTTAATAGCTGCAGCAAAGACCACATAGGCAAATATTTATGGGATCAAGAAAAACACCAGAATGAAAGGGTGATTGAGCAGGCTGACTGAATTTTGTGTTGACTTCACTAATCATTGCTGAGAGTTGTCTCAACAGCTGCATGCAGCAGGCCAGAGTGACATCTCAAAATTCAGCCTTGACTTCCTAGCCTGGCTCCCATTCATTCCACCTTCAACAGCCAGCTAGCCGTTCAGTACACCATCCTCATTTTAGGTTGCAGGCAAAAAGCCAACAAAAATATGGTCACGTTTAAAAGCCTTTTAAGCAGTGAGCACCTCCCTCCTTTCCCAATTGTTCCCTGCTTTTTCACATTCCTAGTTAATAGGTTTTTAAAGCAGTTTCCCCAACTCTTTTCCTGCCACATACTGTCTTGCCTGGCATCTCTGCAGCAAAAGGCTGTTCTTCAAGAGGCTTTTAAATCCATTGTACCTCTTTGTGCCTTTCAACTGCTAACTCTTCAGGTATGGGCCGTGTTTCTTGCTTAGCATAGTTTGCATGTTCCAAGCCATTCACAGCAACAACGGCAAGAATGAGGATAAAAATAAAAATAATAAATACAGTCATTTTAAGTGGAGTTTAGGGCCATGTCTGCAGTTTTCTATTTGCTCACGGCAGTCCACAGACATCCAAGAGGAACCTTTTCCGGAAGTGTGCAATTCTGAGTTGAAATATAAATAAAAGTTTTTCTTTCTTTTTTTTTTTTTTTTTGATAATTAAACTTCCCTAGAGTCTTGAGGCTTTGCTGTGTTGAAACATGGATATACTACACACTAGGCTGTTTGAAAATCCTCTCCCCACCCACCTCGTTTTTATTAGTCGAACGAGGTTAAGAAAAGATGCAAATGGTGAGCATTAGAAAGCTTGAATATTGAGAGCTGGTAAAGTTCTAACGGACTGTAGTTACATTTTTCATCTAACAAATATTGTCTGCTCTGTGCCAGGAATTGTGCTCAGGCAGTAGATGTAAAGATGAATAGGAAATAGTCCTTGTCGTCGAAGAGGCTCATGGTCTAGTGAGGAGAAAGCCAAGTAAATAAACAATCAACTACATATGTATTTTGAGAAATAATGCTTTGTGGCTTAGCTTGAAATTAAAATGACTTTTTGGTGCAGAGATGAGAAATCTAAGGTAGGTAACTATGCTGTTCAAAACTGAAGTAAACATGCATTTCCCTCCTGACTATGTAAAATAATAACGACGAGTGCCCATTTTTAAATACTTAACAATTGTATGCTCTTTTCAGGCCCTGCAATGCTGTCTGCTTTTTCTTCAACTTTGAGACCAGTGATCTCGTCATGTTGCTAAAATGAATTGAGGTTTTTAAGCAATGCAGCCATTATAAATTATTCAAATACTGAAGTCTTATAATATGTTCTTTTTTTCCTGGTTTTGTCCGGTGGGTGATATTTTATAGTAAGGTACAGAAAACTAGATTAGCAAAGGCTCTCAAGGATAGTTTTATCCTTGAGATTTTTTGTAACAATCATTTTTATGCTACTGCTATGCCTGGCACAAACTTTACATTTAAATTATCTTCCCATGATTTGTTTGTAATTCTGTCTCTCCTTTAAAGAAAGGTTCATGTTGTTATCCTACTCGATAGCCCCAGTGCCTACCACAATGGGGCACATCGGTTACATTTAGAAGGAAGGATGGAAGGAAGAAATGAAGGAAGGAAAACGTTCAATCTTTTCTTCACACTGAAGTAGTAAACAGATCTAATCAGCCACCTGCATCACTCCCCTTTTGAAACCACAGGTTGTTTTTATTTTATACACTACAATACTTCATAGTTTAGCCTTTAAGATAAGCTGGTCACTCAATACATTTGACTTCTAACAGCCAGATGCACCATATTTATTTTTTGTTTGCATGATTTTCTACAAAAATACAATTAAGATAATTCCACTCAAACAGATTTAGACATTAGTGTTGCTAAAAAGGAAGTAACCAGGGGCGCCTGGGTGGCTCAGTTGTTAAGTGTCTGCCCTCGGGTCAGGTCATGATCCTGGAGTCCCAGATCGAGTCCCACATCGGGCTCCCTGCTGGGTGGGGAATCTTCTTCTCCCTCTGACCCTCCCCCCTCTCATGCTCTCTTTCTCTCTCAAATAAATAAATAAATAATCTTAAAAAAAATTAAAAAGAACAACAAAGTAAACAAAAGAGGGAATTAAAAGTAAAACTGGGGGCACCTGGGTGGCTCAGTCGTTAAGTGTCTGCCTTCAGCTCAGGTCATGATCCCAGGGTCCTGGGATCAAGCCCCGCATTGGGCTCCCTGCTCCACGGGAAGCCTGCTTCTCCCTCTCCCACGCCCCCTGCTTGTGTTCCTTCTCTCGCTGTGTCTCTCTCTGTCAAATAAATAAATAAACTCTTTAAAAAAAAAAAAGGAAGTAACCACAAGGAGTACCTCAGTAAAGACCCAATAGAATGAGAGTTTGTATTTTACTCTTTCTCTAATGAAAGTGCCAAAGTAACACTTTTGATTAGAGATCATAGCACAGTTACGGGTCATGCTGTGATCCATCATACCTTGTACTGGACTACATCTCCTGTATGTAGTTTGTAGGATTTATAATCATTTTTATAAGTCTAAAATTTAAAAAAAACTGTTACAGAATATAGGTGTGCATGCATTTAAAAAGAAAAAAAAAACTGTAAAAACAAACCCAAAAAGCAAATGGTTTCTAAATCTTCACTAAGGGAAAGAAAACTTGGTTCTTTCTTTCTGATTTGCTTTTCACTGATTAATTTATTCAATGTGTATTTATTGACAACCAGTTTTGTGAAAGGGGTTGCATAGATGCTGTGAGGGAAACAAAAATGAGTAAGAAAAAGTCCCTGCCTCCCAGGGAACTTTTAATCTGGTGAACAAGATGACAGCACACATAAAATATAATGTAAGGCTGAATATGATTAATGTCTCAAGGGAGGCACATTAGGGAAGTAAGGTTTGAACTGGACCTTGAAGAATTTAAAGTAGCAGAGATGTGAGGAAGACTTTATAAGCAGAGAAAATGACACATGCTAGGGCTCCATGACTGGAGCATGACAGAAGTATTGGAATGAAGGCTTGTGTAGGGTAAGGTCATATAGTAGAGGCATTTGGATACAAACCATGAAGTTTAGACTTAAATTCAGGGAATCTGGGCAGTTATTTTTTATTTTATTTTATTTTATTTTTTTAAGCAGGCTCCACACCCAGCATGGAACCCAATGTGGGGCTTGAATCCATAACCCTGAGATCAAGACCTGAGCCAAGATCAAGGGTCTGTTGCTTAACCAACTGAGCCACCCAGGTGCCCCTGGGCAGTTATCTTCAAATTCAGAAAATAGAAATGATGTGTTTTTTTCCCAAAGATTAGGCTATCAATCTGTTGGGTGACGAGGTATGTGGGCGAGCTGAGTTGGGAGATGAAGTGAGACACCAGGATAGGAGTATCACTTATTAGATTTTGGCTGTTGGTAACTAAAAGAAGCAGTGCATACTAGATGAATATTGTAGCTATAGGAACTGCTAAAATTTGTCCTAAGTAGGAGTGAGATGGAAAGCAATCAAAGGGAATCGAGTATGGCACCAAAATTTTAAGCAGGGAAGATAAGGAGATTGGTGGTATTAGACAGAAAGGAAAATCAGATGGAGGAACAGGGTTAGTGGGAAAGACATGCATTTGGTTTTTAACTTTTTGTATTTGAATTGCTGTTAGTATGTTCAGGTTGGGGACAGCCATCAGTGAGTCATGAAATGGAGGAACTTGGGAGAGAGGTCAGAGCTAGAGACAGAGATTTGGTATCATTTGCACTGTACTGATAATTGAAACTTCACAAGGGAATAAGGCCTCAAAAAGAGAGAGAGAGAGGGTGGTGAGAGAGGAGAGCTATGCACAGAACCTGCTTACTTAAATTTAACAAGATGAGCCCATAAGGGAAGATAGAGGTAGAGTCATCAAAAAGATTAAGGGAAAGGGGGCGCCTGGGTGGCTCAGTTGGTTAAGCGACTGCCTTCGGCTCAGGTCATGATCCTGGAGTCCCTGGATCGAGTCCCACATCGGGCTCCCTGCTCGGCAGGGAGTCTGCTTCTCCCTCTGACCCTAACCCCTCTCATGTGCTCTCTCTCATTCTCTCTCTCTCAAATAAATAAATAAATCTTAAAAAAAAAAAAAGATTAAGGGAAAGGTTATAGGGACTGAGAAAGGTAAGAGTTTGAAAAATGAGGTGAGGTCACTAGTAACCAGAAATGTTCACTTTTTCAAAAAAAGTTCTCATTTTAAAAATATTATTTTCATTTTATCTGCATGTTTTTGGTGTTATATATCTCACTTGTGTGTTCTGTGTTTAGAAGGAGATACACTAAACTATTAGTAATCGTTAATCCAGAGGAGTGGGCGGGGGTAGATTTTCTCTATATAAGTATGTAAAGGTATATCAGTCAGGATCCCAGGAGGAAACAGATGGCACTTTCAAATTAGGGTAATCAAGAAGTGTTTAATAAAGAGACTATTTCCAAACATGTGGAAAAGGTGTTGGGAAAGCACAAAGACTAGTGTAGTATTCCAGGACTAGCAACAGCTGGGGTTGTTAATGTCCCTAGGCCACACAGATGAGAGGGAGCAATTTCTGGAATTCAGAGGGAAAGAATGATAAAAGGAGGACAACCTTGAGAGAAGATATGACTTTGGTCAAGGAAGCAACAAGCCTAAGGGGACCTCTAGCAAGGAGACGAGGGGAATAAATACCCCAGCTACACCATCTTCCACTCTTGATTTTTTTTTTTAAGGTAATCTCCACACCCAACGTGGGGCTTAAACTCATGACCCTGAGATCAAGAGTCACATGCTCCACTGACTGAGCCAGCCAGGCGCCCCCAGTCTTGGATTTCTCGCTGCAGATTGGCCTAACCCCATCAGGAGCTAGATGTGCAAAGAATATGGCTAGACAGGGCAGCCTCCTGAGGCACAGCAGGGTGGGCAAGGGTCTGGATGAGCAAATGGAAGATATTTGGCACAAATTGTATTGTGTGAATTTTTTCTTTTAAAGATTTTATTTATTTTATTTGAGAGAGAGAGAGAGGTATTGAGAGAACATGTGGGAGGAGGGGCAGAGGGAGAAGCAGACTCCTTGCAGAGCAGGGAGCCTGATGTGGGACTTGATCCCGGAACCCTGGGATCATGACCTGAGCCGAAGGCAGACACTTAACCGACTGAGCCACCCAGGCGCCCTGTATTGTGTGAATTTAAAAACATAATTGTGTATTATTACCTCTCTGGTTTCTTAAAGGTGTGTGTGTAACTTTCTGCCTGGTTTATGAATTCACATAATATCAAATTTATTTATAAAGTAATTCAGTGTATAAATAATGATTAAAGAAAAATAATTGATAACGTCCCTCCCAAAAAAGCCCCTAGCTTAGATGATTTTCTAGTGAGATTTTACAAAACTTTCAAGGGATAAATAGTATTTATTTTATATAAATTGCTCCAGAAAATGAAACAAACAAACAAAAAAAGAACAGAAGAGAAGCTGTCCAGTTGCCCAGCTAATTTTATAAAGCTTGTATAATCTTGATATAAAATCAAGATAAAGGATTAGGAAGATAATAAGTAAAGCATAAACCTATGTCACTTGTGGATATGGGCGCAATAATTTTAAATAATATATTAGCTAACCAAATGTGACAGTTTATTAAAAAATATTACATACTGATCAAGTAGTATTTATCCCAAGAATGAAAGGATAGTTCAACATCAAAAAAATGTATCAGTGTCTTTCACTTTAACACCAGACCAAAGAAGAAATATCCTATGATGATTTCATGGACACAAGAAGCATCTTATTTGTGATAAAAGTTGCAGAATAAAATATTAATACTTATTTATGATACAATTTACAGAATATTGGAAACATGAAAGAACTTCCTGAACTACTTATGAAAAACTTATGATAGATTCACTGGAATGAATTAGAAGCAATTCCGTTGAAACAAAAAAACAAGAAAAGGAGGTTTACAATTTAAACATAACCATTGGAGGTCCTTATCTATCTTGCAAGATAAAATAAAGGCATAAGGCATATTAGGATTGGAAGAGATAAAAATCATTATTAGCAGATGATATGATTATCTACATAGAAAATCCAACTGAATAAACATAACTATGAGTGCTAACAAAAACTGAGCAAGGGTAATAGAAATAGACAAATCAACTTAAAAAAGCACTTCTTTTAGACAAATTATTCTCATAATAAAAATACAATATTTTAAGAAGTATAAAGGTTTATGTTTTTGTTTTCCTTTAATAGAAAAATAGAAAAGGGCATAAATAAGATTTGAGCCAAAGGAGAGTGATACTGTTTTCATGGTTGGTATGATTTAACCTAGTAAAGTTATCAGTCCTCTCCAACTATACATGCAAAGTAAATAAATTTCTAATCAAAATTCTTACTGATTTTTTTTTAAAGATTTTATTTATTTCTTTGACAGAGGGAGATGCAGCGAGAGAGGGAACACAAGCAGGGGGAGTGGGAGAGGGAGAAGCAGGCTTCCTGCTGAGCAGGGAGCCCGATGCGGGGCTCGATCCCAGGACCCTGGGATCATGACCTGAGCTGAAGGCAGACGCTTAACGACTGAGCCACCCAGGCGCCCAAAATTCTTACTGATTTTTGAGGAACATAACAAAATTTAAAATTTATATAATGGCTAAAGGCCCCCACATTTCTAAAAAAGTACATAGAAAGATGATCCAACTATATAGCGGTCACTCTCACTCATCAGATATTAAGACATACTGTAAAGGATGATGATGATGCTGTTGCCCCAGCAATATATAAAGAGACCAATGAAGCAGAATTGAGAGCTCAGAAATAGATCTAAGTATATGTAAGGACTTATTATATGATAAAGGTTTGTATCACAAGGCAATTTAAAAAGGACATATTGTTTAGTAGGTATTAGGATTACTGTCTCATTATATGGAGAAAAATATAGCCCTCTAACTTACACAAAGGTTGGCCCCAGACAGCTTAAAGACCTAAATAAAAGAGATAAATTTATAAATAGAAGAAAATGTGAAATAAAATCCTTGTGACCAAGGGGTCGGGAGAGGCTTTTTAAACAAAATCTCAAAAGCACCAATGGTAAGTCAAAAAAGAGTGGCTGGATTGGCTATTCCAAAATTAAGGACTTTGTTTAATGTAATGTACTGCAGATAAAGTTAACAAACAGTCTGGGAAAGGATATTTGCAGTATTTAAAGCCAGCCACGGATAATATCCCAAATATGCAAGAACTCCTTAAGTCAACAAGAAAAAGGTAGGAAACCAAAGAGAATAATTCATAAAATTCATAAGAGGGCAAACAGGTAGTGCACAGAAGAGGTCTAAATGAATAAAAAAATATATAAAGAGTTGCTAAAGTTCATTATAAAGAGGTAAACTTCAAAGTAAAGCCACCAGGAAATATCACTTTACAAGTATTTGAATGGCAGCAGTTGGAAGATGGATAGTACTGAATGTCGGAGAGGATGTGGGATAGTGGAGATTTTTTGCACTGCAGGTTGGGGCATAAATTGTACAGTCATTCTGGAAAACAATCATATGCATAACAATCGCACTCAGGAAGATATTTTTCCGGAGAACTAGCAAAACTTTGAGTGGGGACATGTTTCTGGATGTGATAGTATCTATCCTTAATGGAGGTAGAGAGATGCATCTGAGGTGTCCGATAAGTAAATTTAATCAATAAATAAAAACAGAGTGAATGCATACTATGAAATGCTATGCAGCAGTAAGAAGCCAATGAACTAACTGGTCATGGAGAAATTTAAAAAACATAATCATGAAAGAAAAAATAGGAATGAGAATTATAGCACAAAGACTATTTATTTAAATACAACATATAAATTCTACACAAAACCACCATACCTGTTTTATAATGCTTCACACATTTAAAGATACATATCAATCTCTTTAAAATAAGTGAGTGTTCAGAGGAGGGAACTGAGAATGAAAAAGAAAGTGAAATAAAGCAAAGAAAGGGGATCTTGCATGGACCAATGAACAACATTCTGAGAAACTGAGACCACAATTAAGTCAACCTGCTGTCTGTGCACCTAAGGTTCAAAAACTAACAACAACAATAACAACAAACCAACGTTTAGGTGGTTTTCCATCTTTTGCTACAATGGCTATGTTTGCCATGTATCATCTTGTAATAAAAAATGCAACATTTTTTCTTGTACTATGCACTTCTGTATTATGTCTCCTCTACTTCCATTCTTTCCTAAGAGAGACTCACGGTATCACAGCCAGGCAGGTAAAATTATAGTGATGTGTCTACCTAACATCCAGGTGTTTACGTGGCCTCATAACTGATCTGAAGTTTCAGAGATCTGAGAGACAAACTCTATTTCACTGGCTTTCAAACATTTTGGTCTCGGGAATCCTTTATACTCTTAAAATTATTAAGGATTCCAAAGAACTTTTGTTCCTTACCATATTAGAAATAAAAACTTCAGGTATTTAATAATTTAAAAATAATCATAAAACCATAAAATGTTAACATAATATTTAAAGATGAAAAATAATTATATTTTGTAACAAACATTTAGTGAGAAGAGTGGCATCATTCTACATGTGTAAAAATCTCTTTAATGTCTGACTTAATAGAAGACAGCTGGATTCTCATATTTGCTTCTGCATTCATCTCTTGTGAAATGTTGTTTTGATTGAAGTATATCTAGAAAATCCAGCTTCACACAGACATGTAGTTGGAAAAGTGAGGAGTATTATAACAGCCTTTTCAGATAATCGTGGATATTTTTCTTTGATACTGCACCAAAGCTCGACAAGTGGTAGTTTCTTAAAGGCTATTTTCAATGTGAAATCTGAAACTATTATCAATGAACTTTTTGTAGTTTGTTGTATTAAAATCCATTGGCATGTCTTGTACTTTGATGAAACTTTTACCCATGTATGATTTTGTAATTTCATGTTCTGGTCACTTGGAAAATATTGGTTCATTGAGTGATGCGTATCATTATGCAATATTAAAAAAATCACACTCATTAATTATAACACTGATGTCATCAGAAAAGTCCTTAAGCGTTTGGAAGCTGTGAAGCTCACAGTGGTGGATACAAGATTTCCAAAATTTTAATTTTCACTTGAAACACAAATCTTATCATTGGCAAAGATACTGTCATTTTTTTTTGCCCTTGAGGTTACAGATTCCCTTTGCTTATTTTTAAAAAAATTTTTTTTAAGATTTATTTATTTAACAGAGAGAGACACAGCGAGAGAGGGAACACAAGCAGGGGGAGTGGGAGGGGGAAAAGCAGGCTTCCTGCTGAGCAGGGAGCCCGATGCGGGGCTCGATCCCAGGACCCTGGGATCATGACCTGAGCCGAAGGCAGACACTTAACGACTGAGCCACCCAGGCGCCCCTCCCTTTGCTTATTTTTGAGAAAATACCAAATATTCATGTCCGAATAAACCATGGTTTGTTTGCCAATTGTTCTTTCAAATAAAAATGGTGTTCCGTGAAACAAGGTGCTGATGGTTCAGCCTGCAACTCAATGGCGACACAAAGTATGATGAGATACCCGTGGTCCTCTATTCAGTATGCAGGAAAAGTACTTCATGCACTTTTTGCTAACATGGAATATTAAAAAGACTTGTACTCGAGGGTTGAGATTTAATAAAACTAATAATTTCTACTGATTCATCAAGGACATTCTTAAATGAAACTGGCGCTCTTCCATGCACCATGGTGAACGACAATGCTAGAAGGGTTTTGTGTGGTTGTCTTGATATGTGCAAGGGTGGCAGCTGTTGTGAGAATTCTCGATTTCACACACCCTTTCTCAGATTCCTTACATTTGAAGAAGGGTTCCTGAATTAGCATAGTTTGACTTCTCCTCCCAGGGATGCAGAACAGTACTTGGGAGGAGGCCCCAGAAGTTGCCTGAGAAAGACGGGAGGGAGGAATGAGAGAGAGAGAGAGAGATTTGGATTATATTCTCTAGTCCCACTGTATTGGCAGTTTTAGAGATCTCCATGTCAGAACTTATTTTTAACCTTTGAGTGTTACAGTGGAGAAAGTATTGCTAGCAATGATTTCAGAAATTATACAATAAAAAACATTGCCCCCCCTTAAAAAAAAAGCACCTCTGCATGACAAAAATCATTTCATGAAGTCAAGAGACAAATATTTGTGACATATGTCAAACAAAGGAATAACCTCCTTAATGTATGAAGAACTCCTGGATATAAGAGAATAGTGGATGGGACATATAAAAAGATACTTCACAGAAAAGGAAATATGAATGGCTCTTTAACATGAAAAGATGCTCAACTTTACTCTTTAGAAGTGCAAATTACAGCTACAATGAAATACCATTTCCCACTTATCAAATCAACAAAATCTTTAAATTTGATAATATATTGGCAAGACTATAGGGCAAAGGATATTATTGTACACTGCTTATAAGAGTATAAATTGTTATATCCCCTGTGGAGGACAATTTAGAAGTATCTCTCAAGATTGCAAATGACCTTTTGCCCCAGCAATTCCTCTTCTGGGGAGTTTTTCCTATAGATGGACTTGCACATGCATTTATGTGAAATTACATTTAAACAAAGTTTTTGTTTTGTGTGTGTGTGTGTTTTTTTTTTTTTTTTGGTATGGGTTTTATTTATAAAAGTTTAGAAATAACTAACATTAGTATGGAACTAATAATAGTGGTTGAATGTTGAAGGAGTTAATGGTAATGAGGCATATCAGAGACAGGAATAGGGATGGAGACTTTTCACCGCAGATCTATCTTTATATATTTTGTTTTGAAAAAATTTGAATATATTACCCAGTTTTTCAAGGATTAAAAAAATTTCTCTATACCACCTGGCAAGTACTAAATTTCTCCTCTCTGGCTACTAAGATAGAAAATGGGAAGAAAAGGAATCCTTCTGTTTTCTGCTGAAGTGAAATTGAAATTATGTACCTAATGGTATCTTATTTTCAGCAGTCACCTAATGCATATTGATTGGATGAATGAAACAAATGGGTAATGACATGGTATTGCTATTAGGTAGACTTTCTGGTAATGGTGCACACAAAAGATACAATTCACTTCTAGTTCTACTGTCTTTCCACCTGGGGACATTAATCTTCTTTCCTACCCTTCTTTCCTTCCTAGTTCTTTTCATTTTAGTAAACATGAGATCGCACTCACGTCCCACTACCTAGATCTGAATAAAAACGTGTGTGAAGGAAGAAGTACTTCGTGTGAATGGACAGATGTCTGTGTGCATCCTGGTGGTTCTGAATTATGCCCATTTTCTTTCACAAACAATATAGCAGGGTCTATATTATGCCAAATAAACTGACTGGAAATGGAAAATTTTATTTAAAACTTTGTATACATGCAGACAGAAGCTGGATTGCTGAGTTTGGGGACAAGTCCCAGAGTTTGAGATTTTATAATTGATCCACTAATTCCTGAATGTGCATACTTTTCCTAGGTCTGACCAATTATTTGGTCAGGAAATATCCCATAAGAACTTAGAATCCAGTAAATCAAAATATATATTTACTGTGCTATAATGTAATACAATACACTGTAATATAATATAATGTAATATATAACAAGAATAAGAATGTATCGAGAATAAGAATAAGCCTCCTGTTTTCTCAGGTAAACTCTCATGAATTGTCATACATAATACAAATTATTATAAACTTTTTGTCGTATACTGTAATTGCCATAAATTTTTCCCTACTATGTTTTTTGTTTGTTCAAAGATTTTATTTTTAAGTAATCTCTACACCCAACGTGGGGATTGAAACTACAACCCCGAACTCAAGAGTCACACACTCTACGGAATGAGACAGTCAGGCGCTCCTCCCCTACTATGTTTTGGGTTTTTTTTCCCCTACTATAAACAACAGAAGTTCAGAATACATTTACATAGTGTCAAATTTCTGACAAATAATTGGAAAACAGAGCAAAGATGCAATTCAGTTTGATGAAGCATTTTACGCTATCACATGTCTTTATGGGCATATATGTATATATGTTGATACAAAATAATCCATCTGCCACTTTTTAAAAAGCTTGCATTGATGAAAAAAATGCATATTTATAAGTGGCATAATTGTAAGCATTCATTTTTGATATAACACCTCTGTGATTAAATTATTCCTTATTTTTCTAAGAAAAAATTATTATCCTAAAGACTCTTAACTTTAATAACTAACAAAATTAAGACCAATATCTCTTAAATTTATTCCAACGATGAAATCAAATTACTTCATTTTTATTTTAAGTTAAATGTTATTTTTGGAAAAGTAGGAGATAAAACTTTATGTTTAGAAAAAAAATCAGAAATAGTTCTAATGGGGGGATATCCATTTTTATCTTTACTGTGTTGCATAGAGATTTCTGGGAACGGCATCATTTCAAACGTGGAGGCATCACGGCTCTATTTTCACATATGGTTGGAATGAGAATTCCCTTGCAGTGCCTGCCTCCTGTTCACACATGGGAGGAGCCAGAACACAGCTATGGAGTAGTCTGTCAAAGGTTTTTTTCATTATTAACAGAAAAGTTATATTGTCTGCCTGCCTGAAAATGTTTACGGAAACTTGTGATTTCTACATCTGGAATTCATTTTTGAGAGTGCTATGCAAATCAAACAGTTGAACAGGTAACAGATCTTTTACTCCACTATGGACCCAACTTGAGGCCTGAGATACAACTGCAACAGATCTTCAAAGTTCTTCAATACAGCTGAGAAATCCCCAAATGCTTTATCCTGACAAGTGCTGGAAGCTCTTGGAAGTTACTTTTTAAGACTAGGATAGATTCCCTTGTTTCTAAAATAGCTTTAGTAAAATCTCACCTAGAAGCACAGGTAGGATTTTTTGACGTGTC
The DNA here is from genome assembly GCF_964656455.1 of Halichoerus grypus. NCBI lineage: Eukaryota > Metazoa > Chordata > Mammalia > Carnivora > Phocidae > Halichoerus > Halichoerus grypus. Next base: position 83,457,666 of record NC_135712.1, read on the forward strand.
TTAAGAATTTGGGGCTATTTTGGCCAGCGAAGCCTGATAATGTAGTTAATCTAAAATTTTAGATAAAGGCAGCAAAATTTTCACAAGTATCTTTCAGATGCAATTCCTGAAATAATTGGTATGTCTAAACTTGGCATTATCTATACGAGTGGTTCCCTAGTAGTGATTCATGATTAATCTTTCACACATCTGTGGTAAAATAGGAATATTAAGGCAATACAGTGCATTTTTCATCATTTAATTGGTTCAGTTTTAAATGGGACTATCCTTTACGCTAAGATTATGTCATGTCCTACTTTTAATTGTTAAAAATGTTTCTTTTATTACATAACAGTGGTAATAGATAATAGGTTTTTTTTCATTTAAAGATTTTATTTATTTGTGAGAGAGAGAGAGAGACTGAGCACAAGCAGGGGGAACAGCAGGCAGAGGGAGAAGTAGGCTTCCCGCTGAGCAGGGAGCCCAATGTGGGGCTCGATCCCAGGGCCCTGGGATCATGACCTGAGCCAAAGGCAGACGCTTAACAGCTGAGCCACGCAGGCGTCCCAATAATAGTTTGTTTTTAACATCCTTTTGGTGGCAACTTTCTGTAACCTAAGTTTTTGGAGTTTTTATTAGTTTTTAAATCCAGAAATGTAGGAACTGTATTTCACACAATATTAAAACATCCACATAAAAAGCAAAAATTTGGGAATTAGTGCCCCAAAACATTCAATTTACTAATACTTAACTCTTCATCAAGACATGGAGAAATTCACTTTAGATTAACAATTAAATATGGTCTACTATATATACAAATATTAACGCATAAATCTATTCAATTCGTCAACAAAGAACATAGGGTGAATTTGAAAGGGAGTTAAAAAAGTATGAAAAGTGACCCTGGGCTGGGATGGGTGGGCTAAGGAAGAAGCTAACAGACTGAAAGGTCACACTTGCCATGACATTGAAATTATTTTACAGGCTTCACTTTAAGAAATGGGATTTTATGTTGAGTCAACTTAATCTAGGATTAAAGAGAGGAGAAAGATCACTTTTGCGACCTTGATGAATGAAGAATGGTGGGAGCAGCAGGTGATGAATGAAGGCCCAAGGGTAATTAAACCTGTGCTATGAACTCTTCGCCTGTCTTATTTGCTGCTCTGGTCCCAGGGCCTACTAGGTGCTCTATAAATATTTGGTGAATGAAGAACATGAAAGAAGAAAGAGAAGGTAGCTGCTGGGAAAGCAGCAGTGGAGAATTGTGCAGAACACCAAGAAGATGAATTTTAGGAATAGCTAATCAATTCAGAGTTTTTTGAAGGCCTCTTTTAATCCAGGCAACATAATCTTATTTGCTATCAATTGCTCTAGCAACCACAGTATGGATGGTGATACTCAGAATTATTTATTTAAAAAGATTTTGTATTGGCCAACAGCTGCTACTACTGGAATTTACATGATAACTAGAAGACTAGGAACTTGTGGTTTAAGATGGTCCTAAATCCCTTAGTAATTCTAAAGCTTCAGTGATCTTTTCCTTTATGCAAAGAATTTCACTTGTAGTTACATATTTATGGGCCTAAGATCATTATTAGCTCCTTAAAATCACCAAGTAATAGAGTTGGAAAGCGATTTCAAAGACAATCTGTATCACCTTTCCTGTTTATAAAAATTATTTTCCAAGATGCTATTGACACTTGCCACTGTGTTACATCAGGCCTACTTTCAGATTGCTTATACTTATCAAAAACAAGCAGCTTGTTATTGGTTCTTAGAAGTTATTTGGCCAAAGAGCTAAAATTTGGTGGGGAATATATAGGAATGAGATTCATGAAAATTTACCATTTTGTCAGATTAGCTTTTTGAAGTATGATTAAATATAAGATCTCAGTTTTATTATTTCTCTTGACTTAATTTCCCCATAAACCACTTCATGGGTTATTGCCATAAGAGTTGCTTTGGCATCTTGATGATTTAATCCTCAAATATACAAAAGCCTAGATGGTCTTGATAAATAACAAATTTTGGTGTCTAATATATATGTGATAAGCAGACAACAGAACCATTTCTGTGGTACGTTAGAATTTTCAACAGTAAGTTTGCTCTCACTAGTTCATCTCATGTTAATATACTTATGCGTCTCCTCCCCTTTTGCAACGCATGCGGTACAGCACTCACTAATTATTTCTATTGTGTGTGCTAGACATTTGAAAGTGTGTGGTCTTGCAAACTATGAGGCAGATTGGAATTCTTTAGAGCATAAAGTTAGTGACATACAGTTGCTTCAAATCATAGCCACTATTCTGGTAGCCAAAAGAAATGCAGTGATATAATAGAGGCTGTTTCCTTTCCTATGTATAATTAAAGGTTCTCAAAAAATACTTAGAAAATGATCTCTCTCATTCAGCGGAGGAACTTGCATTTGCAAACCATACTTTGTTTTCCCAAAGGCTTATTGCTTGTGAAACTCGTGCATACCTGCATGCGTATGTATAAGAATTGTTTTCAAAGGGACCCTGGGTGGCTCAGTCGGTTAAGCCCCTGCCTTTGGCTCAGGTCATGATCCCAGGGTCCTGGGATCCAGCCGCATCAGGCTCCTTGCTCAGTAGGGAGCCTGCTTCTTCCTCTGCCTGCCGCTCCCCCTGCTTGTGCTCTCTCTGACAAATAAATAAATAAAATCTTAAAAAAAAAAAGAAAAGGATTGTTTTCAAAAATCACAGAAGCAAGACAGAAATCCACTTAACAAATGATCGGTGATGAGACCAGTTGAGCTATTCGACATGTTCTTGATGTCCTATTTGTGACTTTGCTGTTTCTCCATCTTTGCCATCGGCATCCCCCAGCCAGTGGCCTCACTGATGTCTCCTTCCTGGGGTTTACTCAGGCTTGAACGGAACATACACCAATTTGCCCTCCATGCCTTCCATTCATTCCCTCATTTGGGGACGACTCTCCTCCCCTGACTCTGGTTGTCTCGGGGGGACAGCATCTTACTTCTAAAGGATAATGTCTCTGTGTGCCAAGGAGGCACTGGAGGATGAAGTTATTCACCACATTTTCCCTGTTCTCCCTCCACTGTTGCTGCATTTTTTGAAGACCATCCCCTACATCACCTTTCACTCAAGTATGCTTTGCTAGTTTGGAGAGATTTATGATTGTATATCTAAACTAAAATAAAAGGAGCAAGTATGCTAATGAATCTTAATAGGGACTGTGCAATCATTTTCTCACGAGTTTTAAGCAACATATTCCTAGACTCTCTATAAATAGAGCACGTATCGCACAGACAGCTTATATCCATCAAACGATCATTTAATCCAACCATAAATGATGGAGCCTTGTTAAAAGCACTCCTCCTGGGTCCTCCTCTTTTTGGGCTGAGGAAAAGTTGGCACCTCTCCGAAGGAGGTGGAAACCTGAGGAAGACGGGGTCTCGTCCTACGCTATCCTTACACACTGAGTCTACTAAACAGGAGTTACTCATGTGTGTGCAGAGAATAAGTCTGAGGATTTTTTTTTTTCATGTAAAGTTAAATTGTATCCAGCTGCTCCAGCTGTTTTCATTTCACATTTGAATGTTTACTATTTTACTGAGCTGGGAAAGCAGCTATTGAGTGTTGCATGTATCATTCTAAAAAAGGAACTTTTGCTGTCCTTAATCGCTAAAGGACCAGAACTGCCCAGGAGGTCAGAGACCATGTCTGTCTTATTTGACACTGAATTTCCAGAATCCAAACGGGTATTTGGTACCTTGTTGGTACTCCTAATGTATTTAAGAGAATAAAGAATGATTATTGCTCTCTTAATTGATAAAATAAGTAATGATGCCTACATGGTATAATTGTAACTATGTGACAGCAAAAAATTAAATTGCCTTGCACCGTGTTTGTGAATATACATATATTATAAACTATATAAGGCATTTTTATTGTTAATTTGCTTATTTATTTTTTCACTTTTTTTTAAATCTTGGAGTCTGAGAGCATTTATAAGAGGAATATTTACAGCAGTTTTTCTGTTGCATGACACTTTGAAAGACACATGAATTGTAATGTTTTACTTTTTGAGGCCTTGTCCACATCAGTTATTCTGAGCTAAATGACCAGATTGTTTCCTATAGTTCAAAATTCAAAACAAAGAAAGTTTCTTCTCTCATCCTTAACCCCTGGCCACCTCATTCCTGTCCTTGCAGTTGATATTATTAATTTCTTGTGTAGTTTTCCAAAAATAATTTATGCTTTTAAAATTTAACAGCTAAGGGGCACCTGGGTGGCTCAATCAGTTGAGCGTCTGCCTTCAGCTTAGGTCATGATCCCAGGGTCCTGCTCAGTGGGGAGCCTGCTTCTCCCTCTCCCTCGCTCTGCCACTTCCCCTGCTTATGCTCTCTCTCTGTCAAATAAATAAATAAATAAATAAAATATTTTTAAAAAATTTAACAGCTAATTTAAATTTAGCTCTTGTAGAGCTTTCTGTATCAATTTACATAGAGCTTCTTGTTTTTATATGGCTCCATATTCTGTTGCATGGATCTACTATAGTTTATTTAAACAATTCCTCAATAATGAGCATTTAAGTCATTTCCAATATTTTCCAATATATTTTCCAATTTATTACAACAATGGTGCCACAAATAATGTTGTGTATGTGTCATTCTGTACACATGTATTTCATTAGAATAAATTCCTAGCTGTAGAATTGTTATTTTAAAGGTATATGGTTTTATAATTTTGATATTTACCGAACTGTCTAAAGGATAGGTCTCAATTGTTTTTTCTTAACAATTTGCTTGACGCAAACTATTCTACAAGCAGATTTTTTATATTTTATAGTCACACCCTAGAAAACTGAATCCTACAATCCGTAAGTGGAATAGGCAACCATGTTAGTGGAGTGATTTAAGGAGCATTGAGTGTCCTACCAGCACAAATATCTGGAAGCCACCAGCCTGTCATAATGTCATTCAAGGCAATCCATAGAGGCTTTCTGTATGATAATCATCCCCGAGGCTTTGCTTTTTTGGTTACAATAATTAGTTGCTAGTATTCATATCTTGATAAACTATAAAATGTCTCTTTGATACTTCTTTTCTTGTGTATACTTCCTTTTTATCTACTGACAGACTGATGTGACATCCCATGGCCTTTTTACTATTATAACCTGTGGAACATTCAAATTCCACAGAACTTTACAATCACTCTGGGGGTTGGGAGGAGAAAAGGAGGGGAGGAGGGAAAGAAAAACTTAATTCTTTACAATTTTGGGGTTAAAATGCCCTGGAAATTTTTAGATTTTCATTGTGAATCTGCACAGTTATTGTTTGTGAACTTGTTCCTGCTAATGGGGTTAATTTTGTCTGGGCAGATGAATGTCACTCTGAAAAAGAGTATTGTGCTCTGTGGACACCTGCTGACCCCAAAAGCATGTAATATGATATAGGAGTGGGAACTCCGCCCTCACTTCAAAGTTGAAGGTTAAGGTAAAATTGATCATTTCTGTTTAGACTAAATAGTAGGGTTGTCCATTGTGGTCATCCAGGAAGGATTTTTTTTCCCCCCAAAGTTTACAGTAATTCACTAGCTGGTTTTCTTTTATCCTTGCAAGTTAGTAATATCTCAGGAAAACCATATACCACCTCAGAGAGTAGAATGGGAGTGAGATGTACAAGAAAAGTAAGAGCAGGTGAAGCAGAAAGGGACCGCTATATAAAAAATGTTAGGAACAGAGAGGTAGGATGGCAGGAATAGACCACCTATTTAATATGTAATACATTCAGAAGTGAATGGTGAATTACAGGACATTCCTGCAGCTTAACTGCATTAGAGTCCACGGAAGCTAAGCTCAGCAGCCCCAATATACGAACGCATTCAGAGCTGGGTGGATGAGGGCACCATGTTCATGAGGCAGCCAGCTCCTATTCAGGAATAGCACTTCACTTCCAAGGTGCTCAGCACAGGACTAGGCGCCATACCTACCTCCACGGGTGACCCTCTAACCCTTCGCAAATCAAATTGCCCTCTGAATATGATTTTATGTGCTTCAGAGACACTGGTTTTTAATTATTCCTGTGTTGCAAATGAGACATTAAGCATCATGGAAAGCTCTAGAACACGAGGAAATAAAAAACAAGGCTCTGGATAGAATGAGATTATGAGCACAAGACTCTACTTTCCACTTTGCACTGATAGTGAATTTCTATCACTGAATTCCAGTGACTCTTCCTATGAAAAACATTTTTTTTTCCTTTTCTTCTTGATAGTCTGTGTATGTTTGTTGTCAAATATGAAAAAAATAACTGTGATAGAAGAAGGGAGAAAGCTTTTGAGATCTGTGATTTCGGTTTATGTAAAGCTGCTTTACAAGCAGTTTCTTGTTGGGTCAACAAGACTGTGTGTATTTTGGCATAAAACAGAGAGTGCTAGTGCCTAATCCATTCAGAATAACCCTTTCAGGGATGTTGAGATATCCAGGCAATAAACTGACAGCAATAGAGGAGGATGAAATATTAGGAGAACGGTATCAACCATTACAAAAAGCTGCAAAAACTGGATTCCCTGGTTTGTAGACTTGCCACTTTCTACCAAGATGGTTATTGGAATCTGTTGTAACTTTCAGAGAATCTCTTTCTCTTAGGATATTATTACATACTTATATCAACACAGCAGTATGGTGTCATGGAAAGAGCATAGAACTTGGGAAATCAGGTAGATCTATCTGAGTTTGAATCCCATCTCTGCTACCTTTTTTTTTTTAAGTTTTTTTTTTTTTTTTTAAGTAATCTCTACACCCAATGTAGGGCTTGAACTTACAACCCCAAGATCAAGAGTCACATGCTCTACCGACTGAGGCAGCCAGGTGCCCCTCTGATACTTTTTTTTTAAAAAGATTTTATTTATTTATTTGACAGAGAGAGACACAATGAGAGAGGGAACACAAGCAGGGGGAGTGGGAGAGGGAGAAGCAGGCTTCCCGCGGAGCAGGGAGCCTGATGCGGGGCTTGATCCCAGGACCCTGGGACCATGACCTGAGCCGAAGGCAGACGCTTAACCGACTGAGCCACCCAGGTGCCCCTGATACTTTTTTTTATTTTTTAAGTTTTTATTTATTTATTTGTCAGAGAGAAAGAGAGAGAGCAAGCACGAGCAGGGGGAGCGGCAGGCAGAGGGAAAAGCAGGCTCCCCGCTGAGCAGGGAGCCCAATGTGGGACTCAATCCCAGGATCCCGGGATCATGACCCAAGCTGAAGGCAGACGCTTAACCAACTGAGCCACCCAGGTGTCCCTACTTTTTTTTTTTTAAGATTTTATTTATTTAATTGAGAGACAGAGAGAGAGAGAGTGGGGGGGGGAGGGGCAGAGGGAGAGGGAGAGAGACTCTCAAGCAGACTCCATGCTGAGTGTGGAGCCTGACGCAGGGCTCGATCCCAGGACCCTGAGATCATGACCTGAGCCAAAACCAAGAGTCCAACACTTTAACTGACTGAGCCAGCCAGGCTCCCCTTTCTGCTACTTTTTAGCTGTGTAAATGTAGACTAAATTACTTCACAGCTCCAAACCTCAGTTTCCTCATCTGTATTATGGAGGACGATAGTTATAATTTGTCATCTTTATAAGGATTCTAGAGGGTAATTTACATTAACCATCTTCCACAACGCCTGAACTATAACAGGACTCCTTAGGTGTTCGTCCCCTCTAGACTGCCCTCTTCCTGACTCCAGAGATAAAGGCGACTGAAGTGTTAATAAGTATGTATGTATATTCCAGAAAAGATTTAACGTGGTTATAATTTGCTGACTGGACCCAATGGTTTCCTAAGGAAATTTGAGAATGACAAAGTTATTTTTCCTCTTTCATGGGAGACATTTGAAGAGTAATAAAGTTTACTTTGTCTTTCTTCCACTCTGGGCATTATATTTGACTATCTTGGGATAAGTGGCCTGAAAACATATTGGTAAATTGTACAACATTGTGAATGTACTAAGTGTCAATAACTTTATGTATTGTATCACAAATAACAAAGAAAACAATAGAAATAGGTACTGGTTTCTTTTAAAAAAATATATTGGCAAAGCCAGTGGTTCCAGGTAAATAGTCTGTTCACCCATTGCTTTCTAGCTAAAGTGAACAGCTGATACAAATTAAAAAAAAAATGGCTGAAGAGTTTAGACTGTAGCAGATCTTTAAAAACTCACTATAAAGATGTTTATCACAGAATTATTTATAATCGTGAAATACTGAAAGCAATCTAAATGGCTCTTATTAGGAAAATGGGTAGCAACAATAACACTTAAGATTTATTGAAAACTTAACTATGTACCAGACATACTTTTAAGTATTTCACATGTATTAACTCATTTATTTCTTATGATAAAACAATGGTAGGTAGTACTATATTTACATTACATGGTAGATAGTATTCACATTTAAAAAAAAAATTTTATTTATTTATTTGAGAGAGACAGAGCAAGAGAGAGAGAGCATGGGCAGGGGGGAGGGGCAGAGGGAGAGGGAGAAGCAGACTCCCCGCTGAGCAGGGACCCCCCCGCCCCCGCACCCCCACTGTGGGGCTCGATCCCAGGACCCTGAGATCATGACCGGAGCTGAAGGTAGACACTTAACCAAATGAACCACCCAGGTGCCCTAAGAGCGTTCACATTTTACAGATGAGGAAACAGGCACAGAGGTGTTAGTAAATTGCTCAAATTCACACAGCTGGTAAATGGCAAAGCAGGATTCCTACCTAGGTGTATGATTTTGGAGCCCAAATTTGATGTATTGAGATGATGTAATATTTTGCAACCTTAAAATGCTGCCTAAAACATTTTTTAAAAGATTTATTTATTTATTTGGGGTGGGAGGGGCAGAGGGAGAGGGAATCTCAAGCAGACTCCCTGCCAAGGATGGAGCCCCACGCAGGGCTCAATGCCATGACCCTGAGATCATGACCTGAGCCGAAATCAAGAGTTGGACACTCAACCAACTGAGCCACTCAGCACCCCTGCCTGAAACATTTTTTGATGACACAAAAATGATTATGATATAACATAGCAAAAAATGTAGGATAAAAATTATATGTGCAATATATTCTCAACTTTGGAAAAAAAATCTACGGAAGAAAGACTGAAAGAAAATGTTTATGGTGGTTATCTCTGGAAGAGTAGATCATGATTATTTATTTTCTCTTGCATATATTTTTTGATACCTTACGAATTTCTTCAATTAACTTACATTCACTTTATATTCAGAAAAAAACAAACTATTTACAATAGCATCTCATTTACTTAGCATTTTTATGAATCTCTAAATTATTCCACATAAGTGAAATATTGTTTTAGTTTTAGAAAGGAACATCATAAGGCGATTTAATTCAGTTTTCCAGCCAACGCTTAAATCTATTCAACAATGCCCATATCAAGAGGCTTTTAAATTATATTTGAATACTCTTTTGTTGACGGAAAACTGACTACTTCTCAAGGCAGTGCAATTCATTTATAAACATTTTTTACTCTGAGAACTTCAAGCCTAATCTTTTATGAAAAGAACCTTTTGTTTTAATTTTTTTTAAATAGGCTCCACGCCCAACATGGGGCTCAAACTCATGACCCTGAGATCAAGAATCTCATGCTCTACTGACTGAGCCAGCCAGGCACCCCTTATTTTAATTTCTTATAAATTTTATGCATGTTGGTTAAATGGGCTGCCACAGGATTCTAAGCCCCAACTCTGGAAAGAGGACCTTGTTATCTGGGGTAGTCTATTACTGCCTGAACCCAGCCCCTGAGATATCATCCCCTATCCAGCCCCCAACAACTTTCTGGTCTGCCAGTCCATGAGGATCTATTACTCATACTCTTCTTCTTGCTCTGTGACCATGCCAAGCTATTTGATTTTTATGCCTAAGCAAGTCATGACATCTGCTGCCCTAAACTGACTCAGTTAGCACCCTCCTGCCATTCAGGATGATATTCTTCTTAAATAGAACATATAGAACTTATTGTTCTTATTATGAATAACTTCCACTGATCAAGCAGCTCCCACATGGCAGGCACAGTGCTGGACCTTTTAAAAACATGATTACAATTCATCATTATTTCATCCTTAGGGAGGTATTCTTCCTATTTTGCAGATGGTGCTAATGCTAATGATGTTTAGAGGGATGAAATAATGTACCCAAGATCACCAAGCTAGTGAATGGCAGAGTCAAGACTGCACCCTTGGTCTTTCTGACTTGTCAATGTTCTTTCTATGTCACGACACTGTTTCTCTACTTAAATTACAACTTTCTTCTTGATGACTTAAGATCATAATGATGAACATCAGTTATTGAACAGTGCATCTTCGGGAGCTACAGGTTTATAGGCCACAGGCACTATGCTTTGTGATTCTTCTGTCTATCCTTTCATAATGAGGCTATCAGGTCCTCCTCTGCTTAGAGGTGTGCTAGGCCCATTATATTTTCTGATATACAACTTTTTATTTCTATGGACTATGGCTAGCATTAGTTAACTAAATGTGTTAATGAGTTGCATTTCAAGGAAGATTCAGTCAGCTTTGAGGGAAGGTTTAAGAGGCTTCTCTTTTGTGTCTTCTTAGGCACATGAATGGATGTGCTTTGCCACTCAGAGACTCAGTTCCATATAGCTGAGTTTGCCGAATTAGCGAGATGAGATAGGTTTTGAAGCAGTTTGTCAAAATCCTATCAAGCTGTAACCCAGTGAACAGATTTTATAAATATGCTTATCTCATCAAACATTGTTAAACGCAGAAAAATAACATTTGTCCATATCTCCTTACCTACCACTACCTCTGCTCCAAATCTTATCCTTGCTTGTCTTTAGATAGGGATGACTATACATCCCCGTTTCCCAGGACCATCTTGGATTAATGATTATTATAATTGTATATAATTAATACTTATTAAAATGCCCCTTTTAATTGTTAAAAGAGTTAGAAGTGATAAGGTAACTTCATGCCAATTCTGATTATGTGGGCTCCCTCTGTGTGGTCTGTCTATTGGAGGATGAGACACTTTGTGTTTTAAGACCTTGGTATTTAAGAGTAATTGTCAAGATTTTTTTCTTTCCCTCTTGCTCCTTAGAATCTTTTGGGCCATGAGACATTTGCTTTCTTTTCTTTCTTTCTTTTTCTTAAGGTTTTATTTATTTATTTGAGAGAGAGAGTGTGTGAGCAAGAAAGAGAACATGAGTGGGGGGAGGGGCAGAGGGAGAAGCAGACTCCCTGCTGAGCAGGGAACCCAATGTGGGGCTCAATCCCGGGACTCCAGGATCATGACCTGAGCCGAAGGCAGATGCTTAACCAACTGAGCCACCGAGGCACCCCGATTTGTTTTATTTTCTTTAGAGGTACAACACTATTTTATTAGTCTTTAACATTTAAAAAATATTGTCATCTTTCCCGTACAGATTATGAGACCATGAGATAGGCACTAGACCACCACCATTTGAACCAGTATTTTGACTGCTTTATAATTTCTGTAAGACATCAAGTAAAGCCTTGTTCTTAAGGAAAGTGAATGAAAAATTCAGTAGCTTTGAGAGAGAAAAAAAGAGAGGGAGAGAAGAAGAAGGAGGGGGGAAAGGATGGGGAGGAAGGGAGGAGAGGAGAGTAAAGATTTATTCCAAGTTCTGTGGCCTGATGTCTTCTAGCATTACCAGACAGGAGATGAGCTCAGGTTCAAATTGTTTTAGATAGGATGAGAGGAACGGAAACCATGTGTGCACGATACCAATCATCCTAATGAAAACTCACTTACTCAGCCCAGATTCAAACTATTTCAAAATAACTAGATCTCTACTATTGTATAAGCATAAATTAACCGGATGTTATCTTACTTGTTTTGTGTAGATCAATAAGTGACTTTAACAGAAATGCACATAATTTTCGGGTTTCATGTGCCATTAAGACTGAAATATGAAGAAAGTGTTACAGGATGACAATGAAGATCTTGACCTTGTTAGCCAGATCCAGCCACTCCCAAGTGTGGCCATATTCAAATAGCTCCTGCTGTGTTCCGGAGTCAAGGGAGATAGGGTACAGGTCACAGGGCATCTTGGAAACAAGAACAGCAACAATAATACCACTGCTGAGTGCCCACTGTGTGCCAGACATTGTGGGAGGAGCTGCACGTGCACTCCTCTGAACAACCCTGAAACACAGCGATTATGTTCTTTTGTAGATGAGGAAAATAACTTCAGGGAGTCTCAGTAACGTTCCCAAGATCACCTGGCTGGATTTGAACTCGGACCTCTCTGTTTTCAAAGGGGGGTCTTTCTACTGTATTCTGCAATGTCTTCAGAGGGGGGATATCAGTAGGGCACCTGGGTGGTCTAGTTGGTTGAACGTCTGACTCTTGATTTTGGCTCAGGTCATGAGCTTGGGGTGGTGGGGTCGAGCCCCATGTCAGGCTCCACGCTCACTGCTTGAGTTTCTCTCCCTCTCCCTCTTCCTCTGCCCCCCTCCCCAGCACCCCATTCATGTGTGTGTGCTCTCTATAATAAACAAATCTTAAAAAAAAAAAAAAAGAAGGGAGACCTCAGAAAACTGAACAAACTCTTACATATCCTGCTTGGTACTGTAGCTATTGAGATTTCCTCAAGGAATCTGAGACCACGGCTTCATCTTTGTATTTTCATACCTATCCTGCACACAGTAGGTGCTTAAGAAACACTTGCTGAATGAATGAGTAAATGAGTGTCATACAGAGTTAATACTGAAATGTACTTATTACAAAACTCACCTAAACAGTATTAAGAGTAGCCACTGGCTCCCTAGAATATTGCTTCTCAAAAGTCAATGTGTAAATGTATCACCTGGGGATCTTGTTACACTACTGGTAGGTCTGGGGTGGGCCTGCCATTCTTACATTTCTAACAAGATGATAGTTGACGCCCCTGCTGCTGGTCTGCTGCTGGTCTGCTGCTCCCACTTTGCTAGTAAGGTCCTAGCTCAAGGAAAGTTAACAAGAAAACTCTGTGGTACTTAGTTTTTTTGTAGGGAAAAAAGGGAATTTCAGGGAAATAAAAGAAATGTTTGCTTCAAGGGCAAATTTAGGCGGTATCTGTTCAAAAGAGTATGGGAGAAGGGTTAGAGATTTGGGAGAATTTAGGAGACAGTTCTTTCAGCCAACAAGCAGTTTTCAGCACCTAGTCTGTGCTAGTCAGTGTGAGTCACATCCGAGGCATCGTCAAACATGTTTTCCCCAGGTCTTGCTGAGGATTTGTGACTACTACTAGCTAGCTCTGTGTTTCCAGCACTGGTTCTCAAACTTGAATGTACATGGGAATGATCTGGAGAGCATGTTAAAGCACCCATTCCTGGGCACTTTCCTCAGAGATTCATATGCAGCAGGTGGGAGTGGGCCTATGATTTTGCATTTCTAACCAGCTCACAGGTGAAACCGAAGCTTCTGGTCTGAGGTTCACACTTTGAGAACCACTGTTCTAAGGGCAGTGAAGTTAATCCCTGAGATTCCTTGTAGCTCAAAACCTGAAATCTATATTACCCTGAACATAAACTCAAAACCGTGGGTCAGCAGGCCAGAAAACTGGGTTAGTTAAACTAGTTGCTTGGGCTTTGTGGTCCGAGTGAGCACCTGAAAGTATCTGCTAATAAACAGCATGCTCAGCTTTAAGGAAATAATCACTTGAGTATACACAATTAAAAGGAATTACATTAAATGTTAGCTGTGGTCCACTATGGATGATTTTTTCCTCATATTTTTTTGTACATTATGCATTTAATATAATGAATATATAATGGTTTTCTAAGTAAAACACACTTTTTTTTGCTTTAAGTCAAGGTCCAGGATGCCTGCTTTGACCTTCACATCTACTTTTTCCATACAAAAATCCTTCAACTAAATGATACACAAACCAAAGCCATCTTTTTTCAAGCTTATTGGTTCACACTAAAGGAGGGTGCTCATGTGGGTTGTATTTTTAGCAATAAAGTCTTAGAAAGGCAGCTCTGGCTAAAATACAGACACAGTGTAATGAAGTATTCTGTAGTGAATCTTTCATCCAAGGGCACCTGTGTTGTGTCCTAGGGCACCCTGCGGTCAGTAGGCATTAAATATGCATGTGCAGAGATTGTGCACATGTGTTTGTGTGAGTGTGTGTGTGTGTGTGTTTGCTCAGATCATAGGATACACTGTGAAATGATCAAGTTTGCCTTCAGAGTTCTCATTGGTCTTTATCCATCTATGTGCACAAGAACTTACAAACTGTATGTCCCTCCCCCAACACACACACAGACACACAGACATACATATGGTCCCCTGCCCTAAATCACCCCTTCAGCAAAGCTTCTATTCCAACCAGACCAGTAGCCTTTCTTTTCCCACCATAGAACTAAACTGAAGGCCCTTGAGGACGGGTCATTTCTACCTATTCATCCTACAGCCTTCTGACTCAGGGCTTGGCGAAATATTTCTTGAATTAATGTCACTAGCTTTTGTTGATTATGAGCACAAACTCCCCCCTCCCCCCCGCCGCCCCGATACTTGTTCTCCTTCTCTCCCCAGCAAGTATTGTCTCTTCCCTTCAGAAGGCCTTGTGGGGCTGTTTCAATCTCCTTCGGAGCATGCCTTGCCCTGAACCACTACTGCATAGAAATCCTCACCCTACAGGTTAACACATGGACTCCGTATTTTTGTGTGCAAAGGTTTTTGACTTCCTAATTAGATTACAAATTCTGGTAAGATTTTAAAACTTTGGTTTCCCACAGTTTTAGAGCAAGAATATAATTCTGAGGTTCATTCCTGAATTCTGCTTATTTTCTGGAACAAAATCTTCATATATGTTAATGACTGTTAATGACCTGATGCATTCTTCTCTTTATTATGATATGTGAACATAAATATAATACATTCTATATCACCTTCTCTCCCCGCCCCCCACTTCCCTGCCAATGACTCTCCTCCTCAGGATGAAGAGGGCCTCTCATGCCCAGCTTGTGTTTACTCTCTGTCTTCATCTCTTACCACTTTTCTCCAGCTCTGGGGCCCATCATAGCTCTGCCTGCTGCTTGGTTTGTCTTACTTTACTTTTTTCATTTCCTGCTTTGCCTGCCATTTGCCTTCAGGTGTTCCGAAAGCTTGACAAACATCCTAACCATGTGCTAACACATCATTGTTAATGTAAATTATATCTGTGTCTTGTCTGATCCCCATCTAGATTTTAAGAGCCTTAAGGATAGAGACTGCTTATTATTCATTCATCACCTTTTTGGGGGAGGGAAGAAAGCAAGCACCATGTACAGTGTTTGGCACATAAGTTCTTAATAAATACTTCCTCAATACTGAATACATTAATAATTCTTTGTCCCAAAGGAATGACTCTTTAATGTGGGTATATCAAACACTTCAGCAAGTCACTAGAGGACATATTTTAGGAATGGGAAGACTGTTTTTCTCAAATCATACTGGAAAGGGGTTATGTATGCCTCAATCCAATCTTAGATATATCTTTCAATCAAATGGCAAATGAGAGGGAGAGAGAAAACATCTGTTGCTCTTTTTCTCCCAGTTCTTGCCCTTTCACTAGTGGACACAAGCCTTCCATAGGGTATGGCATTTTGGAATCTACAGCACGGGGACTGTTGGCTTGTCATCCTCAGGAAAATGTGGTTAAGTGAAAAGAAAGTGGCTCTGACTGCTTTCACTGTTAAAGGTTACATGTCTACAGTCAGCCCACATCCCTGTCTCTTCACCTTACCCTCACCTCCAACCGACACTACGCCTAAGGCAAAACCTGTGTATCATACACCAGCTTCCCCCCCCAGCCCCCGATCAGTGCTACTTGGTGTTGTCCAAAAACAGTGTCAGGAGGAGTCAGGAGGCCTACGTTGCAGTTCTAGCTTTGATTCTAGCTATAGGATTAAGGAGGTGAGGTAGATACTTCAGGTCCCGTTTAATACATCTGCCAATTGAGAGTGTAGAGCTGCATTATCTTGCTATAGTGCCTTCGAGTTTTCCTCCTGATGCTCATTTTAACCTGATTTCACTAAAAAGAAAGAAAGAAAGAAGAAAGAAAGAGAGAGAAAGAAAGAGAGAAAGAAAGAGAGAGAGAGAGAGAGAAAGAGAGAGAAAGAAAGAAAGAAAGAAAGGAAAGAAAGAAAAAAAAGAAAAGAAAAGAAAAGGAAAAAGAGATAGAAAAGAAATAGTGGCAGCAGTGTTTAATAGGATCATGGTTGGGTTGAGGGTTCAAGTTTGATGGTGATTTTGTCTCAGGAACTACACCCCAGGAAGTGACAAGTGCAGATTCCATCGTACTGATCTGGCAGGCTCAGCCCACTGGACTAGGGATCCCCTAGATTAGCACATTGCCTAGAAAAAAAAGTGTGTCTGATCTCAGAGGACGGTTTTGGAAAAACAGAGACAATAGGTTTAAAGTAACTTGCTTTGTTTATCCTTTGTGTCAAGAAACCCACAATTCATGTTAGTTAGCCTGGCCCAAAACTGTCATTCCAATGTTCTTTAAAACAGTACCTGAACTTCAAGGTAATTAGACAATAGAAAAAGATAATTTTCATTTCTCCACCTATATATCAAAATTTTTTTAACCACTGAAAAAGCCTAGTTGCCTTTTCATATTCTAACTTACACAGCATCTACCAACTGGCATGTATTCTCCAGGCAAAATCACAGGAAGTCTGAAAACATTGCTGTTTCAATAATTATCTTTGCTAGAATAATAATCTTTTTAAAAAAGATTTTATTTATTTATTTAGCAGGGGAGGGGCAGAGGGAGAGAGAGAAAATCTCAAGCAGACTCCACACTGAGCACGGAGCCAGACCCAGGGCTGGATCTCACGACCCTGAGATCACGACCTGGGCTGAAACCAAGAGTCTGACGCTTAACCAACTGAGCCACTCAAGTGCTCCTCAGCCCTATCATCTTTAAAATAAGAATTCTAATCATACTTACCTCGAAGCACTGCTGGAAAGATTGAATGAGATAATGTATTTAACTCAGAGTTTTGCCACTGGAGCTCAATAAAGGTTAATGCCAATATCCAACTTAACAGCTGTATAGTATTCCATCAGATGGAGCACCATAATCTACTGAATCATTTCCTTATCGGTGGACATTCACTGCCTGCCCCCGTCTATGTGCTGTTATGAATACAAAATACTGCACTGAACATCCTTTTACACACATAACTGACAGTGTGTACAATTATTCCCTTGGCATCAACTCTGGGGTAAACAGAGTATGTGCGTCTTAAGTGTACATATTGATGGATGTTTCCCTGAGAGATGCTGTAGCCACTTAAACACCCTTTGACATTTTTTTCTTTTAATTTTTCTTGGTGGTATTTGCTATACAGAAGTTTGTTGCTGTTACTGTGTCATAAAATTAAAGCTGTCAGAAATTTCCTTTATAATTTCTGGCCTTTATTTAACCTTAACATAAAGGTTAAATAAATATCCTCATATAATTCCTTTTAGTAATTTTATAGTCTGAAAACCAGTCACATCTAAGTTGTTAATCCATAAGAAATATATATTTGTGTATGGTTTGAGATAAAGATGAATGAAAATTTATGTGATTTTTTTTCATGGTGACTGGTGTATATATGAAGTATATATAACTCAGCATACAAAAGCTTGTGTAGTAATATTCTGAAACTTGCTCCTTTTTCCCCCACACTCAACGGCATGTTTTAGAGATCTTTTTCCTTCTGTACAGAGAGATCTACCTCATCCTTTCCTACTAATGCATCATATAGATAGTGTGATTCCTGAATAGTTTATTTAGCCAGTCCCCTGTTGATGGTCATTTATAATTTTCCATTTTTTACTATTCAACTAGTGCTACATCCTTGTACCTGTCTTGTTATGCACACATGCCAGTGTTTCTCAGGGAGATATGGAGAAGTGGAATTGGTTGGGTCATGGGCTCTGCATGTCTTTCATTTCAACAGACACCACAAAATCGACTTCTAAATTGGCTTACCAATTTTACATTCATACCAGTAGTATTTGAGAGCACCACTATTTATTTAAAATCTCACTTTTATCAATACCAAATTCCCAGAGTCTGTTTCCAGGCTCTATTTCTATTCTACTGCTTTGTCTGCTTTACTAACATCTCACTGTTTTGGTAGAATTTGGGAAATCCGTGAACCAGGGCCAGGCCTAAAATCCATGTGACAGTTTCTACTTTTTCAAATCATATAAGACAATTCTTTTTTTTTTTTTCTTTTTTTCCTATGATCAGCTCTAAAAAAGCTTGAGTGAGCTTTGGGGTAGGGTTGTCTTCTTTTCTACAAAGGTGTTAGTTTTTTTTTTTTTTTTTTTAAGATTTTATTTTATTTATTTGACAGAGAGAGACACAGCGAGAGAGGGAACACAAGCAGGGGGGAGTGAGAGAGGGAGAAGCAGGCTTCCCGCCGAGCAGGGAGCCCGATGTGGGGCTCGATCCCAGGACCCCGGGATCAGGACCTGAGCTGAAGGCAGACGCTTAAAGACTGAGCCATCCAGGCGCCCCAAAAGGTGTTAGTTTTAAAATAACTATTGGGGAGAGGAGTTTTAAATTATTTAAAGGCACAGCTACTCTAATTTTGACTAATACAATGGGGATGGGGGGTGGGGATAGTATAAAATATTTGCCCATGTGCCCTTTCGAAATGATTTCTACCCCTCTGTAAGATGGGAGAATAGATAGTGCATCAAGTTTCTCAGTTCTTTATGTGCCCCTATAATAGCTGTCACTTCCCCTTCCGTCCTTTGCCAGGCGTCAAATCTAAGGAAGACTGGTAAGAAGAAAAGGTCTCTCATTGCTGCTACTGATTTATTCTCTCCCCCTTGAGGTTTGGAGAGTGCTTCAGGCTCTAGGACACTACAATTTAAAAGTGAACATCATCAGAACTGGGGACCCAGGCGATACGAATTCCCAGAACACACACTGTTTAATTACTGAAGCTTTACAATGTACTTTGCCACCTGACAGAAAAATGTCCTTTCTCAATTTTTTTTCTCTACTTTCTCAGGCTATGATAATATACGTATTCTTCCAGATAAACTTGAGAATTAGTCTATATGGTTAAAAATGGTATTAGGGTTTTTATTTTGTTTGTATTACATTTACTTGGAAAGAATTAACTGGTTTATCATACTGAGTCTTCTCAATCAGAAAAATGGTATCTTTTCATTTTTTTTTCAAATCTTGTTTCATATTCTTTAATAAGGTTTTAGATACCTATATATTTTTAAAGATTTTATTTATTTGACAGAGAGAGATACAGCGAGAGAGGGAACACAAGCAGGGGGAGTGGGAGAGGGAGAAGCAGGCTTCCCGCGGAGCAGGGAGCCTGATGTGGGGCTTGATCCCAGGACCTTGGGATCATGACCCAAGCCAAAGGCAGACGCTTAAGGACTGAGCCACCCAGGTGCCCCTAGAGTTTTAGATCTTATACATGTCTATTTCCTTAATTTCATTTTCTTCTCATTTAAAAAAAGGTTTGAAAATATTTATTTATGATAATAAATGTTCTCAAGGTCAAATGTTTTTACAGAAAGAGAAAGATTGAGAGAGAGAGTTGTGCTAAGTAGTGCTAACAAAACTTTATCTCATAGTCATTGGGAAAGAGTTATTTCTAGACTCTTTCACCATTGGGAAAGTAGAGTTCAAAACTCTCTGTCTCATGGGAAAAAAGATGTTATTTATCTTTACATTCATTTATGGGAAAAAAAGAGGTTCCAAGTCACTTCTAAATAATAGATCTTCTCTTAATGATTTTTTTTTTAATCAGAAGAAGTTTGGAGTTCGATTATTAATAAGGAATTAGCCACATTAAAAACATTCCCATGAGATCAATAATCTGTTTCTCAGTATTTCCCTGTATCACATACCCTCTATTGTAGAAAAGCAACAAATGTCACTCGCGGGTGATGGCCTTATGAATGATTTCCTTTTCTTGTCTATAATATTCTATGTTTTCTAAAATACTTCAAAAATAGTTTTGAAATGCCACCAGAACATGAATCCCTTTTAGCCCACATTCCATCCTTCTCCCCAAGACATCTCTGGATGAGAGGAGCCCTAATATGACCACATTCCAAGATGGTTCCTTGTATTTTTGATGTTGCTGTCGTTTCTTATCCTGAGTAAAATTACAAAGTCCGTATTCTTCCTGGAGACTCACTCTGGAAGTAACCCACTCCAGATTCAATAAATTCTTATTCTAAGGATATGTGGAGACTGGGTTATAGTTCTGGCTAGAGCCTAAGACCTGGATAATCCAGAGCTGATGGGAACAACCTCATAGTATCTATCTGCATAGGGGCTGAATGGCTGGGATTGCTTGGAGCCCCACAGGTAGTGTCTGGCTGGGAGAGGCTGCCCTTGGGGTAACCACAGGCTTCCTGAACCCTTGTTCAAACCCTTAGGGTGTCTTCAGATACTTTATTTAAATGGCATCAGAATTCACATCAGCCTAAAATCACTGTAAAGCGAGGCCAAACTAAAGCAAGTTGGAAACCCAAAAGAACAGTCAATAGACAGGTCTCTGTTCGGAACTTGTAGCAACTTTGAAAGGTTTGATTGGCTCCCACTGCCCACTCACGGGCCCTCCTTGGCACTCTTTAGGAATTAACATGCTTTTAAAGATGTAAGGAAGTTAGGATAAAATGTAAATAAGGGAAGCAACACAGAAGGGGAGAATTAGGAATCAGGTTTTTTTGTCTCCTCCCATGAATTCAGAATTGGGAGCTAATACTTAGTTAATTTTAAGAATAATTGAGGTATTACGGATTTGAAGGAGATACAGTTTCTCTTCTTGCTTTATATGGAGTTCAATTCAAGTTCTGTTAAATCTATAAAAATCAATATAAAGTATATGTATTATGTGACGGTTCCATCTAAAGTATCTTGTATAGAATATAGGGCAGATACAATGGAGCGGCCAAGCACATGTAATTTACCCCACAAATCTAAAGCACTCCCACATTGATTTTTTGCAGTTGTCTAGCCCCCAGTCAGTGAGCAGAGAAAAAATGGCTTACTTTCATAGCGTGGTGATACTTAAGGCTACAAAACGTTCATCTTAGTGCCCTCTAATTCAGGACTGTCTTTTTGTTACCTTTCTGGATGGGCTTTTTTAGGTCATTTAAAAAAAATCTTCTCTAAAATGTTATGACAAGAAAATAAAATGGTTTTTAAAATGTTCTGATTTGCTGATTAATTTTGCCCCTAAAATTATATTATACTGGTGTTGTTTTTAATGTTTTAACTATTTCCAAATGCAATTATCTTGAGATAACTATGAATAGAAAATTGTATATAACTGAAAAGACAGGCTTTCATAATGTATTAAAGAACCTAATTTAGTAACTAGAATAAAAGGGACACACGGAAACAATTTTTGAGACTATAATTATAAGTTAAGTCACTATTAAAATGACACGCATATATATTTCCAGTTTAAAATAATTAAAGCTTCCCCCCCCAAATGCTTTCACTCACAAGAGGAGACAGTTGTGAACTTAGGAGTTCATACATACATAAAAATATTCCATGGGATTTACCTACCGTCCATAACAAAAAGGGATCTGTCTGTATTGTTCAGAGCACTGTAAACAAGTGGTATTTGATTCCCTGCACCCGGCCACCTTCACCAATTGCATATTTGCTTGCATTTTAACCAGGGTAGTCGACTGTGAAATACGGTCAGATTAATATTTGAAAATCTGAATAGTAGTAGAGCGCCGACACTTAGACATAACCAAGCGTAGGGATGTTGTGTGTCTCCAGCCGCAGCTCCCCCTCCCATTTTATTTACTCATAAGTATCATTAATACCAAAGATATATAACCTTTGGTGCCAATATGTCACTTTCTCTCTTCAAGTCTTTAGTAGTTGCATGCTTATCTATTTCAGTCAAATGTATTTCTTATCAAAAAAAGAGTGAGAGACCTGACAATACAGTGTTATCGAATTTTTTCAGCTGAGACCCACATGTCATTCAGCATTCAGACATGCTTGCGCTTGATTGATGGATGGGTTTGTGACAAATAAAACTAGGATCAACAGCTTTGCACCTTTTCCCCCATCAGAGACCAGAGTAAAGCATAACTCTATAACAATAGTGGGATTAGGGATGCATTAGCTCTCCATCGACCAAAACCATCCATTCCCATCAATACTTTGCACGTAATAACCTGAAGCTATGATAAGGAAACAAAAGAAGGAGAAAAGGGACAGGAGAAAACAAATCAATAAAAGAAGGGAATGTCTGAAAGATGCCCTGTCCAAATGAAGATTTTTTTTTTTTCTTGCATTGCTGGGTTAATGTCCCTGAATGTGGAAACAACACCTCACCCAGAGTTTTGACGAGGGAAGCAGATTGGCACATTGTTTAAACACAGGCTTGCCATCGGCAGATTGATATTTAGACTACGCTTATTTTTTACAGGCCAAACGAAGCATTATAGTATTTACTGTTAACCTGCATCCCTAAAATTGCTCTTAAAGAAAAGGGTGTTTTCACCTGAATGACTCAGACTCTGTGGGGCTGATTCTGGGATAATTAGAACATTCTCCTGTGCAGACATGGTTTTAATGTCCAAATGCTTAGCACAGTCACAAACATTCCCTTAAATATGGGTCATGATAAAGAATCTTAATTGCCCAGTGTACTAAAATTCACACAAAGCATATTTTTATCTCATCAGACACAGACTAATGCCCCTTTTATAAAAACTAATACCTGTCCTGCAAGAGTCTTACTTTTCTAGGTAGATTTTTTTCCCACATAAAAATTTTCGTCATTCTTAATTCATAGAATATTTTGATGATAATTTCATCATTTTCCCCACAAACAATGGACTGTTAAGCTTATTTATTCAGGTTTATTGTTCCTTTTCTTTAGAGAGCTTTTGATTTTTGTATTACCTATCATATTTGTCCTAATTTACAATTTATTCTAATTGGCCATTGAATGGGCCAGTATGGTTTTCTCCTGGTGAGGATGAACATTAGTGATATTTGTTCTCCTCTGAAGAAGAGGTGTGAAGAGAGGAAAGGCCCAAGTTCTAATTGTGGAGCCACTGATCTTGGGAAAAGCACTTCATCATTTTGCTTCAGTTTTCACACTTAGAATAAAAGGAAAATTATATTGTCTAATTCATCATGATCATCTTTATCACCATCATTATTAATATTATCATTACTCTGCATTGACACGCTGTAGTGCTCCATTTCTTAAAGTTCACAAAGTGTTGAGAAGAAAAAAAGCCACTTACTTCGGTCCTCTTTTTCTAGTTCTGTGAGAATACTGAAGGCTCTTCTCTTCATTTTAGGAAAAGTAGAAGGAAAAGGGAGAAGTTGACCCATATCCAAACAAATGTGTAGAAGATTCTCAGAATGAGGCAGTGGCTTTTCAGCTATAGACCAAGGAATCCAAGAAATTAAAAGAATTTCCAGATTAAAAAAAAAATTGGGGGAGGCTCTATTGTTTTGCTTGTGAAATAAATTCTAGTTTCATTCCTTGAGCTCAAATCTTATTTCAGGCAATATAAAATCAATTATACGTGGTTATGAAATCAAAACTGTATATGAAAAGGCAGATTTTGGCTTGTATTATTGAAGGTCTTGGGTGTAGCAGTCAGGAAATGGTGGTGGTGTTTCCATAATTAGAAGACAAAGATCGTCTTTTAATTATGATTTAAAAAATTTTCTTTGGGTCTAAAAATGGTTAAAATTATTAAGGCCACATACTTCTGACATTTCAGGTCAGATAGCAATTTTATATATGTATCATCATAGCTGAGACTTTCTCTGAAAATCTCTGTCTGAACTGAAAACCTTTTAAGTAACAAACCTGATTAAAGGCTGATGGTCCACTTTTTTGGCCCCCAAATTTGACCTATTTTATAATTGGTACAATCCCGCGGGTATTTTCTTTCAGATCCTAAATACAAGGCCAATTTTGGGGCACTCCAAGTAAGTGATTCCGTGAGGCATCTCTGCTGAAGATGAATGAACCGCTAACATCCAATACTGAAACCTGTGAGTGGGTTCATTTCATCCTCAATAAGGCCACTCACTACTTGTACATCTGTTTCCCAAAATTTAAAGCAGATTCTGGCCTCTGACTCTGGCCGCCTTTATAACCATGTGGAGGAAGAGTTCCAGGGTTTTCCAGAGGCCTAGGGTTTTAATATAAAAGGACGTTAATAAGCCCCATCTATGTTTTAATATAAGTGGGAGCATGGCCTTCACTACTTTTGCAAAATATATAGTATGTGCCTGATTGAATTCTTTTCTTTACTGCATAGTCAACTTTTAAGCCTTCTGTGAAAGCTTTTTTAAGCACTTTTACATCTATGACCCTATACAGAACTCTCTAATTTGTTTCCATTTAAGCTTCCATAAGGGAAGATGCAAGATTCACATGCCTATGCATGTATATGGACCCAAGCAGGACAAAGCAATTCCCCTACATGGCGGGTATATATGGAAATCTCTGGATGATGTTTGAATGTGTTACTGTATTATCTATTTCCTTTGTGTATACCTTCTAGGACAGAGGAAATTCTTGGAGCCAATGTTTGTGTCTTGTTCGGGAGTCATTGTACACAACCTAATACAGTGCCTCTAGAAATATTAATTATATAAAAATAAATATACATATGTATTTATGAGGATAAATACACATATGTTTCTAAAGGGATTAAAAATCATAAATAATTATTAATGTTTTGGACACATTCATACTAAAAATCAAAAGCATGCGGCATCATGTCAAATGGAAAAGTCTGTTTCTCTGTCATTCTAGAACTCAGTAACATCCCAAAGACAAAATGTGTCATGCGAGCTAGAGTCACCATGGTAAAATTTATATCAGTTCCCTGAATTAAAGCTGTGTATATTAACTCAGATTACATCTGAATATAAACATGAGACGTATCAAAGCTATGTGTAAACTACTGTGACAAGACTACAGCAGGTATTCCCCAAACTGGCAACATTTTTTCTTCTCTTTTTTGCCAAGCGCCAGATCTCTTCCTGTTCTCTTTCATATTCAGAACAGATCGGAGATACTCAGAGACAGGGATCTGCAAACTACAGCCTGCAGGCCTGCTGCCTCTTTTTCTAAGGACGGTTTTCTCTGCCTACCTAACACAGTCATGCCTGTTTACGTATTTGCTATGCCTGCTTCTGCACCACAGAGGCGGAGTTGAGCAGCTGGGACGGACACTGTATGTTATAGGTTGAAGCGTGTCCTCACCTCATCCCCCCAAACCATATGTTGAAGTCCTAACTAACCCTTCATACTTCAGAATGTGACCTTAGTTGGGGAAATAGGGTCATGGCAGATGTGATTAGTTAAGTTAGGATGAAGTCATACAAGAGCAGGACGGGCCCCTATTCCAATATGGCTGGTATCCTTAGAAAAAGGGGAAATTCGGACAAGGCATGCCCACAGGGAGAACGCCATGGGAAGATGAAAGCAGAGGCCTGGCTGATGCAGCCAAGGAGCGCCAAAGATGGCCAGCAAACCACCCGAAGCCAGTAGAGAGGCATGGAACCCATTCTTGCAGCACTCGGAAGGAACCAAGCCTGCAGACACCTGGGTCTCAGACTTCCAGCCTTCAGACATGTGAGACAATACATTCCTGTTGTTTAAGCCATCCAGTTTGTGCTACTTTGTGACAACTGCCCTTGCAGAAGAATATACGGTATGACCCACAAAGCCTAAGGTTTAATCCTGGTGGAATCAGAAGTAAGAATTTGCCACAAGTGACTTGACGGTGGGATGTAGATCACTCTTCCTGAGGTCTTTGCTGGCTTCAGAAAAGAGCAGAAATGCTTGTTGATTTTGTTCCTCCATATGCTTTTAAAACACACACACACACACACACAAAGTTCACTCTCTGCTTATGCTGAGTTTCTATGAGGAGGTATCTAAGATAGTGAAGAAATTGATTATATGCTTAAAAATGAATTTCGGGGCGCCTGGGTGGCTCAGTCGTTGGGCGTCTGCCTTCGGCTCAGGTCATGATCCCGGGGTCCCGGGATCGAGTCCCACATTGGGCTCCCTGCTCGGCGGGAGGCCTGCTTCTCCCTCTCCCACTCCCCCTGCTTGTGTTCCTGCTCTCGCTCTCTCTCTCTCTGTCAAATAAATAAAATCTTTAAAAAAAAAATGAATTTCGCCTGAATCTGTGAAATCGCAAGGTCAAAAATGGTCCTCTGATTGGATTTAGACTTTTTAAATTGGATTCTATTTAGCCTGGCTCTCTGCGAAGGTCCAACTTTGGTCTTAGCAAAACCCTGCTGGGCAGTTTAAAGCCCCTTAACCACTGGAAATCTTTTTAGGAGAAATGTCGATGATTTATGTGTCAGTGGAACACAAACATGTGGTTTACATTTCCCTTGAAATGTGCATGAGGTTAGAATTAAAGGACTGGTTGCTTGGCAAAGGTCATCATTTGGCAAGGGATGCTTGGTTTTGCTGATGCCATCCCTATTTGGAAAGCAGATGGAGACACTTTGCCTACCTCAAAAAACATCTCAATCCTTTAGTTTGTAATTAATGAGCATAAAGGAGAAGCCAGTTTTGGATTCTAAGGGGGGAAAATCATTAAATGCTTAAGGATGAAAAATATTTTATGTAATTCAAGATAGAATATCTGTGCCTTTTTCCTCTGCAGCAATATTTCTTTTCAAACATTTTCTTGGCCCATGACACGGCCAAAATGACAAAAGAGGCTGGATAAAAGGAAAGATCCCTGGAGAGTTTTCTCCTCCTAGAGAAAGAGCCTATGCAGCATTTAGGAACTAGGTGTTTTCCAGACCCTCGTCCCTCAAGGTGAGGTCCGCAGACCAGCAGCATCAGCGTCCCTGCGAAGCCTATTAGAAATGCAGATTCCCAAGCTGCACCTTGGACCTTATGGATAAGAATCCATATTTTAGGCGCGCCTGGGTGGCTCAGTTGGTTGAGCATCCAACTCTTGGTTTCAGCTCAGGTCATGATCTCAGGGTCATGAGATTTGAGCCCTGCATTGGGCTCTGTACTCAATGGGGAGTCTGCCTGAGATTCTCTCTCCCTCTCCCTCTGGCCCTCTTCCCTTTTAAAAAAAATCCACATTTTAACAAGATCTACAGGTGATTCATAAGCCCATGAAAGTTTGAGAAGTACTGGTCTTTGCTTCTCACTGTTGAGACATAGACGAGTGAGAAATTTTAGCTGCTCTGTATTAGCTCTTCTCCATCCCACTGCATGGTGACAGTGGTTGGAGCTTGGCCTTTTTGCCCCACTGGCCCCTTTCCATCATTCTTGAGATTCCTGCTAGAGAATTGGGCTCTTAACTATGTGTCAGTCACTTTGCTAAGCACTTCACATATATTAGGTTATTTAATCCTTGAAACAAACTTATGAGGTAGGGCTCTTAACCTCTGAATCTGGCAGATGAGGAAACTGAGGTACACAGGAGTCACTCGCCTAACGTCAAACAGCTTGTACATGATGAAACCTGGCTTCACACAAAGGTTATTCTGGCTCCAGAGCTTATATTCTTAAGCACTAACCACTACACTGTACTTCCTCTGAGTATGATCTGGATTCATGAAAACCCTGTTTGAAGTAGTACCTATGACAATTAATGGTAAGGAAGACACCATATCATAGAAATGACAAAGAAGTTCCAAAATATATTACAAGTATGAGGGGCATGTTGGGTCATGAGCTATTTCTTATGCTTGTCCAAATCAGTAGGTAGAATCCTAACATGTGTTAGAAACAGAGGCAGAAAAAAAAAAAAAAAAAAAAAAAAAGAAACAGAGGCAGAGACTGGAACTTACAGAGTTTATGTTGCTCACAATTCCAAGTAAATTTATTTTGACAGATCAGAAAAACCTAGTCTTATATTCATTTCGGTTCTGCTGCTGCAGACGTAGTTCTGTTTTAATACTGTTCCTATAAAATGCCAAGCCCCAAATCCCTTGGTTTCTCTGGATATATTTGGATACCCTGAGGGCACTTTATGGCATGGTACTCAGGGGTCATTTCATGGGACTGTTCTGTGGGATGAGTTCCCACCATATTCCAGGCCTTCATGGCTATAGGGGGTTCAAAACTTCTGGACATTTTTCATTTTCCAGGCTGTCAGATTATGAAATCAAGGAGCCGTGGCCTTGGTCTGATCAGCTTTCTCCATCCAACTCAGTAAAACCAGTCTATCCTCCATGTTAATAGGAACCCATCTACATGCTCATTGCCTCTATCAGTGAAATTAATTTCACACATTTGCAAGCAGATAGGAATGTATTCGTGTATGTTTGGGAGGGGGCCACTGAAAATACATTGTACCCCAGGCTGCCCGTGAGTTAAGCTGCTTTGGTCATGTGGGAGGTGGGGGTTGGCTGGTTGCTTGAGGAGGCAAATGGATCTACTTCCTGCCCCTCTGAGGTGGGATATACTTCCTGTCTCTTCTCTGAGATCTACTGGTCATCAGCACAATTCAGATTCACGGGAAATGGTGGTGTCGTACAAAGAGCACTACACTAGGACTTTGAAGACCCACTTCCGCCATGTCACTTAGTAGCTCTGTCAGCTTGAGTGAGTACTTTAACTGCACTGGAAACGGGGGTTAGTGATTCTTCCCTAAGGATTCCTGTGAGAATTAAATGAGGTCACCTGTGTGAAAGCCCTAGCATGATGCCTGCTACATTGTAAGTGCTCAATATGTGTTCGTTTGTCCCCTTTCTTGCAGCTGCTAAATTGGGAGTTAGGGTCTACTTTAAGCACAAGTTCACACAACTGCCGAGGTTTCTCTTCTGTCCTCCACCCCTTGAATTCATCCCCTCAAAATCCTCCCCTCCAAAACTTTTGGAGAAACTAGAGCGCATTCTCAATGTCGTGCCCTGGCTTTGCTTTCCTCTCATCCCAGCACCTGTAGTATGGATGCTTATGCTGATGTCAGTCCCATGGCCAAGAGTCTCAGCTGCCTGGAGTCCTGCACCCCTGACAGACTGGGCAGGAACAAAAGGATCAGCAGAGAGCTAGGCTGGCGGGGGCCAGATAGCTCAGGTGCTAATATCTCAGGGGTCATGTACGTGTATGTGTGTGTGCGTGCGTGCGTGTGTGTGTGTGTGTGTGTGTGCCCACGTGTATGTGTGTTTTAGGGGGAAACTATTGATTATCAGTACTAAAACATAACAATGTCACGAAGTACTTACCATATGCTAAGTGCTTTACATTCCTTTCTTCATTTATCTTCATAGCAGCTCTGCAAGATAGGTATTGTTATTGCCACTTTGCAAATAAAAATACTGAGGCTCTGAGAAGACAACTTGCTCCAAGTGATATACCTAGTAAGAAGCTGTGGCAGAGAAAATGCTATGTATTGGCCACGCTAGTTTCTCTTCCTGGGCAAGCAGGAAAATGGTATTTCCTCAGCCTCCCTTGTAATTTGGTTAGGGCCAGATGATGGTGTTTTAGCTAATGGAATTGGATGGGATCCACATAAGTCATTGCCAGGACTGGCTCCTAAAAGAGTCCCTCCAGGTTCTGCTTTCCCTACTACGATGACCTTGGAAGGCATACATTAGATGGCAGAGCTGCAGGATAAAGGAGGACCACCCTGCCCTTCGTAGACTTATGACATGAGCAAGAGCAAATCTGATTGGAGATTTGGGGGCTAGTTCAGTGACAGACTGGGTTTTGGAGCTATGTTGTTGGGACCCTAATGTTCCCACACACGGTGCTGTAGTCTCCTGATACTGACACTGATGACAGATGTTAGAGAGGGAACACAATGTGAAAAAGAGAAGAGAAAAGTAAAACTATGCTTTGGTTATGGAAAAATAATACTGATTACAATTATTCATGTGAATAATTACCCCTTAAAAATAGTGATTAACTATTGGTAAGCTTTATTTCACTTCAGAGTTGATTCTTTGTATATAATAGGTTTGATCAACAAGTAAAAGGCTACACCTAGTCTCATGCTCAGAGATATGTACGTGCTTGATGGCCATAGCTGTTCTCAGCACAACGGTCATGTTCACAACTTAAAAAAAAATTGGAATAACATGGGTTACAAGTGAACAAACATTAGGAGGAGCCCACTCTAAAATTCCTAGTCATAAGGATCCTTGCTCGGTGATCCAGGCTGACCCACGTAATGTGCATTTTACGCCATAACAAGATAATATTATACAGACACTCCGGAGGCTGTTAGAAGCAACCTCAGACTTAAGTGATACTTTGTTTTTAGTCACAAGTTTATTGCTAGATAGGCAAGTTTTTATCAGCTATTTGAGGTATCACAAATACCTCAAAAGACACTGTAGGTTATATGTTTTATATGGTATAAGCCTCTAACAGCCTTATAACAATCACCTGCTAGAAAAATAAATTGACTGGAATATTCCTGTTTGGTATCAGAAAACAGACTTTTTTTAAAGGCACTTAAACACAAGAAGGGTGTATTTTCAATAATAATAGCAAACTCATAAGGCACCTTCTATGGACATTGCTCTTTTAATTTTCACAAGCATCCTAGAAGGAAATGGAGGCCACAGAGACGTCAAGGAACTTGCTGGAGGTTATACAGCTTGTAAGGCGAAGAGCCGAGACTCGAACCAGCCAATCTGGCTCCAGAATCTCCTCGAACCCAGCCAGTCTGGCTCCAGAACCTATGCTCTTTAACTGCTCTATGCATGCTACTCCCTCCCTCTCAGCAACACTTATGTGGTGCTTACTGGGGGCTCAGCACTGGACTACTTACTTCTGTTCATTCTGTGACAAATCACTGCAGACTTTCACAGCCCTTATTCTGACCACGTTTCAGATTTAAACCCTAGGGTCAATATCTTGCTGCCAGAGAAATTAGAAGAAATTTGATGAACAATTCAGTAGGCAGACTGTTCCAACATAAGGATTTTGCGAAGAAGTTAACTTCTAGTTTTGGCAAACACAAATTATGAGTAAAAAGATAGGAACATGCCAGAGTTTACAAGAATCACAGGGCACAACATTTTAATGGGTATTATTCACTGAGTTTTCTGTGGGCCAGGTCCTAGAGTCCCAGATTTTATTTATATCATTATTTTGTATGTATCTCAAAATGATTTTAGGAAGTATATATCAATTATTTAGTTGACTATCAGATGCCATAGGTTGTAAGAGAAAAAAAATGTTGGTAAGGCACTCCATCAGTTGTAAGATGCATTCTAATGTTAAAATGTGAAAGAATGTGCATCTTAACTAATGAAATATGGCACAATCCCATATTACAGGTGAGGAAACAGACTTCATGAGGTTCAGTTGCTGAAGATCACCAGGGCTCACACCTGGGTTAGTCTGACTCGAAGCCCATGCTCTCAACTATTTGACGGAGTATGTCTCAGTCTGTGTTTACGCTGCATGAGGTAAAATTAAATATCTCTTTGTTGTTGTCCTTGTTAAATTAATCATTGATATGCTATAGATTGGTAACTGAAATCTCAAGGTGGCTTTGCAAGATTTGATCACCCAGTAAGATGCTTTACATTGGCCGAATGGGCCAAGAAAAAGAAACCAATTTCTACTTCATTTGTAGCTACGTAGACAGCTTCAACATGACAGCTTCCAAGTGACAATTTCTGTCTCTTTGTCCTAGAACTATCCCTTATTGTAGCTTATAATGAAAAATAACTTTTTTTCTCATATAAAATAAAATCTTTGTTTCTGAAGACATTGCTTGGCCTGCTCTTCAGTTCACAAACAAAATACAATTTCTCCTTTTAATAACTCAAGATGTTTCATAACTATGCCATGGTTTGAGATTTGAGAATGAGCAAACAAGACCACACGAAGCACAGAACAATTTCATAAAAATATTTTTAGCAATAAAGACCCACAAGACAGAGAAACAGAAAATGCATACGTACTCGACTCAGAATCCCATTTTGTTCCTTTTTTTTTCCAAGGGGCGACAGCAGCTTTAAACATTGAATTCCTCCTACATAGGACTATACATACACGCACAGTACACAACTTCAGTTCCTGTTCTAAAAGCACTATGAGCCATTGTTTTATGACTGTCTCTTGAGGCTAAGGGAAAATGTTATTGGTAGTCTAAAAGAATAGGTTTTAATATAGGCATTTAATTTTTTTTCCATATACTCCCTGATTAAAACAAGGTTTGCCCCATTTTCTATTTTTCTTTTAAAAACCCTCTTTACCCACATTAACAAAACAACTACTGACTATAGCTGTGACTTTGGCTTTGACTGCCCTAAGTTTAGATGCAACTTGGATCCATCTCTTGCACTGTGTAAGGGCATTGAGTGAACTTTGGCTACATTGACAACATTTAACTTGTAGTTATTAAGAAAAATTACTTTGTCCCCCAAAAGGTTAAACTGAATGATGATATAGGTTGTTGATCTATTTAGTTTTTAAAATTAGTTGGTAAGAATTAAAAAAGAAATGCAATTACGGCTCCTTAGCAATTACTGAAATAAAATATTTAAATCCACAAAAACGTGGAACAGTCAAGCAAAATTTATATACATATATATGAATTCAACTTATAAAAGTGGAGATTTGGGGCACTGAAAGTTATCACTGCCATTCAAGAGAATATTATTATTGTCTCTGGGCTACAGAAATAATATGCTCTTTATTTTTAAAAATCCTCAGGATACAGACAAATATAAAGAAGAAAATGGAAAACATCCGAACTTCCGAGATTGTTACAGTTCAGAGAGATCAGGGAAACTGCTAGGGAGTGGCAGCTTGTATTCAAACCCAAGTTGAACTAAAACCGCATGCGTTTTTTTTTTTTAACCATACCATACAGATAACCAACATTCATTATCACTTTGTACCGACTGCAGTTAGATCAACAAATGTAGTTTGGTTTGAATAAGACTGAATATGGAATATTCTGGTAAGACTACACCGACCTAAACACAGCCGGCAAAGAAAATGTGAAAATGCTCACACAAGTCGGAAGCCTGGGCTTGGGTCCAGTTGCTCACACACTAGAATGAATGTCTGAGTTGTGCTGGGATTACAGAGTCAGTTCTCATCTATTCAGTTTCGCTGACATGAGCCCTCACTATGCGCTGGATACTGTGTGAGGTATTTTGTAGACAACATTTCTTCCCAGTAACTCTGCAAGCTAGGTAGCACCTATTTTTAAGATGAGAAAAACGGGGCTCAGACAGGTTAGGTGGGTTGTCTTGGCAAATGGCAGAGCTGAGATACCTACCCAGGTCTGTGTGCCCCAAAGCTATGCTCTTACCATTGTGATATCCGAACACAACCTGATCCCCATCCTCATGGAACTTAGAGTCTGATAGGATAGGACATTAATTATGGAAATAACTAGAATGTAAGATAGAATACAAAAGAAACCATCCAAAGATAAAAACGGAGTATGGTGAGTATTCGAATGCCAGAGAGACATACCTATTAGGAGCTGGGAGTGAGGGGGATGGACAGCAGCAAAAATGGGAGAAGGGACTTCAAGAAAGGATAGAATTTCTGTAGATATGATGAGGGTTGGGTGGGACAAAGGTGAATCAAGAAGAGGAAGTAGGAAATCTGATGTGTTAGCTACATGTAAGGTATGAGTAGAAAGCAGGGAGAGATCAAGCTAAAAGGTGATGTTGGCTATAGCCCTGAAGGTTCGAGGCTCAAGGGGAGGAATTTATACATAATTCACCGGCAGTGAGGCTCCCTGGAAAGTCTCTGAGTGCAGAGAGACCTTAGGAAGATGAATCAGACAAGGGTGTGGAGAGAAAGTAGGCCCATTCACTAACAGTCAATTTCCTTGGTTTTCAGGGAGTAAGATACATATTATTATCCTCATTTTAAGGATGAAAAAAACTGAGGTTCACGAGGGCTAAGTAGCTTGCCCAAGGTCATAGTTAGTAAACAGAAGAGCCAGGACTTGAATCAAGAACCTCACTCTGTCCACTAAGACCTGACTACTCCAAGAGAGGTCTATGGACTGGCAGCACCACCCCCCTCCCAGATCCCTGACAGCTCATTAGAAATTCAGACATACTGAATCAGAATCTGCATGTTCAGGATGACGTATGCACGTGAAAGTACCAGGTCACATTTTCTTTTTTATAATGACCTATATAATTACAGGAAAAAATCATTCAGCTGACTTACACCCAGATGTCTGGGAGAGTACATTAGGTAATTTCCTTACACAATAGGTAGGAATCAACTAAGAAAAGAGGGCCTTCTGGATTTTGTTCTCATAGGTAAACCAAGTCAAGAATTCAAAAACTGAAATTGTAACTAGCTGTGTGGCCTTGGGCAAGCCACTTAATCTCTCTGAATTTTAGTTTCTTCATCTGCATAATACTTAGCCTATAAGAAGCAAATGAGATGGTATCTGTGAAAAAAGCTTGTATAATGGGAGACCATTATACACATATGAAGTGCTGTTATTAGAAGATAGAGCTATGAAGCACCTTATTTCAAAGAATAAAGAGGAAAAAAGAAGGAAGAAAAAAAGGAAGAGAGGGAGAAAGAAAGAAAGAAAGAAAGAAAGAAAGAAAGAAAGAAAGAAAGAAAAAGAAAGAAAGAAAGAAAGAAGAAAGAAGGAAGGAAGGGAGAAAAGGAAGGAAGGAAGGGAGAGAGGGAGTGAGGGAGAGATGGAGGGAGGGAGGGAGGGAGGGAGGAAGGAGGAAGGGTAAAAAGAAAGGCAGGGCAATATACACAAGTTTGCTGAAGGAAAACCAGCTTCACTGAGGCAGGGGCATGAAGAACTGATGAGTTAAGGAGTGAAGGAGTCCGAGAAATCTAATTCGTGTTTCACATAGGTGTTTCTGAAAATACAGAGACCGTGCTGCACATGGAATTGGAAGAGCAACAAGGGCCTGTGTGGTCTTGGCCCAAAGTAACAAACATAAAGCCATTAAAAAAAAAAGTCATGTAGTAATTAAAGGAATGAAAAACAGTTCATCTGAGGAAAAATTAGTATAGATTTTTAATCTTGGAGCAGAGAAGCCTACATAATGAATTAATAATGGAACATTTGTTACCAATTTATTGCAGTTACCACAGAAAATTAAGATACATTAACTGATTTCAAGCATGAGATTCTTTAGTGAGCCTACATAGTGAGGGAGGTTAGACACTGAGCACGTGAAAGAGAGATTATGGACTCCTCATCCTTAATTCTTGTGGCACATATTCACGGAGGGCCGACTACTTGCCAGACATTGGGTGGACTGCTGGGGCTCCAGAGTGTATAAAATACACTTATTTCTTCAATTAGGGAATAGTTCAGCAGAGAGAAAGATACAGGTCATTATAATCCAGGGTAGAAAGTAAAATGTTCCATAAGATAGCTATAAATAAGAGAGCATAGAAATTCGGAAGCAAGCAGGTGTTAACTTCAGATGGCAGAAGTATTAAGAAAGGTTTCCCGACTAAGGTACCGGGCACATTTTTAAACTGTTTTCCTCTGGTCTTCTAAGAATCATGGACCTGGACTAATCATCTGCTGAGGTTCTTTCCCATTCTGTGGTGCTGTGATGGTCGTTTATTAGGCTATGAAATAATCGATTACATTTGAATACATTTAGGACTGAGGAAAACCTCAACTATTAGGCAGCAGTGTGACCCTGGCGGTATTATGGCATCCCTTATCTGTGGAAATCTGTGTCCACATGAGATTAAAAAAAGAAACCAAAACCAAAACCAAACACTCAAATTAGTTTTAATTCAGTTCCACGACCAATCTATTGAGACATTAGTGTCAATTGACTCTGTTGGTTTGTTGATTCCATGCTGACAGCAACATATGTAGAGAATGCAGATGTACAGAAACTAATCCATCACCTGCCCCTTTCCCTCAAAAGCCCTGATAAATTAACAAAATATTTCTGAGGCAGGGGAGGGGAGGTAATGGATAGAGTATGTACCGGGCAGGCGGTTTGTAGGGATGAAGCTGGTAAAATTTTTTATGTGGGTCACCAGGAAAAATGTGGGGAAAAAGTGTCTTTGCACACATTGTAAAGTTTTGGCATATTCCATAAAAATCAGGTAAAACATATGAGATCTCTAGCATATGAGATCTGCTAGTCAATTATCCCACTTCAAGACTCAAAACCTTAGTAGCTTGGCAGGCGCAGAATAATGAAATCAGAAAACAAGTTGAAGTTCTTCTATTTTTGTAAGGGCTAAGACTAAGCAATACTCCTTGAGATGATTTTAGAAGAATTAAGTAATATTAGGCAGATTCAAGATTTCTATGGGTGGGGGCAAAATCCTTTAAAATTTATTAATAGAATGGAATAGAGTGTTAGCCAATCATTTTTAAATGCAATGTCACACACGTAATATATAAACTGAAGATTTTTTGGAGGGGTGTCAATCAATGCATAAGCTCTGGGTTTGCTGAACTTCTGAAGGACATGTGCCTGTAATTGGCCTTTCTAATTTCTGTCTTGTTAACAAGTATATAAATAAGAGAAGGCTTCAGTAATTGGCTCAGAGTTACTAATGAATTAATTAACTTCAGTCTATTTTACCTAACCTTTAATAATAAGAGTCCTTTTTTTTTTTTTTTTTGGTCTAGCAATAGGTCTGACAGACTGAGAAAACAGACATGCAGCAAAGCTCTTGAAAATTAATGAGAAACGAGGAAAGAATCAATGTACATTCTGCTTGCAGAGAACTGACACAAAAAAGACACAATAAACCATGAACAAACACAGTCAGTTTAAAAAATAGGTTAGAAAAAGTGGGCAAATTCAATTATAGAAGTAATTAGAAGATATAGGGCAAGGCTGCCTTTTGGGACTGTGCCAGAAAACATGAATTAATATGAGTGAATAGAAAGAGCCCATGTAGTAATTAAGAAGCAATCACCTATGGCAATGAGTACCTGAAAACAGGCTGCAAACTATTAATTCAGTGATCAAAAATATTTTTAGATGATTAATATGGCAAATTTATTTTAAAAGACTAATTTCTGGAAAGATATCAAGACAATAGCACACTATTTGTTCCTCTGGCATTTATATAGCTAATTAAATTTTATAATTTGCAACAACAGTCATTATTATCTGAAAACAGGAAAGGCAATATTTCGCCTTTTTTTTTTCATGGTGGTTCTAAAATCAATAAGTTAAATCCAGCTCCTGCAGTCCTCTGTAAGTGCCTAAACCCTGATTGTTACATTCTTTCAATGCATGTTTTTCTTATATGGCTGTGTTTCTATAATTTTAAGCATCTGAATTAATGTACATATCCTCAGAGGTTTTATATGTTTCCATACCTGGGCAGGGATTCCACACACTGTTTAATTTCAACACTATCAAATAAAAGCAGTTAAATGTACTATTTGTGCATCAAAGACTTTCCTACTTGGTCAGCAGAGGTCTGTTACTTCAGTGCACACCATTCCCTCCCCCAGAATACAAAGGCATAGACACGTTATGGTGAAGAGTGCTTTGCAACACACAGAAGGCTAATGGCTTCTGAAATAGGTGATTATCAGAGCCCCGTAGAGCAAGATGAGGGTCTGGCTGGTAATAAATAACCTCGCAATATGAATTATTCTATTTCCACAGCTTTAAGAAAAGCTACATTTCATTTGTTGATCAGAAAAGTCTGGAAAATGCTGTGTCTCTGGAAATAACAGGGAGCTACTAAAGCTAATCACTGTGTCAGCAGGGAGTTATTGAGCACCTACTAAGGGCCTAAGGTGCAAAAGTAAATCTTGAAATGCTAAGCTTGTAACAAATATTTGTGTGTGTGCGTGTGCGCGCATGCACGCACGTGTGCAATTTCCTTTTTAAAGTCAGTAAACAGAAACTCTTGTATGCCATGCTTTAGAGATGTTAGATTTTTAATTATTAATTTGCTCACGGATTATTGCTATTTTTGAGGTTAGGGTACACATTGCTGACGTACAAAACAAGATCGAAGTAGAAACTCATTGGGAGTCACGGTTGCAGAGGGCATGGAGATAAGAGTTGTACAGGTATTTGAGGAAAATAAAAAATGAGAGATTTTGACAAGATTCCAAATGAAGCAGATATTAGGACTGTCCAGTTCTTTCACTACCTGTTTTTCTCTCATTTTCTTAAAACGACCTGGGTGCTTTTGAGAAGAACACGTAAGAGAAGATCACCTCTAGCAGAGGGCTCTCATTCTGAATTTGCCTCGCGTTGTTAATTATGAAAACTTAGGTATGGCAATGGCAAACCAAGAGCTCCTCTAGCTATATGCTGACAATGACAGAGCCCCCCGAGAGGCAGGCAATTGGGAACTAGTGAAGTGAGGACAGCTTAGAGGTGTGGGGGCTGAGAGGGGCTGCCAGCTGAACAGGACCCACTCACCATGAAATGTTAATGTGTCAATGAAGGGGAAAAGCATGAATGAACCACAAAGAAACTGAAAGTGACTCAGCTGGTTGGAGATGGAATTTGGGCTCTTTGCCAAGCTAAGGTGTTCAAGGGCACATACCCTAACGCCGAGGGAAAGAAAACAGGCTGCCCCTGATTTTAGAAAGAGATAATATTTTGAGGAAAGAAGACAAAGGCTCTTTTCTCCAGAAATAAACTTCCTTCCTTTTTTTTTCTTCTTTCCTTCTTCCCTTCCTTCATCCCACAAACATTTTCTGCGTTCCTACTTTTTGCCAGGCTCGAGGTTAGGAATGGAGCAAGAACTCGAGAGGGAGAGAGGGGTATGAAGATAAATGAGAAACAACCCCTCTCCCAAAGCTCCTATTCTCGAGGAAGGACAGGTATAGGTAGATGTGGGCAACTATAATAAAAGATCGTGAAATAAGTTGCAAAGGAGGGGAAGAGGTAAGCTGTAGAGGGAGAGCAGAGCAAGGGGGCAACTAGCTGGGGGCTCTCGTAGATCAGAAAAGGCTTTCATAGAAGAGGTGGCAATTAATTATGCCTACTTGAAGAATCATAGGCAGAGAAGGAAGGAGAATTTCAGTTGGAGGAAACTTTCTCTTCCCCTACTGTCATCTCTAAACATCTTCTTTTCCAAATCAAATTATTTCAGGAAAACAGGAAGACAACACACCCATGACATATGCATGTGAGAGTGGTAGTTGTATGTGGTGGGGAGAGATGAGGAGAAAGATTGGCTTGTATGGGGATTTCTCTAGAGTTTAGAATACATTCTCCTCATATATCAAACATTTGCCTCCTCCAAGTTAGCCTTTTTTTTTTTTTTTACATACTCTTCTTTTTCATTATTTGAATGATATTTGGATCTTGTTTGGTTGGAAAATGTGATCTTCCAATAGCTTTTATTTTTTTTATAATTTTAAAAATATTTTATTTATTTATTTGAGAGAGAGCGAGCGAGCACACATGCACAAGTTCGAGAAAGGGCAGAGGGAGAGGGAAAGAGAGAATCTCAAAAAGACTCCCCTCTGAGCATGAAGCCCATCATGGGCTCGATCTCATGACCCTGAGATCATGACCAGAGCCGAAATCAGGAGTCGGATGCTTAACTGACTGAGCCACCCAGGAACCCCTCCAATAGCTTTTATATTTTATGTTTGATGGCTTTGTCATTTTTGCCAATGATAAGTCCCTTATTCTAACTCGTGGCTTGAGGATTCCTGTGGATTGTACTGTATTCATAATGCATTCAATTATTCCTGTTTTAACGTATCTTTTCCTTTTCTCATTAAATAAATACTTAAGTACTTACTATTTGGCAATATCCTGCTAGGCACAGTTTGTTCTTTCCTTGCTTCTAGCTTCGAAATGATGCCATTTCCTCAGTGCTGAACATCAAAGCCAATCTTGTTCTTAACTGAAATTGGTGAGCCGGACTGGTCTATCAGTTCTTAAGATGTTTTCAAAGAAAGGCTATAGAGACCAGCCCAGTTAAGGTAACTACAACAGGCTTATCTACAAATGGAGAAGAATTTCAGACTGGCATGGGTCAAAAGTTTCCTACATACAAATCCAGGCTTGTTTACCAGATATGCAAAATCTAGGTCTCCACATCTCTCCAGAGGCTAAGAAAGGAAAAGTAACTATCATATATGAACATTAATTCATTCACTGGATTTTTAAGTACTCTGCTAGGGACTAGGGATACGAAAATGATTAAAACATGAGTCTTGCCCTTAAGGAACTTACTCCCTCAAGAAGTAGATAAGTCAGATAAGTAAATCAATTATTATAATATAGCTGTGATAAGGTATAAAAGTGCAGCATGCTATGAGAGCACAAAGGAGGGATATCTAAATTAGATTGGGACAGTGGGATAAGAGGATAAGATGCCAGAACTGAGTTTTTAGGAACAAGAATTTCATTAGCTGAAGAAGAGGACCAAAGGAAGATGATGTATAAAATGGCACAATGAGCTTGGGAATGTCTTTTTTGCAGACATACAAAGTATTGGCTCCATATTAAATAAAAGAAGGGTGGGATGGTCAGACAGACCAGGCTAACACAGACCAGGCTCTCTCTGAGGTTTTCTGTTCCTTGACTCATTTCTTTTTTTCCTAACTCCTTTTTCTTCCACCCAGAGTTTTTGGATAGAGCCATATAGACAGTCTAGTCTGTGGACATTTCAGAATTTGAAAGCTCCTGGCCTAGAGAATGCTGTTGGGGTATGTCCAATGGGCATTCATGCTAACAACCCAGGTGAGAGCACAGAAAAATAGCAATGGATGAGACACATGGTACACATGTGTGCGTCTCGTGAAGTTGTTGACATCTATGGAAATGATTCTTTTCTTTATGCCAATATTTTCTTTTGTCTGAATTTAGAGTCTTGATTGAATGAATAGGCAGCTTGTTGCAAAGACCTCAACATGTTTTCTAGCCGGGCAACATCAAGAAATGGCACCAAGACAATTCTCAGGATTAAACGTTTATTAGGAATGTCCACTCCTTTTATGAATTCTCTGCCTAGCTAACTCCCACTCATCCTTCAGGAATAAGCTCAAGTGACTTTTTTTTCCCCCTGAGAAGTTTTGTCTGATATTCTGTGTTAGGTCGTGTCCCTCTATACATGCTTTCCTAGTACCCTGCAATTTTCCTTTGCAGCACTCAATATGACTCTGATTAAATGCTGAACTTCATAATTAATGCTTTCACATCAGACTCTTTAGGTAGGATGTTCGCTGCATGAGGACAGCAACTCTACAGTGCCTAGCAGCATTCCTGGTTCATTATAGGTGCTCAATAAATATTTTTGGAAATGACTCATTTTACTCGTTATCCCAATTTGCATACAACTCAAAAACAACAAATTGCAATGCAGCAGAGCTGCTACGTAAAACCAGGTTTGTAGATCTGAGAGATAACCGGAACTCTCAAAGTCTCTCAGAATGGACATGGGCTTCTCGGAGAGTTCAAACAATGGCACTAGGTTATCTCCTCTTCTTGTTTTCCCTGGCCTCTCCCCATGGGCATTTTGGCTCAAAACAAATCCAGCATCTTCCCATTCATCTGTGTCAGGGCATCTTTATTGTTGCAACTTACTTTCCTCAGGCCACAGCTTCCTTCATTACTGAGTGCCAAATATGCTGGTCACCACGCCAAGCACTTGGGATAAAAACATGAAAAGGCATTGACCTTTTCAGGAAAGCAGCAGGCAGCCATGGGAGGGGCAAGGCTGGAGCAGGCGTCCTCAGTCTCCAGAGAACCACTGCCTGTAATTATGTCACAAGAACACTGCCCTTTTAGCTTAAAGGATTTGATCTCTGTTAAAATGCCTATCACCCCGGAAATCATAACTATTTTTAGCTGTTACCAACCACTTTTACCTTCAAATGAATGAAGGATCTGAGAGCAGGTTTTGGCCCAGAGGGTAGAGGGACAG
Source organism: Halichoerus grypus (assembly GCF_964656455.1). Taxonomy (NCBI): domain Eukaryota; kingdom Metazoa; phylum Chordata; class Mammalia; order Carnivora; family Phocidae; genus Halichoerus; species Halichoerus grypus. The sequence goes on from NC_135712.1 coordinate 83,499,445, forward strand.
GGAATAAGGCTGCTGGGAGGGAAAGGGAGAGGGACAAGACATGCCAGTAAGCTGGGAAGGGTTAAAGAAGCAGCAGCCACAGCACCTAACACGTAATAGACGCAAGGCGGTGCTTGATGAGTCCATAGAAGATAAACTGCTTTCTTCAAATTGGTCGAGGGCTTGTCCTACCTTAGACTGCGTCTTTAGGTAGCTAGCGATTTCTGGTTGAAAAAAAGTTTGCAAAATAGGAAACAGATGGCTCCAGCTATTTAGAGTTGATGTCAATCCCATGACACTATCCCACTCTAGGGTTTCAGAGGGAGAACATATAAAACGTACTTTTCTTTTCCTTTCCTACCACTACGAATTCAAGAGGATTTCCATTTTCAGAAATGTTATAACAAGGACATATATCCAGTTTCCAAAGGTTTCATGTGATCTTGAGCTTAGATGTATATGCTGGGTTCTCTTAGCTATTCCAAACGCTTTTTTTTTTTTTTTTTAAATCAAAGAAACTCCAATGGACTTCTTAAATTGGTCATGAGAACTAGTGATGATGTTTCAAAAGAGGACACATACCATACCGGTGTCTGAATACTAAGATTCTTTTCTATGTCTGTGAGTATAATGCTTGCTTACACATACTTGCAAAGAACACAATTAGCATACTAATTTGATTCTCTACCTAAAGAATGGAAGATTCTTTTGACACAGACAGCTGTCCATGAATAGTGAGGGTGACCCTTGGTCAGTTTTCCATCTGTCTTAGAGTAAATGTCCAGACTTAGACATACATTAGCCGTATGACCTCAGGCAGCCCTCTTACACTGCTGTTTATCAGTATCTTCATCTGTAAAATGGAGGCACATCTAAAACCTGCCTGACGGGGTTGTAATTAGGATTAAGTCAGTACTTTGCTCACAATAGACAGTCCATAGTATTTTTTTTAAACTCTGCTCTGAATCTGTCTATTCTGAGGAAGTTTGTAGTAGGTCCAGGACTCTCTACTTTGACCTGCCTCTAAAGAGAGAGAAGTAGAGAAAGGTTTTACTGAATCAGGTCTGAGAGAATTCTATAGCTGTGGCAAGTCACCACTTCTCTTGCCCTTGACTCCCAAGGGTATAGGCTTCAAGGACAGATGCACAGAGAGCGGCAGGGAGTGACTACTGTCTGGGCATGTGTTAGGCCCATCGCCAGTGTCCCCGGCAGCTCTCAGAATACCAGGCTGACAAATCTAAATAACACCAGTTATAACTGTATGATCACAATTCCTGAATCTCTCCCTAGACTCATCTCCCTCTCCCATCCTTTTCCCTTCCTTAGGCTAGTGGTTCTCAACCTTGGTTACACATTGGAATCATCTGTGGAGCTTTAAAATATTGATGCCTACGTCCCATTCTTAGAGATTCTGATTTAACTTGTTCAGGATATAGTATCACTATTGGCCGTTTTTTAAAGATTTTATTTTAAGCAATCTCTACACCCAACATGGGGCTCAACCCCACAACCCCGAGATCAAGAGTCACACACTCCAATGACTGAGCCAGCCAGGCACCCCCAGTATTGGCCCACTTCTTTATTTATTTAAAAAAAATTTTTTTAAAAGATTTATTTATTTATTTGAGAGAGAGAGAGAGCAAGCGAGTGAGATAAGGGGCAGAGGGAGACGGAGAGAGGATCCTCAAGCAGACTCCCTGCTGAGTGTGGAGCCTGACATGGGCCTGGATCCCAGGACCCTGAGAGCATGACCGGAGCTGAAATCAAGAGTCGGACGCTTAACTGACTAAGCCACCCAGGCACTCCAATTTTGTTTTCAATGTAAAGTCCAAGTTAACACATGCCAATAACATCATCAATAAAAAGACAAACATTTCATCATGGCACATAAAATGAATTTTATGTTGTTAACAGTATTTGGTATCTTAAGCTTATTTAAATCCTAGTTTAATGTAAACACACTCTGTCTTGCCCTTCCCCATAAATCTGAGGCTGTTGAGCCCATCAGGTGTGAGGGGCACCAGGCTGAAAGGAGCAGAGCGGTACCATGCGGTCCTACCATTTGCACAAAGATTCCTAAGAACCAGAGTTGATTCAGAGTACCCTCTCGGACCTTGCGTTAGCTTCAGGAATCTAAGCATCTCTTATTATCTATTAGTTCTGCCAGTTTGGTTGCCAGTGTCATGAAGTGGATGTTTTTTAACCCCAGTGTCATGAGACTCTGGTGTGTCATCGTCAGCTGTGATTGAGATATGTTACAAGAAATGTGAAATAGGAATAAAGCTCTGGGGTTTCCACACAACCTATTTAAGAATGAATTCCAGCAAGCTCAGGGTTATCCTTATAATAGCACTGCTTTCACTTGCTTGCACCCAATACACTGTCCTGAACGAGGGAACATGGAGGAGCTACAATTCCTATGAGGGACTATCATTTGACATGAGTGTCCCCGTGGAACAAAGGTTGGGGGTTTGCACAAACCAACCTCCCAAGTCAAAGAAGTTCCTCACTGGGCCTCAAGATTGCAGCAGTGCATACTAATGGGGGTGAGGGGACAGCGGGACAAAGGGGCCTCTCTGTGTTCTGGTGCCCGGTCTCTTTTTTGGGGACAGAGAGGACCTTGTTTTTTTACATCGGAGAGGGAAGCTTGTTTACAAGGTCACATCTTAAGCCATCTCCGAACTGAACATGGAAAAAAGATCTTAAGTAATTCTGCCAATCTCTTCTTATCACAAAAGATCAGTTTATAAACATGTCAAGTGTAAACACAATATTTTTAGGAAAAATAAGGACAAAAGTATTACATATTTGGGGGGGGGGAGATTCTACTGATACTTGGAGTAACTATGATCCAACCAGTAATCTTAATGTCTTCTGCTGAGTTTGAAGGAATGGAGTACTTCATTTAGGTTTTTTTTTTTTCATTTGCTAACCAAACTTGCTAGTTGCATAAAAAGAGAAATTACCAGTTGGGTAATTTAGACCAACACTTTGATTTTTTTTTTTTTTCCTTTTCAAGGTTCCTGAGCAGAAGTGAGAACAAGGTTTGATGATGAGGCTTGGAGAAGGGAGAAGGGCCGGGGAGAAATATGGTAAGCACTCAATAAATGGTTGTTGGTAGTTGTTATGGTGGTGATGGGATGGTTAACAAATCTTTCCTAAGAAATGCTTTCAAAGCTGTGAAGTGCAGAAGGGAACATCCTACCTTGGTTTTCATGAGTTCTGAGCTATTTTGAATATTAATTATGACTTTTTGTGCTTAGAGTGATTTTTTTTTCTAGTAAGGAATTTTGAAGCAAAAGAAAGGAAGAGGGATTTATGAAGCACTCAGTATACTCAAATTGAAAGTGAACCTTGTTTTTAATTTTCCTTGTTTATAACAAATTACTTGTTATATATTTTAGTGCCTCAATTTTCATTTCAACCTTTCAACTTATTAGTGAGTAATAAACATGGAGTCCTTGAAGTTAAACGGACAAAGTGTCAAGTAAATTTAAGATCTTATTTTGTTATTTTACAGTACGATGGATCAAATTGGGCAAATACACTTAAAATATATTTAGAAGATTAGATTCCTCATGGTTATTTGGCAAATGAAGTGGAGGGCCACTTCCAGACTTCAAGCCAAAGGGTGATGGGCTCCTATTACTATCTATTATTAGTAGTCATAATACTATTAGTAACAAAGAGTCTCAGAAAATTCATAGATGATAGTTCAAGAATGAACTGCTTACCAAGAGAAAGTCAGGAATATTTGGGGGGGGGGATGCTTCCTTAACCTTTCAAAGCAGCCAACTCCCCTGACTTCCCACAATCCATTCCAGAGGGCTGCTTCCTGAGGCTGAATTCTGCAAGGGGCCTATCTGACACGTGGCCTTTGTCGCACTGCTCACGTTGACCGCCGTGCTTTCCTTTCCCTCCATCTCTCGCTCTTTATATTACACTGCCATTTATTTCACATTGCTTTTTATTTCACACTGACCCTAGCCTTTTGGTGCCAGTATATGAAATCTCAGTTTTTCATTCTGTAGATCAGTTCTGGGTCTGCGGTCTTAGATCCATCACTTTTTAGTGAGCTTTTATGTCACTGGAGACAGCTTTGCATTTTAATAAAGTTTCCAATCCTCTAAGGCCCTCTCCCCTGAAACAGCTCCAGCTCCCCAGGGCTGCTGAAGGGTTGAGCAGAGAGAGTAGAAGCTTTTGTGGACAGTGACGCTGGTGGCAGATAACTCCAGCTGTCATTACAAGATCATCTAGATAAGGAGGGGACAATCAAGTAGGGCTTATGGTCCACTTGAGTTTTTCTGATTGTAAAACCAGCCATTTTTCAATTTAAATAATTTAAGGATTCCAGCTTCTCTATACTCTAAGGCTCATTGAGCCTCTTATTAGCTGTTTCTCCAGTTCAAGAGGTGGAAGGGAAGAGTGCAGATTTTTTGTTATTGTTAATGCACAGCAGTGGGTGGTGGTGTGCAAATAAAAAAATAACCTGAACAAATTTGAAGAGAAGAGAGAATAGAAATCCATACAAGTAAACATACATGATTTTAAAAAGTTAATTAAAAGGCACAAAAAGGACAAGTACTGCGTGGCCTTCCATATTATCAATAGGCAAATGACAGAGAGGAGAATGAATTGGAAAATGGATTCCCAGCTAACTAGAAAAAGGAAACAGACTAACATAGCTCTTAATTTTAATTTGAAAATCCCAAATTCTCTCCTAAATCCTTTCCTCATCATATTCTGATAATGATCTTATCTCACACTGTTCCCATTGAAGGAAAGCTGGGACGGGCGGGAGAGAAAGAGCAAAATGAAGTTGCAACGTCCCAGAGGATTCAGCTCGGGACCCACTTAGAGAATCACCTGGGACACATCGATGTCAGCACATACAGCCAGGAAACCATAGCTGCCAAAAGGTCTTCCTTGTCTCTCTTCCTTGTAAGCCTCTTTTTTTTTTTTTTTTTCAATTTTGCACCCTTCTCTTCTCAAATCTCTGTGACCAAAGGCCAGTAACCTTTACCACATTTCTTTTCAAGTGGTATATACAGGAATTAGCCTGCAAGTCACTCACTTCCATACGAGAGAATGGGACATGAAGGCACTGTCCACCAAGAAGGTGGGGCTTTTCCTGAAATTTTCAGGAGTATCTTTTGGACCGTATCCAATTGGTCTGTAGAAGTATTCTAGGGATGGGACAGGTCTGGAGAACCAAGCAATGTCCATGCCTGTGGGCTGGTCTTTTCTTTTCTTTAGGAGACATGTACTGCTCACATGAAGGCACAGATTCCCCAACATAAAGGTCAGAGCCTGAGAGAGAAGGTTGGATAGCTAATTAGAGAAAATATTTCCTGACAGAGGTAGGACCCATGGTTACTACCACGGGTTGAAGCTGATAGAGAGATACTCTTTGAATTATTAGAAAAATAATGATGACATGCAGACCGCTGATCAGTCTTCAGTTGACACTGGAAAGAAATCTTGTGTGGAAGGTAAGTAACATCAATAGCTAAGGAGTTACACTAGGAGAAAAGACCAGGAAACACTGTGTTTTCTTTTCCTCCTTCTTCCCTTGCTTTCTTTTCTTTCCCATTTCTCTCTTTCTAAACAAGAGAAGGCCATCTTTGGATTACTAGTGAATTATCATTGAATATTGCTGATGCATAAGTAGATCTCAGGCAAATATGGGATATCTCTATTCAAAGAGCCAACTGTAAACTTCTAGACTGGTGTTCCGCTCTCCCTGCCCGCCGCCCACCCCCCACCCCCATTTTAGAATTAGGGAAAACAAAACAAACAGCCAGATAAGCTGAGTGCCAGAAACAGCAAATACTGCTTTTGCTCCCTGTATTTCCTTTTTCTTTTTTAGGCAATGGAATTGTAAGCTCTGTAAGGTCAGGGGCCCTGATAGATTTACCCAGTACTGTATTCCCAGCATTTAACACTGTGCCTAAATATTTGTTGAATGATCCAACTAATGGGATATCCATTAATATCCTATCCACAAGATGTGGATAAAGAATTGGTAAATCAGAGCCATAAATAACATAAAGATTGCCTTACAGCTCTCTCTCTCTCTTGATTTAACCTGCCAAAGTTCTATTAGAGGAGAATATTCTAAAATGTGTTCTACAGAACATTAGCTCTGAAGAATAAAAATCAATTTTTTTTTTTCAAAAAAAGGTGGGGAGAGTCTATGGAAAATTAGTTTGGGATACTCTGTATTATACAAAGTTCAAAGAGATCTTTACAGTATGATCTCTCAGAGTTTTTCAAATACAAATTTTCCCTGTGAATTTCCCAGGGAGGGACATAGCTTGCTACATTTCCAAAAATTATTTGACGATGTTCCTCTTTTACCTGGCACAGGTTACAGTAACAGTATTCCATAAAACATGTCTTGAGGAAAGTAGCATCTTAATTCAGCTTTACATTCTTTAAATTATTTCTCTCGGATTTAAGTCCTAAGTAATTTTTTCCACTGAGAAAGATACCACCAGGTATAACAATGTAATGTGCGGGTAGTTATCACTACTGAACTTGACATAAAAAATAGTTACAAAGGTTAAGTTGTATGTCATGTAATTTTTTAACCACAACTAAAAATTAAGAAAAAATACTCCCTAAATATTATTTTACTAAGTAATAAGTAAGTCAATATTTTACCTAAGGGCTGTAATGATGCACCCAAATTTAACAGTATTAAATGGCTTGGTTTTGGTCTACAACATGCTGCTCAAATGCATTTACCACCTAGATACTGTATCTTCCACAGCATCTTGATTTTGAACATGGAGCTATGGATTTCTTAGTGTGTGTTTTTAGTAATCCAGCCCAGGATGACTACCTAAAAAGACCTGTGACTGTATGTATAGGGAAAGTTTATTATAGTTTAGTAGAGTGAACTTGGGACTATGAGACAAGAGACTAGGTTACAAAACTGACATTGTCACTGACTTAGTAGGCCAGTGAACGCTGCTTTCCTTATCTATAAGATGGCCTCAGTCAGCAATTTTTTACTTTTTTGCCTCCAACATGAGATTCCCTTCTTCCGTGGAACTTTAATAGTCACAGCGGGTAAAAGCAGAGATGCTCTGGTCTCGAGGAGGTGGAGGCCACTGAGCCTCCCTTCCCCCATGGCCCTGAGTATCCCCAAAGAGGCTAAGAGCTCAAGGTAACACAGTTTGAAAACCACAAAGCTAGCTAATCTTTAGGATTCTTTCAAAGTCTTACTTCTGCCACCAGGAGTTAAACTGCAGTAGAAAAGAATGTTTGTGTGTCCATATTAAAGCCTCTAATTTTATACCGACCCACAGAGAATTCAGCTCTTCTAGAATATAGAACCCTGCCATACCATAATGTGGCAAGCACCTTTTGAATGTCAACATTTATTTTATATTAAAAAATAAAATAGAAAAAATATTATCAGAATATACTCCTCCCTTATTCCCTTTATGGATACATTTCAAGATATAGACTTGATGGTAAATTAAAATTGAATGCAAATATTGTCGCTGAAAAGTTGCCCATTTATATGGTTTTCTCAGCCCCTCTTAGTTTTTAATGGGCAAGGTTTTGCTAAAAACAAAAAGTGTTAATTACATAAATATGCGTATTCTTTTCAAAGCATTACACTATATTATGGTTAAAAAACAATAGAGAAATGAATGCAAAACTATTTCAACAAAAACACTGCTTCTTGAGCAGCCTTTAAAATTATGACATGTTTACTGGGAAAATGCATTACTCATGACAGGGTTACAAAAGCAATATTAACCTTCTTGAAATTTAATAGCAAAGTCAGACATGTAAAAATCAGTACCAGACGTGGTAATATAACTACTTTTGTTAAGATTGTACATTGGATAAAACAGATATTTAAAGCTATATTAAGATGTGGGTAAATAAAGAGTCCGTTAGAAGATTCCCAACACACAAGCATCACAACTAAAATCATCATGCAGATTGTTCTAAAGATAGCATCCATGGAAATAAAAAACTGCATGCTTTCTTTTGCTCCTGTTATTTTGGGCACTATTGCTTTTGCAATTTTGTACAGGGTGTCAGAAATTAAATTTGCCCTTAAAGATACATATGTCTATCTTTTGGGGCAGGCATTTGCTACATTGACAAGCTACCAAACGCATTCATTGTATCTAATGTGTGACTAATGAGTGATTGTAATCTGTAATCAAAGAGGATGTTTGCTTCTGCAAAAAAATATAATTTACCCCAAAATAGCATTGATAATAAGCCAAGAACTGAAAAGTAGTGGTTAAAAATGTGTGATAAAATATAGACTATAAAATTGCACTTATCATCAAATGCAAGTTTGATTTACAAAATAATTTTTTCCAAAATTTATCTTGTTGCTATAGTTTTATCACATAATCCATTACTTGCCTAGTCATGTTTAAAAGAGACTCACGTTTTAAATTATTTTATTGTTTTTGTTTAAAAGGGGTTTGCACTTTAAATTATTGTTTTTGTAACCCTAAGATATTTCATTAAAATCTCTCAAGGAGGTTTTACTTATTTTAGAGAATGCAAGCTTGAGACATATTAAAAAAACAAAGGTCAAAAGTCATAAAGGATAATAGCTGATGGTTTTGATAATGCTAATTATATATTACTGAGAAGAATGGTAGAGAAGGAAATATGAATACTAAAGAAAGATAAACATCCCAATGCTGGATTTAAAAAAAAAAAAAACAATGAAAAAAACTCTTAAAATGTCTTTGTACTTCACTGTCATAATTCAAAGACATAATGAAGCCTGAATTAAAAATGTCAGTTTCTGTGAATGTTGATAACTTGGTTCTTTGTTGGGCAAGTCAAAATGTGTCTGTTTGATAGGCAAAAATGACAGACTAAAAATGGGAGAAGTTGGATCTAAAAAAAGAAGCACACACATGCACACATGCATGCACGCACGCACACACACACACACACATACACACACAGGACTTTAAAAAAGGTCCATAATGTACTTGAAGGAGAAGACCTGTAGGGTAGGAGGCAATATCTTTAGGAAGTCACCGAGCAGCACTAAAAGGCAGTGTCCATGGCCAATCAAAACGATTTCTGTGACTGCTGGGGCTCTTGCATCTCCGTCTTTACACTAGACTGGAAACCCTTTGTACTAATTACCAGACTGTACCAGATTTTCTGGTTCAGTTCAATCCTATAATTGACTGACAGTGATGGGCAAGGAAGGGGAAAAATTCAAGCTCACCACTGCAAGCAGAGGGTCAGAAATGGTTTCACAGAGAGCTGGTCACAGCCTGGCACTAAAAGCAGGGTTAAGCAAGCATCATCAGCATTTTCTTCTAATTCTCAGGTTAAAAAGGAAGTGAGGAAGAAAAAACAGCAGTCCATGACTGCTCTCATCTCACGGACCAATTCTTAGCGTGCGACCATTTTACATAAAATGAATGGAGAATAGCTTCAAGTATAAATGGCAATGTTAGATGTCACTGATTTTTATTTTGCTTTGGGGAAGTAGGTATATATAGGTTTGTCTCCAGAACTCAAATAGGGTTATCTTGCTCAAGTTCAACAGTCTTTTTTTTTTTTTTTTTTTAACAGAAACTGGGAAAAACAATGCTGCTATTTCATTCCTAGGGCTGAAAAATCATTAAAGTGCAAGGCAAATTTAGAAAGCTTATGGCCAGTTGCATAATCAAAATGAAGCATTTGAAGCCCTTAGCATCATAATCCTCACATCCTTTGCTTGTTTTAACTCACTGATTTGGATTTACTGTGTGTCCCTAGTACTAAAATGGTCGTCCATGAATCCATACTTCTTAAAGTGAAAGTCTGAATAATAATTTACTTGAACTTAGAGTTACTGCATTAAAAAAAACAGAACACATTGAGCACCGGATTAAAGACTTAGTCGGCTGCCCATCCTTTGTTATTTACTTAGAACTGTTCTCCACCCACTTTATTTCTAACCAAAAGAGCAACTCTAGCTTCAGCTACACCAAACATTAAAAACACAGGTGCCAGAAACAGGGTCAAATGGGAACTCAGGCCATTCGGGAGGCAAGTGAGCATTATGTACTATCATGTTGAGGTCAATTGACTTGAAATGTAATCACAGGTTAAGCCCCTTTTCTTTCCAGGCTAAAGAGTAAGCAACACCTGTGCCGGCAGCAGCTCACACTGCACTTGACATAGCAGCCAGTTCAATTTTTAGTTACAAGTCAATTACTTACTGGAACAGAAAGGGAACATTTCATTCATTCCATGGATGGCCACTTTTCCGGAGAAACCTGTCAGGCTTTCTTTCTCCAAAAAAAAAAGAAGAAAAGAGAAGAAAAAGTAAAAGTTAAAAATAAGTGATATGATGCAAAGTTCTAGGGCTAGGCCAGCACACTACAGCAGAGAAGTGGTGCAAAGAGCTTACCTTCCAAACACTGAACAGAGCTGTCTTGGAAATGAGGCCTATCCCGGCTGATAAGTCCTGGGATTTTCCTCATCAGAGAATCAAAACAGGTGAAATGATAATAGGTGCTCTACACCTGAGGAGAGGACCAGCTGACTGCATGAAAGGAGAGCGCAAATGAGTAAACTGTCTTCCCCCAGCTACAGTCAGCCCTTGTGCAAGGGGAGTTTCAAACGCACTGGCTATAGACTTTTGTCCAAAGCTGTGGTTCTTTTTTTTTTCTTTTTTTTTTCTTCTTTCTTTCTTTTCTTTTCTTTTCTTTTCTTTTTTTTTTCTTAGTGAAGCTAGATTAGTTCATACAAAACTCAACAATACAGCACTGAAACCCATTGTTGATATTCAACATTTTTCACATAGCGGAACAGAATAGACAATACGGTATCTAGGAAACCATGGGCTGGATTACAAACTGATGATATCTCATCCTTCTGGGGGCCTGTAATCCTTTTTATTACCTACCACAGTAAAAAAAAAAAAAAAAAAAAAAAAAAAAAAATCATCACTGTGTGTGGGGGGAACTCTCTCAGAATAAATCAATAACATTGCTACTCTTAGGAAAATAGGATAAATTAAAATGAAATCTTGCTTATAACACTAAATCTCAAAGTGCCATTTGCGCATTTGCCTTTTATGCAAGTTAATGATTTTAAAACTTATGCTAACGTTTATGTGAGCTGCCAGACGTTTTAAAAATTAAATTATGTGTAGATGTTTGCTTAATCGTATCCAAAATTAATCTGGACTTTCAATTTCTTATGAGAAATACTTGGAAAGTTATTTATTTTAAAGTGCCCAATATTGAGACTAAGGCATGAATACTAAGTAATTTTCATTAATTTGCTCTAAAATACATGTCTTGGGTTACTGTAAGTTATATTTATTTCCTCCATTAAGAACACACTGAAATTCAAGATTTTCTGAGCTTACTTACCTGATACCCAGCTTAATAAAACAAATTTTTCATTTTTTTAAACCCCATGCCTTTTTTCATTTTTCATTTTTTAAAAAATGCATTTCCTGATTATGTATAACCGCAAAGCCATTCTTTACAAGGAAGTTATGCCTATTAACCTTTTTGAAAATCTGGTCCAATCCCTTTTATAACGCAATCCAGTTCCCATAGTTTTCTTAAGCCTACAAATGGTCTAGGTAGCCACAGAAGTGATTGTTCCTACCAGTTTCTTTTCATCACTTCTGCAATTGACCAATTGACAACTGATTGATGGTTATCTTTTCACTTCAACAATGAAAGAAATTACCATCACTATAGCTATGTACAGTAAATGCCTCCAGAGTAAATTACATGATTCTAAAATTCTCCTTAGCTCACTTAGTAAAACATCAACACAAAAAAGTTTCTTTTTGCGCCTCCTTTCCTGTACCACAGATTTGGCCTTTTCTGTCAGCTGCAGAAAAAGAACTTGACAGCTTCTTTAAAAAGAGGAGTATAAAGGAACTTGAATAAAGGATGGCACTGGGCCTGTCTCAAGCAAGTGGCCATTCTTTGCACTTGGAAAAAAATTAGGCATGTGAGCACAGATAAGCCCTATAAGAATACTCTAAAGACTATTCCCAGTGACCTTGAGAGTCTATTTCCTTCCTTAACCATTCCTGAACATTAGGGCAACGACATAGATCCTGAACACGGATTTGCCAACTTATTTTGAGTAGGTGTTGTTTCTCGTTGGAAAGAAAACATCCTTAAATTTTTAAACTCCCTTACTGCACTGCAAAGACTCCCCTGCTCTTTCCAAAAGTGCTCAAACAAGTGCCATTATGCACATGTCACCTCCATCCATTATGATATGTTGATGGACAAGAGCTTTAAATTCTACCCTCAAACCTAAACTTACTGCAAATGTATATTTTATTTTCACAGGAAAGCCCTGAATCTTGTCAAGGAAGGGGAATTCAAACATTTTTTTCTTTCTCTGTTCAATTAAAGTCTTTTTATTTTTTATTTTTTGGTGAAGTAAATATGCTGCTATGAAAGATTCAACTGATTTACTCTCTTGCCCTCCCCACCCCCCCACCTTAAGGTCACCTTTTTAAAGTGAAAAACACACACAAATGGACAAGAAACATGATTTTGGACTATTTCCCTTGATGTTTTAGGTCCATAAAATGTGTTACTGAATATCACAAGATAAACTGATCCATAGTTTTATTATCTAGAATGACGTGGCACTGTTTGGAACTTTTCCCACTCTATCAATATTAGGAAGTTACATTGCAATAAAGGAAAGCGGATTCCATTCTTATTCACTGCTGACTCCATTTAGGACTTGGGCTGGTTTTCTGATAATTCTGGCCTCAGTTATTTCACCAGACAGTAAGATTTTTATGAAATGCTGCCTTTATGTCCTTCACAGTGGTAGGCTCTATAATGTATGAGAAATATGAGATGAGATTCTGTCCAGCAGAAATGGATAATTTATTTGGTAAAATAATATATACAGTGGGAAAGAGCTTCCAAATGGAATATAACATACATATTATATATGTGTCTATTATAGCATTATATTATTATCACATCATATTTGGCATATATGGCACTAAATAAACTTTGTTCACTTAAAAAACAATTCATCATCTTCCATGTTACCTTTGCTATATTTGTCAATAATATTATTATTCAAATATCCCCGATGATATTTATAAAATGTCATTTTTATATCTTTACAGTTCTTCTCCAAAGATGTTCCAGCCTAGACCTATGGCATTAATGCCTAGACACCTGAATTAATGAAATTGCTTTGAAGATGATCTAATCTGCTATCTTTACCCACAGCATCACTGCTGGAATAACCTTTCTCCAACTTCCCTTTTACCATGTTCCACGTAGTACCTGGTTTTGGAACCTATATGCCTTTATTGCATGAAGTCCTTGGAACTTCCAAGTCTAGGGAATGTCCTTGCTTAGTTCCCACACCTTTGCAAAATCTAGTTCCAAGGCAGCACCTCTCCAAACTTATTTCCCTTATTTCTCATCAGCTAACTTACCTTTTATTAATAGTATATCTTATTATTACATACACGCCTAGATACATACCAAGCTGTTCCATATTTTATCCTCATCTTCTGTATTCAAGGTCCAAATAAAACCTAGGCCATGTAGGAATCTTTCCCTGCAGTAGTAGCTCATATCTATTTCCCTATTCCCTCATGTCTTTTTCATTTATTATTGTCTTTGACGCACATTTGGCTCAGTTTGAATGTCACCCCCTTTACTAAGATTTTCTTATCAATTTAGATAAAATGAATTTCTTCTCCCACTATACTCCACAATTCTTGGCACACATCTTTATTATAATATGCATTATCTTAGATTGTATTTGCATATCATTTTCCCCAGGTAGAACTTAAGACCCATGAGGAAAGGAACCGTATTGTATGTATATTTTTATGTCTAGCACTTGGCATATAAATGTTCAATAAATGATTACCAATAAAGACACAGTCCTTGCTCCTAAGGAGCTCTCAGTTCAGGGTGAAGTTTATATTAGTTGTGAGAATAAGATGGTAGCTGAATAGCTAAGTAAATAAGAATGGCAGTTGAAAAGATCAGCAGTTCCTTTAAAAAGTAAATTGAATTTGTAAAGTAAGTATTTATTGATTTCTTTTTTTTTTTTTAAAGATTTTATTTATTTATTCATGAGAGACACAGAGAGAGAGAGAGAGAGAGAAGCAGAGGGAGAAACAGGCTCCCAAGGAGCAGGGAGCCCGATGCGGGACCCGATCCCAGGACCCTGGGATCATGACCTGAGCCGAAGGCAGACGCTTAACCATCTGAGCCACCCAGGCGCCCTATTTATTGATTTCTTATTAAAGATTTTATTTATTTATTTGAGAGAGAGACAGCACGAGGGAGAGGAAGAAGCAGACTCCCCACTGAGCAGGGAGCCTGACACGGGCTCCGTCCCAGGACCCTGAGATCATGACCTGAGCCAACTCAGCCACCCAGGCGCCCCTAAAGTGAGTATTTAAATGTTGGTATAATAAAGACCATATCAAAGCCACTTGTTTGGAACGTGAAAACTTCTCAAGAAACATAGGTGCTTGTTTAGACCAATCCACTAATTGTTCCTATTTGTTCCATAAGCTGGCCAAGTTGTAACACAGCCATTTATTGAACATTTGCTGGTTGAAGCAATATAATAAGTACTTTACGTAAATTTAGTTCTCAAGATTACCTTATGAAGTAAGTACTTCTGCCATTTTACAGATAAAAAACTTGGGTTTGGAGAGGTTGCCTGAATCTCCCGAGGCTGCCTGGTCAGGAACGGCAGAGCTGCGACTGAAACCCAGCCCTGCCTGGCTCTATAGTTTACGTTGTTCAGAACTAACTGATGGTGCAAATGGTATTTTTCCTCAGCTAATCACCCTGCGGAGTCTATATGATAAATATGGGGAAAGAAAAGAAAAAAGGAAGAGAGTTTTCTATCTATTTCTTTATCACACAACCAGTCTGGAATATCATTGTTAAAAATTATTCTTTGTGTATTCTGACTTCTCTTTCTTCATACACCCTCTACTGACCCAGATGCCTTCCTCAATCTTTTCAGGTTCTCAGTGCCCTTTTTTTTTTTTTTTTTTTTTTTAAACAGAGAGAGAGAAAGCGCCTATGCGCGTGAGGAGGGCAGGGGCCGAGGGAGAGAGAGAGAGAATCTCAAGAATCTTACTGAGTGCAGAGCCCGAGGAGGGGCTCAATCCCCTGACTTGGAGATCATGACCCCAGCCGAAATCAAGAGTCAAACACCCAAACGACTGAGCCACCCAGGTGCCCCCACCCCGCTATGTCCTAATTTTTAAAAATTTCTCTGTAGACCCTTTACTTAGACATTCAAAGTTCTTTATACTCCTCTCCCAGCCTATTCAAAATAGCTATTACTTTAGGACATGTGGGAGTATAAAATCAACCTAGTTGAAGCGATTCTTGTTAAGATGTGAATAATGGATAGATGTTAAGATTCTTCTTTCATATAAGCACTTTGAAAAAATTGCTCATTAACCTAAGTGAATAGGTAAGGATTACTATTTCAGGCCTTGAAGCTACAAAAGTGAAGCAGACACTTTCCATGGAAACCTCAATGTATAAACAGAGAGATTTTGAAACATGTGATGGTGGTATACGTGTGATGTAGGAGACTGAGTAGACAGTCTAGCCCTGTCTGAGAATCAGTTTCTTTAGTGATTTTTAATTTGGGAGAAACAGTCATGGGCCCTCATATCCTGCCCAGTTACATAC
Source organism: Halichoerus grypus (assembly GCF_964656455.1). Taxonomy (NCBI): domain Eukaryota; kingdom Metazoa; phylum Chordata; class Mammalia; order Carnivora; family Phocidae; genus Halichoerus; species Halichoerus grypus. Next base: position 83,515,122 of record NC_135712.1, read on the forward strand.
AGCCTTATTGCATACTACTTTGTGGAATATATACTTTGGAGGGAACCATTGGGTTGGAAGTTAAAAAACCCTACTCAAAGCTGCTGCTTTTTGCAGGGGAAGGGGGTAGGTTTCCTTCTCTCTACTGCTACGCAGGTAGATCTTTTTTTTTTTTTTAAGATTTTATTTATTTACTTGAGAGAGAGAGAGAGAGAGAAGCAGACACCTTGCTGAGCAGGGAGCCCCACACAGGGCTGGATCCCAAGACCCTGGGATCACGACCAGAGTCGAAGGCAGATGCCTAACCGACTGAGCCACCCAGGCGTCCCACGCGGGTAGATCTTAACCATGATTTCATGTTGGAATTAACTGGGAAGCCCACCATCAGATATTCTGATTTAATAGATACGTAGTGGCTCCCAAGTAGCAGTAATTAAAAAAAAAAAGCTATCTTAGTGATTCTGATGTGCCACTAAGTTTAAGAACCATTGTTCTAAGCCAGTGGTTCTCAAAGTATTGCTCTGAACCAGCAGCATGGGCATCATTTGGAAACTTATTAGAAATACAAATTCTTGATCCCACCCCAGACTTACCAAATCAGAAAACTCTGGAGGTGGAGTCAAGGAACTGGTGTTTTGCTGTCAGAATGGCTAAAATCAACAACAAAAGAAACAACAGGTGCTGGCGAGGATGTCGAGAAAAAGAACACTCATGCACTGTTGGTGCGAATGCAAACTGGTGCGGCCACTGTGGAAAACAGTATGGAGGTTCCTCAAAAAGTGAAAAATGGAACTACCCTACAATCCAGTAATCACACTGGGAATACAAAGAATACAAAAACTCTAATCTACAGGGATACACGCTTACCTATGTTTATAGCAGCATTATTTACAATAGCCAAGACATGGAAGCAGCCCAAGTGTCCATAAATTGATGAATGGGTAAAGATGTGGTGTGTACACACACACACACCCTGGAATATTATTCATCCATAAAAAAGAATAAAATCTTGCCATTTGCAATGACATGGATGGAGCTAGAGAGTATAGTGCTAAGCGAAACAAGGCAGTTAGAGAAAGACAAATACCATATGATTTCACTCATGTGTGGAATTTAAGAAACAAAACACACAAGCAAAGGAAAAAAAAAGAGAGAGAGAGAGAGAAATCAAGAAACAGATTCTTTTTTTTTTTTTAAAGATTTTATTTATTTATTTGACACAGAGAGACACAGCGAGAGAGGGAACATGAGCAGGGGGAGTGGGAGAGAGAGAAGCAGGCTTCCTGCCAAGCAGGGAGCTCAACGTGGGGCTCGGTCCCAGGACCCTGGGATCATGACCTGAGCCGAAGGCAGACGCTTAACGACTGAGCCACCCAGGCGCCCCAAGAAACAGATTCTTAATTATAGAGAACAAACTGATGGTCACCAGAGGGAAGGTGGCGGGGATGGGTTGAATTGATGGTGGGGATTAAGGAGCGCACTTGTCGTGATGAGCACCAGTGATGTATGGAAGTGTTGAATCACTATGTTATACACCCAAAACTAACATAACATTGTATGTTAATTAACTGGAATGAAAATAAAACCTTAAGAAAAGAAACCAGTGTTTTAACAAGCTCTCCAAGTGAATGCTGGTACATGCTAAAGTTTGAGAATCTCTCTTCTAAGCTGTTGGAGATCTTCAGACCTTAGCGTAATGACTCCAGGGCAGCAGCCTCATAGCTCTGTGTGGCTCCCGGGGCCAGTAGTGGCCACTTGTGAATGAGGGGTTGTTTCAATTCACGGATGGCTTGAAAGGGATGGGAGTACAGAGATAATCATCCTGACAGGACAGGAAGATACAGACTTGAGAGACATTATAATAGAGATGGCAGGTTAAACTGGCAGAGTAGATAAATGGTCTGAAAGTGGGGAGCATGTACAGTGAGAACATAACCGCAAGGGCAGCGACTCAGGAAACAGCCACCGTATGAGTCAGGAGGAGGAAGAAACACCAGCAAAGCAGAGACATGACCTGCAGAGAGACAGGAAGAGGGCCTGGACAAAACAGTGGCATGGAAACATGAAGATAGGCTGATCAATCAGCAATTTCAAATGAGGCCTCAGGCTGATTGAGTTGATCACAGAAAAGGACGGAGGAGTTGGCTATTAGAAAATCACTGGCAGTCTTTGGTGGAGGAGTTTAGCACTGGGGTGGAGGAAAAGACAGACTGCAGAGATGAAGACGAGAATGGGAGGAGAGGTATGAGATGGAGGGGTATAAACAATATCATTCAAGACTGGGGGTGGGAAAGAAGGAAGAGGGCCAGTGACTGGGAGCCACAGGCACCAGGAAGCCCGTGTGAGGGCAGGAGAAGTAGACATATTTTAAGAACTGAAGGAAGAAGCCCTCAGAAGACCATATTTGTTCAAGAAGTGAGGAAGAGGAGCTAGCCTGAGAATAAAGTCAGGAATAGAAAGAAGGAAAAGGGCTGCCTGAGGAGTGGAAAAAGGAAAGATGGAAGGATTCATGTGGGAGAATGGTTTGTGAGGGGGAAGATAACGGAGTCTGAAATAGGTCATGCCTGATAGCATCAAACTTCTTTGTGAAGTAGGAGTAAAATCATTGACTGAGGCTGAATTTTTTTTTTCTTCTTTTTTTGGATAAGGAATGACAGCAGATACAGGTGAACAGGGATTTAGAAGAGGAGAACCTGGAATGAGAAAACAATGCATTTCTCTATGGCCTCGCACTGCTACCTCTTCTTACTTCCAAGCTTCTATTTTGTACACCTCTGTAACGTTAACTCTTTCCGACTTCACTTAGTTTTCCTGATGTCATCCCTGGCTCTTCTTCTATGTGCTCTATAACACGTCATGGGCCCAGAATTTGCCCGTAGCCCTCTTCTCTCTTCAATTTCCACTTTCTCCTTGGCCATCACTCCCATGGCCTTATTAATCTGGGTATCAAATTCACAACCAGCCCTTTCTCTTGAGTTCTAGGTCTGTATTTAACTGTTCACTGGACATTTAGTACCTTAGCTTCGCTGTGTTTAAAATCAAATTCTTTATCTGCTTCACTGTGCACCAACATAAACATGTTCCTCTGTCTTCAGCATGCTATCTTCACCGGCTTCACCATTACTTATTGTGGTCTCCAAAGAGAGAAGCTATTGTTGATCTCTTCTTACTCATCAATTCTGATAACTCATAATCATCTAATTTTTATTAATTTTACTTCTCAAATATTGCATCTTTTCTAATTCGTACTCTGAAGTTTAAACCTCCATTGTCTCTCACAACCTCCTAGCAGATCTCTTGGGTTCTAATACATCCACTCTTTAACCCATCCTCCATTTCATAGCCAGAAATTAATTTTAAATGCAGATCTGCCTATGTCTCTCACCTTCAAGGACAATCTACTTCCTATAGTTGGGGTTTTGAACCTATATATGGTTTTCATACCGTGTTCTGAAACCCAGGGTTCCCTACAGAGGCTTCAAGGACTCCAAAATCAAATTATAAATACAATAAAGAAAATGCATTTATATCATCAACTAAAGTCTATTCCTGCATCATACATGATAGAGATGCACACGCCAGTGGAGAAAAGTGTACGAACAGACTGTTAGAGAAATACTGTTGATTCCATTGTCTTACAATACATCCAGAGAAAAACTAAAAAAATATGCATCCATTACGCTTGAAGAATAGTGTGAAGGCTCCCTTCAAGACAACTTTCCACAACGAATGGGCCAAAGAATAAATATTGCCAGTTCCTCCATTTTGTATGTCTTTGCATACAACAGGACAGATGTATTATAAATAAAACACATAACACATACACAACAGGAGAAAGTGCTGAGATCAGCTTTGACACATCAAATCAGGTGGGAAGACTGTGGAAAGATGTATTTGTACTGTACGCATAAAAGCAATAGTTGGAAAAATAGCAGGCATGGTGACTTTTTTTATAAAAGCCATTACTGAAAACATGTTTGAGGAATCATCTAATTTTCATAGACAAGCATTAGTCCTTCAGAAAATGCTGTTTTCTTTTCAAAACAGTTTTAGTTTATTAGTAAGGCATAGTCTTTAAATAAAACACTTTATGTCCAGCATTACTTTTCATGAATTTTTAAAAACATTTATTAGCTGTCTACTAGGTGTACTGGATGATGTAGTCTGGGTTTCATAATTCACTTAAGAAAAAAAGATTTATTTATTTGAGAGAGAGCATGCATGCGCACAGAGAGAGCATGTGGAGGGGAGGGGTAGAGGGAGAGAATCGTCAAGCAGACTCCCTGCTGAGTGGAGCCCCACATAGGGCTCTCAATCTCAGGATCCATGAGATAATGACCTGAGCCAAAACCAAGAGTCAGATGCTTGACAACTGAGCCACCCAGGCTCCCCGTAATTCACTTTTTTATAACTGAAATTTTCTGGCCCTCACCTAACTGAGTATTGATACAACTATTCCAAATGAACAATAATCCACACTTAGCTAAATCTTTTCCACTGTACAATAATTGTGCCAGTTTTCATATATTTCTGATAATTTCTCATAAGCTGAAAAAGCCCAATTCAGAAATGTTTACAATGACAGATGAAGTACTAGTGAAGAAACAGAAACAAGACTTAATGTTTACAAAACAAAATAAACAGGAATCTTTAAAAAGTTAAATATTTGGCCCTATAATGGCTTATCAGTCTTGATACCTTTTTCAAAATCTCCCCTCCCTCACCTCATCTTCTAGTCTTTCTTTTACGTTAAGAAGCTCTATACTTGTACTTGCTTAAGATCATACCTGTGTGACCACGCTAAGGTTGTACATGTGTGTTTTCCAAGAAAAGTGATTAAAAGTCTGAGTTCTCAGATTAGACCTAGGTTTGAATAACAGCTCTGCCACTTACTAACTTTATAACTCCAAGATTAAAATCTTGATGAGTTTCCTCTTGGAGAGAAAAGAGAATAATAGTAGTAGTTGCCTCTTTCAGTTTTTTGGTGGAAATGAGCTAATGGATCCGAAACACAGCTTGGCATAAAATAAACTCTGAATTTCAATTAGTTATGGTTGTTGCTGTTGTTTTGTTGTTGTTCCTTACCTACTTCTGTTCAGGAGCCAGCTCAGATAACTGCCTCTCTCCTTGAAGTGGCCATAGCAGGGATGAATTTGGATTCAACCTTGAAGGGGAGACATAATCCAGATCATATTACAGCACATGTACCACCAAGGGAGAGCGAGCAGATGGAGAAGAGAGCAGGTCCTGCCTCTCAGAATGGCTTTTAGGCAGGTTACTTAATCCCTTTTAATCTGATTTCATCATCTATAAAATGAAGTTAATAATAACAAATTTCAGTCTGGTTATTTTTGGGAAAAAAATAAGGTAGTCTCTGAGAAAGCAACTAACCCAATGCTTGGTACTTAGTAGGTAGGAGCACTCTCCAAATGTCTGCCAGGCCATCTGCTTCTCTTTCTTTCCCCTTCCTTACTCTGCTTGAACCCTAGCTGAGGCCCCTTCCCTAGGCTGCACTTGCATTTCATCTCTATACAAAGCTGCCAGGGACCTGATGTAACTGAATGGCTTTCCCTTCATCAGGGTGAACACCTCCACTAAAAACAAACTCTGTATCAGGGTGCCTGGGTGGCTCAGTCGGTTAAGCATCTGCCTTCGGCTCAAGTCATGATCCCAGGGTCCTGGGATGGAGCTGGGCTCTCCGCTCAGTGGGGAGTCTGCTTCTCCCTCTCCCTCTGCCTCTTCTCCCCACTAGGGCTCTCTCTCTCACTCTCTCTCTCAAATAAAAAAACAAACAAAAAAAACCAAACTCTGTATCTTGGTAGAATGGAAAAAAAAAAACCACTTGTGACATCATCATCATCGTTATTTTTTGAAGCATTCATTTAAAAGGTCCTGTTAGACTCCCTGAAAAGTCATTTTCTTTTTACTCACCTTACTGTTTTCATTATTTTCCCCCTCAAGCAAGTGTATTAGACAATTAAAGCAAGTTGGATTCAAGCGTTTTCAATGTTTTGATTAAGATTTTATGTTCAGTAGTAAGTGGTATGCAATTTTGGAAGTATGATGCCAATTTTAATTAATTTTTATAGGTTTGCTAATTAAAACAATTAAGAGGTGGGGCTTTCCCACTGGAAAAATAATTGGAGAATCTCTTGAACATTATCCTTGAGGTTCCACACAAGCTACAAAATGGTGTAAATTTGTTTTAAAAATAGCCAGAAACCCGAAAGAAGTAATTATAACATCAAACCAAAGTTGTGTCTACATTTATCTTTTTTAAAAATAGGAGATAAAATTTTCCTTGAGCTGCTAGAGGCTGCTTTTGCCCGCCTCTGTGTTCATAGTAGTAGTAATAACAAGGAATAAAACCAAACTATTTTTTCAGTAATAGCACGATATGTAAACTTTAAACTTTGGCGATAAATATCAATCAGACAACGTACTGAGAGATGACAAAATGAAGGAAGAAAGACTGAGAAAGCCCTACGGGGTGGTAGGAGAAGAATCTAATGGGAATTAATCACTCTACTGCCAACGGGATGTAGTCCTTGAAATAAATGGGTTCCCAACTTTTTTGAAGTCACGGACCTTTAGAGTCCAAACATATTTCCTGAAAACTTAACACAGGATATGATCTTTGGTAGTAGGAGAATATGGATAGGAGTGAACACAAAAAGAAAAAGGAACAAGATACAGGAACACTCAAGCAGTTTAACAAGTTGATTAAATGCCAGAAATCTGGGGTGACACCTCACCGCGTAGGTGTTAGTCTTTGCTCCACTTCTAAAATAGGGATAATAGAACCTATTCCAAAGGATTGTTGCAAGGATTAAATGAGTTAATATATGTATAACACTTAGAACAATACTCTATCCAAAATTAAGGTTAGCTATTTTTATAATTATCCTCACTCACATTTAAAATGTGAAAAAATTAGTAACTTCCCCGAGATATTACAAAGCAATCTCCACTGTTGTAGTTTACCCAAATGATGTTATACAGCCTTGCAGAGGCCCAGAGTTTGGGGGAACAATGATTTAAAACCTCAGTATAGGGACGCCTGGGTGGCTCAGTCGGTTAAGTGTCTGCCTTTGGCTCAGGTCATGATCCCAGGGTCCTGGGATCGAGTCCCGCATCGGGCTCCCTGCTCCACAGGGAGCCTGCTTCTCCCTCTGCCTCTGCATCTCTCTCTCTGTCTCTAATGAATGGATAAATAAAATCTTTAAAAAATAAATAAATAAAACCTCAGTATATTTATCAGGAGTCTTAAAAATGGTGATACTCTTTGATTTCATAATTTCACCGTAAGGAGTCTAGCTTAAGGAAATGATAAAAATGCAAACAATTATAAATAAATATATTCACTCTGGCATTATTTATAAATAAGAAATTTTGAAAACCTAAATGTCAGAAAGTAGGAGAAGAAATAAGGAATTATTTAAGTAGATGATGGTATATTTATAAGATGAAATGTATGCAAGTATTAAAAATGGCTATCTTGGGGTGCTTGGGTGGTTCAGTCGGTTAAGTGCCTGCCTTCAGCTGAGGTCATAGTCTCAGGGTCTTGGGATGGAACCCCACATCGGACTCCCTTGCTCAGCAGTGAGTCTGCTTCTCCCTCTCTCCCTGACCCTCCCCCTGCTTCTCTCTCTGTCTCTCTCTTAAACAAATAAAATCTTTTTAAAAAATGGCTATCTTTCATAATGAATGATAATTACATGTGAGCAAATGAACTCAGCAAAATATATAACTGTATTTATAGTATGATCTTGACTCCTTAAAAATATTTTGAGAACATACCTTTGAAAATGTGCTAATCAGTTAACATTATTTCAGAAGGTTAGAACAGGGTCAGCAAACTTGTTCTGTAAAAGGCTAAATAGTAACCATATTAAGTTTTGCAGGCCATTTAGTTTCTGTTAACAACTACTCAACTCTACTCTTGTGGTGTGGAGAACAACCAGAGATAACAGTAAACACATGGGTGTGGCTGTGTTCCAATAAAACTTGATTTACAAAACACAGGTGGTTGGCCGCCTGGCCATAATTTGCTCACCTCTGGGTTTGATTTACAGATTTTATTTATTTTCTTTTTAAGTATTTTTCTGTGTTTTCTAAATTTTCCACAGTGAGAAAAGCATAAATTACTTTTATAGTCTAAAAATTAAAACAGTAAGTTCTACAAAAATAAAACACCCTTTCTTATATAAAAAATAAGAGACACCATAGTTAGGAAGTGGTTATAATCATCTTCTCTAATTTAAAAATGTGCATTAGGTCATGTCAAAAATGACATGCTCAGAAATAAAAGCCTCCAGTAATTGCATATCACATTTAGAATTAAGTACAAATTATTTTACCTAGGCTGCAGAGCCTAAAGAGCTCACCTCTGGCTACATCTCAGAATTCATTTCCTACCATTCTCTCCCTTGATCACTTGCTCTGGACACGCTTGCGTTGGCACTGAGCAGTGGAATTGAGCATTTAAGGCAGACTTGCATAAACCATCAGCTTCCCTAACTTCTTATAAAAAGGTTCTGCCTACAAATTCAAGGGTCCTGGAAACATCTTAAAACAATTATTCAATCCTCTAAATTCCTTTTAAAAAATCTAGGTATTTGTATAGGTACATAAAATACTCTAGTATTTGATTGTTTTCTGTATGTTCCATCCAGATATCTCTATTTATTTATTTTACTAAAATTTTTGAGTATAGTTGATATACAATGTAACATTTGTTTCAGGTGTATAACACAGGAGTAAATGCTCAGGACACGTGTAGCCATTCTGTCACCATATGACACTATTACAATATCATTGACTATATTCCCTGTGCTGTGCCTATTATTCCCATGACTTCTTCATTCCATAACTGGAAGTCTGTATCTCCCACTCCTCTTCATTCATTTTGCCCATCCCCCACTTGCCTCCCCCGCCCCCCTGACAACCATTAGTTTATTCTCTGTATTTATATGTTTGATTCAGCTTTTTGTTTACTTTTTATATTCCACATGAGTGAAATCATATGGTATTTTCCTTTCCCAGTCTGACTTATTTATCATAATACCTTCTAGGTCCATCCATGCTGTTGCAAATGGCAAGATTTCATTCTTTTTCGTGGTTGTATAATATTCCATCACCAGATAGCTGATTAGAGCAACAGACAGACAAGTTCAAGAAACCAACAAAAACACCAAATAACCTCACATCTTATTTTTGGATTGGGAAAAACTAAAAATTTTTTTTCTAAGATTCATTTATCTGAGGTGGGGGAGGGGCAGACAAGACAGAAAGGGAAAGAGAATCTCCAACATACACCCCGCTGAGCACAGAGCCTGACGCGGGGCTGGATCCCATGATCCTGAGCCCAAACCAAGAGTTGGATACTTAACTGACTGAGCTACCGAGGCACCCCCGGAAAAAGCTAAAATTTTATAAACAGCAATAAATAATTTATTTTCCTTTCCTCCTCCCTTTTGCATATCCTATTCCACATTATCTACTCTTGATATTGGGTACATTGACACACAATGCATTTATCAATATATTTACCAAACATTTTTATTTTTGCCAAGCAGGTTAAAAAAGGGATGTTTGGTTTTAATTTGTGTTTCTTTTGTTATGAAAGAGTTTAAGCACATTTTTATGTTTTAAAAGCCATTTGTGTTTCCCAGTCTATGACCTGTATTCATGACCTTTGTTTCTCTATTATCTTTTAGTTGTTTTTTTTTTTAGTGTGTTGAGGGACTTTTAATACATAATGGAAATTAGCTTTTGTCCATCATATGTGCTGCAAATAACTTTTCTATTTTGTGTTTTGATTCTATTTATTTATTATTTACTTACTTGCTATGCAGAAATTTTAAAAAATTTAATGGTAAAATTGATGTCTTTTTGGAGTCTTCTGAAATTTATGCCATGCTTTAAAAAACCATCCCTACTCTAATACTGTAAAACAAAATTACTTTTTTCCATTAGATCTTTGCTCCATCTGGGATTTATTTTAGAGTAAGGAGCAATAGAGAGAAAAGTGTCTACATATTCCTCTGCTAATGTCATCAGGCAAGACTCTCTGTTTGCAGAATGACACAACCCAGTTTCTTTAAGCCATCTGGTATTTACCACTCAAAATATTGTGAAACCACCCAACAAGATAACTCCTATATCAAACAATGTTAACATGTGGCAACACATTTTTAATCAGTCACTTAGATCAGTATTTCTTGAACTTCAGTCATGTGAATACCATCTCTATAATTTTTGACATTTCTTTATTAGCTCCTATAATATTATTTTCTTAATACTTTACTTTCAGTTGCCTCTTTTTATGTAAGCAGTTTTATTTAAAAAAGGAAACTGTACATCATAATTTAATATTCTAATTAATATAATTTAATAATTTAATATAATTTAAATTATTTATATTAAAATTATTTATATTAAAAATTTAATATAATTTAATATTCTAATTTAGAATTCTAAATTCTAATTTATTCTGAAAGCATGCTAAAATAAATAGATAATTATTAAAGTAAATTTTCACCTATATATCACCAATATCTCATTTATCACTTTGGAAAACAGTGATCTAGTTAGAGCCAAATATATAGAAATATGGAGCTCTCCAAAAGAAACTATTAGGATGACTGACAGAAATTTTGAATCTTCATATTTGAAATGTTGGTGCTACTCCTTTTTTTTTCTGTGTTTGTTACTTCATCGAGTCTACGGAAAATTTTATTTACTTACTTCTGTTACATTATTTGGTGTATTAATACATGACAACAAAATCTAAATTTTAACTGGTCTGATAAACACCTCTTCCCCCCACCGCCCCACATACATATACACACACACACTTTTTCTCTAAAACAAAAATAAATAGAAAAGCTCATTCTGCCTCTATGGATGAAACATTCTCTAAAACTCTAAAGAAACACATTTCACTGTTCCAGATGAGTTTTAAAACACCTGCCACTATACCAAAAAAAGGGAAATAGCATGGTCCAAGAAGAGCTGTCAAGAGTACTCCATTTTGCCTAGTCTTTGAAAATGGATAGCTTCAATATTAATTCCAGGTAGTACAGTTCTTTGGAGAATAATAATAACCCTACTTAGGTTCAACTGGATCCCTAAACATATAGAGTAAAATGGTGAAGACAGATTCTTTTGACCATATATTTACATTGTGTATTACTCTTCCTATCTGGAAGTAGATGATGATTTTACAACCTTATATTTAGACAACAGCATTTGAGTAATTATGAGAAAATCTGAGCCAAAGTACTATACAGACTCTTGGACAATAAGGGTACTGAAGAAGAAATACAGAAGAGGATGTTCGTTTCCATTCAAACCATATGTGCAGCCACTAAGTGAAAAGGGAACATGACTGGGTTGGTCTATGACATGTAAAGTTAAAGAAAAAAAGTCTTTGTTTATGTGGCAACTAATGATGTAAAAAAAAATCCCTTAGATACCTAATAGTACGTATTCAGGACATAATGCTATTTCCTGTTACTGCCTCGTCAGTAATGAAAAAGATAGCTAGTATTTAGCAAGCGCTCTGCTTACTATGTACCAGGTGTTTTAGAAATACCATCCTGATGAATCCTCGCAATATTATTTCCCCCCTATTAGAGACAAGAAAGTGGAGTCTTTGAGGAATCTTGCCCAAGTCACGCAGTTAGAAAGCAGGAGAGCTGCAACTAAAACTCAGGCCCTTAAAAGCTTAAACTTTTCCTGGGAAACCACGCCCCTCCCCCAATCAGGGCAGCTCTTTCCACCTCCTGAGACTAACCCGTCTTCTTCTACGTCTTGGAGGGTAAACCACAGCAGAATAAAGCACCTGGCTCCTCTCATGCAGCCTCTCTCCTGGCTATCTGGAGAAGAGCAGTTCAAGGAGTAGGGTCTGGCTTTCATTAAAGAAGGATGATGATGACAAATGGAGTAATGGTTCAAAAAACTGCAGGAGTCACATAAAACCAATATCTCAAAACAAAAAGTTTTAGACTTTTGCAGTAAATAGTCTGCCATTCAGGCCATAAGTATTTATTCAGGGTTCGTGGGGGTGCAGATCTCTATATTAGCTTCCCACAACCCCCCAATTTGGTTCAAATAACTTGTGCAGTTTGAGCTGAAAAGAAACAAACAACATTTGTAGGACTCCATTTCATAAATCCTCCTGCAGGGCATTGACTGACAGCTCACTACATTTCTTATAGCGCATTTCACATCCCTGGGGTGTGCAAAACATTTGCACTAATGTAAAATATGAGAATATCAAATGAAATGTTTATGGAGATTTTTCTACAGCTGCTCCCTAGGAATACTTTCTCTGTAGAAATGTTGCCAGGATTCCCAAAAATTAAACAGAAATATCCTTTTCATTAGAGTCAGCAGTGAGAAAATTCCATCAGCATTTCTCATAGGGTCATGATGTCATATTCTAAAGGAGATTCTCAGATAATTTTAGGAAATATGTTATCAGGTACTATTACAGAGTAGCCGGTCAAAATGAGTTGTTCAAAATAAACGAAGTATTGTTTGGTATACTGAGAACAGCCTTAAGTCATAGGTAGACCTACATTCTAGACTCTGATCTACCACTTCTTAGCTAATTGTATCACATAAAGAAGTCTCTGAAAAACTGTGTCCTCATTTGTAAAATAGGGATAATATCGATCTCAGGGGAAAGTTATAGGGATTAAGTGAAATAATGACCACACATAAAGCACATAGCAAACTCTCTGGCACTTAGAAGGTATTTAACAAATGTTAGTTCCTTTCCCCTTTTGCACCCCCAAATAGCTCCACTATACTGACTATTTACCTAGTTACCTGATTTCTAATTAACAAACAAAGGCTATAAGGGAAAATACAGTTTTAAAGAGATCAAGACCAAGGTGTCCAGATATTTCTTATGGCAAAGCACTTTGCACCATGGGTACATTTGATAGAGGGTCAAAGTTTCTTTGTAGAACACATTAGGATGTCCTGCAATCTAGTTTGCAGAAAAATCAAAGACACTTAGTAGTGCCTCCATTTTATGATTTTTATGAGCATGGTCACCAAAGTGACCTTTGGATTTATACAAATTCTCATTTCATTATGTTTGTAATATTTTTATATTCATACAGGTACCTCAAATATTTTGTGAGTTTATTTTTTAAAAGCTACTGTAAGATAAGGTATGATGTATAACAATCATGGAGTAATAATAATGGAACAATATAATAATATGTTAGCTAAAGAGAAGAACTTAGCACATGCCAAATATCTGATGTGCGCATTTTAATGATTTTACCTCATTTAATCAATCCAACAACTCAAAGAGAAGGATATTATTATTATCCTATTTCACAGATGAGGAAATGGAGGCCCAGAGTGGTTAAGTGATGTGCCCGAGATCTAGAGTCACTAAGTAGAGTACGAGACACCAGGGAGAGGGAAAGGAGGATAAAGCATCTGTTGCTCTTTATACAATTTTAGCCTTTCTAAATTAAAAAATAAAATCTGAAGCTATTCAGTGCTTTTGTTGGTTCCTCGAACTTGCTCGGGCTGTTGCCCTGTCAAGAATCTTCCATCTGTAATAGTCTGGATTTGTTTTCTTTGCCATAGGCTGTACTTTTCTAATAATAAATATCTGGATGAGAACTATAGAAAACCAAATCAAATGCTGTGATTGTTTTTGTGCACAGTATAGATACTTAAATTTTTAAGGAATTATTCCAAGGGCAGAATAATTTTTGAAAAGTTACTTCCAAGACCTTTGGATTTGTAGGCAGAGAAAGAGCTAGTGGTACCACTGTCTGTTAGGTCGTATGTGGCTGTAGGGTTGTGGGCTAGAAAGGTGAATAAGACATACCCCTGCCTGCGATGAATGAGGTATTGGCAGTATCTACTATTTGATTTCCTGAAATAGTCTGCTGGATAATATGGTTCTATCTGTACTATTTGGAAAATGACCCACTCATAGTTTCCAAGTATTCCTTAACAGCAACTGTCAGTCAGTGTCAAATCTGGCTTGAACACACTATAATTTCAATTAAGTGGCATACCATTTAAATATGCACATAAATAAATTGCATAGAAAAATTATGGAAGGAGAGCTGAATGATCTAACAATAATGCATGTCAAACTTACAGTAAACACATATCATGACAAATTTCCCTGACATTCTTCTCTCTAGTGAAAATATATACAGTAATATTTCTATTAAGGATGCTTTTAACAATAAACTTTGATGTCAGAAGCCTGGTTGTAAGAAGGAGAAGGAGAAATAGAGATAATTTGGGGGGGATTCTTGTCTCCACATGCTTTAACAGGGCACTAGACTCAAGTGTTAGGTGTACATCACTGTGGATTGTGGTCTTCAGGGCTACATGGGAGATTCTGTCCACTCTTAAAAAGCCAAAGGGCAGGGAGCATTTTTGCCAGTCTCGGGCCACTCAAATCTAGAGACTAAGATCTGCCTTTCAGTGAGGCGTCTGTCCTAGTTTGCCTTGGACAAGTTTGTATATGAGATGGTGTCCTTTTCCTTTTCTGCAGTGGTTTCCATGAACCCAGAACTGAGGACACGAGATCTGGTCCAATCTCCCTCCCAGTTAAGTTTCCCCAAGTCCAAGCCAAGTGTGTGACTGTGGACATGTGACAATCTCTTCATGCCTCAGTTTCCTGATCTATAAATTTGGGATGATAATAGAACATACCTTACAAGGTGGTTGCGAGGATTAGTGTTACCTGCCCTTAGTTGACCGTATGGTGGAACCGACCTGGATTCAAATATTGTTTCTGCTACATACTACCCCCGTGACCTTGGGCAAAACATCAACCCTCTGAGCCATAGTTTCTGTATATGGAAAGTTTCTGTAAATGGGAAGTTCACCTACCTTCCAGGTTGGATGTGAGGATAAAAAATAATGTATGAAAATTATCTAGACCATGAGAAGTATTTATAAGTGGTAGTTATTTTAAATGAAGCCCTCGTTTGTGTGTCTACTCTGTTTGAGGCCCTGTGATAGCTAATTTAGGGAGCAGTGGATTCACAGTGTGGCTAGTGAATATCTTCAATTACGAAGAAGGAAGTTATTATATCACTATTTAGCCATTGTTTTCTCATATTATTATCTTGTGGTACCAACAGCTGTCACAAATATATAATACCCCTAAACTGGTTTGAGGATAAAGTAGTTAATTGTCTCTAAGCATGTATTAGTTTTAACAGTTATCAAATGGCTTATTCTGACACTGAGCCCATCTGTTATAAATGGGCATGAAAATTATTTTCTTCCAAATCACTTTTCATCTGATTGATATGTAAAATATATTTTGGACTTTTCCTCTAGATAAATATAGACATAGAGATCCACTTCCCCGACCAGCAGCCAGCCACCCATCTATTCATACTGTCTATCTATCCAAATTTCACCAGCTTTAAATACAGTGCCATAGGTCCTAACATGTTCTGCAAAACAGACTCTTGTGAAAGTAAGTGCCCTCTACAAGGCTAGTAATACATATTACCAGTTTTTTCCATAAATGCTTCTGGAAATTCAAAATAATATGAGAACATCCATATGGAATTATATTAGATTCAATTTTACTAAGCAGTGATAGACTGATGAGACTGGAAGGGAACTGGTGCAGTCATCCAGAAGGAGGAAGAAAGGAATGCAGTCTTTACCCAAATGGAAAAAAATCAGAGTTACATAGGGCTTAAGCTGTCTAACAGGACAGGAAACTGACATGAAGAAATAAACACAAACTATCAAGCACTGGAGATGCACTTTTAGCACCACTGACCAACACGGCCAGAAGTGATAGACATACCTTTGTCACATAATAAAATTTTACTCAGACATTGCTTACTATTTGATAATGTTGCCTTTAAACTTTCGGGTCAATAATAGAAATTATATTGATTTATTTTAAGTATAAAATTCCATCAAAGTACCATGAAATTATACCATATAAAAAATCAACAACAAATAGCACGCTGGGTGAAAGAGCCACATTTAAATAAAATACCTCCAATCTTCCTTGCACTCAAGTAATAGCTTCTATTTTATCATATTTTTATAGTTTCCTTGATAGAAAAGTGAGATCAGGAGCAAACCCTTATTCTAGAACACATGGTCACTGGACAGTATTTTTCTCTTTAGGTAAGGTTATCTCCCGACTTTTGAAAGATTATTTTGACCGTCATCTTGCTGTTCTCATATAAATCTTACTTTCATCCTGAAATGAGACCAATTCCATATGGAGACCTTGGTTACAAATTATCCATGGCCAAAATCATTATACTGAGAAAATGAAACTCAAACTAGTGTTTCTGAATTATGGTATGAAGAAAGTCATTGAAAGGCTCTCCTCTTCAGGTTTCAATTCTCTTAAAGCCTGGTTTACCCAACTATTCTGTTCAGGGACAACATGGCATGATACAAAAGCTAAAGGCACAAGGTTGTTTTTAATTTTTAGCTGTTATTTCTTTTATCTTTATAGGAAAGTAGAGTCGAGGCAAAACAGATAAAATCGTGTGTGTTACAGATAAAAAGATAGATCAAAATATACTCTTTGTAGAGGAAAAAACTATACTTTTAAAAAGCAAATGTGGCAAAATATTTTTCAATAATAATATTTGAATGAGTGAATAAATAAATCTATCAGCTTCCTATCAAAAAGTACTTACGGTGTGAAAAGCTCAGTGCTAGTTGTTGTATGGGGAGACAAAGATTCATACACTGCAAAAACCATAGGGAATTAAAATCTAATGGACACTCTTTGGACAAATGAGTAATATCTGGAATCTTGCCATTGCAAAATTTCAGTTTCCATAATAGCTTTTTCCTTTTAACTTGCCTCACAGCATACACGTTTTATTTGTGCAGGTAGAATGAAGTAATCATCTTAACTGGCAATTTTTCAAATTTTTTGTTCATTTTCTATTCCTATTTGCTGAATAATCCTTCCCTTCCTCATTAACTAGTTATGTTCTACATTATTTCACATATATTAAATTGTTACATATGATAGAAACTAAAGGGAGGAGAAATTAAGAAATAGATATGTATATGTTTATACATATACATAATACATTTATATATAATATTTGAGCCATTCTATCCTAATGTATTATTCCAACACTTCCCTTTCTATTATTGTAGTATGTTTTTAAAAATGGTAGGTTTGGGCGCCTGGGTGGCTCAGTTGGTTAAGCCACTGCCTTCGGCTCAGGTCATGATCCTGGAGTCCCGGGATCGAGTCCCGCATCGGGCTCCCTGCTCGGCGGGGAGTCTGCGTCTCCCTCTGACCCTCCCCCTTCTCATGCTCTCTCTATCTCATTCTCTCTCTCAAATAAATAAATAAAATCTTTAAAAAAAAATGGTAGGTTTGCCTTACCTCGAATACATTTCTTTTTCAAATGTTTCTTTGCATTTTGCTTGTTTAGTCCTTCAGCGCATTTTATATTTTATTTTAATTTATTTGAGAGAAAGAGAGAGAGAGAGTGGGGTGTGGGGGAGATCGGCAGAGGGAGAGGGGGAGGGAGAATCCCAAGCGGACTTCCGCTGAGCGAGGAGCCCGATGTAGGGCTCGATCCCATGACCCCCAGATCATGACCTGAGTGGAAACCAAGAGTCAAATGCTCAACCAACTGGGCCACTCAGGTGTCCCTTCAGTGCATTTTAGGACCCACTTCCCTTCCCCCATTTAAGATATTTATTTTAATAACATTACATTATTTGGCCAAAATTAGTGTTTTTATAGTGTTTGGTTTCCCTGATCATGAATATGCTATAGTTGTACACTTATTGGAGTCTTTTAACATATTTTTTATTTTTTTTAACATATTTTTTAACAACATTTAAAAATTTTCTGCATATAAGTCATGTACTTTCCTTGTGAAGGTTTTAATAAAACTACTTAGAGATTTAAAAGTATATACTTTTTCTTTTGCAACTAGGACTCCTTTAAAAATCCTATTTTCCATAATTTCCAGGTATGCTATTGATTTCCTAAATTCAAGGTATATTGAATTTTAATTTTTCTGGCCTTTTTAAGCTTTCAATGCATCTGCAAAAATGTAAACTGTGTCTTCCAATATTTATAATTCCTATTTCTGTTAAAAGCTTAATCACACAGTTAAGAAAGTGATAATATTATGGCAGTCTTATTGAGGTCCATATTTCAACAGAAACAAATATTTTTAACTCTTGTTACAGATGTGAGTCTAAATTCCTTTCTGGATCTCAAGCCCACAGAACTGGACTGAGCCGAATTCCAATTTTACTTTCTTCTCTAAACCTGTCAGACTTGCTTTATTCCTCTCAATACACAGTCTTTTGACAAAACAAGGCAGACAACATTGTTTATTTTCTACTTTACTACAAATAATGTTCAGTGGTAAAAAATCCATTTTTTCTTTCTTTTACAAAAAAATTATTGCTCAAAATTATTCAGCATTTCAAGAATAAAACAATTTCTGACTTCCTTAAGGAAATCATTTTTCTGAATTTTTCATTGTTTTCACCTCAAATTTTGTGTTGATTTTCCAAAATCATAATATGCAGCAATCACTTGGAAAAAATCATTTTTGTAATGAACTAACTTCAGTTTTTTTTTTTTTTCTGACAGTTTATACTTGATCATAATAGTTTTCCTTGGGTGCCTAGTAAGAACTGAACACTATGGTAATGCTAAGAAATACAAGAAATGTTCCCAGACTGTAAATATACAAGAGGGAGAACTATGGAATTTGGAGTCACCAGTCTTTATAGAGGAGGTCTTTGAAGAATGAGTAGCTTTTAAGGAGGAAGGTAGAAGGGGTTTAAGGTGTTGGCATACCAGGAAAGAGGGAAATCTGAAAGCCCACTTGTAGGCTGCTGGTTAGTGCTGCCTTAGTAGAGAAATGGCAGGTGATCCTTGAAAGCTTAAGAACATACCTCCCTTCACTCGATCCCCACCTATACTACTCTTAATGATAAATACTTTAGTTTTATTTTTATTCCAAATAAAGTTATTTAAAATGTTATGATGTGAAGTAAGAAAATTTGGTAGAAGTCCTCTATTGTCTCTTACTGTTAGATTACAACCAGAAAAAGGAAGAAAATAATAAATTAGTGACTTATTCAGAATCTAAAATGACTCTAAAATAAAGGGTTCACAGATCACATAATGTCTTATATTTAAGCGTCAACCTTTCTTGTTTAAGAACTTATATGAACTGATTTGGACAGCAGAGTAAAATAAACATGCAATTTGTTAGACACCATGGATTTATAGAATCATAGGATTAAGTCTTTAACCTTTATTCATAAAGGATTAGTTGGAATAAATTTTTAAGTTTATTTTAAGGAGATATTTTCCGAATTAAATAGTTTACAATGGCCCAGACTAAAGGAATCCACCTTAGGTTCAATTTAGGGCCAGTTTCTATCAGTTACCCATGACAATTGACTTCTAAACAACATATATTATTTCATTCTTGAATTAGTTACAGAAAAGATCTAATATGCACAACCTGTGTATCTTCAATTGCATCATAATGTATTCATCATATATTCAAATTAGGGAGCACAAATAATACATCCAAATAGAGTTCTCGGTTTGGGAGGTACAGAGAAATTAGTAAATTAATGTAGAGGTTGATTAGTGAAAGATACCCTTTTGACCTGAATGACTTTACCTGGTGAGCAGTTTACACATAGTAACTAATTTATGATTGGGAAAACCTTATCACTTGTTTATTCTCTCTTACATGTTGTTCAAAAAGCCTTTCAAAACAGTGTAATAACTTGTAGGCATAGATATGGGACCATAATAATCCAGATAAGCAATTAAAAAGAAATGAATTCAGAATTTTATAGCATGTGAAAAGGCCAAATTTTGTTTAACTTTTATAGTACAACAAGGAGAACCAAGAATCAAAGGAATAAAAAAAATCATATTCAACATTTTTATCCCATTTTAATTCCTCTTCCAGAATTGTCAAGTGACTATTTTATTGAAGGAGAGTATAACCTTAAATTAACGCTTGTAAAAGTCTGATCTGCAGAACCTTGAGGTCCCTGAGACCCTTTTAGGCAGGCCATGGTCAAATGGTCAAAACCATTTTAATGATAATAGTATTTTACTTGCTTTTTCACTGTGTTGGTATTGTGCACCAAATGCACACAAACAACAGTGAGTAAGCTGCTGGTAACTTAAGGCTGTGGCACTAAACTATACCAGTAGTCATTATATTCTTCTCCTCCATCCACTTACACTAAAGAAAAAAAAAAAAGCCAGTTTCACTTAAGAATTTCCTTGATTAAACAGTAAAAATTATTAATCTTAATAAATCTTGTCCCTTGAGTACATGTCTTCTTAAATATTCTGTGAAACAAAAACAAAATGGGAAATACACATAAAGCACTCTGCTGTGTACTTAAGTAGGATTGTTGTCTCAACAAAAGCACTACGGTAGTCTCCCTTGTCTGGGGTTTACTTTTCATGGTTTCAGTTACCTATGGTCAATCACAGTCTGAAAGCAGATGGTCCTCTTTCAATATGTCAGAAGGTCAATAGTAGCCTAACACTACATCACAATGCCCACATCATTCACTGCACTTCATCTTATTATGTAGGCATTTTTTTCATCTTACATCATAACAAGAAGGGTGAGTACAGTGCAATAAGATATTGTGAGAGAGAGAACAAGTTTTGTTAGAGCCTATGGTTATAATTATTCTATTTTATTATTGGTCATTGTTGCTAATATCTTACTATGCTTAATTTATGAATTAAACTTTATCATAGGTATGTATGTATAGAAAAAAAAAACATGGAGGATATAGGGTTTGGTACTGTCCCTGGTTTCAGGCATGTGCTGGGGCTTGGAATCTTGGAACATATTCCCCATAGATAAAGGGGGACTACTGCATCATGACTGAGTTGCAAGCTAACTTTCTGATAAGATCAGTGGTGATACTAATCAATGTGATTTGATTTTTAAATCCTGCATAATGAAATGTGTCAACATTTGGAAGGTTTGAAGTGAATGAACATTTTCCAAAAGACTAACATGATATTTCAAAACCATTGTAGGTAAAAGATCTACTCAAAATGCCAAATAAACCAATGGATTTTAATATAACAATGTACAAAAAGTCCACTGATACTGTTTCAAATTCCATATTGAAACTAACCTTTAAAACACATTTGTCAAGTTTTGGTGTTACATCAAAGAATAAGATGCATAATTATCTAAAAGGGCTATTAAAATACCCCTCCCTCTTCCAACTACACATTTGGAAGAGGCTAGATTTTCTTGATGTACTTCAGAATCACAACGGATTGAGTACAGAAGCAGATATGAGCATTCAGCTATATTCTTTTAAGCTAGATATAGGATTTGAAAAAACGTAAAGTAATGCCACTTTTTTTCATGAAATAACTATAGTTATTAGAAACCATCAAAATCTTAGAGAAGAACACAGGCAGAAACCTCTTTGACCTCAGCCATAGCAACTTCTTAATAGACACATCACCACAGGCAAAGGAAACAAAAGCAAAAATGAACTAATGGGACTCCATCAAGATAAAAAGCTTCTGCACAGCAAAGGAAACAATCAACAAAACCAAAAGGCAACCTACAGAATGGGTGAAAATATTTGTAAATGACATATCTGATAAAGAGTTACTATCCAAAATCTATAAAAAACTTATCAAACTCAACACCCAAAAAACAAATAATCCAGTTAAGAAATGAGCAGAAGACATAAATAGACATTTTTCCAGAGAAGATATCCAGATGGCTAACAGACACATGAAAAGATGCTCAACATCACTCATCATCAGGGAAATACAAATCAAAACCATGATGAGATACCACCTCGCACCTGTCAGAATGGCTAAAATTAAAAACACAGGAAACAACAGCTTGGTGAGGATGTGGAGAAAGGGGAATCCTCTTGCACTGTTGGTGGGAATGCAAGCTGGTGCAGCCACTCTGGAAAATAGTATGGAGGTTCCTCAAAAAGTTAACTACCTACATAGAACTACCCTATGATCCAGCAATTTCACCACTAGGTATTTACCCAAAGGATACAAAAATACTGATTCAAAGGGGCACATGTACCCTGATGTTTATAGCAGCATTATCAACAATAGCCAAATTATGGAAAGAGCCCAAATGTCCAGGGACTGATGAATGTATAAGGAAGAGGTGGTGTGTGTGTGTGTGTGTGTGTGTGTGTGTGTGTAATGGAATATTACTCAGCCATCCAAAAGAATGAAATCTTGCCATTTGCAATGACATGGATGGAGCTAGGGTGTATTATGCTAAGTGAAATAAGTCAGTCAGAGAAAGACAAATACCATATGATTTCACTCATATGTGGAATTTAAGAAACAAAACATGAACATAGGGGAAGGGGAAGTAAAAAGAGAGAGAGGGAGGCAAACCATAAGAGATTCTTAACTATAGAGAACAAACTGAGGCTTGCTGGAGAGGAGGTGGGTGTAGGATGGGCTAAATGGGTGATGGGTATTAAGGAGGGCACTTGTTATGATGAGCACTGGGTGTTATATGTAAGTGATGAGTCACTAAATTCTACTCCGGAAACCAATATTACCCTAGAATTTAAATAAAAACTTAAAAAAATAAAACAAAAAATATTACTGTTCACATATAATGGGTTCTTTATTGTTATTTTAAAATAAATTGTTAAATGTTTTAAAAATTCCTCATTTCAATTTCTAATATTATAAATATTGATAGATACAACTTACATAAACAAGAGCTCTTTGGGGTCTTCAGTAATCTTTAAGAGTGTAAATGGTTTCTGAGGCCAACAAAATTTGGGAACCAAAATGTAAACAAATGCTTTAAATATTTAGAATTAAATTTTATTATTGCCCAAGAGATGAAAAGTAAAGAAACAGTTACATCACATTTTAATTTTTCTTTTTTTTTTTTTAAATATTTTATTTATTTATTTGACAGGGGGTTGGGCGCACAAGTAAAGGGAGTGGCAGGCAGAGGGAGAGGGAGAAAAGAAGCAGGCTTTCCGCTGAGTGGGGAGCCTGATGTCGTACTCGATCCCAGGACCCTGGGATCATGACCTGAGCCAAAGGCTGACGCTTAACCGACTGAGCCACCCAGGCGCGCGCCCCCCCCCCTTTTTTTAAGAATAAAAGGACTGCTCTTCTTTTAAAGCTCATGTCCAAATGAGCACAATGAGTTTTGTGTAAATCATTTGGAATTTCAACCCCAACACTTAACAGACTATATAACCTTGACCAGGCTGCTCACTTTCTCCATGACCAACTTTCTCATCTGTAAAATGAGAATAATAATAATATCTACCTCCATATCTACTCCTTGTGAGGAGTAAATGAGATAAGCCAAGTTATTGACTTCAATGCCTTGATAGCTCCCTCCTTGATTTCACAGTAACAAAATGTGAAGAATACCTTGCATATCTTTGGAAGTTTTTAGATATCTATATAAACATATTGGACAACATAATCCAAATGTTCTTCTACTTTTGCTTCATGGATTTGTAGAGAAAAATAGTTGAGGTGAAACTTGATTTGTAAATAATAATCTTTTTTCCTGTCTTTGGGAAAGATTGTGTTTTTTGAACTTTGTCAATGTTTGGTCTTACGATTTGAAATTATATTTGTGCTGAATTCTTTTAATGAATCAGCCCAGCAGAAGGATTAGTACCTTCTGACATATTGATTCATGCTTCAGTGTAATTGAAGGAAAGGGTTAAGACATTGAATAACCTGTCTTTTGACACAAGTCAATAAATAAGTATTCCAACGTAATCAAAGAGAAGGGAATTAGCTCTCATTGGGAGCAGACTGTTATAGGAGATACTCTACAGTTCCTAGCAATATTCTCTAATCTTCAGAACAAATCTAACAGGTAAGTGTAATTATTTCCACCTTACAGGTGAGGAAGCTGAGTCTCACAGAACTGTAACTTTCCTAAGACGGCGAGGGAAAAGAAATAACAAAGAATTAAGCTTTCTTTGACTGAGAGAGGAGGACAGAGCAAATTTCAAATATAACAGATAAGGAAATCTACAAGGGTGGAAAAATATGTTCATTTGTTCTCTCTTAACTGTAAGGCTAGAAAGAAAATGGTGGGTTTAACGTGCCATATAGAATAAACAATGGGAAACACTGCTGCTTGACTGTTAAAACACTATAGCTGCACCTATCAAATTCCAACACCGCTGCCAGTTAAGTACACTCAGTGGGAAAAGTCAAACTGTTAATTTGATATAATGTAGACAAAATAATCACTTAGTTGAGCAATAATTTCATTTTCCACTTTGGGGTGCTCTTCATTCCATAGAGTTACAGCCTAGAAAAATAAATGTACTAATGCATGTGCTAACACCACTTGGGTTCTAAGAATTAGTTTAAACCTAAATTCATGTATTTTCTTCTTACATCCTTCAAAAGAAGAATTTATGAGAATGAATTAAGTAGGAGTGAAAGGTGAACCATGTAAGGTGCCCTTTTTATAATCCTAGGATTATTCAGTATATTTGAGGTTCAGAACGTTTATCATGAACCTCTGAGTAATCACAAATCAGAACTCCGAGAAGTAGTTGGAAAGCTAGAATCAATTCCCTTTCTACATTCAAGACATAGTCTTATAAATGTAAATATTTAGCTTAAGTCATTGAATAGAAAATGTTTAAAATAGTATTAGTGAGATATGCCACCTTATTTCCCTTTTTCTGCATTTTTATATTTTTATCGAAAAAATGAAGCAAAAATCAAACCTTTTTAGCTGTAAAGAAGTTGTGAAAGTAACAAAGAGTAATTCGAGGTATGATTTTTCAGTGATTCCTTTTTGGCATTAAGGAAATTAGACAGTTTTTGGGGTGCCTGGGTGGCTCAGTCGTTAAGCATCTGCCTTTGGCTCAGGTCATGATCCCAGGGTCCTGGGATCGAGCCCCACATCGGGCTCCCTGCTCAGTGGGAAGCCTGCTTCTCCCTCTCCCACTCCCCCTGCTTGTGTTCCTTCTCTCGCTGTGTCTCTCTCTGTCAAATAAATAAATAAAATCTTAAAAAAAAAAAAAAGGAAATTAGACAGTTTTCTAAATGCCTTTAAAAAAAATCAACACATTCATTGATTTACTTCTCTAACAAGCCTTCAGTCAGAAAAATAAGGGAAAATGAATCCAGAATTTCCCAAATTTGAAGTGTAATGCACATAGCTTGAAAGAAGAAAGAGTTAACAGAAATAGCTTTAATTCTTTAATTCAGGTCCTAAGACTCAATTCTCTTCATGTCTCACACCAGAGACTCTGTTGCACCTTAGCAGAAGACTCCAAACAGTGGTATTTACATATTTTGAGCTAAAAGATCACCAGTTTTATACACTTCAAGTAAGCATGGACTTTTAAAAGTTCATGATTCATATAACCTATCAGCGAATAATTTGACTTTTGTCTCTTCAAAATGCTGCTTAACAGTCAAGCTAATTTTATATGTTGAAATGCATAATGGGCAAGTGCATGTCATAATTTGAAAATAGTTTTATGACTTGGGGTGCCTGGGTGGCTCAGTCGGTTAAGCATCTGCCTTCGGTTCAGGTCATGATCCCAGGGTCCTGGGATCGAGTCCCGCATTGGGCTCCCTGCTCAGCAGGGAGTCTGCTTCTCCCTGTCCCTCTGCCTCTCCACTCCACTCATGCTCTGTCTCTCTCTCTCTTTCAAATAGATAAATAAAATCTTCTAAAAAAATAAGAAAATAAAATAGTTTTATAACTTAACTGATAATTTTCTTGTGTGTGAATTATTTAGTCTGAAATTTTCTTTCTCTGAAAATTTTAGTCTGACTGAAAACTCAACACTAGTATTTATTCTAACTTTTCCAGACCACCAATTTTGGCGTTACTATGAAATATGTTATAAGACTTTGGTTCTGGCTTTATATTTAGCTTCTTTTATTTAGTTGGCTTAAATGACTACATTAGTTGCTAACAATGAAACTTAATTCATATCGGGTGAGCTAGGGACTACATCTGGGACCTGTTACGACCTGATGTTGCATGGGTTTATTTCAACAAGGAGAGGAAAAACATTTTAACCCCAGCTCTGATTCAGAAGTGATTCTGAATTCAGTTATTCTGCAGCATTTGGACCTTGTCCATGTATCAGTTATTACAAATCTTCCTCCCACATCTTGCCTTCCCAGTTGGAAATAAGCAAAATGTGTTTTTATCAGTCTCTAAGTATTTAAATTTGCATATGGCACTCCAAAGCATTTTGCTTTGCATTTGCAAACTTCGGCTTCATTAAATTTTTTTTTTTTTCAAATCATGTGTCTTCTTGTGAAGAATTACACGGAGCACATTTTGTTGTTAATAGTCATTTAAATTATTTACTGGCTTTTTTTTTTTTTTCAGTTCCCTGGAAAACACAGAGGGTGTTCTCACAATTTGTCTGGCTTGTCTTTGGAAAATCATGTTGGAATGTGAATCCAAAGCATCAAAATTTGTGAAAGCAGAGTGTTATCCCAAAAGTGTCAAGCAGCCAAATGGTACCAGTTTCAACAGTGATGCCAGAGTGTTTTTCAGAAAGACAGTTTTTGTTTAAATTCCTGCTTTTCGTCCAGCATCTATAGTTGGTCTATTTGTCCCAGACAAAGACAAAGGGCCAGCGGCACCTGAAACTTTTATCTTTCACTTCCTTTGGAAAGTCACTTGACATTCTCCTGCAATATTTTAATTTTATTGTATTATTTATTTATTTTATTAAGTCTCTTATTGATCAGACATCATTGAAGGAAGATTCGTATTTTGTAAAATATTACATATATTTTAGACAAATAATATAATACCTTTTAAATTTATGTATAAACACACATCTAAAAGATCAAGGACTAGCTTTAGGTTGATTATTATTTGTCATTTGTTCACTCATTCATGTATATATTTATCAAGCATATACAAGGTAGTTGCTAGATTTTATGAAGGAGTATAAAGAGGAATCAGACCTAAATCTAATCTCATTTCCCTCTATAAAAATTATTGAAAAACATAAAGATATAATATTAAGTAGATAGCTAAATAAGAAAGGGAGGGAGGAAGAAGGGAGGATGTGTGGAGGGAAAGAGAGAGAGAGCAAGAGAGAGAATAGGAGTGATAAAAACAAATGTGACAAAACCCTAACAATTGCTGAATTCTGGATAATGAATTTAAAGGAGTTCTTTGCACTATTCTTATAACTTTTCTGTATGTTAGATATTATATAAAACAGAAATTTATTGAGTGTTCTGGGAAAAAAAAGTAGATGAAACATGTAAGGGACTGAGGTTTGGGATGTCTAGAGGCCTCCTCAATGACAGGAATTTCACCTCAAATCTCATTTATCTCCCTACTATTTCTACAATACTCTTTCAACTTGGGAGACAATTAATATATAAAAAGAGGTGCTTATTTTTTTCTTTGGAATCTCAATGTTCAGGCCAAATTTCTTCAGGTTAAGCCATAAAACTATTGCAAACTGCACATACAATACATAAGAGAACACATGCAAGACACAACTTTGTACATGGTTGTGCGGGAGCCTCAGCGACCGGAAAGCAGTGGATTTGGACGAATCTCTTGGTCTCTTTTGCTGTCTACTATTAATTTAAAACTATCCCCACTCTTAAACTGTAGCCAGGTGAAGCTGGAGTTTTAGCTTTCTCATCTTTATACATCCAGCAGAGACCTTTGCGTGTAGTAAGTCCTCAATTCTTGTTTGTTGGCATATGAATGAAGAAATACAAGCGGAAACATTTTTGTGCCAAACATCTTCAGATTGATTTCTCTTATTTTGTTTCTCACACCAAGGCTCCGCTGATCTTCATGAGGCCCAGTTATCCCACAGTGTAAAATTTGACACATTTGATTCTTTACGACAGCCTTTCTAATTAGAACTGCCACGTGCAAACTGTATTTAGGAAAAGGTGTGCAAGGATTTGTCAAAAGGAAAGTAGATTGCAAAGCTGGAGAATACTAATGGTCAGCTTATATATTTAGCCTGTGGTTAAATAATATCTTTTCTTGTGTCTCTTTAAAATCAAAAGCCCTATATTATGTATATGTTTTTCAAATGACATTTGAGTAAAAATGTAAAAGGCCTCTAAAGAGATGAAGGGCATTTCTGGACTTGGAGGGAGCTCTCAGGTTTGAGAATAACATTTTGAGTAATCTAAATTCATACCTATTATCACCTAAGTCAACATTGATGCTGCCACTGGATCTTATACAAATATTCAGATTTTTGTTTCCCTCGTCATTCTGAAGGTTATCTCCCTGGTTGCTCTGAAAAACCAGGTGACAACCATTTCCCATGATGCTTTAAGGGCTGTCAAACTGTCCATCACGCTGTCACCTGACCAGTCGTTCCCATGGCTCTTTTAGACTTCCAGTATGATAAATTGAAAGGCACTATTATCTGTCTGTTGTGAAGAGGAACTGTTGGGGCTTTGATAAGATATCACTACTCCCAGGTGAGAGGCGGCTGACAGCACATCAAGGCACAACAACACGTAGAAACACTGAACAGGGGAGCACGGGTTTACAAACATCTGTTGTCATTATTTATTACTTTTCTTTGGGCTTAAGTTTCTGACTCATCCTCAGATAATTCAAGAACAGATATTTTGCTTTCTAGCTTGCAAATAACAATTGCTGCTCTTTTCATCTTGGGAGAAAAATCTTAAAATTGAAAACACATCTGCCTACCTTTTGGATTCGTGGCACACAAGTGTTCCACCTTGTAACCAACAAGTTCTGTGTTCCTGCTGATGTCATCATTTACCTTTTTAAAAAAAGTAGTTGAGAATAACTATTTTTAACTATAATAAATAGTTGGATTTGGGAGGCTAAATAATAAAATTAATTACCTAGGTCTTGGAGGTCATTATTAATGTACCAATACACAAACAATAGGAACTAGTTTAAGTGCCAGCACATATTAGTTAATCTGTATTTTAGTATTGATGATAAGGTGAATAAGTCCAACATTTCATGAGAAATAAGGTTTGTGATTTATTATTACCAGCTTCACCTTTTAACTTTTCTGAATGATGCTAACATAAATCTAAAAGCTTGAATTTATACACAAGAGCCATGAATAGAGGAAAGGACATTGCCCTCAATGGATCAATCCCATCGCCAGGATTGGGATCAGGAAAACTGTAAAGGCAGGGGGAGGTTGTGAGGTAAAGGCTTTCTGAAGAAATCTTTCTGGGAAGTGGGAATAGTTTATTAGAGCTACAGAAACAATTTTACATCTGGGATTTAATCTTTGGGCTTAAATATCCAAAAAGTTGCCAACAGAAACTGGATACTCGAATCCTTACTACATGTAAATGTAATTTTATTTTTTAGAAGTTACTCTCTTTTTTTGTGATTTTTCCTTTTTTTCTTTCCCTGTTACTTAAATGACATATGATGACAGGTTTTCTATGTGCTCTGTGCCCTCACATACTATCATTACATGAATACCGAACAGACCCTTTGGAGATCACTCAAGGAAGATAATCTGTTGTTATTTATTGTGGAATAAAAGTACTGTAGTTGGTTGCTAACATCACCACCTTGTGTACAAATATTTTTTTGCATGCAGTTTCCTAATGTCATTAAGCAGTATTGTAATGTCATTACATAGTAATGTAGCACTTCGATTAGAGACAGCATTTAAATAATTTTGTAATTCAAAATCTGAAAAAATAAACTATGGTTTATTTTTAGTCCTTTGTAATTATTTAACCACCTAACACTCTTCTTCACTCATATAAGAAGCAAACAGGCCCCAAAGTCTTCAAGAACTGAGAATTTGTCAAACTATTCTCTAAAACAATGGCCAAGGAATTCAGAGTAAAAAGGAAAAGAAAGAATTAAATTTCCTGAATATTCATAATAATACCAACAGTACATGCATCCAATGCCTTCAATATCTATCGGTGAAACTAATTTCAACAATTTTTCCCCCTAAGCATTTTTAGCTCACCCAATAGGCCAATATTGGAAATTATTACTTACTTGAAAGTATCATTTTGGTCTCTATCCAAAGATGAGGGGAACCTCTTGATTAGGTTCTGAATATCAAAATTCTTTTTCTAGTGGCTTCTGGCATGTCAGGATCCCATAGCAAATTTTTAAATTTTCAACAGTCCTTGCAGATCAATGAAGTTAAGTTGACTTTTCCAAAAGGACATACCTTGTGGTCTAATGAAGGAGGTAGTGGCTAGAGAGGAAAAGACCAGAATATTCAATAAATTCAGTGCAGGTCTCAAAGGAGACAAACAAACGTGCTCCCTGTTAGTCTCTCTCTCACAAGACTTCCAATAGATTTCTAGAAAAAAACTATTTCACATTTGGATTTTAGTGTTACTTCCTTCATAGTTTCTCAATCTCTCTTTCTCTATCTCTAAGTGACTTTTATTATAATTTCTTACTTCACGTAGTAGCTAAATAAGAGTTGTTGTAAGTTGCTGAAAGTAACATCTAGTGCTTCTTTCACTTCTAGAGTTTTCCTATATAGTTTGATTATACAGCAAAAACTTTAAAATGCTGGGGCACCTGGGTGACTCAGTCCCTTAAGCTGCTGCCTTCCACTCAGGTCATGATCTCAGGGTCCTGGGATCGAGACCCACGTGGGGCTCCCTGCTCAGTGGGGAGTCTGCTTCTCCCTCTGCCTCTCCAGCCCCCCGACTCATGCTCCCACACATGTGCACGTGCACTCTCTTTGTCAAATAAATAAATAAAATCTTAAAAAAAACTTTAAAACTGAACATAATATAAAAAAATAGCTCAAAAGCAAAAAAAACCCAAACAACCAAACAAAAAATGTTCCTAAAGATCCAAGGCAAAATATAACAATCTGAATTTGGTGTGCATGTGTGTCTTCCTGTCTGCCTGTGAGAAACTTGGCTATTTTCAAATGGAAGTTCACTTGACAAGCATAAGAAATCCTGCCATATTAACTAATGACTAGTTTAGTTTTCTTCTAATTTTGACTTTAATAGGCTCTTCTAACAAGAGACTAAGAAAATCTTGAAAAGGTAGATAGATAGCTTCGACCAGATGAATTTGGGGGTATTTTTATAATGATAATTTTTCTGATTAATTTAGCAGCAAAATCACAAAGTAAGGCTAGATTTTAATTCCTCTTATTACAAAAACTTGTCAAAACTTTTAGCTCTGTTTCTGACTAATGATACATGAGAGGGCTATTAAAAGGAGGTGGATTTGCTCAAGATTATTTCTTGTGATTTTTTTCTAGACTACAATCATATTAACACTGTATTCATTGACAATCTCATGGTTTCCAAAGTCCAAAAATGACTTCTTTTGTGTCAACAACTACACTATGAGGTAGGTAGGGAAGGTACCCAAGTTCATAGATGACCAAACTGAGGGTCAGAGGCATGACAGGGAAATGCTCACAATCATATAGATGTTAGTAGCAGAGCCAGCAAAGAACTCAGGTTTTCTGATTCTCAGTTCAATGTTATATCCTCTACCCTCACACTGTTCTTGTCTTGTCCCCAAACTTTAAAAATGTAGATATTGGAAGTTAAGTCCATTTTGGTAGGTGTTTCCCCATGTCTGGTGGAAGTTTCACAATGTAGAATTCTAATGCTGGAAAGTCACGTGGTGCTATGTTGTCAAACAGGAAGTAGGGTTCCTGCTTACTTACTCCTAATGTTTTTAGAATCAAACACAGTCATTATGGTAGGCTGTTTCATTTAGCTCTGACAACAAGCAAATGTGTGCACATTTATATGCATGGTAAATATGCAGAACTTGTGAGATATCTAATGATTTTAAAAAACATAAAATAAATTTTTAAGAAATGTTCCTAAAACGAATAAAAATCCATAGACACTTTCTGATTTTACTGAATATTAAACAAATGTTTCAAGCATTGATGCTTCAAAGAGGCCCAACCACTAATGATCTTTAAAGGGAGAAAATGAACTTGCAAAAGCTTCAGATGTTTGGATGTTTTCCTTTTATGTTGTATCTACTTAGGTCAAGCAGTGTGAATTGAATGAAACTGAACTGAACAAAACTCTAATGTAAAACTGAGATTCATTAAACTGTTCACCTTATTTGACTGGTTACTTGTATATGTAAAAAGCTGCAACAGAAATGAAAGACATGGTTTCCATATTTTAATAAAGGTGATTTTTTGAGACTACAAAAATAGAGTAAAAGAGCATGTATATTTCTTACATCTCATTTTAATTTTTTAACTTATGCAGAAGAATAAACCAATACTACTTGTGGAAATCAATTAACAATTTCTTACTTTCCCCAAAAGATTCAGATAATGAAACAGATATCTGTAGGACAAAATGCAGCTAAGTGGTCTCTTTGGCAAGCGCTCGAGCTCACTTCTATGCTTGAGACATTAAGAAAATGTCACTTGAATAAAGATGAAATTGACCAAACCCATCACTATCTGGGAAAGGAAGAAATAAACAGTGGAATTGATCTAAGCTAACTTTGTATCCCAAATTCAAAATCATAACAATAAAGTTCTTTACATGCAACTCTGTGAACTGAAAAAAGGGGCTGTCTAATTTCTTCCCATGCATCAAGCTAAAGAAATGAAGGGAGAAAATCATTCTTCTCTGTTGGCCTCCTGTGTGAAATTTCTTTTCTTATCATCCCATCTCGTCATATCTTTCTGCAGTTTGAATTACCCTCTTTTCCTCAGACTGGTAAGGCAGTGAAAGGATGTTTGTTCTGCTAATTAACTTTATTACCCTGATAACTCCCTGCAGCCTTTTACGAAAACAATTACCGTTACTCCTTTTTTCCCCCTACTGGCAAAAAAAAAAAAAAAAAAAAAAGGAAAAAAAAGGAAAAAGAAAAAAAAAAAGACTATTAATTAGAAGCGAGGCCCAGGTCCCTGCCATGTTATCCTGCCACGTTCCCAGGCCCTCGAGCAGGATAGCATTACATTGTCAGTAGTAATTTAGCTCTCATCTGTCTCTGCTAATTATTGTCACATTCATCAAATTCATCAACAAAAGTGCTCTCAGAAGGATTGCATATTTGCAGTTAATACAGCATAAACTGGTATTACCCATCACCACATTTGTGATGATGAGAGGGACACAACTTATTCATCCCTAATTAGAGCAAGCTGGGTAATTAATTATGCATTCCGCCTTATTACTTCTGAGTTCCCAGATATTGTTTGTCTAAAAAGGGGGAGAAAGCAGGAGAGAGAAGCCTGAAAATGCAAAAAAAAAAAAAAAAAAAGGGTGATGTGTTTTGTCACATGCGCTATGCCATAATTCCCACCTGACAAACTAGCTGAATCAGTGGAAAATTGCGAGTTGTCAGCAGCAGAATAAACTGCCGTAATAGCTGATTAATGATCAGCACCTGTGACAGGTGCTGTACGGGACTGTAAACTTGGTTTGATTAACAGTCACTGGACGAATAAATATTAGTGACAGTCAGCGGAGAGCAAGTTTGCTTGTTTTCTTCCCTGTTAACAAATCGTACACATTAAAGTTATTGATATTTCTGTCTGAGACACTCTATTTTTTTGTAGTTATCTGGCAACATTGGCAGTGAGTTATAATAGATTGTTTCTGTTCTGTTATTTTATTTCAGAACCAAAATTGTATTTTGACAAAATGACCTGTAGGGGTTTAAATTTACCAGGTGTGGAAGAAAAGGCTAAAAAATGACAGGATTCACACTTGCTTTAATTTATGCTCACCTGCTAGTAATCTCTGTGTATGTATACACATACACACATCTATTCATTGTACCCATTTACATGTATGTACAATCACTATTAAGGAATGTTCATAACTTAAAAAACACAGACATACACTTAGGGTGTGTGGTGTTAACTTATGTAAAAAAATTTTTTAATTGATATTTTTTTTCAGAGCGGAATATTTCCCCTAAAAACATTGGTAGTGTGAATTCTCCCAACTATGTGTCTCAATTCCAAACTGAAGAGACCATCTTCCGAGGCAGATTCAAAACTGTTGCCAGCTTGATTGCTTTTTCCTGAATTGACCAGTTACAAACAGATTGGTCAGAAGGTGCTACCTCTTTGAGCTGATTGGTTTTTAACCAAGAGTCAAATTATGTGCATAGACAAGTAAAGTGTGAATGATGGGAAGAACCCATTCCCTCTCTCTCTTTCTCCTTTTCTCTTTCTGTCCTTTAGGTCATAATAAGGGAAACCAGTTGACTTCACTGTAGTTTTGGCTTGTGTAGAGAATGGTTAGGATCGTTTTGGAATCCTAAAGATCTACTTTCAAACTTTGGCCCTGCTGACTAATTGTGTGAGTTTGGGTAAGTTACTTAATCTAATTGTTCAGTTTCCCAACATAAAATGGGAGCATTTTCAACCTATGGTACAGTGTTACTGTGGGGATTAAATGAGATAACTTGTGTGTAGTAAGTGCTTGCGTGTACCTAAGCACCCTAGCACAGTGCCTAGCATAGATAGTGCTCAATAATTAACAAGTGAATTATTAACACAACCGCTTGAAATTTGAATAGTCAAGTTACCTTCAGTTTCTGTTTCGCATTATAAAATGTTTTAGGAACGACTAATTACCTTTTTTCCTTTGCACACTCTAAAATGAACAAAACAAAACTTAATGCTCACTTATCCCTGACTGAAAACTGAGAAAAGATGAGTGATGTCCCTCAGTAGTAGATACCCCAACGTGCTACTCTGAGTTATTTAGCTGTTTTTCAGCAGCACAAAAGTGGGACTTGATGGGGTAGGGCAGAGGCTAGAAGGCAGCCTGTTTCCCCCAAATCTCCATAAGAATGTTTTCAGAAACTTCTGGGGTAATGGTAGAGACAGATCTGTGTAATGTTTATTTAGCACACTCTCATATTTTGGTAGAACTGAAATAGTAAAACACCAAGCACAGAAAACAAAAATAAAAATAACATCAAAGCAAGTACATTTTGATAATTTAGTATATATTTATTTTGATATTAATCATCTAACGGAGAATGAAAATGACGAAAGAACACAGAAAGGCAGTATGGTACAATTATAGTTTTTGAAACAGTGTTGAGAAGTAATAAAACTGCCCTATTTCAGGGAGCCTGGGTGGCACAGTCGGTTCAGCGTCTGCCTTCGGCTCAGGTCATGATCCCAGGATCCTGGGATCAAGCCCCGCATCGGGCTTCCTGCTCCACGGGAAGCCTGCTTCTCCCTCTCCCACTCCCGCTGCTTGTGTTCCTGCTCTCGCTATCTCTGTCTCTCTCAAATAAATAAATAAAATCTTTAGAAAAACTGCCATATTTCTAGGACATTAGGGAATACATACCTATTAGATCACATTTAATCAATATCTAAAGCCAATTTATTTAGATAAAAAGAAACAAAAATAAAGGAGGCTTACAACTTTAGTTTTATCTATACCTATCTTAAGAACATTGGGGAAGTAGTTTTCATGAAGAGTCAGAATGATTTTTTTTTTCTTTTAATAGTGTGCCTAATTCACTTTTAAATTTTAAAAGTGTGTCTTACAGAACTTTCAGAAAAAATAGCAAAGTTTAATAGTAAAGAAGATCACCTTTGTTTGGTCATCACCAAAGCAGTTGCTTTCAACCACCACATACTGGAATAACCTGGGAGAATTTTTTTTTTAAATAAAGATATCAGGGCTCACCACCAGATTCTCATTTTATTGGTCTTGGGGAGCCCCATGGGCATTGGCGTGTTTAAAAAGTTCCCCAGGTCATTCTGATATATATCCAGGATTTAGAACTGGAGATAAATACATAAAATTAAAAATTTATGTAGTAAGATTTAATGTACAAAGTAAAAATTCTTTCAGATTATAGAACTAATAATTGTGAAATGGATGTCTGGAAATTGAAGTGCATCACATGTAGGAGCTTTAGAGTTATCTGAAGTTACTACTGAAAGAATCATAATTGAAATACTTTTTTTCTTAGTTAATCCAATCAAAGAGAAAAATACCTAATAATTCAAACAGTAAGAATGATATCCTGAATTCACCAACCCACTTCATATCACTAATTAGAATTGCAGGGTCAATTGCCTTATCTCATTGGAAAAAAAAACCATCGAAGGTGGTCAGACCATTTCAATGGCTGATGGATGAACTAGATGGTGGCCAGGCTGACTGGTGATAGTGGCTTGCTTCCAAGTTGATATCCTGCTGCACAAATGGTGACAGAAAATCAAGAGACTAGAATATTCCTGCCATTTGGCACATATCAATGTGGCTTAAAAATCAGGTAATAGGCACTCTACACCTCCTTCTGTCTGCACTTTGGGTGCTTTGATCATTCTTGTTGCATATGAGTGCATGGTTGTAGGAGGGTTCATTGGTTTATCACTTCCTCATTGCTTTTCATGGTCAGATGATGCAGGCAGCCACATAAAATAAATTGGAAATTGCCTGTTTGACTAAAACACTGGTATTCCAGATTATGAAACAGTTCCATTAGGGAGGTAGCTCACTCTCTGTTAACTTCTACACCCATGTTCTAGAATTCTTGTTTCTATAAAGTCTTAATTAAAAATTTTAATTATTAAAAAAACTGAATGGTATTTCATCAAGCTTGCTCAAAACAAAAAAGTAATCCATCTCTGGACATTTGAAGACGAAAAGTCTTACTTGGCACAGGGGATTTTGGGGTGGGTCAACCGGGAATGCCTCACCTCACAGAACAACTTGATCCTACTGAATTTTCCATAGCCCAGAACAAGGGTGGGAAAACTATGGCCAGTGGGAAAATCTGGCCTGCCACTTATTTTTGTAAGGCCTTGCAAGCTAGGAATGGTCTTTACGTTTTTAAGTGATTGAAAAACATTAAAAAAAATTTTGTGACCTGAAAATTATATGAAATTCAAATTTCAGTGTCCATACATAAAATTTTTTGAACATAGCCATGCTTATTTGTTTTCATATTGTCTATGGCTCCTTTCTTATGAAGATGGAAGAGTTTGGTACTTGCAACAAAGACTGTACATTTCGCAAAAATGAAATATTTGCTATTTGTCCTTTCCAGAAAAAGTTTGCTTGTCCCTACTCTAGAGTAGTGTTTCTCAAAGTTTGATTTGCATACAAATGTGGGATCTTATTAAAATACAGATGTGATACAGCAGGTCTACAATACCTGAGATTTGATTCAGCATTTCTAATAGGCTACCTGGTGATGCTGATGCTGCTGGTTTGAGGAACATACTTTGAGAAGCAAGGCTGTAGACCATGACCCTCACTATACAGACTCACAAGATTGATGTCAGTCTGATCAAGAGCAGATCTTTCAGGAATGGATTCATAGTATTAACTAAGCTCACAAGATTGATGTAGAAACTAGAAATCTAATTTATTAAATTGTTAATGAGAAATATGATAGGGACCAATCCAGAATCTTCTGTTCCTATAGACATGCTACTTGAGATGCCGAATTGGAGCAGAAAGACAAGAAGGGACAGGAAACAGCAGGATAGAGTTACGTGTTTAGATTGTTCAAATAGAGGCTAATAGAGAGATTTGCTAGCTCACTGCTGCTGGCACCAGAGTAGTGGTTTTAAAATGTACCTGGGATTTGTTTTAATCAGGTATAGTAAGGCACACAGACATGGAAGTGACTGTTATGAAGGAAGGAGTTTTTATATTCAGAGATCCCTAGAAATAGGAGGTGCAGCATGCCATGCAGGGGGCCCACAGAGGGAGATATCATGTTGGTCAGGAGGCAGAGGAAGCAAGGGAAAAACATGTGCAAGAGCCTTTATTGTGGTTGTCCAGGGAAGGAACGGAAGAGGCAGGATAAACAGGTTTAGGATTGGTTTCTTTTAATAACTTCAGCAGGCTCTGGGGTTTAGGGGCTATCTCTCGTGTCTGGTACCTAACCCTGGAGTGATTAGGGCAGATGGACAGTGGCCCAGAGTGTAAAAGATAAGTAAAAGAGGGAGTTAGGGCTATGGGCTTTGATTAGGTTGGTTTGCATACAAAAGTGTAGTCTCCTTGAGTTGTTTGTTCTCTAGGAATTAGCTAGCCCTGGGAAGGGTCAGCAAGGCCCCAGATGTGAAAACAACAGGAAATACAGAAAATAAAAAAAAGTATGATTAATAGTCCTTGGACCAGGTCACCCTTGTCTACGATGGTTATGGGATGGACACTGCCTATACACCCCTCTTTGATTATTTGTTTGTTTTCTGTTTTTGTAGTTGCAGACCTCCTTTCTAATTGACACATTTTTCCTTCAGATCTGCTCATTCTTTTAGTTTATGGAGAAGTCCTTCCGGTCTGAGTATCCTTCAGCCTCTTTTAATGGATTTTGTGTGTTGATTATCAAGTTCAACACGGCTCTAACCTATTGCATGTTAATTACCTAGTCTAACTCAGAAAACAGTATTATTTTGCTCACTACTAAGTTGGAGAGGGACCCAATATAGTGCCCAATATAGACAACACCATATTTTATACAATAACTTCAACTTAATATGACTATTTATACACTTGTAATACTCTACTTCAGACTATGGAGCCCTCAATCTCTTCCAGAGTCACAAATTAGTGACGGTAACATTTAAGTGGTGGATCT
The DNA here is from genome assembly GCF_964656455.1 of Halichoerus grypus. Lineage (NCBI taxonomy): Eukaryota > Metazoa > Chordata > Mammalia > Carnivora > Phocidae > Halichoerus > Halichoerus grypus. The sequence goes on from NC_135712.1 coordinate 83,553,701, forward strand.
GATTGGGGGTCATTTTTTATGACACTATGATCACTTAGAGGATGGAGGTAACGTTGTGATCATCTATAAACTTCGGTACATACCTGCTTTCTCCATAGAGATGGCCATAGGGAGAGAGAAAAGTAGCAGATGCCCCTTGTGCAATCAACTGCAACGTCTACAGGCTGATTCTGAGTAATCTTTCTGGGAGTCCTGCCCTAGCCACTCTAGCCAAAGAGAATTGCCAATAATGGCGGTAACTTCATTCCACCTCTCATTTTCATCACATAGCAATTCCCTAATCTTGGTTCACTGTTTATTATTATCTTACAAATTATGCCATATCATTTTAAAGGATTTCCCTGCAAATTTCATTTTAAATATGTCACAACTCTAAAATTACTAGGAGTAGCATTGAGAGAACAAGATCTGTCTCCTCATACTAATTACTGTGTGACCATGATCAAATTACTTCTTCTCTCTGGCCATCAGTTTCCTCATCAAAAATAGAAGGATTTCAGATTATAGGACTTCCACAAACCCTTCAGGCTTTAAAACGCTAAGCTCAACTGGAATGTTTCTGTAAAATATGTATAAAAATGGGTTTATTTCTTTATTGCCCCACTCTTGGCATATGCCATATGGTAATCTGGACCTCCATTTGGCTTTTATTTCTTTTTCCTGGTGTTTCTATAACTTGTTTAAAAGTTTGTTCCCAATTTTCTTCGTCAAAAAAGTGAAAACATTATAAAATTTGGGGGGCAGTTATCTTATTTGGCTCTGTATTCCCCAGATTTTGTATAAATGGTCCATCTGATAGGTGTTGGTTGAATTACATTAACGTGGGAGTACCCTCAAAGCAAATTACTTTGGGGTAACGGAATCTTAAAAGATTGAGAGCCTATAGCCTTGCACAATAAAGCAGGACTTTCACAAGCTAGTTGATTGGATGTGTGGTAATTTTCGGTATCATACTGCAGCGACTACAGTTTATAAAATTATAAAATAATTTTGTTTCTCTGGAAACACTGAAAGAGTAATTTGACTTTAAATTTCTTAATGGTCCATTGTATTTCTGATGATTAAAGTAATTTCTGATAGTTCTATAATTAGGTTCTATCTAAATCCTATAAGGATCAAGGAAATTTTTGCATTGAGACTGGAATTTTCCCACTTTTCACGGCTTGTAGAAAGGAAGACAGTCCATTCAGAGTAATGTCAATGCCATACCTATATATGCTTTGTGGGATTAAAAAAAAATCTTCAGATTTCTCCTCTTAATGCATTTCCACTTATATGCAATGATTTTGATCAGAAAACTACAATGTAGCAGTGGGTGAGAATGGGGGAGGCACTGAATACAGAATCGTTGCCAACAGATGCAAAAATGCCACGGAAATCTTTGGCCCAGAAATAATAGCTTACCAAAATACACACACACAGTTGTTGGACTCTTGAACAGATACACAGCCGTCTGTATAGACAACAGTGCTGTTGGCCAAGAGTCCCGGAGGCAGGCCAACCTCCCATCCAGATGCCACTGCCAGTGAGGAGCCATTTGGCATCTAGTTCTCTGGCTGCCAACCTTCTTTCCCATTCTCTGGCATGAATTTTCACAGGGGCTGCTCAAGGAAATGAAGACTCTGAAGACTTCTGTATTAATATGCCGTAATAACGCAGTGCCACAGGAGTCCTTTATGCTATTTGAATGTCTTATCCCTTAATTTTTTAAGTGTCAAAGAAACCTGACTTCTGTGTATTTGCCTATAGATAAATGCCATTGCTTTGGAAATTCAGAATGATATATTTTGATTTCTGCATAGAGCCAGCTTTCCTTAATCCAGAAATACCTTGAGAATGTTTAAAGCATAAGCAATTTGAAGCACACAGCAGAGAAAGAAAGAGAGAAAGGGAAAGAAGGAACAAAAGAAGGAAGAAGGAAAGAAGGAAAGAAAAGAGGACAAAAGAAATAAAGTGTACTGATCTTTTGGGAGAGTGAAAGCAATTGCTCACGTCTCTTCAGCCCTAGCAAAGTGAACACCAAAAAATCTCCTACTAGTCGGAAGAATCCAATAAGCTCACTTTTTTTTTTCAATGAGAACTGAATAGGTATCAATATACTTCCATGAAAGTCTGCACGTGACACCAACTTCCTGGGGGGGAAAAATCAATGCGAGCACTGTCTTCTCACCTCGTAATCTCATCAAATTCCAATTTCTACTTATGTGAGGTTGTACTTGGCACTAGCACCGTTTAATACTTCCCAGGCCTTCCAGGAGAAGCTTCTTTACCCACTGCCTGCGTATCCTCTCCCTCACATGAGTGGGGCGGGCAGCCAGACAGAACCTGCTGGAAGAGTTGCTTTTTTTTTCTGCAGCTACTTTACAAGAGCAAAGTTTTGAGATTCATCTGATCAAAGGGAGAATTATCAAAGGATGGCATAATATCTGATGATTTTGATGAATTCAGAAACATGTCATAGTTCAAATCACATATTTTAATTTGCACAACAAATAATACTTCTAATTTAAAGTTCTGTAGTGTCAAAATAAAACATTAAACTTATACTTCATGCTTCAAGAGGAAAGAATAAGCAGGAGGTCAGGCTTACATGGCTTATCTTGGCTCTCCTCACTAATTTTGCATAAATGGAACATGTGAACTGGGGAAATGTTTTTTTGTGGGTGCTCCATCTTTTCTTCAATTTGTCCACAAAAGTACAACAAGCTCTTGAGGTTGACTTGGTGGAGTTTTAGTCACAAAATAAGCGACCTTAAACAGACAAGAAGCAATGTTTTCCCTGGATACCTTCAGTGGGGCTGCCATATTAACTTTACTTGAAGCAACATTAATTACTCTCAGATCTCTAAGTATCATTGACATTGATAAATCATCCTCAGAGAGACATGAACAAATGAATCAAATGCTCATCATTGCATTCAGGAAAGATAAACATTTTTACAACAAGGAATAATATATCAGGCAGCCTACTTATGTAATGCTGTGTCGCATAAAGATTTCTTGATGAGCCATACAAAACTATCCAGGTATAAATTGTGTGAGCAATGCATGGAAGAGACAGCTTAATCATAGAAAAGCATGTGGCCAAGGTACACTATAGAAAACATAATATTTCGTTCCCTTTTTTTTTGACAAAAAAATCTATTCAGTATTAGAGTTGGATGTAACTCTTTTCCAAACGTACTTTAATATTAATAAAATCTTCTATTTTTCCATTGTATAAATGTGATGAAATTGTTACTGACTACATCAAAGTGATGTTTAGGTAAAGTTCTTCAATAATATATAAAAAACTTGGCTTTATAGAAAAGTAACAGCTATACAGGGGTGCCTGGGTGGCTCAGTAGGTTAAGCATCCGACTCTTGATTTCAGCTCAGTTCATGATCTCAGGGTTGTGAGATCGAGCCCCATGTTGGGCTCTGCATTGGGTGTGGATCCTACTTGAGATTCTCTTTCTCCCTCTCCCTCTGCCCCTCTCCTCCACCCCCAGCTCGTGCTCTCTCTAAAAAGAAAGAAAGAAAGAAAGAAAGAAAGAAAGAAAGAAAGAAAGAAAGAAAGAAAGAAAGAAAGAAAGAAAAGAAAAGTAATAGCTACACAAACACATAGAAAACGGCAATATTAGTTGTCTGATACCTCCTTAGGAATTTTCTAATTCACTAAATGAAGCCTGCTGCATTTACTCTGTATTATCTTTTTTTTTTTTTAAAGATTTTATTTATTTGACAGAGACACAGCGAGAGAGGGAACACAAGCAGGGGGAGTGGGAGAGGGAGAAGCAGGCTTCCCACTGAGCAGGGAGCCCGATGCGGGGCCCGATCCCAGGACCCTGAGATCACGACCCGAGCCGAAGGCAGACGCCCAACGACTGAGCCACCCAGGCGCCCCAACTCTGTATTATCTTCTTTTATGATTTCACCTAACCATAGATTTTAGAAGAAAACCAACTGGTATTTTCTCTACATAATTCTCCACTTTCTGTTTCAAAGAAAGAGAACATGATTTATTTTTCTCTGGGAACAGTAACCACTACGAAAAGCATCTTTCCCCTTTGTGAGTTGAGGAAAGGGGTGAAATTAATGGAAAGATATTCTTTTTCCACTCACTGCGGTAAGAGGAGCAGTACTGGTCAATGCTCCCTTCTCTCTCTGCCTTTTCTTTATCTGCCTTTGAGCAACCAGCTTTCCCTTTATCCTCCTGTGGACCATCTGTGTGCCTACAGACATCTAGAGAGACATCAGCAGATACCAGCAATGGCCACAATACTATCCTGTCCTTCATTCCTGAATGAAAACTCCAGACTTTCCCAGGATTGCAAATAATCTTTCTCACAAACATGTGCTACCTGAGAGCCTTAAAATAAAATTCATGTTCTCAGTGGCATGTGAGAGACCTGCAATAATTACTTTGGGTATGCATTTTTATGCTTTTGTCCGAACATTTACAACGGCATTTTCAATTATGTTGTACAAACACTAATTTTGAGGAATGCTAAAACAAAAATTTTAGCTAAATTTGCTAAGCACTTAGTATGTGCTTTACATGCATTTTCTTATCCAGTGCTCACAAGTGGTATTAGCATTATTTCCATTTTATGGATGAGGAAAGTGAGGATTCGAGAAGTGGCGTGACCTGGCTAAGCAGTGGAACTGGAATTTGAAGCCAGCACTCTGACGCCTGAGCTCACACCCTTACACAGTACAGCATAACTGTTAGGTGAAAAATGGATGTTGGGGTCAATGAATTTGGAAACGCAGAGTTAAACTAAATTTAAAAACTTCTTTCTTGCACAATTTCTCAGTCTTTAATATGCCAGGGGACATTGAGTCTCTCAGGTGAAATACAACATGCAATATTTCCTAAACTTATTGAACCCCATCAATTGCTCAAGTGCTTGGAGCATGAACTAGACGTCTAGTTTCAGATGCCGGTTTTGCCGCTTGCGGTTTGTAACTCTGGGCAGGTGATTTAACCTCTCATTAAGTTACTCACTCACCAAAACAAGATTTAATTATATTTAGCAAGTTGTATGCACCAAGACAGAAGAATGGCCAACATATTTCTGAGTAAGTTTTCAGAAAGAGTTGAAAAAGGATTTTTCGTTAACATTCAGCTAATGAGAAATGTTTAACTAACCAGAGTATCTTTTTTTTTTTAAACAGTTGCATTAATCAGTGTTAGACTTTCTCCTGGGACTTTCCTGATTTACAGTTATATTATACCTTTTAAAGTTTTTCAGGTATTTACATTAAAAAGAAGGTGATATTAATTACAATCGTGTTCTCAGTAATTACTGCTTTTAATAGTAATAATTTCTCTGGATGTTTGTATTATTTACTCTAGTTACCTTTTCATAATATTAAATATGGGGTTTTAAAGTGATACATACATATATAAAAGAGTAGGGCAGAGTTCTTGGTATTTTTTTCACAGTGCTCCTAAGCCAAAGGAAATATTTAATAGTTTAATTTATTAGGCAGTAAGGGTCCAAAGAACTTAATAAATATTTATGTCTTAACAACTTAGTAGCCTTTGCAAAAATAACACACACAAGTTGAAAGAAAAAATATTTTTGTTTTATTCCTAAATAATCACAATTACTTACTAATGGGATGTGTGCACATGTTGGCTCCTGCAAAACTCCTCAATCCTTGGAATCAGATTGGTCTCACTTCTCTTTTTTAATTATTTTTATTATTTTAATTTAAAATTTAGGTAGTTAACATACAGTGCAATATTGGTTTCTGGAGCAGAATTCAGTAATTCATCACTTACACACAACCCACAGTGCTCATCATAACAAGTGCCCTCCTTAATATCCATCACTCATCTAGGCCATGCTCCACCCACCTCCCTCCATCAACCCTCAGTTTGTTCTCTATCGTTAAGAGTCTCTTATGGCTCATTTCCCGCTCTCCTTTTTTTCTTTTTCCCCTTCCCATATGTTCATCTGTTTTCTTTCTTAAATTCCACACGAGTGAGATCATGAGATATTTGTCTTTCTCTGACTGACTTATTTCACTTAGCATAATATGCTCTAGCTCCAACCATGTCGTTGCAAACGGCAAGATTACATTCTTTTTGATCACTGAGTAATATTCCATTGTGTATATATACCACATCTTCTTTATCCATTCATCAGTCAATGGACATTTGCACTCTCCCCATAGTTTGGCTATTGTTGATAATGCTGCTTAAACATCAGGGTGCATGTATCCTTTGAACCAATATTTTTGCATCCTTAACCTAGTAGTGAAATTGCTGGATCATAGGGTAGTTCTATTTTTAACATTTTGAGGAACCTCCATACTGTTCTCCAGAGTGGCTGCACCAGCTTGCATTCCCAAAAACAGTGCAAGAGGGTTCTCCTTTCTCCGCATCTTCGCCAACACCTGTTGTTTCTTGTGTTGTTAATTTTAGCCATTCTGACAGGTATGAGATGGTATCTCATCATGGTTTTGATTTGTATTTCCCTGATGATGAGTGAGGTTGAGCATCTTTTCATGTGTCTGTTAGTCATCTGGATGTCTTTTTTGGAAAAGTGTCTATTCATGTCTTCCGCTCATTTCTTAACTGGGTTATTTGTTTTTTTGGGTGTTGAGTTTGATAAGTTCTTTGTATATTCTGGATATTAACCCTTTATCAGATATGTTGTTTGCAAATATCTTCTCCCATTCCGTAGGCTGCTTCTTGGTTTTGTTGATTGTTTCCTTTGCTGTGCAGAAGCTTTTTATCTTGATGGAGTTCCATTAGTTCATTTTTGCTTGTTTCCCTTGCCTGTGGTGATATATCTAGTAAGAAGTTGCTATGGCTGAGGTCGAAGAGGTTTCTGCCTGTGTTCTCCTCTAGGATTTTGAAACCCTATCTCACATTAAGGTCTTTGTTTCATTTTGAATTTATTTTCGTGTATGGTGTAAGAAAGTGGTCCAGTTCTATTCTTCTGTGTGTTGCTGTCCCAACATCATTTGTTGAAGAGACTGTCTTTTTTTCCATTGGATATTCTTTACTGCTTTGTCAAAGATTAGTTGACCACAGAGCTGAGGGTCCATTTCTGGGTTCTCTATTCCGTTACATTGATCTATGTGTCTGTTTTTGTGCCAGTACCATATTGTCTTGATGATTACAGCTTTGTAACATAGCTTAAAGTCTGGAATTGTGAGGCTACCAGCTTTGGTTTTCTTTTTCAACATTCCTTTGACTATTCGGGGTCTTTTCTGGTTCCATACAAATTTTATATCTCTTGCAGCTCTGTGAAAAAAGTTGATAGTATTTTGATAGGGATTGCATTGAATGTATAGATTGCTCTAGGTAGCATAGACATTTTAACAATATTTGTTCTTCCAATCCATGAGCATCGAACGTTATTCCATTTCTTTGTGTCCTCTTCAATTTCTTTCATAAGTGTTCTATAGTTTTCAGGGTATAGATCTTTTACTTCTTTAGTTAGATTTATTCCTAGGTATCTTATTGTTTTTGGTGCATTGCAAATGGGATCGATTCCTTGATTTCTTTTTCTGCTACTTCATTATTGGTGTATAGAAATGCAAAATATTTCTGCACATTGATTTTATATCCTACGACTTTGCTCAAGTCATGTATGAGTTCTAGCAATTTTTTGGTGGAATCTTCAGGGTTTTCTACATAGAGTATCATGTCATCTGCAAATAGTGAAAGTTTGATTTCTTCCTTGCCAGTTTGGATGCCTTTTATTTCTTTTTGTTGTCTGATTGCTGAGGCTAAGACTTCCAGTACTATGTTAAATAGTAATGGGGTTCTCACTTTTCTTATTTCCTGTTCCACATTAATTTTAGTATGGTACTTGCTTTTTATCAAAGAACACTCAGCTTTGCAAAGATCTGAGATCACCAAATGGAATGTAGAACAATCTAATGTTGAAGCTACAGACCACCTAGAGCTGGTTGTTTGCACAGTGTCTGTATTTCCTTAAAAAAAGAAGAAATTAAAGAAGAGCTAACTAAATGGAAAGACATCCCTTGTTCATGGATAGACATGCCATAACATTGTTAAGATGTCAATACTATTCAAAACTACTTACAGATTCAATGCCATTCCCATAAAAATTCTAACAGCCTTTTCTTCCCCAGAAATGGGAAAGCCAATTCTCAAATTCATATGGTATTGCAAGGGACCCAGAATAGCAAAAACAATCTGGGAAAGGAAGAACAAAGTCGGAGGCCTCACACAAAAGAAATTTGAACCCTAATACACTGCTGGAAAGAATGTAAACTAGTGCAGAACCTGTGGAAACCAGGTTCCTCAAAAAGCTAAACCATATCACACACAGCAATTCAACTCCTAGGTATCCAGTTATATACCCAAAGAATTGAAAACAGGATTCAAACAGATACTTGTATGCATTGCAGTATTTTTAACAATAGCCAAATGGTTGAAACAACCCAAGTGTCCATCAACAGATGAATGGATAAACAAAATATGGTATATACATTCAATGGAATATTATTTGGTCATAAAGAGGAATAAAGTTCTGATACATACTACAAAATGGGTGAACCTTGAAAACATTATGCTGAGTGTAATAAACTAGACATAAAAGTACAAATATTGTATGATTCCACTTATAAGAAATACCTAGAATAGGCAAATTTGTAGAGACAGGAAGCAGAATAAAAGTTACAAAGGGCTGGGGGAGAGCAAGAGGGGAAAATAGGGAGTTAGTGCTTAACGGGTAGAGGTTCTAGTTGGGGTTATGAAAAAGTTTTGGAAATAGACAGTAGTGATGGTTATACAAAATTGTAAATGTAATTAATGTCAACAAATTATACATTTAAAAATAGTTAAAACTGCAAATTTTATGTTATATATATTTTACCACAATAAAAAATATTTAAAAACTGGGGCAATGTTATTTAGGGGAAGCTGAGGGAGCAGATTATTATCAGAAAAGTTAATCTGTGTTTTAGGGTGTTAGAATTCTTAAGATGGGAAAATCTGAATAAATCACTCAGTCAAAAAACTAGTTAGTATATATAATTCAGACATCAAATATTAGTTTCAGGCCCCTATTTTCTTCTTTTTCATAAGTCTAAGCATATGTATATTCTCTAGACTGTAAGTAATCTGGGTATTTGCTTCAAAGACATGGGGCGGCACTCTGGCAATGTTTGATTGACAATAATGACATCCATTGTTTCACTGGAGGAACTTATTGGATAGATCCCATATAGTTCTTTGGTTTCAACATTAAACAAAAAGTGGGGAAACTTTTGGACAAATATTCCCATAAAAAGGGTTGCAAGCATTGTCCTTCCCATGAATTCAATAATGTGAATTTTTTTTCTGAGGGATATGAACATGGAAATTGGTATGACTTCCTTAAAAATACTGACCATCACCATATATTGTTTTCCTTATTTCTTCCCCAAGAGGCTCTGTAAAAGGGAGTTTGATCAAGGATTCCTTAGAACAGATTGTGATGTAGGAGATCTGGTTATCTGGGACCTGGAAGTTGAAATGAAGGGACTTTGGAGCCAGTAAGACAGGATCTAGGTGTGCCACTGTGTGAACTCTGTAGGAGACAGCTGGAGCAAGGGGGTCAGATCCAGCTACCGGGTGCCTGAGCAGCAGATCATTTGCTGAGGGTTGTAGCGTGATGAGTAGCAAAGCTGATGTTGACAGTGAGCCAATCTCTTGTTATCTGTTTGAAATCCTTCATAAAGAATGAGATAGATTTACATAAATGAGTAATAGGTGAGATAGATTTAAATAAATGAGCCTGGGTGGTTAAGCGTCTGACTCTTTTTTTTAAGATTTTATTTATTTATTTGACAGACAGAGACACAGCAAGAGAGGGAACACAAGCAGGGGGAGTGGGAGAGGGAGAAGCAGGCTTCCAGAGGAGCAGGGAGCCCAGTGCGGTGCTCGGTGCTCGATCCCAGGATCCTGGGATCATGACCTGAGCTGAAGGCAGACGCTTAATGACTGAGCCACCCAGGCGCCCCTATCAGATTTTTTTTTTAATTAAGCCATTATGGGCACTTGGGAGTTTACTGGTTGTAGCAGTTAGAGTGATTTACCCTGCATTACATTTGTATGGGGTAAACACTTAAGGAACAGAAGCAATTACTATTATTATAATCACAATCAAAAGGAATGGCCAATGTCAGCTTTAGACTTGAATCATACTTAATATTCATTGACCAAAAGTACTAAAACAATTTTATTCTGACTCAGAATACTTCTATCCTTACCCCACTTTTGAAAAAAGTAAATATTATATATCCTCAGGAGGCTGCATTTACAAGAAGTGTGAAGAAGCACAGTATTTTATATTTTACTATAATCAGCTACATTTCTTTAAGGTCTCCACCTAACCTGAATTCCTTAAAGCCACTGGCTCTTATTCATCTGAATGACTGCTTCTATGAAAAGGAAACGAGTACAATACGTTGGTAGATGGTCTTAATTAGTAAAATTTGATCTGTAGTCATAAATCTGTTTGGAAATAATTTTGGGTATTTATAAACTGATGAACTTAAGTGCATGGACATGTGATCCCATTAATTTGTTCATAGACAATGAATAGGTATAAAATTATAAAATAAAATAATAAATAATAAATAATAAAATAAAATAATAAATAATAAATAATAAAATAATAAAAAGTAATACTAGGTAGAACAATTTAACTTCATTTAACCACTCCCTCCCCCCCACATATTCCATGTATATTCTGGAAACAAGAAATAATTTCTAAGTGCTCTGATATTGAAGTATTTAATAACTCTTTTAAAAAGTTTTATTTTTATTTATTTATTTATTTATTTTTAATTTTATTATGTTATGTTAGTCACCGTACAATACATCATTAGTTTTTGATGTGGTGATCCACGATCCATTGTTTTCGTATAACACCCAGTGCTCCATGCAGTATGTGCCCTCCTTAATACCCATCACCGGGCTAACCAATCCCCCCTTCCCCCTCCCCTATAAAACCCTGTTTGTTTCTCAGAGTCCATAGTCTCTCATGGTTCATCTCTCCCTCCAATTCCCCCCCTCCCTCATTTTTCCCTTCCTTCTCCTAATGTCCTCCATGCTATTCCTTATGTTCCACAAATAAGTGAAACCACATGATAATTCTCTTTCTCTGCTATAAAAAGTTTTATATTAGGAATCCATCCAGTGGCTAGTGTTTTGTGAATCTGACAGTACCCAGCTGAGTGAATGGAAGGAGGTAAAGGGCAAAGGAAAATGCTACATGTTGGTTGAATTAATTTGTGTTTTTCAGTGAGTTCTAGGAGATTCTCTCCCACTTTTTCCTTCAACCTCCAGTTCCTTCCCTTCTCATCTGTTCTTCCTTTTCTTCTTTCCCAGATTTTCACAAAGGAAAAATGGCCCAAGGGGCTTTTTTGTATAATTAGGTATTAGGAGGCTGAAATCTTTATTGTCCCCTTTCCCTGACTTCAAGTATAGTCATGACTAATTGTGAAAATGGGAGTGAGGAAGACCTCTTGTCAGCAAATGAGGCATACTTGGGATCAATGTCTTTCCTACATACACAAAAAGGCACTCCAACCTTAACTTAAAACACCAAGCACAAGTACTAAGCACAATTACTAAATGGGTAATCACCTCTCTGTATTAGTATCTCATTTGACCCTTAGAGCATCCTTCCCTACGAGATGGGAAAAAATATTATCTTCTTTTTATTGAAGAGAATACATGTTCAGAAATGGTAAGATTGGTAAGAGCCTATGTGTGCTGCTTAAACCTGTCTCCTGACTCTACCATGCTAAGTCAGATGTACCAAAAAATATGGAGAACCTATGATGGCCAAGCACCACTTTAATTCTGTGGGACATCTGGCAAGTTACTGAATCTTTCTATATCCGTTTCCTCATCTTTTTTTTTTTTTTTAAGATTTTATTTATTTATTTGACAGAGAGATAGACAGAAGAGCACAAGCAGAGGGAGTGGCAGAGGGAGAGAGAGAAGCAGGCTCTGCACTGAGCAGGGAGCCCGATGTGGGACTCGATCCCAGGAACCTGAGATCATGACCTGAGCCGAAGGCAGACGCTTAACCATCTGAGCCACCCAGGCGCCCCGTTTCCTCATCTTTAAAGGGTGATAATAATACCGACTTTACAGGGTTGCTGGAGGACTGAGTTAACCTAAGTGGAGTACTGAGAACAGAGTATATACAGCACGTATTCAGCAGGTATAAGCTGGTATAATATAATGTGGTAATTATTAGCAGTATTCTGAATTAGTAAGTGGAAGAATTGGGTTTTTAAAATAAGGTCTAACTCCACACCTAGTGCTCTTTTAATCATAGAACACTTGTCTTAGATTACTTCACTAGTCCTCAGAAGTCAATTAGGTGTTATACGGCACCACAGAAAGACACAATTGAATACAATTAGTATTACATATCACATAAATATCATTGATTTAGTGCTCAAATGCTAAATAGTTACTTAAAATTACAAGCATTACTGAAGTATACAGTATTTTTACTCAGCTTTAAAAAACTTACATGTAGGAGCACCTGGGTAGCTCAATCAGTTAAGTGTCGGACTCTTGGTTTTGGCTAAGGTCATGATCTCGCAGTCGTGGGATCAAGCCCAGCGTTGGCTTTGCACTCAGCATATTCTGCTTCGGATTCTCTCTCCCTCTCCTTCCCACTCACTCTCTCCCTCTCAAATAAATACATAAATGATCGAAAAAAATAAATAAAAATTACAAAAATAAAAAATTTATATGTAGTAAAATTCACCCTCCTAAGTGTACAGCTCTGAGATTTGATAAGCACATACAGTTGTGTAATCAGTACCACAATCAAGGTATAGAACAGTTCTTAGGGTTTATTTTTTGAGTAAAAACTTACATGAATATTCTAGAAGGAATTTTTCTAACATTAAAAGCCAATGTAAGCATATTTCATTGATTCGAAAAGTATTTACTGAGTACTTCCTATATGTATAGCATTGTGTTGTTGTCTATGAAGATAAGGAGAAAATATGATAGTTCTGTTTTACATTTCTACCTCAGTGCTAACAGATTAATCAGGAGAGGGAAATAATAGTTTTTCCTAAATTCATTTTAAAAAGAGGGCATGAAAAGAAGGATGGTGAAGTGTCAGTGCTTCTCTAATAAGCATGTATTAAACAAATAATATCCTCCTCCCCCCCAATAAAACCTACAACTCAGTTTAATTCCTCAAATATTTGTTGTACACAGTCTATCAATGAGTGGACACAATCCCTGTCTTCCAGTAGTTTACTGTAGAGCAGATGATTACAATGCAAGGCAGAAATTTATCAGAGGTACACAATGAATTGTATTCAGAGACAGGTAGGGTAATGGTGGGAGAATCTATAACAGCTTTATAAAAGGGGTAGTATTTAAACAGGGTCTTGAAAAAGAGCTAGAATTTCAATAAGTGCTATTCATGGAGAGAGGAGAAAAGCTCATATGCATGCTATAAAGCTGTTGCACTGTCCAATATGGTAGCCACTAGCCACACGTGGCTATTTAAATTTAAATGAAAATAAAATAAAAATACAGCTCCTCAGTCACACAGACACATTGCAAATACTTAATAGCCACATGTGGCTAGTGGCTACTGTATTGGACAGGATAGAATATAACATTTCCATCATAAGAGAAAGTTCTATTGGATAGTGTTTCTATAGAAGGAATGACAATGAAAGGTCAGGAGGTAGGAACAATGAATTATCATAATCTCTGTTCAAGCCTTTGAACAAAATACCAGAAATAATGGTATATCCATGTATTTCCTCCTCAAATATAAATTGGAAATATAAGCCTATGTAAAGATCAATGACTCATTTGTTTCACTGACTGGTCTGGTTCAATAATCATGCTGAGTTCATAGTATAAATCAATAATGAAGACATAAGACTTAACAGGCCTATCTAATTGCTCCATCTATCTGAGCATGCAGATCACAGTGGCTGAAAGCCAGGCCCTAGGGACCAGCGAAGTGTGGGTGCTGCTGTTTTTTCTGGCAGATTCCTATTAGCTGACTGGGTCTAAGCTGAATGACGTGGGCCTTCATAGTTGCAGTCCCCTAAGAACATGCTCATTGTTAAATGATTTGCTTCTTTTTTGGAAGTAGTGGCAGTATCCACTGCAAAACCTAAAGGCAGGTAGAGGTTTGAGGGAGCTATAACTCAGAAAAACATGAATAGGATGAACTGGGCGATATGTGACTGTAGTCATTGATAAACTTGTGAAGGTACAGATTTCAGCCTTTAGATAGGAGCTGTTTTCTGCTCTGTCTGAAGGGTAGTTTGGCTAAACCACAGAAAGTTGTAGTGCTGTTTTACAGAATCATTCAGGTCATCACTTCCCTGGGTCCAAATGGATAGCAGTGTGTTGGGCCAAGAAACCATGTATCAAGGTTTTTTATATCTATGAGCGTCCAAAATGTATGCCTTCATTGGTTTAAAAGAAATCTAGAAAATCAATTATCTGAGGAAACCAAAGGCAGTCCTGAATATACTGAATTCCTATCTTTTGGTTGGGTGATTCCACCTAATTTTAGATTCAATCATTGCTTACAACTTGACTTTTAGTCCTTTAAAATATTCAATAATAATTGATTTTTTAAAAAGATTTTATTCATTTAATCGGCAGAGAGAGAGAGAGCACAAGCAGGGGGAGCGGCAGGCAGAGGGAGAGGGAGAAGCAGGCTTCCCACTGAATAGGGAGCCCGATGCGGGGCTCGATCCCAGGACCCTGGGATCATGACCTGAGCTGAAGGCAGATGCTTAACTGACTGAGCCACCCAGCCTTCCCAATAATAATTGACTTTTAATGGGCATTTTATTTTTGGACACCATCATTAGGCATTTTATTTATACATGCTCATTAGACAGCAAATAACTGTTCGCTTAAAAGGAATTAAGAATACCAGGAAAAGATGGCAGGAGAAACAGTGAGATACTAACTTTAAATAATTACTTTTTAAAAGTAAGATATAGTAGGGGTGCCTGGGTGGCTCAGTCGTTAAGCGTCTGCCTTCGGCTCAGGTCATGATCCCAGGGTCCTGGGATCGAGCCCCGCATCGGGCTCCCTGCTCCGCGGGAAGCCTGCTTCTCCCTCTCCCACTCCCCCTGCTTGTGTTCCCTCTCTCGTTGTGTCTCTCTCTGTCAAATAAATAAATAAAAATCTTTAAAAGTAAGATATAGTAAATGGATAATATACATTCTATAGATACATATACACTTACTTTGTTTTTCTAATGAGGAAGCTTATAGAACCATATTCTTCCTCCAAAGATTGGCATTTAGAAGAGCCATCTAAGCCATCTTGCAACACTATTAACGTATAAACACTTATTTTCATATAATGTCAACCAAAAGAGTGTCAAGGGAAAACATGAAAATAAGAGTCTGTGTATTAAGAAAACCTATATAAATACAGATTTAATATTTTTCAGTTAATTAGATTTTTTAAAAAATGCTTATAGTGATATGTGGGTTTCAATTATCTGACACTTTTTGACTTCACATTTGTTTGGACTGTTCCTTAAGAAATTATTTTTCTTTTTGGAACAGTCAAATGAGGGAAAAATAATAAATTTCAGTTTTCTTTATTTTCAGAAGTCTCCTGTGTTTCATAGGTGGGGAAATCATGCTGATGACTCAACCATCTATTGTGTTATTTTGCTGGTTCATGCTACCTCAGTGGAAAATAACAAGTTTAATTTTCCCCACCTGCATGATAAAAATCTATTACTTTTATTGAGGAACCTACCAGTCGGTAGAAACTCATTTATTTCAGGATAATCTAGCTCTTGAAATACTATTGATGGCATTTATGTTTAACTGGATTGCAAGAACAGAATACATACAAGTCATTTGGTTCCCAGTTTCATAATTTTGGCATCCGTACATTATTTAGACAAGCTTAGGCTGCCTTTGCTTGGCTTTGATAGACATTTTAGAATATGTCTGGACTCATGAATATAAATAGTTGTGCAAAAAATAAATTTTATAGAACCAGAGCTGGTAACAAAAATCACCTAGAGATCAACAACTCTAAAAGAATCTAGTGTCACATTCCTTAGAATGTTAGATTAAACTAACACGTGCCAGTCAATATTGCTACACTGCGACCCTTGATGCCTCCTAAGCAAAACTATTAAGTCCAACATTCTCTCCTGTAAGCACTTATCTGTAAGGATGGCTAACATGTCCTCTGAAGCAGATATTGAAACTGATTGGACAATAGGTAGATACCAGATAGGGGCCTGGGGGCCGACCTCTAGAAATAGGGGGAGAAAATCTTAATCTGCAACACAATGCCGTTCTCTTGAAACCCTATCATTTTCACTTCCCATGTGTCTGCTGCCTGACTGTGAATGGATTTGAAAAGGAATGGTTAGTGCTGAAAATTGGATCAGAGCTAACATTCTCTCATTTTTATCAGCAGCTGCCAAAGGTCATCTGACATAATAGCTGATGAATTCAAGCCCAGTGGATTTCATTTGCAATTTTCAATTTACTGAGGCCTCCAAACCCCACGGTGATAAAAGCTTCCCCTATCGTGGCCTGTCACAAACATCAAGAAACTGCACAAACCCACAAGAAAGAAAAAAAGAGAAAGCTGTGCATCCTCGCAGGTACAGATAAGGAGAACAGGAAGAAATGGTATCATGCAGGAAGGGACGGAGCAGCTTGTGTGGCTAGTTCTCTAAATGCCAATTGAAAGGAAAAGACTATGAAGAACAATCACATAACTTCCACAGAATAACATCATGTTTCTTTGGGGCTTTGTGTGAAAATTGCCTTCTAATCTCTTACTTGACATGCCCCCAAACAAAAATGTAAGTGTAAATATGCAAACAAATGAATAATCCTCACTTATTTGGTCATTGGAAGAAAAGCACACTCTGTGTATGTTGTATTTACCATACTTTTGATTTACAAAATGCATGCTTGTAGAGGATCTTTTATTGTGGAAATGTCGGTCTGCACTAAGAAATCATTTATTTTGTTACACAGAAATGGTAGATCCTTTGATTGATTTGCAAGGGCAGTCAAAGGACTGACATAGCAACTACTTGTAAGTGGATCTAGATACAGTGTACATCAAAGGTGTATTAGCAAAAAAAAAGGGGGGGGCATTTTCTCCCTTGTCAAGCTATTGACAGTGAGCTTAGGCAGGATCAGGGACTGAATCCTGCTCCCAGGAATTCAAATTGAGGAGACCATATGCGTAGTTCCATGGAAAATGGCAAGTTTAAAAGCTGAGCAATCCATTTTCATCCTATCCAACTTGACTCATATCACAGCCAAGAAAAAAATGGAAAGCAAAGAGATGTTTGGGGTGTAACTGCTGGGAGAATTTAATTTCAGACATGGATGTCTGGATTCCATTCCTACCAAATAGATTCAGAAAGGCTTATGAAATTGGTCTAATGAGGCAAGAGGACTTGGCAGTAGGCATCTACCAACCTGCCTAATGACAAAATTTCTCATGACAGTTGACAAGAAAACCAAGAATGACATCAACAGGACTAGGATATTAACTTCATTTGTGTGTTGCTAGCTGTGAGACAATCACAACTTGGAAAGGAAAAGAGACTAATTCCTGGTTGAACTGATGTGATTGTGAGCAATTGACTATTGTAGAATTATTCTTTAAATTGTCACAGCAAAAAATAAAAATATGGGCTATTCATCATAATTGAATCCTTAGTTCTTAAAATTAAACTATTTCTTGGGATTTTCTGTTACCAAAAAATTTAGTGACCTTTTAATTCTTCAAAGTCTCAAAATAGAAAAATGGTTCCCTCAGTAACTAAAGAAGATAGGAATTAACATTTTGAAATGAGGGGTATAAAGTTTTATTCTTAAGCTGCAGAAAATATGGAAGATAGCCATATTTTTGCATTTTTGTCATTTTTTTCTCCCACACAAAATTGTCAGAAAGCCACTTTTCCAAGGTTTCTTTTCTCCACCCCCCTTTTAAAGTTACTATAGGTTCAAAGAGAGCTCTCTCTATAATTTGCAGTTTCTATGGGTTCTCTTTGGATTGATAGCATAATACAGAGACCCTGGTGGTGGTAAAAGATTATTTAATGGGGTCTTAATTTAATCAGTCCTCTAAAATACACATATAACTTGGTGAGGGTTTTTCATTATCTCTGTTCTTCTGTGGCAGTGATATAAGGGAAGCTGTACCAACTGGCCTGTAGTCACATAGCAGAAAGGTTAATCTCTTTTATGTTCCTTCTATTAGAAAGGCAGATCTTGAATCTTCAGGGCAGAGTCCTAAATTGTTCTTGTAGACTGGTTCAGGGAGATTGTTCTTTCTCATGCCCTATGGCTAATTACATTCAGTCAGGCCAGAGCATTCCCCATTTCATTAATTAATTCTTTCATTCCTTCATCTAGCATTTACTTAGTACCTACTAAGTGTAGGACACTATGTCAAGAACTATGAATAAGACTTTCCGTACTTTCAAGCAGTTTACAGAAGAGTGGAATAAAGAATGTTTTAAGTCTGTTTTCTCCTTCTCCCCCGGAATTGAGTTTATGTCATGGAGCTAGAAAAACTTTAGGGGGATGATATCACCAAGATGTTGACATAGGTTATTCTTGACTTCCCTCCCCCTCTTGAGAAGAACAACTAACAACTATCCAATAACAAGACACCACTGAGAGAATCCTAGTACATGGGGATGAAGCTAAAGCAATCTCTGGTCCCCCCAACCACGGAGACCAAGACAGACTGCATTAGAAGGGTAAGAAAGGCAGCTACACATTGGATGCATCGCCCCTCCCCTAGGCCACACAGCACCATGCCGAGAGGTCTCTCCTACACCTCCAGCTCCTCCAGAGGGAAAAGAGAACCCAGGGGGACAACCAGCCCTCCCTCTAGCATTGTGGATCACTCTGTGGGAGCCACTACTCTGATCCTACCCCATGTAGTCTGTAGTGGAATCTTCAGGGCTCAATCACTGGGAATCTGATTGTGACAGAGAAGAGATGAGGGGCTTATAACAACTAGCATGCAGATCTTGGCAGACCAAGTTTATACAGGCAGTGCTCGACTAGTAATCACAACCAGCAGCTTTGCTCATCTGCAGAACAAAGTCAGTGGTATATTCTGACCAGGGAACTCAGTGGGGTATAGAACTACTTGATTCCGACCCCCCAATGAAGAGTTTTGCCAGCCCTGGAGCATGGTTTGCACAGGTCCAGGAGAGGAGCTGAGTCATAGCCTCATGTACTGTCTCCCTACCACATCTGACCAGAGGGGCTGGCAAGAAAACCTGGAAGCTGTGTAGCCCAGCAATGCTCAAGTCGACATGGGCAGGCAGAGCTGATCACGCTCAGAATAGGCAGAGGGATTAATTCATCATGCTGAGGGTAACTCCTGGCTTTCTCCCAAATGTTGGGGAAATTGAGAGTTGCCTGGAAGGGCCTCTCCCTTTCCTACCCAGGCAAGGGAGCTGAGATGCTCCATCCACTAGCTATGGCACATAAAGAGCTGGTGAGAATACCTGCAAACTGCAGCACAGTGGTGCTTGAGACAAGATAAGAGCAGGTAGAACTGACAGTTTGCAGAGCAAAGCCAGTGGACCTGTTCTGCCAAAGGATTTGGAGCATAGGTGTGCTTGAGTTAAGACAACACAGAGCTTTACCAGCCTTAGAGCTGCTTTTCCCACTGTGCCTAGGCAGGGAAAGTAATTTGTAGCCCCACTCATTAATGAATACAGCCTCCAGTCTGCCTGACCATGGAACCTAACTAAAGCGCACAGGAAACTGCATAGCTAATCCAACAAGCCCTGCTTACAGGGGCACTTGAACAGAGAGTATAGCCCATGTCTTTCTTGTCTGTACAGCAAAACCAGTGGTCTCACTTGACCAGGATATTCAGTGCACACTCTGGTCTGATGCAGATCTCCAAACAAAGAGCCATACAAGCCCTGGGTCCTGTCCTGCTGTCACACCAGGGTAGGAAGCTAATTCCTATCCCATCTAGAACAGAATATGGTACCCAGTCCTGACCATCTAGTAGGCCTGACCAGAGAATCCAGGCAACTGCAGCGCCCATCCTACAGTCTTGCTTGGATAGGGAACCAAGTTAGCAGTCCCATCTAACTATTCTCAGCCAGTAGCACACTCTTCCCTCCCACCCACACCCAACTTCAGAGCTTGAGCTGTTGCCTCTCCCTAAAATAGACCATAATAGTAGGCCTCATTGCCGAAGGACATTACCAGCAGACACACCCAGAAACCCAAACTGAGCTGACTGGTGAAAATCAGTCTCTGCCAAAGCAAAACTCTCAAGTCTGGAAGAGGAATCCAATTACTTAAATGTGCAGATTCCAGAATCTGCAGAATTTTCAAGAATCATGAAAACCCAGGTAAATATGATACTACCAAAGGAAACTAATAATGCTCTAATAACTGATCTTAAAGAAATGGAGATCTATGAACTATCAAAGATTTCAGAATAAATCATTTAAACAAGTTTAATGAACTACAAAAACATACAGGTGACTAAATGAAATTAGGAAAACAATGCATGAACAAAATCAGAAGATCAACAAATCAACAGAAACCATCAAAAAACAAACATACGATCTTAGAGGTAAAAAAAATACAGTAACTACACTGAAGAATTCGAGAGTTTCAAAAGCAGACTTGACCATGCAGGAAAAAAAGAGTCAATGATCTGGAGGATAGGACATTAGAAATTATCCAGTCAGAGGAGCAAAAAGAAAAAAGAATGAAAAAGAATGAAGAATACCTATGAGACTTACAGATACCATAAAAAAACCAATATTTACAATATAGAAATTCAACAATATGGGAACAACAGAAGAGGAAAAGAAAGGGGCAGAAAGTATATTTAAAGCAAAAATGGCTGAAAACTTCCTGAACCAGCTGGGAGAAATGGACATCCATATATAGGAGGTCCTAAGGACTTCAAATAGGTTGAACCCCAATAGGGCTACACCAAGACAGAGTATATTTAAATTGTCAAAAGTCAAAGACAAAGAAAGAATTTTAAAAGCAGCAAGAGAAAAAGAGAAGTTACATAGAAGGGAACCCCATAAGACTATCGGATTTTTCTAACAGAAACATTTCAGACCAGGAGCAAATGGGTAACATATTAAAAATATCTAAAGAGTGAAGTTGTAAACCAAGAAGGTGTAAACTATCCCTGGCAAAGCTGTCCTTCAGAAATGAAGGAGAGATGAAGACTTTTTCAAACAAACAAAAGCTGAGGGAGTTCATTACTCATGCCTTACAAGAAATGCTAAAGGAAGTTCTTTAAATAGAAGTAAAAGAATGCTAATTAACATCATAAAAATGTAAAAAGGTAGCATAAATCTCACTAGTAATGATAAATACATAGTCACAGATTCTGCAATATGGTAATAGTGATGCATAATTCACTTACAACTCTTGTTTAAAAGTTAAAAACATGAACACAGTAAAAACATAACTATAATATTCTGTTATTAGTCCCATAATATAAAGATATGTAAATTATAACATCAGTAGCCTAAAATGTGGGGGGGAGTGTAAAATTTTGGAACAACTATAGAAGAATGGAAAAATTCTAAGAAATATACAATTTGCCATGGACTGAATCAGGAAAAGTAGATAATCTGGGGGTGCCTGGGTGTCTTGGTTAGGCATTCGATTCTTGATTTAGGCTCAGGTCATGATCTCAGAGGCCTGGGATTGTGCCCGGCGTCAGGCTCTGTGCTCAGCGGGGAGTATGCGTGAGGATTTTCTCCCTCTCCCTCTGCTCCTCCCCCACACTTGTGTGTGCTCTCTCTCTCTCTCTCCAAAATAAATAAAATCTTAAAAAAAAAGAAATAGAAAATCTGAATAGACCAATTACTAGCTAAGAGATTGAATCAGTAATAAAAAATCTCCCAATGAATAAAAGCCTAGGACCAAATGGCTTCACTGGTGATTTTTATCAAACATGTAAAGAAGAATTAACACCAATCCCTCTCAAACTCTTTGAACAAACTGAAGAGAAGGGCA
The DNA here is from genome assembly GCF_964656455.1 of Halichoerus grypus. Taxonomy (NCBI): domain Eukaryota; kingdom Metazoa; phylum Chordata; class Mammalia; order Carnivora; family Phocidae; genus Halichoerus; species Halichoerus grypus. The sequence goes on from NC_135712.1 coordinate 83,575,727, forward strand.
CATTCCCAAACTCATTTATGAGTCTAGCATTATCCTAATACCAAAACCAGGAAAGAACACTGCTAGAAAAGAAAACTATAGGCCAATATCCCTGATGAATATAGAGGCAAACATTCTCAAGAAAATTAGCAAACTGAATTTAGTAGCATATTAAAAAGGATCATTCACTGTGATCAAGTGGGATTTACCTTGGGATGCAAGGATGGTATAATGTACATAAATTAATCAAAGTGATATATCATATTGATAGAATGAAAGAAAAGAATCATACGATCATCTCAATAGATGCAGAAAAAGCATTTGACAAAATTCGACATCCATTCATGATAAAAGCTCAACAAATTGGGCATAGAAGGAACATATCTTAACATAATAAAGGCCATATATGACAAGCCCACAGCTAACATCATACTCAATGGTGAAAGGTTGAAAGTTTTTCCTCTAAGATCAGGAAGAAGCAAGAGTGACAACTCTCAACACTCTTATTCAACACATAAATAGAAGTCCTAGCTAGACCAATCAAGCAAAAAAAAAAAAAAAAAAAAGAACCAAAGTTACCAGACTTGGAAAGAAAGAAATAAAATTGTATCTATTTGTAGATGACATGATTTTATATATAGAAAATCCTAATGAGTCAATCAAAAAATTATTAGATCTAATCAATGAATTCAGTAAAGTTGCAGGGTACAAAGTTAACATAAAAAATCAGTAGTGTTTCTATACACCAACAATGGATTTTATGAAAAAGAAATAAAGAAATTGATCCCATTTACAATAACATCAAAACAATGAAATATTTAGGAGTAAATATAACCAAGGAAATGAAAGATCTCTACTCTGAAAACTATAAGGCAGTGATGAAAAAAAATCAAAGGCACAAATAAATGGAAAATAATATACAGTAAGTGTTCATGGGGTGGAAGAATTCATATTGTTAAAATGACAATACTACCAAAACCATCTACAGATTCAATGCAATCCCTATCATGATTCCAATGGTATTTTTTACAGAAGTAGAAAAAACACTCCTAAAACTTATATGGAACCACAAAAGACTCCAAAAAGCCAAAGAAATCCTGAGAAAGAAGAACAAACGAGGAGGCATCAGACTCTGATTTCAAACTATACTTTCAGTCTATCATAATCAAAACAGTATGGTATTAGCATAAAAACAGACAAATAGACCAAGGAAACAGAACTGAGAAACCAGAAATAAACCCCAAGCATATCAATCAACTAATACTTGACAAGGGAACCAAGAACATTCAATGGAGAAAAGACAGTGTCTTCAGTAAGTGTTGCTGGGATAACTGAATACTCACATGTAAAAGAATGAAACTGGACCCCTTTTTTACACACTCACAAAAATTAACTCAAAATATTGATATATATACACAATGGAATATTATTCAGTCATAAAAATAAGGAAATCCTACCATTTATGACAATGTGAATGGACCCTAAAGATACTATGCTAAGTGTAATAAGTCAGAGAAAGACTAGTACTATGTGATTTCACTTATATGTGGAATCTAAAAAACAAAAAACGCCCAAAACCAAATTCATAGGAAAAAAAGATCAGACATGTTATCAGAGGCAGAGGGTAGGAGAAGGGGAAATTGGAGGAAGGTGGTCAAAAGGTACAAATTTCTAGTTATAATATAAATAATTACTAGGGATGTAATGTAGAACATGATGACTATGGTTAACACTGCTGCATGATATATAGGAAAGTTGTTAAGAAGGTAAATCCTAAGAATTTTCATCACAAAGAGAAATTTTTTTCTTTTTCTTTCTTTTCATTCTATCAATATGAGATGATGGGTATTAGCTGAACCTATTGTGATAATGATTTCACAATATATGTTAATCAAACCATCATGCTCTATGCCTTAAACTTATATAGTAATGTTTATTGATTATTTCTCAATAAAATTGGGAAAGAACATTAAAATAATGGAAAGCTTATCCTGAGAATTTGGGTAAGGGAATCACACTGTTGACCTCTAGACATCTGACTTTGGGTAAAAGCTGTGTCTGCCCCCCCCTTTTTTTTTAATTTTGTAACATGTGAATCACTGTAACATTTTTTGCCAAGTCTACATATAATCTATACTTATTTACTAAATACTTTTTTTTGACTGAACTCAGCTTTTTAAAATTAAATAAATTCTATTCAAGTGTTCTTGGCGTTAAAAAAAATTTTCCCTCTGTCCTTCAGAATATGCCAATATATATTGTGACCTGTCAAGAGTCAATTTATTAAGCATGGAGACATGCTTTCTCACAGAATATCTATCAGAACCCTCCAGAACATAGGTTGGGACTCTCTCAGATCACAATAATCCTTATGTGAAAAACTTTCCTGAAACAATAATGCTCATAACTACTTATAAAATACCTCTGTGGCAGACAAATGGACACTCTACTCATTCCTTCTTATAAAAATATTTTATTATAAAATGTGGCAAGTTATAGAAAATTATAAAAATATGGGTACACACTATTCAGTCAACATTTCCCATTTTTAAAAATTGAAGCATAGTTGACACACTTCTCTTTTTTAAATTTTTTTATTAAAGATTTTTATTTATTTATTTGACAGAGAGAGACACAGCGAGAGAGGGAACACAAGCAGGGGGAGTGGGGGAGGGAGAAGCAGGCTTCCAGCTGAGCAGGGAGCCTGATGTGGAGATCAATCCCGGGACCCTGGGATCATGACCTGAGCCGAAGGCAGACGCTTAACTACTGAGCCACCCAGGCGCCCCGACACATTTCTCATTTTATAAAATCTTTTAAGAAGGAATAAAATATTACTAAAACAATTAAATCTCTTGCATGCCTCTTCCCAATCTTTTTCTCATCTTACTTTTCCCAAAGGTAACCAACATCCTAAATTGATACATTCCTTCATATATTATGATTTTGTATATTTTTTACAGTTATACAATTTAGATGATTCTGTATATTTTTCAAGTTACTATAAATTGGATAATACTGTACAATGTTTCTGTGATTTTTCATTGAAAATTTTATTTTGAGATATATCTATGTTGATACACATAGGACAGTTTATTTTAGTTCTATATTTAACTGGTTTATAAATATATTTTAATTTTCTATTCTATTATTCTTGAAAGTTTGCTTTCAGTTCTTTGGTAATACAAACTATGCAGTAATGAGGCATTTTAAATCTTTCCTTCTTAGTTCAAGTGTGCTCTTCCTTCTTGCTATGGTCCTGCTCAGGGAGTACTCTTATACATCCAGAGGAGTTCATGCCTGGTGAATTTCAGACACTCCTTTTCCCCTGACATGAGGGTGGCTCCAGAAACCCCAGTGGCCAGGTTCCTGTTGAGTTCCCAGGCACCCTGGCCAGCCTCCCAGTGAGTTCAGAGCATCTCCCATGAGAAACTTCCCAGTGAAGTCAGGGAACATCCTTCCCTCCACCGCCATGCTCATGGACAGCCTTGGCCTGCCATCTGTGAGCCAGCTCTAGCCTGGATCCCAAGCCAGCAAACCTGCCCTCCATCCAGTGAGTGGCAATGACACCTTTCCCAGGAGGTCTGAATCCCAGCCTTGGGGGAGATTCCTACAACTCCCTCTTTCCAAGTTTGTTCTTTCCTTGGGTACTCTTCCTCAGCTCTAGGGTATTCTTTAGAGTAAAAGTTCCTCTAGTAGTTAATCTCCTGTAAATAGTTGATAACTCTTTTTCAAAAAAGATTTTATTTACTTATTTGAGAGAGAGAGAGAAAGAGAGAGCACAAGCAGGGGGAGGGGCAGAGGTAGAGGGAGAAGCAGACTCCCGCTGAGCAGGGAGCCTGATGCGGGGCTCAATCCCAGGAACCTGGGATCGTGACCTGAGCTGAAGGCAGATGCTTAACTGACTGAGCCACCCAGGTGCCCCAATAATCCTTTATATAAAACTGCATGGTTTATGTTTTCTGCCTGGACCCCAACTGATATAGGTAGTTTTTCCTCTTTTTCTATTCTTTGAAACAGTTTGTACAGAATGGAGATTATTTATTCATTAAAGATTTAGTCTATATGAAACTATACAAAACTAGTCTGCACAACTCTCTCTCTTTCTCTCTTTTTCTTCCCCTTACCTGTCTTGCTAGGAACCAGGTTTTGATTTTATTAATTCTTTGAGTATTTTTGTTTTTATTTCATTAATGTCTCTTCTTATTACTGTAATTTTTTTCATTATACCTTCATTGGATTTATTGTTGTTCTTTTCTAGTTTCTTAAACACTTAAGTATTTTCTGAAATTCTGTTTCAAAATATTTTGAAATTCACATACTTTATGCTTTAAGTAAAAATATTTAGGGGTGTATTTAATATATATCCATATATATATGTTGCTTTCTAACTTAATTGCATTATGATCAGAGATATGTAAAATATGTGTTTCATAATTTTTTTGAAATTTGCTTGGTGATCTAGTATATAGATAATTTTTACAAATAGACAATGCCCTTGAACATTATTCTGTGTATGCCCTGTCTTCTATGTCTCTGTTAGATAAAGTTTATTATTTTTGGCATCAAATATTTTATTGTTAATGTTTTATCTGCTTGATCTATAAATTTCGGAATGTGTTAAAATATCACTCTAAGAATGTGGACTTGTCAATTTTTATTTGTAATCTTTCCTTTTTAGTTTAAAATATTTTGAGGCTATGATGTTGGGTGTATACAAATTCATGATTGTTACATCTTCTTGAAGGATTACTCCTTTCATTATCATGTGTAATGTCATTCTTTATCCCCATTAATGCCTTTTAGTTGAAATCCTATTCTTTCGCACCAGTTTTCTTCTGATGAGGCCATCCCTCAGAGGGAAGCCAGATCATACAGGACTTTGTAGGCCTTCACAAGTTTTTTTGGCTTTTTCTTTTCCTGAAATAGGAAACCACTAGAAGATTTTGAGCAAAAGAATCACATGATATGACACATGTTTGAAAGGGTCATTCTGCTGCACTGTGAATATAAGGGAGGGGTTAGGGGAAGAATAGTTAAGAGGTTATTGCAATAAAATTGACAAGAAATGACAGGGATTTACACTTCCTGCAATGGCAATCTAGATTGTTTAGAACTTACCTTCTTGCTGAGAGCAACTCATTAAGCAAGACAAAACATATTTTTTAAATATAGCAAAAGCTTTTTAAAAGACCTTAAAAAGTAGAGATTTGTAGGTCCAGTATCTAGGGAAAAAAGAAACCTAGAGTGTTGAGTTCAGCATTTGTTTGGCTTTTCCCCTCAAGGTGCTTGCCAATTCTAAAAGCAGTGATGAAGAGGCTGAAAACCTGTACAAAGCTTTCAAGACTCTGAGTCTACTGAAGAGGCAATGCCTTGGTGATAGCCCAGGCTTTGGTGTGTGAACCAGAAGGTCCATGTTCTACAAGTAAAGAAAGTCTGGAAAGAGATTCCCCCTTACCAGGATTAAAGCCCAACTTTGAATAAATTCATTTCCTTGTTGGATTAAGATGATCTGAGATTGAGATTGGTAGTGGTCCTAGCCTAGCTTTTCACCAGAAACCAAAGGAAATTCTCTCTAGAGAAACATAATATGATATAAAGCCTCAAAATATCTTTAAAATAATAATGAAGAAAATGAGAAGATATGACTGACAAAAGAGAAGGAAGGAAGGAAAGAAGGAAGGAAGGGAGGGAGGAAGGAAGGGAGGAAGGAAGGGAAAAGCAGATACTAGAAACAAATACACAGGATATATAGATAATGGAGTTATCAGGCACAGGCTTAAAAATAACTATGTTTCACATGTCCAAAGAATTAAAAGGCAAGATGAAGAATTTTGGCAGGGAATTGAAAACTATAGAAAAAGAATCAAATGAAAAAGTCTATACATGAAAAATATAAGAACTGGGTTTCCCATCCAAGTACTAACCAGGCCCGACCCTGCTTAGCTTCCGAGATCAGACGAGATCGGGCACGTTCAGGGTGGAAGAACTGGGTTTAATAGTAGATTAGACACAGTTTAAGAAAGATTCTATAAAATGGAATATAGTTTGGGAAAAAACCAGACAAGCATGGAGAGACAAAAGAATGGAAAATACAGAAAAGAGCATAAAAGACTACAAAAGCATAGCAGATAAATTTGGAGATAAGAGAGTAGAGAGGGAATAGACAAGAGGCAATATTTAGAGATAATGGCTGGGAACTTCCCAAACTGTTAAAAGATATCAAGCCAAATTTTAAAGAAGCATGGGATACCCTACACAGAATAACTACAAAGAAGCTACAGTTAAGCACATAATAGCGAAACACTGAAAACCAAAAGGCAAATCTTAATAGCAGAGAAAAAAAAAAAGACAAGAAAAAAAAAAGAAGCAAGAATAAGATAGTTGTTAAAAAAAATAAGATGGTTGTTTTCTTAAAAGAAACAATGGAAGCCAGAGCACATAGGAATTAATGTTTTTAAGGTACTGAAAGAACTTAAATGCCAACCTACAATCCTATACTCTATGTCTTTCAAAAATGAAGGCATTCTCAAACAAACAAAACCAGAAAATAAGACAACAGCAGACTTATACATTTCATAATGACAAAAATGTCAACTCACCAAAAGATTAAAAATTCTGGCTTTGTAGGAACATAATGACATAGTCTCAAAATATATAAAGCAAAAATGGACAGGACACAAAGGAGATATGGACAAATCCACAATCTTGGTGAAGGATTTTAACACATCACTCTCAATAACTAATGGAACAAGCAGACAAAAAATGGTATGAATACAGAGGATCTGAACAACGCAATTAACAAATTAGATAGTTCACTCTCAAACTGCTTTCTTTTTAAGTGCACATGGAACACTTATCCAAATTGACATATGCTAAACTATAGAAAAAGTCACAAAAAATTTTAAAAGATTAAAATAATTCAGATAGGGGCGCCTGGGTGGCTCAGTTGGCTCAGTAACCAATTCTTAATTTCAGCTCAGGTCATGATCTCGGGGTCATGGGATTGAGCCCCATGTTGGACTCTGCACTCAGCAGGGGAGTCTGCTTGGGATTCTCTCTCTTCCTCACCCTCTGCCCCTCCCTCTACTTGCTGTTCTCTCTAAATAAATAAATAAATAAAATCTTTAAAAAAATAAGATAATTCAGAGAATTTTCTCTGGATACAGCAGAAATATACTAGGTATCAATGATAAGAACAATGCTAAAAATTCACAAATTTTAGGGATTAAACAATAAACATATAAATATATAAGGGGATCAAAGAAAAAAAATCATTCTGGAAACCAGAAGATATTTGAATTGAATGATTTGTGGCATGTAGCTAAAGCTATAATTTAAGGGAAATTTAGAGCCATAATACATATAATAGAGAAGAATGAAGATTAAAAAGAACAGATGTAAGCATCTACCTCAAGAAACTAGAAAGGGAAAAGCAAATTAAATTTAAAGAAAGACTGATCAAGTAGGGGACCTGGGTGGTGCAGTGGATTAAGCCTCTGACTCTTGGTTTCGGTTCAGGTTGTGATCTCAGGGTTGTGAGATGGAGCCTCACGTCAGGCTCCATGCTCAGCGCAGAGTCTGCTTAAGACTCTCTCTCCCTTGCCCTCTCTCCCCCTCCACACTTTCGTTCTCTCTTGCTCTCTCTCAAGGAAATTTTAAAAAATTACAGAAAGACTGATCAAGGAAAAAAAGAGAAGGTACAAATAATAACAAGAGATCTCACAGACAGAAAAAATGATAATTAAAGATACTATAAACAATTTTATGCCAACATATAGACAAATTTAGATGAAGTATAGAGAGTCCCAGAAAAATACAATTGATTGAGAGGAAATAGAAAATCTGAAAATCTTGTATTTATTAAAGAAACTGAATATATAGTTTAAAATTCCAGACTCAGATAACTTCTACCAAACTTTTAAGGAAGAAATAAGCCCCAAATTACACAAACTTCTCTAGAGAAAAGAAAGAAGGGAAAACCTCCTAACTCATTTCATGAAGGTGTAATAACCTTGATACCAAAACTTAGTAAGAATATTATAAGAAATAGGTGGCGCCTGGGTGGCTCAGTCGTTAAGCGTCTGCCTTCGGCTCAGGTCATGATCCCGGAGTCCTGGGATCGAGCCCCGCATCGGGCTCCCTGCTCTGTGGGAAGCCTGCTTCTCCCTCTCCCACTCCCCCTGCTTGTGTTCTCTCTCTCGCTGTGTATCTCTCTCTGTCAAATACATAAACAAAATCTTTAAAAAAAAAAAAAAAGAAATAAAAGTAAGAGAAAATTTCTCTCTCTCTCTCTGTTCACCGCCCCCCCCATCTTTCTCAGAAACATACATGCAAAAATCCTAAACAAAACATTAGCAGACCAAATACAACAGTATTTTTTTTTAAGATTTTTAAAAATTTATTTATTTGAGATAGAGAGTGAGCAAGAAAGAGCACACACAGAGGGAGAGGGAGAGAGAAAAGCAAACTCCCTGCTGAGCAGGGAGCCCGATGTGGGGCTCGATCCCAGGACCCTGGGATCATGACCTGAGCTAAAGGCAGCCACTTAACTGACTGAGCCACCCAGGCTCCCCAAATACAACAATAAGTAATGCAAGGTTGGTTTTACATTTGAAAATCATTTATTTTAAATCATCATGTTAATAAAATGATTTGAAGAAAAAAATCATATGATCATTTCAATAGGTTCAGAAATAGCATCTTACAGAATTCAATACTCATTCATGTTAAAAATTCTTAGCAAACCAGAAATAGGAGGGAACTTAAACTGATAAGTGCCATCTATAAAAAACCTACAGCAAGTATGATAATTAATGGTGAAATCTTGAAAGCTTTCTCTCTGAAATTTGGAATGAGACATGGATGTCTTCTATTATTGCTATTCAACAGTGTATTTGAGATCTTAGGAAATGAAATAAGGCAAGAAAAATAAAAAGTATAATGTTTAAAAAGGAAGAAGTAAAATGATTATATTTATAGATGACATAATTATATATGTAGAAAATAAAAAAATAACCTAAAGGTAAACTATTGGCATTAATAAGTAATTTTTAAAGGAATGATGGCTATAAGGTCAATATATAAAAATCAACTAAACTTCTATAAACCAGCAAAAAGCAAGGAATGCTTTTTGGAGAGATGTATAGGGTCTTTAAAAAAAACTATCATACATAATTGGGAGATTGTTGCAAAAATTAAATAAGTTAATATATATAAAGTGCTAGAACAGTGCACAGTACACAGTAAGTATGATATAGGTGATACCTGGGGTTAATATTATTAAAAATTAATGTTATTCAAAATTATTTATTGTACACCTACAAGATGCCCGTGACTGTGCTAATAAGCTTTGTTGACAGCAGTGAAACAAAGTTTCCTGCTCTGTAGTGGGGGAGACAGACAATACATAAATAAATAACTAAACAAAACAATTTCATATGTCAAAATCTGTATAATGGACACAAACACAGGGATGTAATAGAGAGTAGTAGGTGGTAGGTGCTGTCTGTGTTAAGGAGGATGGTTAGAGAAGTAATGTATAAGTGATCAGAGGGGGGTATAAGTCTTCATTGTTAATAATGAATAATGAGAGGAGCCATGAGGGGATCTGGGAGAATATTCCAAGCAGCAGGAACAAATAGTGCCAAAAGGCCAAGATTAGAACAAGTGCGACCAGCATGGGTGGAAAATGGTGGAGAAAATAAGAGAGGTAGGAGATGAAGTTGGTGAGGGGAACAGAGGTTGGGTATGTAGGACTTTGAAGCCCATGGAAAGAAGTTTTGATTTTATGTGTCGCTAGAAACCATTGCAGTAAGTTATAAGAAGTAAAGAGATAGGATTTGATGAATGTTTTGGAAAGATCACCCTGACTTCTCTGTGAAGAATGGACTGCAGGAAGGCAAGACTGGAAGCAGAGAGATTCATAAGGAGAGTGATAGGGCAAGAGATGGTAGTAGTAGTAGAAATGAAGAAAAATAGATGGATTCACAATATGTTTTGGAAGTGCAGTTTAGACTCACTGATAGACTGAATGTAGAGGCTAAGGGGATGAGAGAACTCTGAGATGACCACCAGGGTTTTTAGCTCCAGCAACTGGGGGGATGGTGGGGCCATTTACTGACATGGGGACTGATCACTCCCTTTGTCTTATTTTCTTTCTTTCTTTTTTTAATTCCAGTGTAGTTTATATATAGTGTTATATTCATTTCAGGTGTATAATACAGTGATTCAACAATTCCAGATATTACTCAGCACTAACCAAGATAACTGTACTCTTAATACCCTTCAGTATTAAGGGTACTTAATACTTATATGGGCAATTAATCTTCAACAAAGGTACTTAATACTTATATGGGCAATTAATCATGAAAACATGCTGTTAAAAAATTGTTCTCCTTCCAACAGAGACCCCTCTATCTTTCTCTTTCTCTCCTGAGTAGCTTCCCAATTCTTTCAAAGGTATTTCCCTTCTTGTCACAGTTGTATTAGCATTCTAAGCAGAAAGTGCCCTTTTATCACTTTTCCATCCTTGGCTTCTTTCAGGCTTGCTCCATGTGGATTACACATATACAACCAACAAATGCAAAGCTGAAATGGTCAGACTGGACTAAAGACAAAAAGAATTATTCTGACCGCATAGTTACAGGAACATAGAATCATTTCTCAACTAAAATCATTCATCTTTTTTTTTTCTTTTGGGGACCCAGACAATACCATTCTCACCATTGTAATGAATTTTGTATAAGTAAAGAATTAAAGAAATTGTTTTAAAAATGTCTTAGCCACCAATCAAGTGTGACAAATACATTGATATTTTAAGATTCAAAATAAAGAGTCTACTGACATACCATTAAAATGATAAATTTTAGGGGCGCCTGGGTGGCTCAGTTGTTAAGCGTCTGCCTTCGGCTCAGGTCATGATTCCAGGTCCTGGGATCGAGCCCCGCATCAGGCTCCCTGCTCTGCGGGAAGCCTGCTTCTCCCTCTCCCACTCCCCCTGCTTGTGTTCCCTCTCTCGCTGTCTCTCTGTCAAATAAATAAATAAAATCTTTAAAAAAAAATGATAAATTTTAAGTATTTTCCCTTTACTTAAAAAAATATTATTTTCTATATATTTATTCTAGAATATACACAAAGGCCAAAGAAGAATATTAGCATCCAGGGATAATTACTATTACATTTTTATAAATATTCTTTTATTCTTCTTCTATGCATACACATTATTTTTTTTTAAAATAGGATTATATAGTATAGACCATTTTGTGATGGGCCTTTTCACTTAACACTATATTATGAACGTTATGGTATTAGATTATCTATCTGTATAACATTTTTATTAGGCAGTAAGTGTTTCATTGTATATCATATAGCTGTGTCATAATTTGTTTAATTCCATTTTGTGGGACATTTAGATTGCCCCCTTTTTGCTACTGAAGACAAAATATCCATGCAACAAAATCTTTGATCATATCTATGGAAATTTTTAGTGATAAATTCTTAGAAACCTGAGTCAACAGGTATTGAAAATATCATAGATTTTGGTATGTTTTTAGTTTACTACAATAAACTGGGAGAAAGTTCCATCCTCAATTCATGAACTTAGAAGTGGCCTGGGGGTGCCTGGGTGGTTCAGTTGGTTAAGCGAGGACTCTTGGTTTAAGCTCAGGTCATGATCTCAGGGTCCTGAGATCGAGCTGTGTGTCGGTCTCCGTGCTCAACAGTGAGTCTGCTTGAGATTCTCTCTCCCTCTCCCTCTGCCCCTCCCCCCACTGATGCTCTTTCTCTCTCTCTCAAATAATAAATAAATCTTTAAAAAAAAAGTGGTTTGGAGTCGTCATATACACACACATAACAAGGCTTGCTCCACAGTCATCTTTAGAATACCCCAGTTTGTAAATATCAAAAATTACAAATGAACGTGTGGGGAAAAGGAGGGAAGCAAACCATAAAGGAGACTCTTAACTAGAGAGAACAAACTGAGGGTGGATGGAGGGAGGTGGGTGCGGGGATCGGCTAAATGGGTGATGGGTATTAAGGAGGGTACTTGTTATGATGAGCACTGGGTATTATATGTAAGTGATGAATTACTAAATTCTACTCCTGAAACCAATACTATACTATTTGTTAACTAACTGGAATTTAAATAAAAACTTGAAACAAACAAACATATAAATAAATACAATTTTAAAAACTGCAAAAAATATTACATTATAGTTATGCTCACAAAGCTTCAAAAAGTAAAAGGCTATTTACTGCCTTACTTCTTACAAGTATAACTAGGGTAAATGAATTATCATTAGGCTGATTAATTAATCATTAATTAGGCCAAAATTAATCATTCTTTATTAGTTCCATTATGCAGAAATTCCTTTCATTACTGCAGGAACTATACTCTTGGTTAAGACATCCTTGTGATTGGATAGAACTAAAAGTGGAAAGTAAACAAGCAGATTTTCAACAAGATCGTGTGTTGGTTGTTGTTGTTGTAAGCAGGAGAGTGGTTGACTACAGGAACCCAAAAGGAACCAAAAGGCCAACCTGAGCCATAGCATCTCTTGGGTATATACAGTTATATAGCACAAATTTTGGAGTTATTCAGCACAAATTTACATGTCATTTTAACTCTTTTCCTTTCCTACATATTTCCTTATCAATCCTTCCACTTATCCTCCATGTTGCTTTCTAACCACTACTTTCTATCCATTTCTCCAGCCAGAACACACACACACATACAGGCTCCTTCCCACTGTCCATAGCACAGTTCCCTATTTCGAGACTCCCCCACTCTCTGTGACCTTTACAACTGATTGTCTAACCTTCCTCAAACACAATTTTCATTATTTCACTTCTCATTTAGGAATGTTTAGAGATCTCCAAGTTTTATCTTCTCTCACCCCTCAGTCGGAGATCTTTATCAATTGTCTCAACACAAGTTCATCAACCTTTCTGGGATATTTTGTTACTCTCTGACTCAAAGGAATTATCAATGGCCCCATATGAGATATATAATAGTGAATATGTTCTCATGGAACTTTTCTCCTAATAATTCTTCCTTTATTACAGTCATTAGCCTAGTTTTCCGCTTTTTTTTTTTTTTTAAGATTTTAATTATTTATTTGAGAGAGAGAGTGCATGATAGAGCACAAGCAGGGGGAGCTGCAGAGGGAGAGAGAAAAGCAGGCTCCCGGCTGAGCAGGGAGCCACATGGTCTTGGGTTTGACCCCAGGACCCTGAGACCAGGGCCTGAGCTGAAGGCAGACGCTTAACAGACTGAGCCACCCGGGCACCCTAGTTTTCCACTTCTTAACATCCTACCATTCTTGCCTCTCTTAGACTCATCTCCTGCCACTCCTTCCTTCCCCACAACCCCCTGTATTCAAGCCACCGTAGGCAGCTTGTGATCCCTGGAAGACTGATGATTTTCCACATCTCTTCACCTGGACTAATACTATTCCCAAGGCCTTGAATGCCTGTCTTCCTTTCATCATGCAAAGAAAAGTAGGAACGGTACCAATATCACTTCTGCAAAAACTTTCCTAACTCCCTGAACTTGCATTATACTTCCTTTCTATTCATTGCTTCCTACTCCATTTCCCCACAGCATTTGGTTTAAATGTTGTTTGGATTTATGATGAGTTCTATATATTTCCATGCGTCAGACTATACTGTATAAAATCTTTAGGGCAGGGATAATTTCCTGTAGTTATTTCCATATTTCTTATATTCAGCTCTTATTCTTCAAAGGCTGACATAGTGCTTAATAAATGTTTGCATTTTGAATGGATTCAGTTCCCCCAAGTTCTATGTTGTCTTCTGTTCTCTGTATTCTGCTTTAAGTGTCCTGAGTTATTGCTTATGCATAAGGTATATCACAAACTGTAAGGTGGCCTTTGCCTGGCTCCACAACTGCCCTCTTCCATCTCTGCCACCCCTTCTTAGCAACTCTCCTTTCCAAGTGCTTAACAAATACTTTATGGCATTCCACAAAGTCAGAGAAGTATTCTCTAAGCATTTTTCGATTATTATGAAAACTTGTAATTCCCTTGGCTGCAGCTTCCAATCAAATTTAAGACAAGAGAATCATTAAAATCAATCATTGTGGGGCGCCTGGGTGGCTCAGTCGTTAAGCGTCTGCCTTCGGCACAGGTCATGGTCCCAGGGTCCTGGGATCGAGCCCCGCATCGGGCTCCCGGCTCAGCGGGAAGCCTGCTTCTCCCTCTCCCACTCCCCCTGCTTGTGTTCCCTCTCTCGCTGTGTCTCTCTCTGTCAAATAAATAAATAAAATCTTTAAAAAAAAAAATCAATCATTGTACAACACAATGAGGACATAGGTTTCCACATCAACCTTTGTCAACCTTTGGTTGTGTATAAAGACCTAGGAAGTTAAACCCTGATATTATTATCCTTCTCTATTATTTTTACATGGTTTAGAGATACCCTTCTCACACTGCTGATAATGCCTGCCCTTTCACTGAGCACATATGATAAGCAGACTGTGCTGCTGGCCTGACCTGCATATCTCATGTAATCCTTACAGCAATCCTAAAAGTCTATTTTCAAGATCAGAAAACTGAGGCTCAGAGACGTATGGTGAATTGTCCAAAGTTACATAGCTAATACATGGAGGAGCTGATATCCCTGATAAATGATCACCTAGACTTTGAGTGCTCACTTCCAGTAAACCCTTATGTCATTTGAAAACAACACTTGGGAGGAGTGTTAGGGATTTTTAAAAAAATATTGAACTGAAACATATAGCTTTCAGCTATTTGCCCTAGTTTTGTACACTAAGTATATATGTGGAAAGTTTTAATTCTTACTTATGATAGCCTTATTAATATTTAAAGCCTGTTGCTATTTTTTTCAATTTTCTTTTTTTACACCAAATATCTTTAGCTGTTTCAGCTGTCCCTCATGTAACTTGGCCTCAGCTCTCACATGCTCTGGGTTGCTCTCCTTTGGAAAGCTCCAGTTGTGTCAATGAATGTCCCTCTTAAAACTCGATGAAGCCCAGAGCTGAACACAATGCCCCAGATGTTTTCTAACTGGTATAGACTATGATGAAACTATCACCTCCTTTGTTCAGACACTTTACTTCTATTAATGTAGTCTGAAATTGCGTTACATTTCTTGGCAATGCTGTCAGTTAAAACCCTGAAGTTTTTTTTCACATGAATTATGAAATTTATGAATGTGAGAGCAATTTATAGACTATAAACTACTATAGTAATATGATATATTAAAAGTAGCATAAATGGCAGATTTGACCTACTTTTAAAGCAAAAAAGTTCACAGAATAAATTTTAATTGGTGGATTCTAAAAAATCTAATTCTAAAAATCTTCATACCATTTTTAAAAAACAGGTTAAGCCAATTTGCCTGCAAACAATAGAGGAAAATCTCTGTAAGTAGGAACTTTGTCATGCGTGGACTTTAATATTTCTAAAGCACTCCAGTGTTCAATACAGAAACTAGGCAACACAGTTTTTATTACGCAGGCTGCTACGGACAAGCACTATGAGGTCAGAACGTTTATAGTTAGAGCAGCTTCTTCATCAAACACACACATGTAAATTACAGCCTTTGACAGCTGCTTGAGGAAAAATAGTCATCATGGGAAAGCAGGAAGTGCCTTGCCTAAGAACTGGAATCAACTATTCATTTCAGTTCAGAAACCTTTACTAAGCACATAGTATGTATAGAGCATTAGTGTAGGCACTTCTAAGGATGCAAAGAAAGTGGGACTCCTGCTCTCAGTCTAGGAGAAGAGACAGGTATTTATAACCATAAATAGACATAAATACACTCATCATATAAAACCATCATTAATGAGCCCACTTTCATATTCACTCAACACTCCATGGAATAATAAAGATCACTTAGAACAACATGGATTAAGTTATCTGGAATTTTCAGTTAGCTCAGGAGGCCTCAAGTTTTCCACATCCCCAGTAATAGCACAGAGTCACCTCTACTGACATAGTTGCTCATTAATTCATTCAACAAACACATAAAACTCAGGAAACTCTAGTAATTGGGTCTGGTTAGAGTTAATGTATTTATGGGGAATGAAAGCTAACAAGGCAACATTAGTAGGCAGGGGCCAAATACATAGGGCCTTGTATGTTGAAGTGGTGTAGATGGTGTTTTTGTCTAGTCACTACCTTTCTTCACATTCTCCCACTAATAGGACACTTTCCCAGGACAGGACCATCTTCACGTTGCTGGGGAAGGCAGAATGACCCTGATCCCTTCATGCCCCACCAGATACAAGGGTGGGGTGGGCACATAACCTAAGCCTAGACAATCAGAATACCCTCAGGCTATAGTGATTGATACAGGGCCAGCTAGCCAGATAATCAGGGTGCTGCCCTGAACTTTTCTGTTAGAGTTATTAAAGAAGAACAATTCTTTCTAGAAGGGTCGCTAGATGTCAACAATTGAAGTAGTGGTATGGGGGAGGGAGGCTTTTCAGCACCATCCTGATGCCAAGTAGAGACAGTCTAAGACAGAAACCAAGATGATATCACCTGTCACTGAAAAAAGCCAGGTCTGCCCCTGGATTTTATATGTTAGCTAATAAATCCTATTTATTGTACAGGTTAGTTGAGTTGGTTTTTGTTGTTTACAGTTAACTTAAATCTAACTAAAACTTATATTATCATAAAGAATTTGATATCATGACATTCATATCCAAACCCACATTATATTTATAAGTGGTATAGATATGCCTATCTATCTATCTATCTATCTATCATCTATCTATTTATCATCATGTCATACAGGCTCCAACACTGTGCTCAGTAAGCCAATCTAAACTTTATGTAATTTCAACCTCATCTTCAGCAAGGCATATTCTCTATCTCTGTATTCCATATGTAAAATAGATTTTTATTAGTATTCTTACTTATGAAGATGCTTTGAGAATTAATGAGCTCAAATTAGCTGAGTTAGGAAATTTTTAATAGAGCCTGCTGATGCTGAGTGATTATTTAACATACACTAGTGACCTGTTGAAAGCAGGCTTATGAGGCCTCCCAACACCCATGCCTTAATTGTGGCAAACTCCAGCGTTTCTTTAGCTTCTAATTTTGGATGAATATCCAAATTCTGAAATTTACTATCCAGTGCTCTATTCACTAGAGAATATTGCAATCTTAAACCATGCTTCAAAATTGTTCTTCACAAAATTTTATGATGTATCAAAATAAGTCATGTCTGAAGTAAATGTTCTAATTTTAGATGGTGCTTCTTTTTCTATGAAAAACCACTTTAATGTGGAACCATTTCCAGTACACTTACTGGTAAAGACATATTCCAAAAGAAGGAAGTAATTTGCAAGTTTTTTTCTTTTTCTTTTTCTTTTTTTTTCTGTCTGAATGAGGCCTCTAAAAACAAATATTCATCTATAATGCATGGAGTTTATTTTAAAGCAAAAATTGTGTCACATTTTACCATGACTAAATAATTATATTTCCTACTTTCTTCCTCCTTTTCTCCAGGCCTAGTAATATTTGAATTGATCCACAGAAAAATCACATTGAATTTTACCAAAAATTCAATAAAATACAATAATAGCATTAATATTGTAGATGGTCTGCACATGCAAACCAATACACCTGTGATCATTTGATCAGTGAAATTAGCTAATTTCTTATTTAAAAAAAATAATCAAACAACCAGTGTCATTATTTTTTGACTGATTGGTCAAAGTGGGCTTTGCATGTAGTGACCAAAACAGGCCCAAGGCATCAGAAAAGATGCAAGTTTTGCTCATGAGACCTATACTAAAACTTAATTGCTCAATGTAGTAGTGGCCTGGCTAGGCCTCATACACGCAAAGTTAAAACTTAGTCATGTGAAGATACTTGATACCTACAGCAAATAGGTACCAGAATTCAAATATTTGTTTTGTTTCAGTGCTATGCAAACTCCACGTAGAATTGGGTCAAATCAAACTCAGTTTAGGAGGTTTGTTAATGCATTGGCTATACAATACAATACAATACAATACAATACACACTTTCAAAAGTAAAACTTAGTGTTTTATAATGCCAAATGTCTGTCTGTCCACAGAAGCAACTAATAAAAATCAGAATTAAGAACAAATAGGAAATTGTCTTTTGATACATAAACTAGGGGTTTATATCCCTGCTTATACATTAAAATCAGCTGTGAGATTCTGATTTCTATGGCCTGGGATGGGACCCACACACTTTTTTTTTTTTTTAAGATTTTATTTAATTGTCAGAGAGAGACACAGGAAGAGAGAGAGAGAGAGAGCACAAGCAGGGGGAGTGGCAGACAGAGGGAGAAGCATGTGCCCCTCTGAGCAAGGAGCCCGATGATGGACTCGATCCCAGGACCCTGGGATCATGACCTGAGTCTAAGGCAGACGTTTAACCAACTGAGCCACCCAGACATCCCAGACGCATACATTTTTTGAAGCTTCTCAGGTGATCTTAATATATAGGTAAATTTAAGAATGACTGGCCTAAACTTTTCTAATCTTAAAGTATTATTTACCAAGAAAGGTAATAAAGAGCATGATAGTTGTTTCTTACATGAATAATTGTGCAAATTACCAAAAGTCCCAGAGATTTGGTCTCCTTGTCTTTAAAATATGAATTATACTATCTGTCACTCAGAATATTTTCGAGGATTACCAATATAAAGGCTGTAGCCTGGAGTAATGCTTAGCATTTCATGAGCTGAACACTCAAAAGCCACCAAAATATCAGGTAGATAACCAGTCTGGGGGTAAGATGAGAGGGGCTGGTGGAAACTATGGCAAAACAGGAGAGACTCGGTCTAAAGCGGACATCTACTGCTTAGTTCCTGCCAACTGTCATGTAGGAATATACATCAGTAATTCCAGATCTTTTTTTCTTAAGAAAAGAAAGAAATATGGATATTTTAAGTGTGAAATTTTTCTACTTTTAAAGCAGCCAAACAAAACATATCTGTGTCACCAATATTCTATTCTGGAAAGTCTTAATTCTCTTACCATACAAACATACTGTGGCCATATGACTGTGGGTGGTTTCAAATTTTGTTCTTGTTTTAGGTTAGTTTTAATTAATTAACTATCCATTTATCCTTCTGCCAAGTTTTTCTTCCTAAGTGGATCAAGGATTTCTAATTTATTTTTATTGAGGTAAACTGGCATACAATATTATATTAGTTTCAGGTGTACATCATAGTGATTTCATTATATATATTGCAAAATGATCACCACAATAAGTCTAGTTAACATCCACCACCGTACATAGTTACAGAATTGGATCAAAAATTTCTAGCGATGACTTTGCATGATATAGCCATACAATGAATCTATTAGTCTTCAGGTATTGTGCAGTTAAAATTTGCCCATGGTACACTTTTTCCCATGTTATTAAGGGCACAATTTTATCTTCCTCTATTTATATCTCCCCTCTCCTATCAACAGTAAATCCTTCTTCAATTTCAACCTCAGCAATTTGTTAGTCATCACTTAATATTTTTCATTTTTTGCCTTTCTTTTGGGGATAAACAAATGTTATTTCTAGTCATCTGAATTGTACCAATAAAGCTTACTTTTTTCTAAAGAACACCACATTTTCTTATTCTACTGTATCCGGTATTACCACTTAGCTTCACTGTTGCTACTATATACATATATACATGAATAAAAGCAGCTTCTTTATCTTTCCTTAGAAACCAAAAAATCCTACGTTACACCAATACCCCTTGTTTACATAAGGTGGGTGAAGTACTTTGAATCCTTTCTACAAGGGCAGAGGTTCTCATTTTCTATAGTAGCAGCTAAACATGAAGGTGACAGGTTTGTGACTGAACTTGCTGAGAAACTCCATCACCATTATAAGCCCTAAACATAGCACGTAGACACAAAAAATTCCTCCATGAATTATGAGTGAAAAACTTTTCAAAGTTTTAAAAAATGTAGCAGTTATTTGAGGCCTATAATTGCTGTATAGAAGTTTGAGAAGTTATATCAAAACTGACGGGGGCACCTGGGTGGCTCAGTTGGTTAAGCAACTGCCTTCGGCTCAGATCATGATCCCAAGGTCCTGGGATCGAGTCCCACATGGGGCTCCCCCTGCTCTTCAGGGAGGCTGCTTCTCCCTTTCCCTCTGCCTGCCACTCCCCCTGCTTGTGCTCTCTCTCTCTGTCAAATAAATAAATAAATAAAATCTTAAAAAAAAAAAAACTGATAGGAGGGCCCAAAATGAACCGATGGTTGGAAGATGTGATTAATTTGTGAAAGGTGCCGCCTTTCGAGCATGCCTCCAAAAGAGCTGTGTGTGATTAAAGCTATTCTGTGTGGGATTAATTAAGGTTTTGACCTGAATTAGGGTACCTTGAAAACAACAGAGTGATCTTGAAGACCTTTTTGTGTGAATGCAGGCTTAAACAAATCAATTTGAAAATATCCAAATGCCCAGAGTAGATGATAATTGAATGATATTTAACTTAATAGTGATAAATAATACAAATAGTTATAAACATAGCTATAAGTTCAATTAACTCATGATTGATTTTTTTAAAAAGATGTTATTTATTTATTTAGAGAGAGAGCATGGGCAAGGGGATGGGCAGAGAGAGAGAGAGAGTCTCAAGCAGACTCTGCGCTGAGCATGGAGCCAGATGTGGGGCTTGATCTCACGACCCTGAGAGCATGACCTGAGCCAAAATCAAGATTTGGACACTTAATCGACTGAGCCACCCAGGCGCTTAAGCTGACTCCTGTTAACAGAAGAGGAGAATTAAATAAACTTCTCTGTGGAACTCCAGCATTTGTGGAACCCACCACTTCACTTAGGGGAAGGACGCCATAAACTACTTGGAATATGAACTTGTTGAAGGGCAACATTTTCCTCATTCTGCTATGGCAGAAAAAAATCATAGAACTTAAAGAAGTTGTCAGTATAATCGTGTGTGTATATGTAATACACAGACATGTATGCATACATACATAACATGCATGTTGTTATATGTGTGAATGCGTAACATATATATACCCAAGTTTGGCTTCCTTTCTTTCTCTTCCCTTTTTTTAATTCCTTCATCCCTCCCTCCCCTTCCTTCCTTCCTTTTTTCTTGGTAACAAAGAAATAAGTCAACATTCAGTGCTGTGATGCAATCAACTCTTGTGATAAGGTCACATTTAATCAATAATTACCATTTACTAAAGTTTTGCGTAGAGGTATTATTTCAAAATATAACAGATAATTTTAGTTTAGTTTAGGTTATTTGTAGGAAAGAAGGATTCAAGAAGTATGGACTTTCAAATATTTTATGTATTGTATTTGAAGTAGGACCCTTGCTAGCTGTTTTTCATAGAATCATGGAAAGTTAGACCTGGAAGCAACCCAAGATAGCAAATAGATTAAATTCCTCATTTTACAGGGGAGAAGACTGAAGCCCTTGCTAGCTAAGTATCTCTCACAGACAACTAGGATTTAAGCCCAAGTCTTCTGACTTTAAGTCAGCAGCTTTTTCAACTCTACCAACAGCCAATCTGAACCAAACCAAACAAAACAAAAACCAAACCAAACCAAACCTGAGTCCATAATTCTCAGCCTAAAGTTAACTGAAAAAGAGAAAAAAGTCCTTTCCATTTTGTGAAAAGGTCAGCCAGAGTAGTAAAATACAGGTAAAGAGACTATATTTTTATTCATTTGTTTAAATTTTCAACCTGTAGTTTTCATACAATATACATCATTTAACCCATAATTCCCACCATAATAAAGTAAAAGACTGGTACTGGGAAACATTGTTTTTCCTCAAGATGATCAGTTATAATCATGTAAGTTAGCTCTGATATTCATATTCATTGTCACAAAATAGATTAGACTAGGAATATTGAATGCTATGTTATAAAGAACTGAAAATAGAATACATATTTGGCATCAGAAAACTTTGAGTTCCAAACCTACCCAGTTACTTACCAACTGGGTGACCCTGGGAAACATAAACTCTGAACCTTGGTTTCCTTACCAGCAAATTGGGTGTATTAGTACATATCTTTGAGGATTCCTCTGAGTATTAATAAGATGATGTACTCAAAGTGCCTGGCTCTCATGCTCACTAAGATCCAATGCCTCATCCCTGAAATTTTAACAGCAATGGACAAGAAGGTGGTTGGTGAATTTTCTGGGGCTATGCTGAGATGACTGGTTGATATCTGAAACTACTTATAAGACTGGACATCCATGAAAGAATACCTTCTTATTTTAAGTTTTGTTTCCCATAAGCCATTTGGTTCTAAGTATACTGGTCATTTGAAAGCCTTTTTTGTACTCATTCTGGTTTGTAGTTTCCAAGGTAAACTTAATATCCTTGTCATTTCCCTAGTGTGACACCAAGTGCTCATTAAATGCTTGTTGAGTGAATGGCACTGAGCTTTCCATTAGGCACGTGCTTGGTGCATATATTCACACACAGGAGCTTGTGTGAATGTAAATTCAGGGGCAGACACTTGGCCAGCCCATCATTTTGTTCACAGCCATACGTATTCCCAGTGCTTATACCAGTGCTTGGCACATAGAGTTCAGAAATTTTTTGTTGGATAAATGAATGAAAGTGTATGTGTATACTCTCCTATCCTAGACACTGTAGGAAGCAAGCTATTAATGGTTCCCGCTTTTTCAAAGCACTTGCTTATGCCAATGTATCCGATGAAAGACTGAGAAACAACAGGACAATTTAAGAAGTTATCTATACTTCCATTGTTCAAGTATTCACATTTGTGCACTGTTTTTAGCTGCTACCATTAGGAAAGGAAAAGTGAGATCATATCTAAAATGAAACTAAAATTAAAAATTCTGTTCTTAAGAGACTTTCCTAAAAAGAGATGATACCACATGCCCTTACTGTCATATCAAAAGATGGCTTTTCACATTTGTGGCCTTTCCTAAGTTCATAAACAATAAGAAAGAAAATGTTATTTAAGTTTCATTTGGTTTATGTGCCTGTCTCCCCTGTTCAACTGCAAGTTCTTTGAAATTAGGGACTGTCACTAGTTGGGAGTCTGCATCTTCCTCACCTGACATTATCTGACATATACTTAGGTGCTCAATAAATGCTTGAAGGAGGAAGATGATATTTGTTTGCTCAAATGGAATTTACCTAAGTACTAAAACTTGTATTTATGAGCCCGGTTTTAATGTCTCTTTCATGTTTCCTTGACATGCTTTCTAAAGTCAAGATCATTTTTTAAAAATACATGACTAATTTTGGACTGCATCTGGTCATTTTATGACAACTGAAATAGATGAGTGCATATAGACAGCATCTATAATAAGAACAGGATTCTTTTGAGTGACCGGAGCATCATGTTGCCATCAAGTGTACAGTGGAGAGGACTAGCAGGCTCCCTTTCCAGTTCTTGTCTTATTCTGTGCCAACTGGGCCCTCGGTCTTATTGGTATCCAATAATCAGCCCGATTACAGCTAGCCCTGGGAGACATGACAGAAAGAGAGTCCTCATCTTGCATTAATTGCTCCTATTGAAACTATGCCACATCTCTCCAAGCTAGATGTTGCTTAGTATCCCTTTGATATGATAATGACATGCTTCTTAGCAGATGAATATGCAAATTAAAAGCAGTAATTTGGTGGCATGCACCTGCTGACACTGCACGGCTATGCTTATGTGCTCTGCTGTAACACTGCAGCCACACAAAAGCATCACAGAGGTAAAATTAAATTCTAATGTCGTATATATTAAACAGATGCTTCCACTTTTCTTTGTATATCTACTTTTACAGATTTTGCCATTGGAATCTCAGTTCTCTTCATGCAATTAATGGACATTGATGTGTCATACACAGAAGCGTACTCAGTGCCATTTAAGGAGGCTGATTTTAAAGAGGTGGCTTACATATATGCACATTAGGAGATGAACATTTCTTCTTCATAGCATAGAAGCTGATGACTTTACTCTTGTTGCACAAAGACTTCTATTCATACATGGAATGTATCCTTGGGCTGCAAAGCCGAAAATCACGTTTCTACAGCAAAGATGTGCACTGAAATAGAGTTACTTCACATCATCTGAAAAAGGATTCCAAAATGACTTGAAGAGGCTAGCAAAATACCCAGAATCGATAAGCTAAATTCTCTGCTTCAAGAGGCAAGTTACAATGAATGAGAAATGGTGATTGCTTAGGTGGGAACCTAAAAGTCTTTATCAATGTGTCATGTGGCTCAACCAGTCAGAACTAAGCATTCTTAAGACAAAATTTTATAAAGGGTGCTACTTCTCTATTTTTCCCCTGCCCTTAAGCCAGGTAGCATTCACACAGCTACATATATATGTATATGACAATAACTGAATTGATTGAGATTGAACTGTTTAATAGGGCATACACAAACTAAACACATATTTTTATACAGCGAGCATTTTATACTATGCATTTAATGATTACATATTATATAAAGTGGACACGCTCCAATTTAGTTAAATCTCTTTTGCTGGACATCTGTGTTTTTTCCAATTCTTTAATTACATAAATACTACTGCAATGAACATCTTCAAACATTGAGCATTTTCCCTCCTTGTGATTACTTCTCTGGAGTAATATTCCAGATTACTGGAATATTACTGGAATGAGATTACTAGGTCAAAAGATAAGGCCATGTTGAAGACGAAAAAAGAAAATCTCTGGCGAACTATTTGTCTTATTTCACACGTGTATGCTTTTTAGAAACTTAGCAAGAGAGATGCTTTTATGGTTACACAACTGGAGACTCAATTTTCAGCTTCCATATACAGGCATGTTACATGTCTCCATCTACATTGATTTAAACATATTTTGTATCTAAGTTTTAGATATGGATGGAATGATTGATTGCTACTTCCTAATGCCGCTAAGCATCCAGGAGTAAACACTACAGAGAAATACAATTCTTCTCTTAACTTTTTAATCTGATGCTGGATACAGTTTATTAAACTGAGTAAAAAAGTTTCAAGGTTATTTCTACTTGCATAAAAAGCCCAATTACTGGTAAGTTTTGTGGAAATATCTGCTACATTTATATGCAATTTAACTTTTTACCTCAAGGAATCATATTTTCAAGTTTTAAATTGTTTGTAGTCCTTAAAAAATATATAGGGTGTATGTGCAATACAAAGAAGGTCAAGATTTGTGGTAATCTTCAAAACTTTCATTTTCATTTTATATTATAAAACAAATGTCTATTATTATTAGACCATTTATAGATTTTTCAAGACTTCTAAGTTTTCATTATTTAATAGCCACATCATCAACAAAATTTAACTTTTCAACAGAATAAAAATAGTATTTGCAATGACTTAGGATAACAACTTAGGATAAGCTGGGAAGTTGTTCCATTCTTTTCTGCCTCCTTTCAACCTTTGAAATTGCTGTAAGTTTCTTTAATACTGTACTACTTTGAAGAGCAGGATATAAATTCTTTTTTTTAATTAAATTTAATTTAATTTAAATTCAATTAATTAACATATAGTGTATTATTAGTTTCAGAGGTAAAGTTCAGTGATTCATCAGTCTTATATAACACCCAGTGTTCATAGGATATGAATTCTGAAACCCAGGTTTCCCTAATACTGGAACGTTCACTATAATGGGAACCAGGAGATGCAGGTTCTAGATCTGACTGTGACATAATCAGCTGGACAAGCAATTATATTGAACTTTTCTGGGCCTCGGATTTTCACTGGAAATAGTCATCCACTTAACAAATACTTATTGAATGCCTACTGTGTGCTAGGCATTGTTCAAGGTGATGGAGATAAGGGCAAGGAATAAAACAAGGGCCTCTCTTCTGGAGCGTATGTGCTAGTATGGGAGAGAACAAATACATACATGCAATACGAGGTGGCTGGAGCTCAGTCCCTTTACAGTGCTCCACACCACTCCATCTTCTCTGCCCATCGCCAGCAAGCCTTCAGACTGACTCCTGAGACCAAGCTCTGATTCAAGTTATATTTAAAATGAATATACTCACTAATGGAAATTTGTTATTTCTCCTATAATTAAAAAATCCTCTCAGTAAACTTCTGCCTATAGCTACCAACTTATTTCTCTGTTCCCCTTTACTTTTTTAAAAAAGATTTTATTTATTTGAGAGAGAAAGAGAGAAAGCACAGAGGGAGAGGGAGAGGGACAAGCAGACTCCCCACTGAGCGCAGAGCTCCATGACCTGAGGACCCTGGGATCATGACCAGAGCCGAAGGCAGAGGCTTAACCGACTGAGCCACCCAGGCACCCCTCCCCTTTACTTTTTAAAGAAAAAGTTCTTGAAAGAGTTCCTGTACTTATTGTCTCCAGTTCAACTTCTCCCATTTTCTCTTGGACATGACATCACTCTAAACAAGTTTTGCTCCCACTATTCTATCCAAATTGTTCTTTGTCAATATCACAAGTGACCTCCACATTGCCAAAGCCACTGGTCAAGTCTCAGTCCTTTCCTTATTCTTCCCCCTACTACTAATTCTTGCTACTATTAAGTATAATGATAATCATAGCCAGTATATATTTGAAAGTTACTAGGAGAGTAGATCTTAAGAGTTCTCATCATTAGGAAAAAAACATTTTTCTTCTTATTTTATACCTGTATGAAATGATGAGGGTTAACTTAACTCACTGTGGTAATCATTTCACAATATATATGTCAGGTAATTGTGCTGTACACCTTAAACTTACATAGTGCCGTATGTCAGTTACATCACAATGAAGCTAGAAGAAAAAATAACAAAAATGTCCAACAATAAAAAAATAATAATCATAGTTGTCATTTATTAGGCACTTACTATATATACTCTAGGCACTACTCTAAGTGTGTTAAACAAAGTGAGACACATAAGCCTCACAATAACCATATAAAATAGCAGCCATTATAATACCCTTTTTACAGATGGAGGAGACAGAGACGGGTAGTGACTTTTTCAAGGTCACACAGCAAATAATCTGCAGAGCTGGATTTGAACTTGGCAGACGCAGAATCTTCATCTTAGCCACTATGTTATGCTGACTCTTTGGCATTTGACTGAATTGATTGCTCCCTCCTCCTTAAAATACTTTCTTCACTTGGCTTCCAAGACAGTATGCTTCCCTGGATTTTTTCCCTATCTTCATGGCTGCCCCTTCTCATCCTCCCTGCTGGCTTTCCTAAATATTAACATTGGAGTGTCTTAGAGCAAAGTCCTTTAATCTCTTCTCTCTATTCACTCCCTTAGTGATCTTATCACAAATCTCATGGCTTTAAGTCACATGTAAATTCTGACAATTCCCCAATTTTTACCTCAAAACTAATGTTTCCACTAAAAGGCAGATTCAAATATCCAAATGCCCACTTGACATCTCCACTTTGAGATGTAAATATCACAAACTTAACAAAATTGGACCTAAACTCTGATAATCTCACTTCTATCCCAAACCAGCTTCTTTTCTCAGTTAAGAATAACTCCATTCTCAGAACTCGCTTAGGCTCAAAATTTTGGAGTCTTCCCACACAAATTGCCAACAGACACATGAAAAAATGCTCAACATCACTTGGCATCAGGGAAATACAAATCAAAACCACAGTGAGATACCACCTCACACAGGCCAGAAGGGTTAAAATTAACAAGTCAGGAAACAACAGATGTTGGTGAGGATGCAGAGAAAGGGGAGCCCTTTTACACTGTTAGTGGGAATGCAAACTGGTGCAGCCTCTCTGGAAAACAGTATGGAGCTTTCTCAAAAAGTTAAAAATAGAGCTACCCTACAACCCAGAAATTGCACTACTAGGTACTTATCCAAAAGATACAGACATAATGATTCAAAGGGGCACCTGCACCCCAATGTTTATAGCAGCAATGTCCACAATAGCCAAACTATAGAAAGAACCCAGATGTCCATGACAGATGAATGGATGAAGATGTGGTATACATACATATACATACATACATATATACACACACACACACACACACACATATATATACACACATATATATATATTCCATTGTGTGTGTGTGTATATATATATACATATACACACACACACACACACACACACACACAATGGAATATTACTCAGCCATCAAAAAGAATGAAATCTTGCCATTTGCAATGACATAGATGGAACTAGAGGGTATTATGCTAAGTGAAATAAGTCAAAGTGAGAAAGATAAATACCATACAATTGCACTCATATGTGGAATTGAAGAAACAAAACAGATGAACATAGGGGAAGGGAAGGAAAAATAAAATAAGATGAAAATAAAAAGGGAGGCAAACCATAAGAGATGCTGAACTCTAGGAAACAAACTGATGGTTGCTGGAGGGGTGGTGGGTGAGGAGAAGGGATAATTGGGTGATGGGGATTAATCACTAAATTCTACCCCTGAAACTAATAATACAGTATATGTTAACTAAACTGAATTTAAATAAAGAATTTTTAAAAATTTGGAATCTTCCTGCACTCTCCTCTTTTTCTCACACTCCATATCTTATCTATCAGCAAATCTTGTTGGCTCTACATTTGAAACCTTCTAGATTCAACTATTTTCCACTACTCCCACTGCCACCATCCTGGTCCCAGCCACAGTCAATTCTCCTTTGATTATTGCAGTAAACTCCTAACTACTCTCCCTACTTATTCCTTTGTTCCTTTACAATCCAGCCAACCCACCAACCAGAGTTAGTTTTCTCAAGTGGAACTAAGACCATCCAACCCCTCTAAATCGTCCAATGGCTTCTCATTTCATTCAGTAAGAACCCAATGAACTCAGTAGAGTTGCAGGACACAAAATTAATACTCAGAAGTCAATAGCATTTCTATACAACAATAATGAACTATCACAAAGAGAAATTAAGAAAGCAATCCCATTTATAATGGCATCAAAAAGAATAAAATACCTAGGAATAAACTTTACCAAAGAGGTAAAAGATCTATACTGTGAAAACTATAAAACACTGATGAAAGAATTTGAAGATGATACAGACAAATGAAAAGGTATTTCATGCTCATGGATTGGAAGAATATTGTTAAAATGTCCATACTACCCAAAGCAATCTATAGATTTAATACAATCCCTATCAAAATACCAACATTTTTCACTGAACTAGAACAAATAATACTAACATTTGTATGGATCCACATAAGACCCCAAATAGCAAAAGTGATTTTGAGAAGAAAGAATGAAGCTGGAGATATCACAATACCAGATTTCAAGATATACTGCAAAGCTGCAGTAACCAAAACAATATGCTACTGGCACAAAAACAGACACAGATCAATGGAGCAGAATAGAGAGCCCAGAATTTACAGAATTTATGACACCTACATGGTCAATTAATCTATGACAAAGGAGGTAAGAATAAACAAAAGGGAAAAGAAAGTCTCTTCAATAAATGGTAGCTGGGAAAACAGCTACATGCAAAAGAATGAAACTGGGCCACTTTTTAACACCATACACCAAAATAAACTCCAAATGAATTAAAGACCTAAATGTGAGATCTGAAACCATAAAAATCCTAGCAGAGAGCACAAGTAATAGTTTCTCTGACATTGGTCATAGCAACATTTTTCTAGCTATGTCTTCTAAGGCAAGGGAAATAAGCAAAAATAAACTATTAGGACTACATCAAAATGAAAGACTTTTGCACAGCAAAGGAAACCATCAATAAAACAAAAAGGCAACCTACTGAATGAGAGAAGATTTGCAAATGAAATATACAGTAAGGGGTTAATATCCAAACTATATAAAGAACTTATACAACTCAACACTTAAAAACCCCCAAACAATCTGATAAAAATGGGCAGAGGACCTGAACAGGCGTTTTTCCAAAGAAGACATACAGGTGGCCAATAGACCTATGAAAAGATGCTCAACATCACTAATCATCAGGGAAATGCAAATCAAAAGCACAGTGAGATATCACCTTACACCTCTCAGAATGGCTAAAATAAAAAACACAAGAAATAACAAGTGTTGGCGAGGATGTGGAGGAAAAGGACCCCTTGTACAGTGTTGGTGGGAATGTAAATTGGTGCAGCCATTGTGGAAAAAAGTATGGAGGTTTCTCAAAAAATTAAAAATAGAAATACCATGTGATCAAATAATTCCACTATTGGGTATTTACCCAAAGAAACTGAAAACACTAAGTCAAAAAATATACGCACCCTTATGTTTATTACAGTATTATTTAGCATTAATACCCAAGACATGGAACCAATCTAAGTGTCCATCAATATACGAATGGATAAGGAAGATGTGGTTACACATACACACACATACACATACACAATGGAATATTTCATAGCCTTTAAAAAGGATGAGATCGGGGCACCTGGGTGGCTCAGTCATTAAGCATCTGCCTTCGGCTCAGGTCATGGTCCCAGGGTCCTGGGATCGAGCCCCACGTCGGGCTCCCTGCTTGGCGGGAAGCCTGCTTCTCCCTCTCCCACTCCCCCTGCTTGTGTTCTCTCTCTCTGTGTCTCTCTGTCAAATAAATAAATAAAATCTTAAAAAAAAAATAAAAAGGATGAGATCTTGTCACTTGCGATGACATGGATGGATCTAGACGGTATTATGCTAAGTGAAATAAGTCAAACTGAGAAAGATCAATACCATACAATTTCACCCATATGTGGAAAAACTAAAACAAATGAATAAACAAACAAAAAGCAGAATTAGTCCTATAAATACAGAGAACAGACTAATGGTTGCTAGAGGAAGGGGGTGAGGAGATGGACAAAATGGATGGAGGGGAGAGGGAGATACAGGCTTTTAGGTATGGAATAAAAAAGTCATGGGAATAAAAGGTACAGCATGGGAAACAGAGTTAAAGCTATTGTAATACCATTGTATGGTGACCAATGGTAGTTGTGGTGAGGATATTATAACGTCTAGGGAAGTTGAATCACAGTGTTGTACACCGGAAACTAATGTAACACCCACTTTCCTCCCACAAAACCAAAAGCCATTATAATGGTCTACAAGACCCCCTAAAACCTAGCCCCCTAGTATGTCTCTGACCTTATCTCCCATGATTCTATCCCTTGCTCACTCTGATCCAGCTCCACAGGGATTCTTGCTCTTCCCAGAATTTGCCAGGCATACCTGGGCCTCTTTGCCTTTGCACTGACTCTTTCCTCTTTCTGGAATCTTTTCTTCTTATATGTGAACCTGGCTTTTTCCCTCTATCTTTCAAGAATTTGTTCAAATGTCCCCTTTTCAGGGAGGCCTTCCCTGACTACCCTATTTAAGTTGTACCCAACACTTCCGATTCCTTTTCCCTGCTTTATCATTTGTTACACTATATATTTTATTTATTTATTTATTATTTTTTCTGTTTCCCCATATAGAATGTTTCATGAGCAGTGAATTTTGTCTGTTTTCCATACTATCTGTTCCTAGCACCTAGAACATTATCTGGCACACGGCAGGAAAATTTATTAAGATTGTTTTCTGAGGCATAATGTGCAGTAAATTAAAAACATAAATAATTGCACTTGCACTTGAAGTAAATGTGTACTCATATTTGTTGGATATGTATGTGTATACATATATATTTTGTTATATGTATTATTAAAACCCTATGTATCCTTATTATTATTACTTTTTTCTACTTTATTATTTTTATTATTATTATTTTTTTCTTTTGAGAGAGAGAGAGAGCACAGAGGGGAGGAGCAGAGTGAGAGGGAGAAAGAGAACCTTAAGCAGGCTCCACACCTAGCGTGGAACCAGAGCAGGGCTGTGCGGTCTCCTGACCTTGAGATCATGACCTGAGCCCAAGTCAAGAGTTAGATGCTTAACCAACTGAGCCACCCAGGCACCCCAACTTTTTTGCTACTTTAATCATCAAATTCTAAGAGGGGATATATTAACTTCTTCCACTAAGATTATGGATTTGACAATATCTACTTGTATTTCTAATAGACAGACCCTGAAATCATCACCTGAGCCAAACTCAAGAGTTGGGTGCTTAACCGAGTGACCCACCCAGATGCCCCACCTTTACTTAATTTTTTTAATTGAATGTTGAAAAGAATACATTAAGTCCCTAATACTCTTCTACGAACACACAGATACACACACACACACACACACACACACACGCATGCATGCACACGCATGCTAGGATGTGTTCCTTGAAAATGCACTTATTTCCAATAATCTCATTTTTCTGTTTCCTAACTCCTTTTTGATGCTTCTTACTGGAGATTATATTTGCTGTCTATAAGCTATACTTTGCTTCCCTTTAACCCACCAATGAAATTCTGTATAAACAAAAACCATAAAATCATGCACAAGGAGAAGTAATGTTGCTGTAGAAATATTATTTTGCAGGATCATTTTAGCATTTCAATACTCCATAATGAAGCAATACTCCTTAGGTTTGGTTTCAGATATTAGAAGGTCTGAAGGTCTGAATAAAGAGCTTTATATGGGATTTCATATAAGACACACCTGATAGGCACTTTACTGGCAAACAAAAACGAATACATTTTAAAGGAAAGATGAATCAACAAATCATCAATATTCTTCCTAAAACCCATTCTTAAGCATTTGTAATTCCTCTCTTGAGTAGTTTAGATTACATGAGATAGACTTTGCTAATATCACATAGTTTACAATTCTAAGAACTATAAAATTACCCTCAGGAAGCAATCACACTAAATGAATGGCCCCGTGAAAAGAGTAGTTATTGCTTCATTGATTCATATCTGACCGCTAAAATCGCCAGGAAGATGTCTTCCTTTCTACCAGGTACCATTTTCCCCACACATGTTTATGGTGTTTTGAAAGAAAGAAAGAAAGAAAGAAAGAAAGAAAGAAAGAAAGAAAGAAAGGAGAGAGAGAGAGAAAGAAAGAGAAAGAGAGAGAAAAAGACAGAAAGAAAGAAAGAGAGAGAGAAAGAAAGAAAGAAAGAAAGAAAGAAAGAAAGAAAGAAAGAAAGAAAGAAAAAGAAAAATATCCTCAGACTCTGTAACTACTAAATTTCAATGAAAGAAGCAGGGACTGTTGGTATAAACATCTCTCAAAGGCAATACCAGTCTGTGAGTAAATTTATAAACAAAAAGTACATTTTTAAGTGACATAATTTATCAAACAGCTAACTGTCCCCTCCCCCGGCTCACTTCCCTTTTCACTCTGATTTGGAAAAAAAAAAAAAATAGCAGGAATGCAACTAAGTACCATTCTGTATTCAGCCTTGGGGAAAGAACAGGGGTGGCAGGGCCCTGGTGACCAGCGAATTCCTGCCCCCCCCCCCCTGTAGGGGGCCAGGACTGGCAGACATTCTCATGAGCGATTGTGGACAGTGATTCCTGATTTTCTGATTTTTAAAAAGAAACTGAAAATCCCGATTTTTTTTTTTTTTTTAAAGATTTTATTTATTTATTCATGAGAGACAGAGAGAGAGAGAGAGACAGAGGCAGAGGGAGAAGCAGGCTCCCCGTGGAGCAGGGAGCCCGATGCGGGACTCGATCCCAGGACCCTGGGATCACGACCTGAGCCGAAGGCAGACGCTTAACCGACTGAGCCACCCAGGCGTCCCTGAAAATCCCGATTTTTTTAAAACAATGTAAACTGTATCAACTTATTTTTAAAAAATGTAAACACTCAGAGCGCCTGGGTGGCTCAGTAGGTTAAGCATCTGCCTTTGGCTCAGGTCATCAAGCCCCGCATCTAGGATCCCAGGGTCCTGGGATAGAGCCTGCTTCTCCCTCTCCTGCTCCCCCTGGGTGTGCTCTTTCTCTCTCTGTCAAATAAATAAATAAAATCTTAAAAAAAATTAAAAATGTAAACACACTCCAGGTTGACAGTGAGTGTGTCAAATGCACATATTTTTGGCCTACACGCTGCACCTAGGCCATAGGTTTGCAACCTCCGGAAGGCCAGCAGTTCTGTCTCCATTTGGAGTAAGGTGAGGGTCAACCACCCTCAACCACAAAATTATAACTGCAACACTATTTCCTTCTTTCTCCATTAGTCACTATCTCCATACATAATATTTTGAACAGAAAACAAGAATGCTCACTTAAGACGAAAGGCCTGGGCTTAGAAGGACAGAAAGGAAAATAACCCAGATTTGTCACATGGAAATATATCACGGTC
Source organism: Halichoerus grypus (assembly GCF_964656455.1). NCBI lineage: Eukaryota > Metazoa > Chordata > Mammalia > Carnivora > Phocidae > Halichoerus > Halichoerus grypus. The sequence continues at coordinate 83,609,808 of NC_135712.1, forward strand.
TAATACAAATAATTTCTATTTCGTGCTTTATAAACATGTATTTCATTGCTTATACATCAAGTACAGCCCATATTACTTTTAAAGTGCTGAAATTTGTCAGAGAGACTGTCAATGTGGTGAGATAATTTCCCTCTCTTGCTCTGTTAGGTCAAGTGTTAACCTCATAAACGCCCATGTTTACGTGTTAAATTCCTATTGCAGCAAAACAAAAACAAAAAAAAACCCCATAAAACACAGTTTCAGCTAACACAGGTGTAAAATTCCAAAAGCAATTGATCTGACACTAGTATTTAGTGACTCCCAGTTACAAGAAAATATTTTAAAACCAAAAACCCAAAATACTATCCAAAGACTATCAAACATCAAGTAAATCTTCAGTCACAGGGCATTCATTGGCATACTGTTAGTAACTCATTCATGGGGTGAGCTGAAAACCCATAATCCCTTAGGTGATTTCTTTCTGAAAAGCTGGACCACTCAACTGACAGCAACATGTTTGTCCAACACTATGTTAAATTCTCTTTTCATTTTTTTTTTTTCTTAGCACCTTTCCCTCTTGCCTGTTTTCCAGGGCTTCTGCTGACATGTCACAGCCTTGGGATTCACTGTCAATTTTCCTGGCTTGGATTTTTCTTTCCTCTTACCTCTTTGAAAGGGGCCTGGTGACAAGGGGGGTGTGGGTGGACAGAGAAACAAGCATGTTTCTTGATTTAGCCCACCCAACTTCACAGAGCCAACGATCTTTCAGTGCGTGCCTTCTCACGCACCAGCTCCACCCGTGTCTTACCTGGTGCGTGACCTTCAGTTGAAAATTCCAGCAGCGTGCAACTTGTCTTTAGCAAATGAACTGTAAGTGTGCCAGCTGCCAGATGTCTTCATTTTTCAAACACCTTCAAAACTGCTTCTGGCACAGTTCCATAAGCAAAACAGGCTAAGCTGTAACTCTAGTTTCCATGCTGTGAGCAAAAGAAGAGGTGGTGAGGGAAGCAGATGGAGGCAAGAGAAACATGTATTGCCTTCACATCTTGAAACAGAGGGTAAGTGGAAGGAAGTGGAAGTGACGAGGCTACCCTCATCAGTAAATATTTGCATGAAGAGTTATCTATGACCTGTGATATGTTCGATATGCACATGAATAGTCACTTACAACAATATAGTAATTTGAAATACGATGGTTTTGTGAGTGTAACAAAATAATTATGATACATCTGCCTAAAAAAGACGACTTTGGGCTCTTAAGATAATAAATAGATGTAAACTTAAGGAGAGTTATCAAAAATCAAATAGTTCTTTTTTCTTGGTCTTCAGCAATGCAAAATTTTCTTGCTGTCAAAAGTAGGATTTTGAAGTGGGAGACTCAAGAAGGAGCTTCTAGATGCCAGAGGATGGCCCTAAATTCTTATCCTGTCCAAAGTCATCTTCGAAGCCTTCTGGTGGTTTAAATACTTAAGCCACATACTATGAGGGGACAGATTTAAAGAATAAGGCACGTTGCAAACATTTAGAATGACTGGCATTACTTTGGAAGTAACTGAAGCCCAGAGACTGAATACTACTTAAATGATACAAGTCAGTCAAAATTATTGAGAAAATAGTGATACTGAATTGGAACCTGACAACGTTTATAGCACAAAAACAGATATTCACACTTGAGCCTAGGGAAAAGTCAGAATATGGCCATTTAAGATCAAGTTGAATTAATTCAAAGAGAATTATTTCAATCAGTATCTTTCCATAGCTCTCATAATAGAAATGAAGACATCCTATGTGAACTACATGATGGAATAAAATTAAAAGTAAACTGCACAAGGAAAAGAAAAAAAGACCTGCCAGTGACTTATATTTTCTGTCATTAAGCTCTGACTAGGTATATTGTGTTATCCACCTCATATTCACAATACAGAAGCTTATCTTTAAGTGGCTAGACATCTACACTTTGAAAGAATATGGATGAAGTATGAAAGTGATAGGGGCTATATTTGGAGACACATTGCAATGAAACCCAAGAAGGGAAATAAAACCTTCTTTCTACCTATCAATGAATACAAAATTCTAAATTTTGATTCTTAATTAAGAAGGCTGATGAAAAGGAGATGTGCTTATAAAAGGTTCCAATTCAGTGAGAAGCACTGGTCTTAGAGGATATATGCCACTGGTAAAATCATAAAAAAAATGGGGTTTGCTTTTCTGCCTTCTAATTCTACAGTCCTTCATGCACTTCTCCCAATGAAACACAACATACCCCGTACATGCCCTTCACCTTCCCACCTCTGTGGATGACAACAGCGTGAGCATTTTGTCCTATCTTTACCATTCATTCTTGTTTATTGAATTCTTGTCCATCCTTTAAGCTTTGGCTTGGATGCAAGCATTTCCATGAACTTTTCCCAAACTCCTCCACCTCCACTGAAAGAAATCACTTTCCTGTGTTATTCTCATAGCATGACTCTTGCTTTTTATGTTCTTCTCTGTCTTGCTGTGTAGACTGTAAGCATTTTGAGGACTGAAATCATGTCTCTTGTGTTGTAAAACCCCAGAATACCTAGTACACCATGCCCATGCAGATGCCTCAGTAAATGCCAGAAGAGAACTGGACGTCTAGCCTTTGGGTCAGTCAGCAATGTCCTCATCCTGTCCTCTCCCTACAACGAATCACACGGTAGGCCTTTTTTATTCCTTAGGCCTCACTTCTCAAACGGATTCTATTTTGATTTCATTTGTTCTATTTGGTCCGTTATTAATTTGTGGGTAAACAGTATAATGGATAATATGAAATATGGCTTCCAAGTAACATATATCAGATTCTAAAATGTGAGGACCTTAATTTAAACAGCATTGGAGTAGAAAGAAAGATAAATTTTCTGGGTCTTTCAGTGCTCTCAATTCATAACAGAACAATTACACACAGAGCTGAGCATGAACACATATAAAGGAAAGTAAGATTAACAGTAAAGAAAAAAAATAATAAAAAATACACTATAAAGAAAATAAACTAAAGGTTAAATATATACCAAAACTATTTGAAAACCAAGAAGGATTGGGGCAGCTGGGTGGCTCAGTCAGTTAAGCATCTGCCTTCGGTTCAGGTCATAATCCCAGGGTCCTGGAATTGAGCCCTGAGTCGGGGAGTCTGCTTCTCCCTCTGCCCCTCCCCCTGCTTATTCTCTCTCTCTTTCTCTTTCTTTCCCTCTCTCAAAGAAAGAAAGAAAAAAAACCTAAGAAGTAATAAAAAATCAGCTCCTAAAAATTTCTCCCAAACTGAGAAATATAAACTGGCTTCTTGAAACTGGTGGCTTACTATTACTCTTATTTTTTAACAGTCAACTCATAGTTTAGCTCCAAATTTCCCAGAAGGGCTTGAGCACATCACTCTGAATTGCCAAAGGGAGTCTGGCCTGAGCTTCGTGATTGCTGCTCTAACTGATGGGACTGAAGGAGAACCTTGGCAGCAGCTAGGAGAAAAAAAGACACCCAGAAATTAAAATTGAAGTTAATTATAGTACTTACAGATTTTTCCCTAGACCTGATTCTTGGTGTTCAACAAAGAAGAAAAGCTCTCAATACAACTTCAACATGACAATGCCATCACTACACCTAAGCCTGTTCTTGGCGGACTGGGGAGGGGCAAGACTTGAAGATATTCAAGTCACTAAAGCTGTTTGGGGGATCGGGAGTTTTAAGAGTACTTCTTCATTTATGGCTAGTGACAGAAAATGGATGAAGAATGATCTTTCTCACATTGAAATAGGTAGTTTTGTTTTTTCCAAACCCAGAAACCTCATTTGACTTATATTCTCCTAGACTTTAGGGGTGCTCTGTGGGATACTGGTTCATGTGATTAGTAGATAAGCAATGCTTGTTCTAGGAACCTCATCAGACTTTTTTTCCTTTTAATTTTACGTAGTTCAGAGTCTGATGATCCAGATTAGGGAGGCAGCACTTACTACTTACCAACTGTCTGACCTGAAGCAACTTAGCTGTCCTCTCTGAGTCTCTGTTTCTTTATCTATAGAATGAAGATAACTCTACGTGCTTCATACCACTGCATGTGGCTCTAGAAGAATTTTATCAATATCTTACAGAGTATAAAATAGACACAGTGACAAAACACATTTATGATAGACAACTTTAGCTACCTACATGTATTTCCCTAAGAGCACAGTAGTTGCTAAATTATTGATTTGGCTTATTTCCAATTATATCACCTGAAAAGGCCTAGGTAATAATATCATTCTGGACTTTATTCCATCCCAAAAGGAAGAAATGATTGGTAAAGTGTCATGGGTCAAAGTGAGCCAAGCAATGTTGGGATTCAATGGTATAATCTAGACCCTCGCAACACGAAGTAGGTGTTAGGATAGCAAGATTGCATGATCTGGGAGCTTGTTAGAAATGCAGAATTTCAGGCCCCTCCCAGACCTACAGAATGAGAATCTGCACTTTAATAAGATCACCTAGTGATTTGTATGCACATTAACATTTGAGAAAGCACTATTTAGAATTCAGAAAAAAATGGATTTTTAAAAGTTAAGATACAAGATCTAGATCATTCTGTGGACACAGATCTTAACGGAGAAGATTGATCCAAAAAGGAAAGAAAATCCTTAAGACTAAGAAAATTGTCTCTCATTGGAAGAAGAGAAGTGAGCATTTAAAATTAAGAGAAAAAACATTACAGACGTCTGGGCTTTCTGATGAGCTCAGATTTTAAAACAAATTTACAGAAGATAGAAAGAGGGTGTGGCAGATTAAAGGTAGCCACAGATTCTTCTCTACTCTTCTTATTGAGCAGTGGAAACTAATCTTCCCCCTTGAATATGGACTGGAGTTAGTCATTAAGTCTAGTTGATGTTTTCTAAATATGTTTTAATTTTGCTCTTCCATTTCCTCTCTTGGTGTTGACTTGGTTCAGGCTTCGTCATCTCTCACCTACATTAATGAGAAAGCCTCCTAACTGGTCTCCCCAGTTTCAGTCTTGCTGCTGCCAGACTCTTCTTTTTTTTTTTTTTAAGTTTTATTTTAATTCCAGTTGTAGTTAACATACAGTGTAATATTAGTTTCAGGCGTACAATTTAGTAATTCAACACTTCCATACATCACCCCGGGGCTCATCACAACAAGTGCACTCCTTAATCCCCATCACCTATTTAACCCTCACTCCCCTATGGTAACCATCAGTTTGTTCTCCATAGTTAAGAGTCTGTTTCTTGGTTTCTCTCTCTCTCTGTTTTCCTTTGCTCATTTGTTTTGTTTCTTAAATTCCACACATAAATGAAATCATATGGTATTTGTCTTTCTCTGTTTGCCTTATTTCACTTAACATTATACTCTCTAGCTTCATCCATGTCATTGCAAATGGCAAGATTTCTTTTTTATGGCTGAATAATATTTCAGTGTGTGTGTGTATGTGTGTGTATCATATCTTCTTTATCCATTCATCAATCAATGGACATTTGGGCTTCTTCCATATCTTGGCTATTGTAAATAATGCTACTTTAAACAAAGGGATGCATGTATCCTTTTGAATTAGTGCTCTTGTATTCTCTGGGTAAATACCTAGTAGTGCAATTGCTGAGTCACATGGCAGTTCTATTTTTAACTTTTTGAGGAACCTCCATACTGTTTTCCACTGTGGGTGCACCAGTTTGCATTCCCACCAACAGCGCACAAGGGTTCCTTTTTCTCCACATCCTCAACAATACCTGTTGTTTCTTGTATTGTTGATTTTAGCCATTCTGACAGGTGTGAGGTGATATCTTATTGTAGTTTTGATTTGCATTTCCCTGATGGTAAGTGATGATGAACATCTTTTCATGTGTTTGTTGGCCATCTGGATGTCTTCTTTGGAGAAATGTGTGTTCATGTCTTCTGTGCATTTTTTAATTGGATCATTTGTTTTTGGGTGTTGAGTTGTATAAGTTCTTTATATATTTTTGGATACTAACCCTTTATCAGATCTGTCATTTGTAAATATCTTCTCCCATTCCATAGGTTGCCTTTTAGTTTTGTTGATTGTTTCTGTCATGGTGCAGAAAATTTTTATTTTGATGTAGTCCCAAAGTTTATTTTTGCTTGTGTTTCCTTTGCCTTAGGAGACATACATAGAAAAAAATTGCTATGGCTGATGTTAAAGAGGTTATTGCCTGTGTTCTCTTCTAGGATTTTTGTGGTTTTCAGTCTCATATTGAGGTCTTTCATCCATTTTGAATTTATTTTTGCGTATGGTATAAGAAAGTGGTCCAGTTTCTTTCTTTTGCATGTAGCTGTCCAATATTCCCATTCCTGAAGAGACTGTCCTTTACCATTGGATATTCTTTCCTGCTTTGTCAAAGATTAACTGACCATAGAGTTGAGGGTTTATTTTTGGGTTTTCTACTCTGTTCCATTGATTTATGTGTCTATTTTTGTGCTAGTACCATACTGTTTTGATTATTACAGCTTTGTAATACAACTTGAAGTTCAGACTTGTGATGCCTCCAGCTTTGCTTTTCTTTCTCAAGATTTCTTTGGTTATTCAGGGTTTTCTGCGGTCCCACACAAATTTTAGCCCTGTGAAAAATGCTGCTGGTATTTTGATAGGGATTGCATTAAACATGTAGATTGCTTTGGGTAATATAGACATTTTAACAATATTTGTTCTTCCAATCCATGAGCATGGAATGGCTTTCCATTTCTTTGCCAGACTGTTCATTTTAAACAGAGAATTGTCTCAATACATATACAATGAATGAATGAATGGAAATTTATAAGTTGAGTATACTACTTCATGAGCTAGTGAATTTCCTGTCATTGGAAATGTTAAAACATTGAATGAATGTACATCTTCTTACATTTAAAAAAAAAAAGCAACCATTTTTAAAGTCTGACTTGATTTGATTCTATTGTTACATCATTAAGATCCTTTTATTAGAAAATGAATTAAGAGAACACACTGGAATTATACATAAATTCTGAAAGGGTCTACCAACATTATATATATTGAGCAAAACATTTCTTTTCTTTACATTCTAGGTGGGAACAACCAAGAATATGTACAAATGAGCACAAGAACAGTGAAAATATTTAGTCTTCTTAGTTTTGTTATTTTTATTGTTTTATTGTTTATTTTGTTGTTATTGTTAATCAAGTAAAATATTACAGATGGAGAGAAACCTGTATGTTCCTTTTCTAATACAAGGTCTACTCTGTATATTGTGTGTCTATGTGTATGTGTGTGTATTCTTTCCAGAACTCATCCATACACAGACATACAATGTTTGTCAATAGCAGCATGCGTACAATTTCACATCTTGCTTTTACAGATATATCATAATATCTGCTGTGAAGTTACATGGCTTTGATAATCATCATCTATTTAATGTTTCATCTATTTGACCTACCACAACTTTACTCACCATTCCTCATTTATTGGACTTTAGGCTGCTTCCGATTTTTCTAGTTAAAAGTAAAGTTGCTGGGAATATCAGTGCTTATAGCAACTTCCTTCTTCTGAACAGTGTTCTCAGGCTAAATTCCTAGTAGTGAGATTATTGGCCCAAAATATTTCAATGTTTAAGTCTACACTGTCAGCTGCATTTTCACAAGGTCCCCCATCCCCACCTCAAATGAACATTTCAAGGAAATCTCAAAAGCATTAAATATTATGTGAAAAAATATATTTCTTGCTAACTTGCTGGACAGAAAAAGAGCATCTTATGATTGTTTTACTTTGTTTCTAATTAGGATGGACATTTCCCCCCATTTCTTGTTAGTAATTTCCTTTTTTAAAATTCATTAATTAATTTATATTTTATTTTATTTTATTTTATTATGTTATGTTAGTCACCATACAATACATCATTAGTTTTTTTTGGGCTTTTTTTTTTTCACTTTTATTTTTTTATTGTTATGTTAATCCCCATACATTACATCATTAGTTTTAGATGTAGTGTTCCATGATTCATTGTTTGTGCATAACACCCAGTGCTCCATGCAGTATGTGCCCTCCTTAATACCCATCACTGGGCTAACCCATCCCCCCAGCCCCCTCTCCTCTAAAACCCTGTTTGTTTCTCAGAGTCCATAGTCTCTCATGCTTCATCTCTCCCTCCGATTTACCCCCTTCATTTTTCCCTTCCTTCTCCTAATGTCCTCCATGCTATTCCTTATGTTCCACAAATAAGTGAAACCATATGATAATTGACTACTTATTTCACTTAACATAATCTTCTCCAGTCCCATCCATGTTGATGTAAAAGTTGGGTATTCATCCTTTCTGATGGCTGAGTAATAGTCCATTGTATATATGGACCACATCTTCTTTATCCATTCATCTGTTGAAGGGCATCTTGGCTCTTTCCATAGTTTGGCTATTGCAGACATTGCTGCTATGAACATTGGGGTGCATATGGCCCTTCTTTTCAGTAATTTCCTTTTATTGTTGTTTGAATTGCCTCTTGATGTCTTGCTACCCATATGTATATATGCCTGTTTGCTATATGTACCAGGTATTAAGAAGTTGAGTATTAAAAAATCTACAAAGTTATCATTTGGTGAAACATCTGCCTCAATAACCAATTAATTGATGCCAGCTGCAGAAATTTATGACTCACATTGTGGGTTCCACAAAACTATGACTGATGCTTTTCCTTTTTGGAGTGACTAAGATCACTATAGATGAGGACCTGTCCTGATCACTAAGAAAACTACCATAACCCCTGACCCTTTCTAATTCCTATCCCATACAGAACAGATGTGAGGCCACTTACTCACTTCCCCAATCCTGGTCATTCTACTATTTTCTCCTGCCCTCAGTCATATGGAATAGATCTATCCTCTGGGGAAAAGTGTTCCGGAGCTACACCTTTGATAAAGAGCTAACAAAACAACACAAAGACAGACACAGCAAGGAAAAGAGGTAGCAATATAGTGACAATGGCCAATAAGACAGAGTCCCAAGGGGAAAAGGATGTGGCTAATTGTCCATTTCTTTTAGATTATCTAGCAGCTTGTGCAGAACTTCTATATTACTCTTCTGTTGGACACATGTTCACTATGTAATTTAAGTTCCTTGGACTTCAGAAATTGGAGTACATGATTTCTAGGTTCCCTTCCAGTTCTATTCTTAACCCTACACTATATAGATGTAATATAAGAGGTTATGTCCATGAGAAATTATCCTATCCTGTGATAGGGTCAATTTCATGTTTTAAAAAAATTGAGATAAAATTGACATATAACATTATGTGAGTTGCAGGTATATAGGTCAATTTCTGATGGCAAAATTTCTGGATAAAACTATATATGATTTCCAGTTTTGTTAAGACATAAGCAAATTATACCAATTTGCATTTCCACTACCTATATTAGTTTTGCTTCTCGATATGCTTTTGAACCTTGAGTATTACCATGCTTTTTAATCTATGCAGGTAATATCACTGCTAGAAATCATCTATTGATATTCTTGCACAACTGTCCCAAGATATAAGGATAAGGATGTTCACTATGGCATTGTTCATCCCAGCAAGAAGACAGAAACAACCCAGACCACTCAGGCTCATTAATTAGGGAGGAATTATTTATTTTTCAGTAGGATTCTTAGTTGTAAAATAGAATTTATACCAGGTTTCCCTTAAATAGTCATCTCTTCTAACATATTTAAGGAGTGTTTGATTTGCAAAAATGTACTTGTATAGAACTCAGTTGCGAAAGTTGTGCAGCACACTGATAGCAGTTGCCTGATTCTCATGTGAGAATGTGCTGAGACATTAACAACTAACCAAGTGGTATCTGGAAGCGTGGGCGCCATTCACTCATGTGAATTCCTTTTAAGACTAGGTCCCAGTGTTATTACTGACCTAGTGCATGGCAGTGTACTCTAAAAATTGTGAAAGTTGCATTAGGAACCTAAGGGCCTATTTCTTGGCAACTTCAGAAACCTGAGACAATATATTTAACAGACAGAAGACAATCTTAGAATATATGATGCCATGTTTGTAACATTATATAATTATTTTATATATGTTACATATTGCATATTAGATACATTGTGTATATGTGTGTGTGTGTGTGTGTACAAACACAATACAGAAAAAATATAGAAAGAAATGCAGAAACATTCTTAAGGAATTGGACTGACATGGTAGGAATGAGGAGCCACTTTTGGTTTTTACTGTGTACTTTATATGCTTCTGTTTGATTTGTGAGTTCCTAAGTACACATGTTGCTTTAATAATCTAAAAGCAAATAAAGACAAACTGAAAAAGAACAATGAAACAGAGACCAGGATGACAATATGGAGTCATTTACTTAAATTTATAACAAAATAGTTGAATTGGTTGAGTTTGCTCTTTTCTTAATTAAAGTAGAAATATTTAAGTTAGGATCCTTACCTAAGGTCTGGTAGGATCACAAAGATACAGGACTGCCTCTATTTCCCTTAGCACAGGTCAAGTTCTAAAAGAAAGCTTCAGGGCATGGATAATCTACCAGCAGTCCTTTACCCTTTACCTTTCTACCAATGGTGTTTCTTAAAAGGCAATGAATATATGACCAGAGAATCCCAGCAATTACTGATTGCATTTTAGTATGCAAAAAAAAAAAAAAAAAGTCATTATCATATCCGCTTTTTCTAAAGGTGCTCCCCAGGATAACAGATACTCTTTGAAGAGGAGGTAAATATGTAGGTAAATATGTTTGGAAAATGCTGGATTTAACAATATTGAACAATTTTCTTTACAGCAGGACTTCTCACAAGAGCAGGGAAGATGAGGTCTGCAGAGTCTCCGAAACTATTTGACAACAGTCATGTATCCAAGGCCAGCCTAATGGCTGTACATTGTGGAAGCGTCAGCTAATGTTTGATGAATGAAGTAAAGGGCAGGAAGAAGTTAAGGTGAGGAAAGGGAGAGAGAGGAAAATAGTACATACAGTATATCATTATTATTGTCCTACTTCCCCAAAGCTTTGTACTGTCTGTCTAAATCATTGTAATGAGCAGTGATTCCAGAATCTAAATTTTGGGCAAATGAAATTAATTTCTACCACCAATCACCTGATGGGTTTGTAAAAGGAAAGACAGCTTCCCCGGGCCCTGGCCTTAAAGAGTTTTATTCAGGTGATCTAAAGTAGGATCCAGGAAGTATATTTTTAACAAGCAGGTAATTCTAATCTTTATGATTTAAGAATTGGGCTGAGAAACACTGATGCATGAAAATAAAATTTATATATTTTATATTTAGGCTAAAAATGAAATGGAACAAATTAATTTACCTCCAAATGATCAAGATTTTCAATGTGGAATAAATAGTAATCAATATTATCTTGAGGATGGTTTAAATAAGCACATGATATAATTCCAAATGAAAAATCCAAAATGTCTTGAAAACCTCACCTTTGTAGTAAAATTTCTCATCCTAATCTCATTATGCCCTACAAACCAACTTGGCCACAAAGCTTTGGCTATGCTTATTCTTTTCTCTCGGTCTGGTATTAAGAATTCTTAAACTGAATTCACGGCACTTCAAAGTTAGTTAAAGCCTTCAACTAACTCCAACCGAAGTGTTTCAGGATAATTAAGAATCACATTTAGATGCACCCCAATGTTTATAGCAGCAATGTCCACAACAGCCAAACTATGGAAAGAGCCTAGATGTCCATCAACAGATGAATGCATAAAGAAGATGTGGTATATATATACAATGGAATATTATGCAGCCATCAAAAAACCCCGAAATCTTGTCATTTGCAATGATGTGGACGGAACTAGAGGGTATTATGCTAAGTGAAATAAGTCAATCAGAGAAAGACAAGTATTATACGATCTCACTGATATGAGGATTTTGAGAAACAAGACAGAGGATCATAGGGGAAGGGAGGGAAAAATGAAACAAGACGAAACCAGAGAGGGAGACAAACCATAAGAGACTCTTAATCTCAGGAAACAAACTGAGGGTTGCTGGAGTGGAGGGGGGTGGGAGGGATGGGGTGGCTGGGTGATGAACTCTGGGGAGGGTATGTGCTATGGTGAGCACTGTGAATTGTGTAAGACTGATGAATCACAGACCTGCACCCGTGAAACAAATAATACATTACATGTTAATAAAAAGTTTTTTAAAAAAGAATCACATTTAGTGAGCCTCCTGGCTCTGCCACTTACTATTCTATGGTTTTGATAGAGTTACTAAACCTCTCTAGTTCTCAGTTTTCTAATCTGTAAAATAGAGTCTTATTTGCATTTATATCAAATAGTTATTGTTATGATTAAATTAAATGAAGTAACTTGTTTAAAGTGCATTAAGTGGTAATCATTATTTATTACATATGCATTGATATACTGCCTTCTGTGGGGGGGATTTGTTTGTTTGTGGTGTTTTTCAAAAATGCTAATGAAAACATTCCTTTGTCCAACATCATTGAGGAATTTAGTATATTACACAATATTATTTATTTATTTATTATTTTGGTGTTTATTTATTATTAATAAATATTTACCATTATAAATTGTTAATAATAATCTAACATATGACTTAGAATCAAGCCCACTTTTAGAATAAATCTGGAGGACAGTTTGATTTCAAATGTTTTATTCATTGTCCCCATGACCCATGAAAATGCCCTGTGCAATCCAGTAATTTAGTAGGTTTGTAACATTTTCACACTTTCTCTTCTATGTGGAAGTAGGGTAAAAGTTGTTTGTTAGCTTTTATGTCCTCATCTGAAAAATACAGCTTGTTGTCTTTATAGAATCGAAACATAAACACCAACTGACCATTTTATGTTAATGGCGTCTTGGAACTTCCTCCTAAACCCTTTTCCTCATAGAGCCCAGTGTATAATTGATCTTCTCCAATCTTAGGAAGTAGAAATAACCTGTAAAAACCCACGAGCAAAGCAAATATTCAGTCAATAGAGTAAAAAATAATCTCAATTCTCTTTGTCTCTCTCTCTTTTTAGGAGTAATTATCTGGGTATATATGTATATGTGTGTGTATATATATATATATATATATATATATATACCCACACACAGAAAGGGAGTCAAGATTGTGCCATGGCTAAAGGTCTTGGTGATTCAGTGACTATATATTAACTGATTATCCAAATTTCAACCAAAATAAGCCCTCCTAAATCACCAGAGCCTTCCAGCCATGTGGAGAGGTAAACTTGAAGACATAAGAGTACAATCACAGAGAGGCAGGTATTATTTCAGATTCAAATCCATGTAATTCACCATTAAGCCATTTTCAATTCCAGAATATTAGGTTACATTCAGTATCATTGATTTACAGCCTAAACAGCATGTGAAATGTTACACTGAATTCCCACTGTTACAGGAAAAATTCCAAAAAGGAAGCTCTTTTTAATTTACATATCCAGCATATACAAGATTCATCTATAGATATATTTATTTAAATCATTAGTGCTTGAACTTGATAATTACAGAACAGGTTGTTCATCTTGTTCCCTCGACCACAGTACCCTAAAGCCAATCTAAGCTCACAAATACTGAGCCATTAAAATATGCATCCTCCTAGACATTTTCATCTGCTTCTCAAACTTTGAAGTCAGTTTGGTGAAAAGAAGCCACCTTCATATATCCAGGCTATGCCTCAGGAGGGCCTTCAAAAAGAAAAGGAAGCATCTAAATGAGTGGTTCTCAACCTTGGTTGCACATTGGAATCACTGGAGAGCTTTAAAGATACCTAATGCCTTGTGAGCCACCCCCAGAGATTTGATGTAATCAGTCTGGAGTGCACCCTAGCCACTGGGATTTTAAAAAGCCTCCCAGCGAAGGTGGAGAACCACTGATCTCAGCACCATTTCATGCCTGAGGAAATGGAAAACAGCTCCCTATTCTTCCCTAAGGTTCAGGGCGTATGGTTAGCTGAAACATGGTCCTTAAAGATGTCTACACCCTAATGTGTAGAACCTGTGAATGATACCTTGGATAGTGGAGACTATGAGGTGGAGAGTTTATCCTGGATTATCTGGGTGGGTCCTTAGGAGATGGATGCAGGAGAAGTCAGAGGCTAACAGAAGGTATGTGACAAGAAGTTGTGGGATAGAGAAAAGGAAATATGAACATGCTCTGCTGCTTGCTGGCTTTGAAGATGGAGGAAGGAGCCCCAAGCCAAGGATGGACATGGCCTCTGGAAGCTGGAAAGGTCAAGAAAACAGATTTTTTCCCCTGGAGCCTCCGAAAGAAATGCAGCCTTGTGGACTCATTTTAGACATCTGGCTTCCATAACTGTAAGATAATAAATTTGTATTGTTTTAAGCCACTATGTTTGTGATAATTTATTACCACAGCAATAGGAAAATAATATAGGGGAGGATGAGTTCTATCCAGGAGCAATTTGAAAGGGTCTGATGCAGAGCTGTTTGGCTTTCAAATATCCAGACACCAGAAAATTCAGCAAGAAAAGCAAGATTGCTGATTGCTATCACCCAGGTTTTTATTATATTTTAAATCAAATTTTCAATTCCTTAAACATTTTCTATTCCTTATTTTTTTATATGCAACAATACTTTTGTTGTGTAGGATCTTCTTAATTAGAAGCTAAATGTCATGTTATTACTGCCAAGCCAAACCTCAGATTAAAGCAAATAAGGGCTGATCTGGCCAAACATTTCTGAAAAGCTACCCACCAGGGGAGATTGACTGTCTTTTCAGGCTTGCAGGTCCTGGCTTAGTCACAGTAACCTCAAAGTTTTATTTGGTAGATTCTTAAGAGTACAATGAACATTTGCTATTGTGAAGACACCCTTTTGGGGGCTGAATTTTATGTACACATAGTCTGTGTTGTTTACCATCCACCACCAGCCATTTTTGATGAACAAAAGAAGAGCCACCAGACCACAAGCACCAGTCATATTTTGACCTTTCAGGCTTTGACTGAACTGTCCTCTGACCATCTCTGGTGTCAAATCCAGGTTCCAACAGACTCTGAATAGTAAGAGCCTGGAGAATGCAGCTTTTTCCTTGAGGTTCTATGGTGATTCTCTTTCAGTTAGTATAAACTATTAACCCTAAAATTAATTTAGATCGTTTATATAAAGTGCCTAGGGAGGTGGTCCATTTAAAACAATTGTTCAATAAGTCTAAGTTCTCTTTACTGTAGAATATAAATAAAAACATTAAGACATAAGAAGGCCTGAATAGAAGCCAAATCAAACCATTACAATTTGAGTGTTCATGGATAACTTCTTTAACTTCCCTGAGTTTTATTTAACTGGCAAATATATGCAAGACAATATAAAAATATATCCCTACCAGTTTTTTTATTTGTGCTCTGCAAATTTTCTAACATAAGTATATTGTTGGCATTATTATCAGGGATCAATCTGGGGCTATCAGTCAGTTCCAATAGAGGCACAATCTCTATCAACGACTCAACACTATGAGTAAATTCCTACCAGAATAATCACTTGCCAACCGCAGAAAAAGGTTCTCCAGCTGTCCTCTAGGAAGACGTACATATTTCTTAACCAAATAACCAAATAATCAACCCACTGATAGTATTTTGTTTTGTAATATTCAACCTCTGTGGACTAAAGATGAAAAGAAATACCATTAGAATCTCCTCTTGATGTTCCTAAGCTCTACCTTCCAATGAGATTTTGGGTTTATCAACAAAGATAAGTCAAAGGCTTGGTGCATGGCTATACTCAGGGAAAGTAGGAGGCCCTGGTGCTCAGGGAGGTGGTAAGGCTGAGCCAATGAGCCAGACCGGGTAGGGAATGTCTGACTCACCAAAGACCCCAAGGGTGTTATAAACTTTAACAGGAACTAACAAATGACAAAACAACAACAACAACAAAAAACAGCAAAGCACATTTTTTCTCTCTAAAAACATTTTTACATAAATCCCAAAATGCTGTTAAAGGGTGTGATAAAAAACAAATAACAGAATGTTGCAGCTCCAATCTCTGATCTGAGCAGATAATTTGGACAAAAACAAACACATAGACGCATTTCTGAAGGAGATGCACCCCACCCACCCACCTTGAGAAGTTCAGCTTCTCAAGACTAATCCAATCTGCCCAGTAACAGTAACATACATGTCTTATATGATAACTTGTTTTCTGAAGCGATATGGGAACTCTGACTGTTCAGCCACTATTCCCACGCTTCTCCAACTAGAGCCCCTTTATCTCACCAGTGGAAATTTTAGCCTGATAAACCTTTCTTTTTTATTGTTAATGGTATACTTTCTTCCCAGGTGAGTTTTACCCCCAAAACACCAAGATCCAGTTACATCAGATTTTTAGGTGCTCATATGTCATTTGTACAAAATCCAAGAGATTATTTTCACCATTAATCTTTGCAACTAATAAAGATGAAGATAAACGGGCAGCCTTAAAACCAGAGGTGAGCAGTTTTTACCAGTAATACTTTTCCATGGCTCCTTGATGAAGATGATCAACTAAAGGAAAACTTCTGCATGATCTATTAATAGAGAATGAGATTAATGAAGGATTATGTCATAATGAGTCTGCCTGCAGAGTAGCTTCAGTTCTGGTCCTTTGCTGCCAAAATACAGTTCTCATTTCCAACAAACAAAGTCTATCTGAGAGAAAGCACAGAGCCCCTTTAGAACTGGAAAGTCCTGTGCATAATAATGACTGTCTAACTCTTCTTTTGCCAAAGAGCTTCAGCACTTTCAATGTCATAGGTCAATGCAGTGATTCAGAGGGGGCCTGATCCTTATCTAAGCTTTTGCAACAAAATTAGAATGTGCTGTAGTCTTATTAAAGAAATGTTTGTTCCTCCATCAATGAGCTGAAAAGAAAGCAGCTCAATGTACTTTTGCAAATTACAGCAATAAACTGCTTGAATTAACTGCTTTATTACAAATATTTAATTATTCTGAGGGTTAAATATCCAACATTTTGGAAAGGCAAAATTAGCAGTCCACTTGATAATCTACTTCATTTAAAATCTGTTACGACGGTGTATTTTTGTTTTTATTTTTAAACAATTCCCATTTTCAGTTGTCTTCGTTGTAAATTCAGCCAGTTTCCATTTGGGATGAAAAAGAACACATATAGCCCTTAATTTTGAAGCAAACTGTCAAGAAAATCAAATTCATAATCTGTGAAAAATTACAAAAGGCAGACCTCGTTTTCATTTCCTAGGAACACGAATAGTTACAAAAACGAAATCGCCAAGTTAAGATCAGTCACATTTTGAGTGAGACCTATTCGAAAATTTAGATAAAATAACATTATTATCATCACTATCATCATTAAACGGGTTACTGTTTAAATGTTATTTAAAGTACACTCCCCTTTAAAATACAAAGGACCATGAATTAAAACTTTGCATTGAAAGAAAAGTCAACCAATACATGTTGAACAAAAAGCAAATGTCTTTCCTTTAAAAGTTTTTTACTCCAACAAAATAAAATTCATCAATCCAAATCTGTTTTTCATTTATTAGCTCAGTGGTACCAAAGCACATGAAAATTATTTATAAAAACCGATCATTTTATCTGGGTTGTATTCTTAAAACATAAGAAAGTAGACAGCATTTTGCCATAGGGCAAAGAAAAAAATATTACAATAACAGAAAATGGATCAGCCAGGATATGCTTCAACAGAGGGACATATCAAAGCATTATTATAGTCTCTCTCCACTTACTGTTTGGATTCACTAATCTACATCACTAAATTGACCATTCAGTGCCAGAAAATCTGCCATGTAGGTCTCGACTTTTCATAGCAGCTCTTAAATGTGTATTCGGAAACTACAAAGTGCTGAATATATTTTCAGCCTTTTTATACTACGATTTACAACTAATGACCTTAAGCAATGTCATGCATGTAAAACAAAATTATGAGACCACCCTGGTTTAGAGCCGAATAAAGGTATAGAATCAAACTTCATTATCATTCAAATTTAATAGGGGAAGAACAGTAGTAAAAAAAGAAAAAAAATCCAGAGTAATATAGATAAATCTATTTTGCAGTTTTACTTTATAAAAAAATACCCTCCACTTGTATTTTGCTATTACCGGCTCAGAGTAAGTAGACAATTATCTAAGCTTAATGCCAAAAGTAATAATGCGCCGCACACATTCAAAACCTTTGTGCCACATCAGTGAGTGCCTGCAGGGATAAAACATTTATCAGTTGCTCCTTAGAGCAATAGTGGGTTTGAAAATTTGGCTGCCCAGGCTGACATTTAGTGAAATCATAGTTTTTGCTTGATTCAGAACCCAACACAGGAAACCCTGATACTGGGATGACTCCACTGGCAGTATGCCTCCTGATACCCACTGAACTGCGGGCTACTTTCTGTCCCACTACTCCCCATGAAAGAAGTCCTTTTACTTCCCTGCTATAGTTGGCACACTGCCCTTTTCACAGACCCAACGAACCGTCATCTTGGATGTAACAAATTAGTACATTCTCAGAATAATAATAAGTTCAGGCATGAAAACACTATTGTTTTTATTTAGAAATGAAGTAACTCATTTTAGCTGGGTGACTTTTTCAGTGTAACACCACAGGCTAAAAAAAAAAAAAAATCTTTTTCTGCAAAGAATGGTCAATTTCAGGAGAGATATGACACATCATTTGCTGTAAAAATCAGGGAAAGGCCAAAGAATAGAAAAAAATTGGCATTTGTTGCAGAGTAGTTAAAGAGAAAATAGGGGGTTTGAGAGAAATACGAATGTAAAACAAGTCATATGTCCATTTCAAAGTATAATTAGAGAAATAAGATTGGGACTAAGTACAATGCAGAATTGATTTTCGATATCAGGGTAAGATCTATTAGCTGATTGTTCTGCTTGTGATCGCAAAAAATACCTAAGAGTTTTTTAAAAAATGACCTTCAGGTACATTAGAAAAATAATTAAACATAGAGAATGTTTAAACACTAGAGAATGACACAAACATGTTTTCATATGTTAATGAACATGTCAAAATTTACTTTCAGTTTCCAAAAAGATCCCTTCACTACTGCCTGTGTGTATGTGTGTGTGTGTGTGTGTGTGTGTGTGTGTGTATGTATGTTTCCGTGCTCAAGAATTTTCTACTATGTCCACAAAGAAAAGGAAAAAGTTAATATTTACAAATCTGCATGTAAGTCAAATCTACTTAAAATCAGAGCCATAATTTAGAGGGAACACTTTTCCTCGTTATTCTGGAAGGGCCATCACCACCTTGCAATGTCAGGAACCTGAAAAATATGACTATAAAAACTACTGTTCTAACAGTCTTTATGACAGCTTCAACTGAGATTTTACTGAGCTTTGAATAGCAAGTATACGCTTAAGCAGACAATAAGATGAAATTAGAACTGACAAGAAGTATGAAATAAAGTAAATAAATATATATTTTCAATATTCTAGATTTTGTCCAATTTAAATGTCAGCTCAAAATTATAATCTAGAAATCAAAACAATCATTAATCTACTCTCCCTTTGCTCTAGCCCTGATCATTTTAAACAAATCACGATATTCCATGTAAAAATGTACCACAAATTTACTAAACTTTCTGGTTCAAATGAGTTCAAGAATATCTCATTATAAATGGAGACAGTCCTGAAAAGGCAGCCAAGCATGACTAAAAAGATCACTCTTTTACACAAAAAATAGCCTTCTTATTTTACCCTTTGTTGAAAAGACATTTGGCCAGCCACAGGGGAAATACATAATCTACTTTTATATTCAAATAATTTATTTGAAAACTCTATGGCTACACTGACCCTAAAACAATTCTGTATTGAATATACATATTACATGGGTTTCTGTGATCTTAATCATTGACTTGTTTTCATGTGTTAGCAATGATTTTGGCATTTCTTTTTTAAAAAGAAAACCACATTCATACATTTGAATAAAAATTTACCATTAAGTAAAATTATATCTGAAATGAAATAGACGGCATGAATGTGGTATCGTTCTGTAAATAATTCTACCTGTGAAGTCAACTTTGAATATTGCAGTTCTTTTCATGTAGCAATCTATCAATTTGATCTAATATACATTCCAACACACAGTCTGCCTGGTAACAACATGTCAGAAATTATGCCATCATAATTTGCCTTTTATAAAGACAAGCAGCAATACTTGAACATTTCAAGATTTTAAAAACCTCCCTCCACATAGATTTGCTCTTTTCAATTCTGTGAATTTTTGTTTCAGTGTTTTGATAATAAGGTTGATATTATGAACTCAAAGTTACGGTAGTTTTAACTATGAAATATCTTCCCTCCCCTTCCTCAGGAGTCAAAGAAGATGCCAGCAGCAAATGATGTTTGTCCATTTACTTTAAGTAAGACACTGGTTCTTTCATTCAGTTACTTCATATCCAAGATTATATAACAGCAGAGAAGAGCATACACTGAGGAGGAAAAGCTTAAAGCAATTAGTTTCCTTCTAAGTACTTTAGCCTTCCTTATTTGGGTTTTTAAAAAACAGGCAATCATACAATGAATTTCAAGCAGCCATACAAAGCATTTTAAAAACTGTTTCTACAGGCTTTCATCCTTGTACACATAAAAGAGAGGAAGTAGCTCTCACATTCATATCCTAAAATTGATCACCCAGATAGTCTAGAAAGTTTTCTGTGCTTTCCACCAATGTTTTTTCTCTCACTTTCATGGTACAAATGAGATATTCCCAGCTCTAATACAGAGCACCAAAATGTAAAATGTCGACTTGTCTTGTACATTCGGGGTGCCTCCCTGGACTCTGCCACTCTCTCAGCAGAGCAGAATGAATATCTGTGCTAACCATACATTTCAGGACAAAGGAACTAATTCATGGGGGAGGGGAGACCACACACCATTTATAAGGTTTGTTCAGTTTACAAGAAAACTATTGTCAATGCTTTGTTGATTCATTATGAATGACCCTGCGTGACAAATAACAAGCGGCCACCTCCTTGCTGAGCCTCACCAGAACGCTTCCTGCATTCGAGAGCAGCCCAGGATCTGCGGGGCTAATTGTTATTTAAGGAAACTACAGCCGTAGGTACAGGAGGCAGCTCTGATCACAGACCTAACCATCCGGTTGAAGATTCGATGAAACTGTGGCTCTGGTCCCCAAAAGATCACGCACAATAGCACAGTGCTTGCTACTGCTGTACAAAACTCTGATGTGAAGAACCAAATTCCACTAGAGGGAGTGAACAGAGCCCAGAAAGGATCATAGAGATGCTGACTCTATGCAGGGTCCCACCACCAGGACATTTCAGTTACCACAAAATCTTCTTGTCTCCCCACCTACAAAATGGGACTCAAATATTTTTTTAAAGGAAAATCACCTTAAAATCTTTTGTTGCAAAATGCTATACAGTGCACAAGTATTATCTTCATCATCCATTGAACCTTTGTACTTTTTTCTCTATCCCGAGGGAAATAATAAATTGACATATTTTCTATCATCAGAGATCCTTTTAAGACCACAATGTGATTGCACTCCAGCACATCTCACACTTATCCCCATTAAAAACACACAAAGGGGTGAAAGCAGGGAAAGAAATAGGTAGGCATAAAGGGCAGCTCAGATACACTGTTGTACAACATGGGCGCTCTCCCCTAACCTGCCCCAGCCTCTAAGACGGGCAGTGTAACCACCACACAAAGAAGCCGCAAATGGGCTCTGCATATGTTCCAGTTGAAATTGGCTGCTCTGTGGGTAAGAGCACACAGATTGCTCTCCCGAGTGGCCATCTGATTGCAGATCAGCTATGTGTTCCCCTACTGCTCCAACAACCCTGAAAGGCGCCCTGTATCTTTTTAAGTGGCTGGTTTAGTTGGAAGCACAGGAAAGAAATCTGTTCTTCTTTGTGGCATCGATATCGTCGCATTGTGGTGTTTTTTTCTTTTTCTTTCTTTAAGGACTAAAGGGACCTTAAAAATAAACCCAGACCTCCATGAAGAAAAGTTCCTCAGTGGCCTGACGGTGTGTGTGTCGGGGGGAAGAATCCTTCACCTTCACTTCTCCTTTGGTTCTATCAGCTTTGGGATTTCCCCAGGGCACCAAGTGGTTTTCAAAGGAGAATACAGTGTTTCAAGGTGGTGGGGAAACTGGCACTCTTCTAGGTGGCTGCTGGAATGTTACTTGGTAAACCTCTGTGGAGGGCAATCTGGCAATTTCTACCAAGGCCCTACTTCCAGGAATCTATCCTAAGGCTCTCGCTCCCACATGTATGGAATGACATATGTATATGGTTGTTTACTGTAGTACTGTTTGCAAGAGCAAACATTAGGAACACCTTAAATGTCCATCAATAGGGGCTGGGTATAATATGATGCAAGGATACAAGGAAATAATACACAATGTAAAAAAGAATGAGGAATAATATAAAATGATCTCCAAGATACAATGTTAAGAGGGAAAAAAAGCAAGGCATAAAAGAGTCTGAACTGAATGAGCCTCCTGTTAAAGAAGGGGAAAGACTGATACATATTGCTTGAGGGTTCCATGAGAGCAGGGCTCACGCTTGTTCTGATCACCCCTATGTCTTTAGGGACAGATAACACTTTACTTCAGGTGAGGGAAGTTCTGAAATAAAATTGTAGTGAATGAGGGAGAGCAAGAGAGTCAAGAGTAGGCTTGAAAAAAAAAAAAATCTGGATTCAAAGTTGTATGCAGAACTTGATAGAAAATTTCAAGAAAAAAATACCAGAAAACACGAACAGTGTGATCAAGAGTGATTTTCCCCTCTGCTTCTTTATCCATTCATCTGCTTGTCATTTTTTTCTGTGAGGATGCATGTATTGAATAATTTAACAACAAAACAAAATACTACATTGGACTTAAATCAGCTATACTTGATGACTCTTTGGATGTGTGGTTTGGGAGATGGAAAAGTCAAGAATAGTTCTGAGTTTTCCAACTTAGATGCTTTTGAGAGGAGTTGAATTGAGGAGGCTGATGAGAAGAAGTTGGAGTTCACTACTAAACGTTTCTCAGGGTTTACGCCAAGCTGGCCTTAGGGTCCCCCAAAAATCTTTCTGAGCTTCAGGAACCACTATATGCCAGTTCCACTGTAAAGAACACGTAGCCCCACTTCTACTATGAAATCACCTGGGAGTTGCCCTTAGGACACAGACAACCTTGTTTCTAAAGAAACTTACAAATCATTCAAAGCAGTGTTGACTTTCACTAGTATTGTTTCTATTGACTTGCAAATAAGTGCACTTGTGTAGGACTAAAATTCCTGTAGGCACTGCCTCTGGTTACACAGAAACAGCTAAGGGTAAACAAGGTAGTGCTTAGCAAATTCGGGACCCTCCTTTTGGCATCCTCAGGATCCCCCTCCTTGTTCATTCCCCCAAGGACATTTCCCACCTTTACTTAAAGGCTTCGTCCACAACTGGAGCGCCCCCACCCCTGCACGCATCTGTCCAGCAGGCCTCTGCTCCCCACCTCCTCTCCCTTCCCTGATTCTCCTAGGAGAGGCTCTCTCCTTCCTCCCTTGCTGCCCTTTAGCAAACGTAGCTTTGTTTTTTGTGCAGAGATTCAATTCTATTTTAGTTCATATCAAATATTATTAAAATCATATCCCACTCTTCCTAAAGCCCTAGGTTTTTCTAGCATATGTGAGTTTGAAAATATTAGAATATACTTTTTTTACCTCTATTATAAGATCTCTCATATAGAAGCCTATTGTTTGCTAACAGAACTTCTCTGAATAAGGTAAAACCAGGGTTTTGTCTAGTAAAGGCTTTCCTAAAGAGTCCATAGGACTTAATGGGTCCCCAGAAAAAAATAATAAATGCTCAAATGGGTAAGAAACACTTGCCTGCTACACTGTCCTCTTACAGCTTCACTGACAATATTGGCTATTAAAGGCTCAGAAGAGTCCTATAACAAAAATGGGGTTTAATTTTGTTTAAACCAGAGCTTCCTACATTTATTCTTCCCATTATTATTATTATTATTATTATTATTATTATTATTATTTACTGAATACCCTTTGGTAACTTCTTTATCAGAATGATCTCCTTTAATCCTCACTGTGACTAGAATCTTCATTTGACAGATGAGGAAAATGAGGCCTTGAGAAAATCAAAAAACTTCCAAAGTCAAACCACCATTAAGTAGCAGAGTCAGGATTCGACTATTTCTGTCCGACTCTGGAGATCTGTATTCCTTTTCTCTGTGACTTAAGGGAGTCTTCCTTGACCGTATTTGAATCTGTATTTGGACCTCACCTTTAAGGACTGGAACAACAGTATCTTGGGGGCCTGAGAGGTGGAAGCAGCAGGAAGAAAGGGAAGCCAGGGCAGGGTAAACAGGGGCCACCTGCATTGCTGCTCCCCACCCGGTGATCCTCCTTCTAGGTACTTTATGTTCTCTTAACACGAGCCCCAGTTCCCTCATGCGAAAAATGGACATACTGATACTTCTCAGGATGACTGTAAGGCTTGAGTTAAAAATCTGTAAAGTACTAACAGCGCACTGCTTCAGCATGACACTAGTGCCTGGCATGTAGAAGACCCTAAGAAATGGTGACAATATGACTTTCGACAAGTTTCTAAACCTCTCTGTGTCTCCGTTCATTCACGTGTAAATGGGGATAGTAATGTAACCTACATCACATCACAGGGGGGACTGTGAATATTCTATGACAAGTTAACATGGGGAGCACGCAGTAAGCACCA
The DNA here is from genome assembly GCF_964656455.1 of Halichoerus grypus. NCBI lineage: Eukaryota > Metazoa > Chordata > Mammalia > Carnivora > Phocidae > Halichoerus > Halichoerus grypus. The sequence continues at coordinate 83,634,416 of NC_135712.1, forward strand.
TGTGGGTTTGCCATTTTAATTTCCCTACACGTGGCCAACACCATGGAGCGGCTCTAGAGAGCACACCCAGAATCCTTTCACCAGAATGACAAACATCAGGCTCTCTAACTCCAAAGATTCTACTGCCTCTAAGTAGATCATTACTCCTTCATCCAAACAACTGTCGTATGCTTCCAGAATTTAGCTAGACCTCAGGTGCTAGTTACTCTTGAACAAAGCTCTTCACACTTTAATGGAAGCTACTTCTGTGAACAATTCTTAATCCGTCTTTTCAGTGAGTGTTGATTCTGCTTGGCCATATGTGGCCTGTGAAGTTAAATAAATGGCTGCTGGCACTGCCATGGTTACTTTCTACATTGCTTGGCCAAAAGAGAAGGAGGAAACACTCTAATTTCCCCCACCATCTCTACCCTCCACCACAGATTCCTAAGCCCACCGCACATGCACTTACGTTACGGCTTCGTACCCCATCATGAATTCGCATAGTTGGTGAGGAAACACCATTAAGCTACATCATCTTCCTAAATTTCCATGCAGGTGAGTGCCCAGGGGGAAAAGAACCCAAAAAATTTGGGAATGATATTGAAGCATTTGCCCTTGGAAACTAGAAACTTAAGCTCTGGAAGGCACAGAAATGGGGTTTCCTGATTAAATGCTTTGGTTATTAGAAAACCTTTTTTGCTTCAATTAACACTGAAAATCTATTTAAGTAATATATTTTATTACACTTATTTTATAAAATAAAATATAATACTGCTTCATAGAGAAAAATTTGTAAAACATGAACCAATATAAAGAAAATGAAAGGGATGCCTGGGTGGCTCGGTCGGTTAAGCGTCAGACTCTTGATTTCGGCTCAGTTCATGATCCCAGGGTCGTGAGATCGAGCCTCATGTCACCTAGTGTGGAGCCTGCTTAAGATTCTCTCTCCCTCTCTCTCTGCCCCTCCCCCAGCATCTCTCTCTCCGTCTCTAAAATTTTAAAAAATAAAGAAAATGAAAATCAAGCATTATCTCTATCTGCTGTGAGAACCTACCTGTCAATGTTTCATATATATTTTTTACATATATATATATTTTTAGCAGGGGGCTGAGGGGCCGAGGTAGAGGGAGAGAGAGAATCCTAAGCAGGCTTCATGCCCAGCATGGAGCCTGATGTGGGGCTTGATCTCACGACCCCAAGATAATGACCTGAGTCAAGATCAACGAGTCGGACGCTTAACCCACCGAGCCATCCGGGTGCCCCCCTTTACATATTTTTCACAAAACTGGAATTACATTGTTCAATAACTTTGTTTTCAAAACTTAACATTATATCGTGAACATTTTCCTGTTATTAAATATTTTTCTAAATCATTTGAACGGCTAAATGATATTCCATTATATGCATATACAAAGGTTTATTATAAGAAACTCTCTAAATACCTCCTCCTTCCTCACATACTCCCCAAAGCCACTTGGGCCCCAGGCACAGGAATACTTGCTATTGTCAAATAATTCATGAACTTTTCTAGATCTGGGCCTTTGCTCCTTCTGCTCTCTCCACCTACAATGTCCTTTTTAGCCTAGCAAGTGCCTGCCCATCCTCCAGGGCCTATCTAATCTTAAGTAAATGACTTAACCTCTCTGGCCTCAGGCTTCCACATCTGTGAAATGGACACAATAATGTTACTTTCCCCCCGAGTATTGTTCGAGGATCAGTGAGTTAATACTTATAAAGGCCTTAGAATAAGGCTCGCCTCAATTTAAGAAATGCTCAACAATGCTAGCTGTTTAATATTATTGTTATCTGACATACTTTTTCCTCTGTATTGTGCAACCAGCTTATACATAATTCCATTTGATCTTTAGGATTTCCTGAATTGATTGCAGCAGTTAGAATCTGGAAGGGACTTCAGAGATCATAAAAACACTGTACTCCTCAACATATGATAAGTCATCGGGGGAACCTGTTAAAATTGCAGATGCCTGAGCTCTACCCCAGTCTTACTGAACCAGAGTCTCTGGTGGTGGAGCCTAGGAAAAGGCATTTTCATCAAGCTCCCAGGTGACTGTTAAGCATGATAAAGTTTGGGAACTACTCATGATGGTCTAAAACCCTCAGTCTGCCAATGAGAACTAGGCCATACAAGGTTAAGTAGTTCCCCTTAGATGAAAGTGGAAAAAAGAGCCCTTCTAGTTTGTGGAGAGAAAGAATTGCCATATCTCACATCACCAGTGAAACACAAATGATTTCAAGGATGCTTCAATGACGCTGTGGCTCCAAGCTTTTGTGCTGAAATAAAAGAAGAACGTGAGCTCAGATCAGGCTTAAAATTTGATTCCAGATCTGTTGGCAGGAAGATTGATCAAAATTCGACCTAATTGTGGTCTCCCATTTACACTGAAAACGTGAATCCCGATAAAGAATTGATCTGAGTCACTGAACAGTGAGTGACACTACAGTAAACACACAGCCACACCGAGCAGTTCAAAGCGGCTTGCTCCTAATAAAGACATTTCTGTTTTGTCTTGTCTATTTCATTTGACATTTGTCTTTTGGCAGAAGATGCATTATTAAGACAAGGAACAGAGATGATGTCTCCTTCCTTTTGGAACCACATGAAGAAATTTCATTTTATTTTATTTTAGGGGTGAGCGGATATGTGAATTGAGGGAAGATTTCCTCTATAATTATTTCTGAGATACATATTTCCATTTGAGGAAAAGCCATACAAGAAAATGAAGTCCATTCTTAATAAATCAGACTATTCATTTTGTTCAAGGACCACTTCTATTTTTAAAAATGAACATAGTTGATTCTGAAGTCAAGCACAACAGTGGTATTAGACTACCATGCCCACTGATTAAATCATGTGATTGGAACAGAGCTCTAATTTTAAAGAAACCAAATTAATACCTTAAAAAAAAGATAATGGTACTGTATTTCCTGGTGAAGCACATGACATGTTTCCTAAATGAAAAAAAAAAAAAAGATTTATCCACAATTGTTGCTTGGAGAAATAAACTGGTATCTACAGGAAACCTCTGAGGCTATTTCTTCTTATCGTCACAGTACTATTATTTAAGAGCGAAAGCTCACTGGAGTGTACCTGGTGCAAATCGGTCCACTGTGTCAGGAGGGTTATCTTGTGCCATGACTATCTCATCCCTGCATGCCAGGAGGACGGCGGTCCAGGAGGGTCTGCCAGATACACAAGCACACCACAGGCTTGGCCAAGGGTCTGCATTTGTGGAGGGAGAGAGTTTCCTAGAAACCGTACTTTACCATTTTCTCTTTCACTCACATGTTCAAAGCAGAATCATGTTGCCTCTTGGCATCCTCTCCTCCAAACCAGAAGGATATAAGAGTGATGTGGATCACAGAAGAGTTGCCCCAAGTGCAATATTCACAGGCAACTGAAGGATTGCATCATGGGGTACAGAATCTTTTGGGGATCACCAAGCACATCCCTTGGTGTCCTGCATCTCCTCCCTTCCATCCCCACCACTCCTGATGGGCCATCAACCCTCCCTCACACTGCACCACTTCATTCCTTCTCCTCTCAGACTGCAGCAACTGGCTTCTGTGTGGCCTAGGTTTTGAAATGCTGCTAAGAGGCCAAAGGACCAAAATGACCAAACACCTGGGCTCGGTTTCCTCATTCAACAGAATTTCAAGGCTCCATTTCAATCTTAAAGATCTCAAAGATACAGTGGCTGTTGTACAGTTTCCGCTCACTGCTCCATCATGACACTACTTCCATAGGGTGAGGTTGTTAGATTTCCTTGCAGGAAGGAAAATCTTCTCAAGTCAAAACGTACATTGTGTGGTGCACTTCTTAGGCAATGAGTCCATCTAGAGCTTTAACAAAATATGAAGATAATTTCATCAAAGTATGGATCACCTGTATTTCTTATATTGCTTACACAGTAATCACAAGGGGTATTCTGTGCCATATTTTCATCTGATCCAAAAACTTTATTATAAGTAGAATGAAACTCTTCATACTGGAGCCAGGACAAATAATTCACAGATAATGAAGGGTTTATTGGCTTTTAAACTGTGTAATCCGTATATTATACCTGTGAACTGTGATTTAAACACAAAATTGAGAACTGACTTTGGCATCACCAGTTCAGTACCAACCAATAACCAGGATGGTAAAATTTCTGTGTATTTCAGTATTCAGTTTTCTTAGAAAATATGGTCTAATGTGAAGACTGATATTTAGCTAAGTTTCCACAATGACTCAGTGCTGTTTCTGCCGTACTGGGGATAGACTATTCCTGTCCATCCTCTCTCTATGTGAATGAAATTTCCTGAATCTGTTGAACTTCATCTTGTTAATGTGACCCCTTCTCTTAACTTACCAAAATGGGGGGGGGTTTAGGAGGGGGAAGGTCAAAGAGAGAGGGAAAGAGATAATCTTAAGCAGGCTCCACACCCAGCCCAACGCAGGACTCGATCTCAGGACCCTGAGATCATGACCTGAGCTGAAATCAAGAGTTGGACGCTTAACTGACTGAGCCATCCAGGCGCCCCTCAACACATTGTTCACTTCTAGTTTGGGGTCAATAAATTGTTGGCATTGTCTTAACCAGCACATTGTTCTGGCATTCAGGTCGGGTATATGTTGTTAAATCATTGGGACGAATTCTGGAAATATAAATGTGCTAAGACTGGCAATGCACTAAAGTTAATTTGCTTTTTCAGTCCAAACCCCAATCAGCTGTGTTTTCCTCAGATTTTAGTAGTTTTTATATCACCAACCTACACACAAAAATTTGTCAAAATATATTGTCCTTTGTTTTTGACTTTAATATCTGATTAAGATTACTGTAGAGGTCAATTAGATTAACCTGAGAAGAGTCACATGATCTTTGTTGTTGATATTCTAATAATGTTTGTAGCAATATTCTAAATGCTAATAAATTAATGTCTGGGTGAAAACTGCCTAAAGATTGTTTTCCAAATAATTTCAAGCAATTCATTTAATTTTCTGTCATACCATTGTCACATGATGTATGGCCACATTTAAATAATATTTAATTATTCATTTAATGACTACATGCTTAATTTGAAAATCTTAGATAAAATATGAAAGAAAAATGAAGAGAAAGGTGTGGTTTCTTGGGCATTTAATAATGAGACATAAAATACTCATGATAAGCAAAAATTAAAAATGACAATTCATTTGAAATGTTATCTAATGTATTATGTGTTAGAGAGGCTCTACTCTATTTAAAAAATCATCAATCCTTGAATTACAAATCACAAATTTAGAAATAATTTCATTTACTTTCAAATATCAAATCATCTGAAGTAAAAAATCTACAGTGATTTATTTTTTATGAAAGAGGTATTTGTAGTTACTTTATCATCCACTTTTTTTCAGTAAAAAGGGAATTAAACTATTACAGGACACCTTGTTAAGTAATTATATAGCAACATCACTGTGCAATTAAATAGCCATCAGTCCCTGCAGCTGAGAAATTTCAGGTAATTATTCAAAGATAATTTAATAGGAGAATTACTGTATTCAAGCAAGCATTAGCTAGTAATCTACCTCAATTAAAGCATCCAATTAATTTCAGAACCTTGATAACAGTTGCCTTTGGCAAAACTATCCTTTCCCCTCATTTGATCCTACATATACAATATTCCTTAAACATTGTATAAAGTTAATTTACTTCTCCTAAAAGTATAGTCTATTAATACCAGTCTCCTGAGAAATTAAACAAATGCAAGTATAAAAAACATTCCTTCTTTTTCTTCTTTCTCTCACACCTTCCACCCAACCTTTTATGTAGAAATTGAACAAGGTGGATTTGGATTCTAGAGTAGTAACTTCCTCAGTTTTCATCACAAAAAGCAGAAAACCTCCTAACAATGGAAACGTCCAGAAGGGGCTTTTGTTTTCTGATTGATTAGCTCGTTAGACAAACTATCTTTGGGAAATGTGCCCCTATGAATTTGGTGGTGATGGTGGTGTAGCAAGATGTATGCTAAGACTCTTCTGAGTGGAATTTCCTTGATGGGGTTTTTACTTGAGTTTTCATGCTCAGAAGAAAAAGCCTCAGGTTTGGAGTCAGGTAGGTTTAGAAATTCATAGGAGAGATAGTTTTGAGTTGTTCTGGAGGCTGCCAATCTTGTTGATTTTCCAACAGGGTTTCAAACTGCCCCTTAACAACCGACCTATGTTGGACTTGGTCACAATTCTACCAGTTCTTTGGGTAATTCACTCAGCCTTTTTGAGCCTCAGGTATGAAATGGCCTCATGAAGCGCAGGACACTACTAAGAGGCCATTCTCAACCCAGTTGTGAGTGTCTTCCTCACTGGGTCCCTCATGCCAAGAAGGGAGAGCACATGGCCGGTAGCTGGAGCTTACTTGCTTCAAGACTAAAGTAAAGGTAGCATAAGGTTGGTGATAATGGAGGAAAGTACAGAGGTTTGGCTGTGTGTATCGTCAGATGACTAGAAATGGCAAAACACAGAAATGGTTTGCCTCCAGCCATCACTTTCAAAGATCCTGGAGTTCTCAAAGCAGCTGTGGAAAATGGATAAGAAAAGACCATGCAGATGTCCACAGATGACTCAGGAATTATTGCAGGCTCATCTCCCCACATCCTCATTCAGCTGTAACATTTATCTCTGTCTCTTTAACTTTATATTTTGGCTGCCTTTCTACCTTCAGTTCCATTTGGAAAAATGACCCAGTATGGATTCTTTATTCTGATTCTGACCTACCATTCTCTTAGGACCCCAATTTCAGTATTCCCCTGCATAGGAACATATTGCATCTATAGGCAGTTAAGTTCCCATCCATCCCAGGTCCCTGACACTCCACCCAACACAATCCTCATTTGTCAAAGGAGGGGGACAGAAGGGTTGCCAGAGGATACTGGGCTGGAAACATGTTGCTCAGGCCTGGACTAGGGTGAGGTGAACGAGGCTGAGTCATGCAAGTGATGGATCAGATCCTGTCTGTTTTTTATACGTATTATTTGATATTGTTGCTGTACTTGCTTCTAGTTGCTGACCACTGGAATAGATAACTGAGTATAGCTGCTCTACTCCTCAGCTTCATTTCCCCAAATTTCTGATAAATCCAAAGTTTACATTTTCTCTGCTAAATATATCATCACATTTTTCCACTTTAGTCATTTTTTTTCTAGGAGGTAAAAAGCAAGTCGTTTTTCTACTGTAAAACTATAACAGCTCTACTATAAACAACAAAGCTTTGAAAATACTGGTTTATTTTAAGATAGTTTCATCTTCCACAAGGCTCAACATTGTTTTTCTAATAGGTCTTAAGGTTTTGGAAATTTATACGAGAAAAAATTTTTGGTCATCCACTTCATTTTAATTAACTTGAACCCAACAAAGGCATTCCTGAACTTGCAGCTTCCCAGTGAAGACAGAGTTGAATTTGGCAACGTTTTGGTGTTGGTCATATAATAGGTAAGAGGGCACAGTCAGGGCATCTGGTACCATGTCTGGCACATATTAGCTCAAAGCATATCTATTACATGAATGAGTCCCTCTGCCTTTCTCTTCAGGAGCAGGCTTTACCTTTGCTGTGTCTTGGATAGTCTAATCAGTATGCAGTTACACTGTTAACTTCACGAAGTCATATTAACTACTGGACCAATGCACTATTTTCCTGTTACATTGAGATTAACCAACAGGAAAGACTAATCTTTTTAAAGCCAACAAATGGGCAAACAAAAATACCAGTTTGAATGTTCTATATCTTAGTCCATTTGGACTAGAAAGGAATTGAAAAAATAAAAATAAAAGAGAAAATATTAAATAAACTCCCAAAGAGAAATCAAGGATGTTCCTTCCCACCAAGGAGTTTATTAGCATAAATATATTGATGAGGTCCAAGTCACAACTTGTAAGATTTTTTCCATTTTATTATGCAGGCATCATCAGTAACTGGCAATATTTACTACCTAGAGTTGTGATCCTGTTGACATCCAGAGTCAAATTATACATCTATCAAACCCTTAATCACCAGTGCATTCCCAGCACATATAATCCAAATGATTAAAGCAGGTAATGATTTTTCCAAAATAACCACAAGATGCCCAAAGGATTTAATTTACTCTATCTCAGTATCTCTTGCTATTCTAATTATTACTGCTTTTGGAGTTAAGTTACCTGTAATTTTCTTTTAGAATTACAAATGGTATACTTTGCTTTCTTATCATGTTATTAATCACATTTTGGGAAAAAAAACTTCAGAAGATTTAATAAGAAATTTTAAAGCCCCACTGCATTCTCTACTGCAGCAAACTCCCAGCATCCCCTAAATAAAGCAGCCCATAATTGATTAATAAAAAGCTAAGTAATTTGGGTATTAATATGATCCCCTGGGAGGCCCCCATAATCACAACTAGCAGGCCAGTCACAGTATTGCTCAATTACGTATCCAGGTAAATAATCTGCAAATCGGCAAACCCTATAAGGGGATTTTCAGCATTTCCAATTTGTTAATCCATGATAAATGCCTCTGAGAGGTCGGACAAAGCCTAGGCTCTTTCATATTTTGAGACTCCTGGTTTGTTAAAATGCTTTAAAGCAGAGTTACCAAAGTTGTTTTATGTCTAAAATATAGCACTTAAAATGTGACATAGCATTAATGCCCAACACATTAGTGCTATAAACACACACAAAATACAATGTCATATGACTGCCCATATAATAATTATATTTATAAAGTTGTCAATTTGCAGTGCACTCTGGGTGGCATGACCTGGTACTGGGGCACTCGAGTTCCCTTCTCTCTGACCTGTCAGGCCAGCTCTGTGGTTGCATGTGTTAGTCCACTGGAGGCCTTCCATAAGCAGGAGGCACTGCCCTCCATCATCCCCCCTGGGCTCAGATGCATCCAGCCACTGCTGGCACAGAAATGAAAGACCTTCTCTCTACCCCCCTCTGGTTGCTCTTGTTAGAAAATGGTAAGAAAGGACACATTATCATTACCTAGAGGAACCCAGCTCAGTGCTTAAATCATTCATCCTCTCCAAAAGTGTTCTCCCCAAACCACATTTTCCTGTTTCAATTTAAGTTCTCTCTCCTCAGCCTGACCTCATCGAAGATTAGTGATTCTGCCTTGTAGAATTTTGAAAGTGTATTGTCATGGCTGCTCCCCACCCCCACCCCGACACCACTTTTTTTGGTTTCGTTTTGTTAAGTAGTTCTAATTCCTTTACATTTCTTCTATGAGCCTTGGACTATTTTTGTCCCCTGAAACACTGAAATGATCACATTTAGTGCTTAAAGTGAAAGGCAGTAAAGAGAAATAATGTGATTTGCATGTTATTTTAACCAAAGGAATACATGTGATTGATTTAATCAAGGCACAGTGTAAAATTCTCCTATAAAGAAATATCACCATTTGCCTATCTCGTTAGTAGACATTGTAGAAGCTACAAAGTATAAGAAATGGGCCTTCATGTAATATTCTTAATATAAAAAGAGCTCTTGCAAATCAATGAGAAACAGACTAACATGGAGGAAAATGAACAAAGGGCAAGAATAGGAAATCAATTATCCAATGAAAAAAAATGTATCTTAGAAAAAGTTCCTCTTCAGTAGTCGTCAATGAAATGCATGTTCAAGCAATAATGAAGCACTATTCTTCATCTATCAATCTGGCTTTTTTATTTTTGGTGACAGTAGTGATGGTGAGGGTGCCAGGAAATCAGTTCTCCTCTACTTCTGGTGGAAGTGCAAATTGATAATACCTTTCTGAGAGCAATTTTACAATATGAATGAAAAACCTTCACATTTCATACTTTTAACATAGTAATTCCACTCCTAGGAATTTAACCTAAGCAAGAAATCACAGATATGTAGAAATACAAACCTGTTCATAATGGTAGGAACTGAAACAATGTCAATGTCAAGAAAATAAGGAGACTGGTTGAGTACAGCATAATATGCTCAAATGAAGGAAATCATGTTCTATTAAAAATTATGTTGTAAAGAATATTTAAGGACACAGAAATATGTTCTAAATGTGTTAAGTTATAAAATACAGGTTATAAACCATTAGGTATAGCATGATAGTACTTTTTAAAAGTATAGAATAAATATGTACAGAAAAAATCTGAAAGGATATATACTGCAATATTTACAGTAGTATATCTGGGTGGAGGGAATGCCAGTAATTTTTATTTTTAGCCTCTGTTTATCTATATTTCCTAAATTGCTTAAATTAAACAGATATTACTTTTTATAATTAGAAAAATATGATTTATAAAGGATTATAAAGGAAAGAAATGCACCTTGATCACAAGGAGTTTACAATTCCATAGCATATGCTAACACAAACTGTATTTCTTTATTTTTTAAAAAAGATTTTATTTATTTATTTGACAGAGAGAGAGAGCAAGAGCAAGCACAAGCAGTGGGAGCGGTAGAGGGAGAGGGAGAAGCAGGCTCCCCATGAGCAGGGACAATGTTTCGTTTTGGTAAAGCACAAATATTTCAATATTAGCCTTGGCACTCACTGGTAATGAAATATGTCTTAATGTGCCAACACAGACCTATTTATTTATTTATTTTACTTACTTTATTTATAGTTTTTTTTTTAATTTAAATTAAATTAGCCAAGGTATAGTCCATCATTAGTTTTTGATATAATGTTCAATATGAGACTCTTGACTCCCGGAAACAAACTGAGGGTTACAGAAAGGGAAGTGGGTGAGGGGATGGGGTAACTGGGTGATGAGCAATAAAGAGGGCATGTGACATGATGAGCACTGGGTGTTATACTGAACTAATGAATCATTGAACTTACTTAAGACTTATTTATTTTAAAGAGACAGAGCATGTGCAAACAGGGGCGGGGAGGGGCAGAGGGAGAGAGAGCATCTCCTCAGTATACCCCCCAATGAGTGGGAGGCCAAAGAAGGACTCGATCTCAGACCCTGAGGTTATGATCTCAGCCAAAATCAAGATTCAGACACTCAAGCAACTGAGTCACCCAGGCACCCCAACACAGACCAATTTAAAGTTGATTCTTAAAGGCATTTCTTTGTTCACATTTGAGGATACTTTTAAAGTTTTCTTTTCTTGACTTCCCAGAAATTTTGAACCAAAAAAGTAAATCCATTTTTTTAAAAGACTGCATTTATTTATGAAAGAAAGAGACAGAGAGAGAGAGCATGAGCATGAGCTGGGGAGGAGCAGAGAGTGAGGAAGAGGGATAAGCAGACTCGCACTGACTCCAGAGCCCATAGCAGTCTCGGGCTTGATCCCAAGACCCGGAGATCATGACCTGAGCCGAAACCAAGAGTCAGACACTCAACTGACTGAGCCACCCAGGCGCCTCTGTAAATCCATTTTTTAATCAACCAACTTTTGAGTGTGAATTGTTAATGTAGAGTTGAAGCATTAAGAAATTTTAAGTTGAAGAGAAATTTAGATCTACAACCTTAATAAGTAAAAATATTCCTTCATCTTCCTGAAATCTAAGATGATTAGATTAGCTGTAGAAAAATTCTACAGCTCTCAATAGTAATCTGATTTGCTCTTGTCAGCATATCAAATGTTGGGGCTATTGAGAAATATGTCTTACTGAAGGACTGAACATTGAGTGCCCCTCGGGACACTGAGAATTGTTTTGGCTCAATTCTGTTAATGTAAAGCCCAGGAAACTCAAATAGAAGAATAAGCAGAGGAGGGAAGTAGAGGTAATCCGATTCAGAATGATACAATATCTTTCTTTACTGGTGTGATAAAAAGACCCTTGATAAGGCCTCAGAAGACCTGTCTGAGTTTGAATTTCATCCCCATCATATACTACTTGTGAGACCTCAGGCAAGTCATTTTACTTTTCTGAGCCTCAGTTTCCTCTTTTGTACAATAGAGATTAAAAAAAACAAACAAACCTAACAGAGTTGTTGTTGAGATCAAAGTGCTTTTAAAATCGGAAGCATATATCACTGGTTCTCAAGTGAAAGCAGTTTTGCCCCTCCGAAGGTTTTGGCAATGTCTGGAGACATTTTTAGTTGTTACAATTGGGAGAGAGTGGACTACTGGCATCTATTAGGTAGAAGCCAGGGATGCTGCTAAATACCCCATATTGCACAGACCAGCACCTCACAACAAAGAATTATTCAGTCTCAAATGCCAATAGTCCTGAAGCTGAGAAACCCTGGTCTACAATTTTTTATAATTATTACTTTCATGCAGTGAGCTACCACTCACTACTTCGACTTCACTGCTGTGTTCTTTTTCAACGGTTCAAGGTCTTACTAAGAGCTCTCTTCTTCAACCAAACACCAAGTCATGCAACCACAATAACTGCCCCTTTGAGTACCTGGCTTTATGTAGTTTATTGCTCATCTATCAACATACACCCATTACAGGTCTGTGGAGAAAGACTAGTAACTGTATGACTTGAACATGCCAAAACCATGACTGACTTCTTTTAAGTGTATCACCTAAGAGCTCCACTTCACATGAAATGGTAAAGAGTTGAGAAACAGCATGAAGATAGTAGCCTGGCATTCAAGCAATAAATGGCAGAGTAACTGTTGGATGAGGCTGAATACCCACGCAGCTGTTTTGTGAGCAACCAAACTATTTGTTAGACTTCCTAAGATAGTTGTGTCTTTTCTATGTCTCAGTTTCTCTCTCTGAAAATGAGACTGGAGAAAGGGAGTCAGAGTCATGAATGGGATGGAGACTCTCGGATCCCAGCTCTCATCAAGGCGGTTGCTATGGAGGGGACAGTATGTTACTCTTTTCTGTCCAGGTGAAGAACCATGAAGAAAAATGAAAATACATGTTTTCCTCATATGTCCTGGACATGCAGCTTCATTGCACATGTTCATAAATGAAACAAAATATACTACCTCTGAATTACCACTGAAAAGTACAATTAGTTTAGTCAAGCCTGTTAAAAGAATGGAATAGCTAATTCAATGATTTAAAAAAAAAAAGTAAAACCTGTCCACACTAGCTGTGTGACTCAGACTGTGTCTAAACACATAAACTGATCGGACTGGTTAAGTCAGTCAGTGGTTCAAGAAGCCGGTGAATAGAGATCATTTGAAGAGATGATGGTCTTTTAGTCTCATGGAGATACAACCTTTACCTGACTCGAAGTGAATCACAAAATTATGTATCTCTCTAAAATTACACAGGCAATTATGAATACCCCAATCAATAAAAAAGAGAAATGCCTCTATTTGCTTAGTGGACGGGGATATGAAAAACAAGGGAAAGTGCACATGCTATTCAATAGACGTATGACTAATTCTATATGATTCAGTCAGAAATCCCATTCGAAGGAAAAGCTATTTCCCCAAACGAAAGCACCCTCTGTGTTTGGCTGATCCAGAAAGTGCCTTAATTTCTCTGACAGACAAAGGAAGTAGAGCTTGATGTCCACATACATACAGAATGGAGGTATTTCCACACACGGCTGTCAGATAAGGACTCGGAGCACATTTTAAAAGATTCTTGGGAGGCCACTGAACTTGGGTCACTCTTAGCTAAGTTATCTAAAACACTTCAAATACTTTAAAATAAAACCAATCCCTACACCGGTGGGTTGAAAACTTTTCCTATCCCCAGGGCACTAAAATAATACCCTTTCGAACAGTAGGTGAAGTATTTTAGGCGACAGCTCTCTAGTTATAACAAGGCAAGTCAATTTTTAGGAATTAGGGATGCTAATCACAGTGTCTCAAGATGTGCATTGCTGGGGAGTGAAATATAAGGCCACAAACTGACATGACTGCAATGTGCTGTGCTCCCTCGAAGGAGATGTAAATGGGAGGGAGACTTGGCTTCCTGGTCCCTCCACGGTTTGATCTATCATAAAGGTCAAGATAATTGGCCACATACAGCAAAATCAACACTGCTCGCTCTCCCCTAGCCTAGCAGATAAGCATAGAAACTCAGCTTCCTGCAGGGCTAAGTGGTGGCTAGCCCAGGTGGAGGAGGAGAAGGTCTGAAAATATGCATGTAAGAACACAAGGCACTGTAATGATGCCATCAAATTTAGCATTAAATATATTTTGTAATCAATTGAGATACCGTAGGTTGCCCCCAAACATGCATGAAATTCTTCCAGGGTTTTACCAGACTGCAGACTCTCTCATGTTTATGCCTTTCTAGTGTTTCTGGACTTTAAAAGCTCTGAACACTATTAATATACTTGTGTTAACAAGTGAAACTGCAATGAACGCAATTTCTGGTTTCATGCCATCATTAAAGTATGACTACTGGAGCATTCGACTTCCCTGAAATGTCCCAATTAATCTTACAACCCAAAGCCAAGGCAGGCATTGACTCAAATAAAGGGGGTCAGAGATTCACTTTTTACAAAAGTAAAATAACTGAGTTACTAAAAGTTGCCAAAGAGATTACAAGTTTCATATACAATAGGAATCTATTACAGAGATGATCAAAGGCATCTATTTCTTTTATAAAGTGAGGCCCATGATGAAGATGCAAAGTGGACAAAACTGTCGATTGGTATGGCCACAAATGGTGATTAGGTGTAGGACTTCATGGGTGTGTGACCTGCGCAGTTGCATTGCCCACTGTGTTGAAAAGGGCTCCACATTTGGATAATGTCCTGTTGTTGCTGTTTGGAAATTCTTAATACTTTTTTTTTTATAAGCAAAGATCTCTACATTTTCGTTTGCCCTGGAGCCCACAAATCATGTAGCTGGTCCAGACTGTATGAGTGATTTAACCCCTACAGAACAGTCCCCATCTTAGACTTCCCTTAGACTCTTCGTGAGAAATATCACCCTCAAAGGACAAACCAAATGGAACAAGAGGTGGCTTTAATGAGAAGAAAACACATCTCGGGGGAAGTTGAAAATGTAAAGATAAAAAATAGTCATGGATTTTGAAGAAATGATTGAATCTTTTCACTCCCAGGGACTCGAGTTAAAATCATAATGTAAGAAAGCGGCTCTTTGATTGCTAACCAGAAGTCACTATGGGGAAAAAGAAAATCCAATGTCTGAACCATAGGACATTAAGAAGCAAGTTAATTTGAGTTCTTTTCTGAAGTTTATTTAAAAGGACTAACTGGAACCGTTTCAAAGAGAACAGTTAAAGGGCTGCTGATGTATGCTCAAGTTGGTCCTAATTAGCACTCGGAGTAGGTTTGTCATAGTGTTCTGGAGAGTAAGTAGAAGCATAAAAGTACACTCGAGTATTAGCAGCGATTAAAAGTATGGCAGTGTGTGGGAGTGGGTAAGATTATTTACTTTGTAAAATGGAAGAGCTAGGCAAGGAGAAAGAGCTTGCAAGAGAAAAGTGAGTACTTTTGAGGAAGTGTATGGGGAAAATAACCGAAAACAGTATGAAAAGAATATTATAGCGTACACAACGCTCAAAGGAGACAGTGAGGACTTACTATATGGGCCCTAATGAGCACTAATAAGCTCTCCAGGATTTGAGGCCTAAGGCTATTAGTGTATTAAAAGTTCTCACACTTGTTCACAATAGGTTATATCCAGGCAATCCTCCCTCCAGGAAGATAAATTGTACTCAGATGCAGAATAATAACTAATGTATGTATAGTGCATCATAATTTACATAGATGATCTTTTACATAAAAGACTTTTTACGCTTACAACATCCCTGTAATGTGCATAGCATAATACCACTTGACAGATGAGATAATGAGGCTCAGAAAAGGAAAGTGAATTCCCTAAGAACACAAGTCAGAAGGTAATAGTCCTCTTATTCCAAGACCTGTGCTTTTCCCACCATAAATGTAGTGAATGGCGTGTAATGTGTTCTAATCTGAAAACAAGGTCAACAACAACAGTAATAGCCACAGGGCCTCTTCTAAGACTGCCCCTCCCTCCTTCCCTCCCTCCCTTCCTCCTTCCTTCCTTCCTCCCTTCCTCCTTTCTACCTTCCTTTCATTCCTCTCTTCCTCCCTCCCTCCTTCCTTTCTTCCTTCTTCTCATCATCTATCCATCCATCCACCCACCCACCCATTGCATAAACTGGGTGAGTTCTAGTTTTAAAAAGATGATCAGTGCACCTCAAAGGTTTTCTGGATCTGCCATTATTACACAATGTTTCTTAGGAATGATCCTTGCAATGTGTCTGTTCATCAGATTCATACCTTCTCCACTTCCCCGAGAAGGGCAACTGGGGGTAACTGGGTATGTGACAGAAATGGCTCCCATGTGACTTCCAGTGCATATGACTCAGGATAGCAGTGAGGCAACAACATGAAGTAAAAATTGCCCAGGGAAAACAAAAGTCATGTTTTGTAACCCTCTGCTTCTGCCCTTGCCCCCTTCCTCCCTCAGGCTCTTCTCCATCTTCCAATCACTCTAATAAACCTCACTGAGAGGCTAAGAACTTTCAAAGACCTTGCCTTTTAACAGGGAAGTTTATGAAGGAAAAATAAAAGGAGAGCACAAAAGGGAAAGGAGGGAATGCTGGGAGAGGGAAACCACTGGGAATTCCCCGACTGTGCATTTCTACTCTCCATTCCCATTAGACTCGGAGGTTTCCCAGAAACTGGATTACTACCAGTCTTCCCATCTTCCACTTCCAGTTTGTTCACAAGAGAATGACTAAACAAAGGCTCACCACTCAACCTTGACAGATTGTTTATGACTGCTTCAGGCTGTAGTACCTGATTGAGCTCCACGAGTTGCCCCACCATGTGCAAAGACATAATATTCTCCTTTCCTACATTGCATTGAAGTTGAAAATTAAGATGAGAAATTTAGGCAAGATGACAAAGAATACAACTTTCCTCACCTACTTTCTCATCATCCCACTGCTTTTCTGGTTTCTGTCCCCACCACACCAAGCAGTTTTCAGGGTTGAGCATGGCCATAGGTTCTGTTTGTATGGATATGCTTTCGGTTACTTAACCCCTAACCACCAATCCACCATTGCTTCTTCTCTTTTATAGCAGGTTTGGGATGACACATGGACTTGGCCTCTTCTCTTGGGCCCATCTTGCTCTATCCTCTCCCCATTCCAACACTGGAGCTGAAAATGCAGCTCAACTTTGTGATGGGTAGGGTGGCAGGGTCTTGGGCATGTTCGCCCTCAGACTGCTGAGAACTGTGCTGTCTAATTTGGGAGGCACCAGCCATATGAGGCTATAAGAGCTTGAAATGTGGCGAGCAGGACAGAAGAACTCAGTTTTAAATTTCATTTAATTTAAATTTAAAAACTAAATTTCATAGAAAACTTCTAAATATGTTTGGGACAATTTGGATATGTGAGTTTGCTTTTCAACCGTGAATTTATATAATCTAAATCAAGTCTTTCTAATCAAAATTTAGCTCCCATACTGAGATGTGCTGTTAAGTGTAAACTACACACCAGATTTTGAAGCTTTAGTAAGAAAAAAAGAACGTAAGCTATCCCATTAAATTTTTTAATACTGAATTCATGTTAAAATGATAAAATTTTGGATATACATGGTTAAAGAAAGTAATTATTAAAATTATTTTCACCTGTTTCTTTTTACCTTATTTAATGCCACTATTGAAAATTTTAAATTACATGTGTGACTGTCATTATATTTCTTTTGGACAGCAATGACTTAGGGGCCTGGTTAGGGACAGATGTGCAAGGAAAACTGCCAGCCTTTAGTCCTCCCTGCTTTATCACTTATGAAAATAACAATACTAAGATTAATGACAACCCTACGATAAAACATAACATTTCAATAATAGCCAACATTTGTTGGACATTTACTAAGTGCCAGACACAGGCAAACAATTCTCATAACAACTCTATGATGATAATATTTTTATTCTCACTTTAAAAATGAAGGAACTGAGGCGCAGAATTTAAGCAGTTTGTCTTACAGTTTGAAAATGGCAGAGTCAGGATTTGAACCCAGATATACCTAAATTCGGGGCTTTCACACCTGTGAAACAGCATGATTATACTTAAAATGTGCTACCTCATTCAAGAGATCTGTGGTGTTATTTTCCTGAGCTCTATTTAAGGAGACAGTGTAATTGTCATTAAGACATTGTATAGCCTATATTGCTACTGAATGATTAAGTCTACTGGGTGCTCTACTGAATACAAAAAAAAATTAAGCTTGCTGTTTCATAATTCATACACACAAATAAGTCCACAGCTCTGTTGGTCAGATATTGTTTAAATCTGAGAAAGGTAAATAAACTCATGAAGCTATTTTTTAAATAATAATCAAGATAATTGGTTTGTTGCAAACAAAAATGTCAAGCAATTGAACTTCCTTGTGGTATAAATGGAATTCACTTTCTCCATTGTCAACTCATTAGCAAAATATTTTATACTAACATGCATTAAGTATGCTTCTATCTGTACCTTTGAATGTAATTCCATTCATTCATTCATTTGTTCGTTCGTTCATTCATTCATTCATTCTTCCGTTATTAATTGGGTGCTAATGTTCCAAGAACTGGCTATGAAATGGACACAAGAACACAGTCTCAGAAGGGAATTTGTGCCTGGAGAAAATAGGCCCTGGAGTGGGGACTCAGATACACTCAGCTTCCCTGTGAACTATCATTTTTTAAAGTTTATATTTGTATGACATCAATATCCAAAACATACATTTTGGGTATTGGTTGGGCATTTAATAGTTGGCATAACAGAATATTCAAAACTTGATCTCAGCTTGTATAAAAACAATGCAGCTGCTGAGTGAAAACAGATGCCAGGAGGAACCATGCTGAGCATAAAGGAAGGACATTGTGGGAAGCACAACTTTATAATAACTTGAGGCATCCCATCTAATGACATTATAATTTGGCTCTCACTTATCGGGTAATGCTCTAGACAGCTTCAACTATCATTTGTCTGGCATCCATTAAGTATTGTTTCCTTATAATAGTTAGCTTTGTATGTTGGACAATGAATGAGGTGGGGGAAACCATCTAAGGCATATGAGAAATAAACCTTAATGACAACAAACAATTTGTCAGACATTCTTTTCCCTCAGCTTTAACATTTGGGTGCCATATAGTGAATTAAATGATCTAACCCATCTCATTCATCATCCAAAACAGAACAAACTGTTATAGTCAAGCTTCTCTAGAAGATTACCTGACAGTTGATATATGAATCCATAGAGGGATTTCATGATGAAGGAACATTAAAGATGACAAGCAATGTATCAGCCTTTTAGACCAGTTACTTTCACTGTGTAACAGGAACACACATATGTCTGGCTAAATGGGGGGGGGGGATAACTAAGTTTGATTTGACATAGTCCATGGGCATAAGGGAAGTTACAAGGGACCACAGCACAAATACACAGAAAATAAGTATTGATACCACCTTCTGCAGCATTTAGTCATTCAACAAATATTTACTAAGCACTAACTTTGGGTCAGCACTACTGAAGTAACAGATTTTTCTTCTGTGGGCTCCGAGAGCTAATGGGTCCTGTTCAGGATCACCAAGCTAATAAGCAGAAGACCAAGGACTCAAGCAGAGTTCTTTTGGCTGCAAATCCAGCATTCTGAACAGTGTAACATGCTGCTTTTCAGTGTCTAGTGATAAATGGTTTGGCTCCTACCCCACTTAGCTTCCAGAGTCATTCTAGCCATCTCCTCCCACAGCAAAGTCAGTTTGTTCCACCACTCTGGGACCTGGCTGAACTTGTCAATTTGAAAAGAGAATTTGATATAGAGTAATCTGCATCTGAGCTATAAACTTGACCTTTAATTTTCTTTCAATTTGAGAAAAGAACAGAAAAGACAGAATACATGGATATGTTTTTAAAAGTATTTTTGCAGAAGTGAAGATTACAAGCTTTAATTTTCAAGGCTTGATTCTGCAGATTAAACAATTTGGTGTTACTATTAGACTCCTTGGGTTGTTACTCTATTTAACTATTTGCTTCCAGATTTGGGGATACACAAAGAGGCTCTTTTGTGGTGCTGAGGAATAGGTATCTTCCTGAACAGGACCAAAACTCAAGGCCTAAAGTAGACAAGGAAAGGGCAGAGGAAAACATGTTTCCTGAATACCTACTGTGTGCTAGTCTCGTCTACACATATTTTAAAATTTTTCTATCACAAAAATCCTGCAGAATATTATCTTCATTTTACTCTGTAGGATTTTTGTGATGAATAAATAAGGAAGAAACTGAGATTTAGTAAGTTTAACTAATATGTCCCAAGTTACCAGCTAGTTAGTGTTAGAGCTGAGGGTAAAGCTCAAATCTGTTTAATACCAATGCTCTTTCCACATTGCATCATGTCTACAATTTGTCTCTTGGTATGCTAGTCCATCAATTACTTTGCAGGTTGATGGAAACAGAGCTCCTGATCTCTTATTTAAACTCTTCTCTTACTCAGTCTCTTTATCACAGTGAGGTTGTATTTGCTAGGTCTCTCAAGCTAACACCCTTGGAATAATGCTTAATTCTACAACGAGCTAAGACTTTGCAGTCCTTCCTATATGTTACCTTTTCCCCTGGCTTTAGGGTAAGCAGATCTGACTAATTCTATCCTAAAAAAACTATTTAGAAGCTGCCTTAAATAATGAGATTATCAATTTTCAAAGAAATAGTATGCACTAAAGTGTGCTCAATTCTATAATTATACTGAACACCATGTAATCTTTCACATCTGTATGCCAAAATATCAGTCCCTATTTAAGGCTACCTTACCTGCCATTTCTCTTAAAAGATTTTCCTTGATGTCACTATAGAACTTGAGATTTTCCCCTCTCTTATGGCACATATCACTTTTATTCATATTTGCAAAACATGCACTATGTCAGCCACACCATGGTCAGTGTATCAACATCATCCTTGTTCTCATGAAGCTTAAAACCTAGCAGGGTAAGCCCATAACCATTCAACTATTAAAGGCTTAATTCCATTTATAATAAGTGCTGTGAAAGAAAACTCCCTGCCATTATGCATTGTGTGGAGAAAAATAAAAATACAATAAGTGATAATACATACATTTTCCCCATTTACATAATTCTAGATAATGGGCTTCCCTCTCCAAACTAGCACAATTTTCATACTTACTAGAATGTACAAAGAACTCAACTTGGAATATAAAAGCTTACCTTTCTCAAAAGTTTACCAAGAACAAAGTATGTATAAGATCTTTATGAAGAAAACTACAAAACTCTGATGAACAAAATCAGAGGAGAACTAAATAAACGGAGAGATATTCCATGTTCATGGACAAGAAGACTCAATATTGTCAAGATCTCAGTTCTTCCCAACCTGATCTATAGATTCAATGCAATTTCAATAAAAATCCCAGAAAGTTTTCTTGTGGATATTGACAAACTGATTCTAAAGTTTATATGGAGAGGTAAAGACTCAGAACAGCAAACACAATAATAAAGAGAGAAAAACAAAGTTGGAGAAACAATGCTACCCAACTTCAGGACTTACTATAAAGCTACAGTAAATAAGACAGTATGGTATTGGTGAAAGAACAGACAAGTGGGTCAATAAAACAGAACAGACAGCCCAGAAGTAGACCCCATAAACACAGTCAATTGACCTTTGACAAAGGAGCAAAGGCAATATAATGGAGCAAAGATAGTGTCTTCAGCAAAACATGCTAGAACAGGGCGCCTGGGTGGCTCAGTTGGTTAAGCGTCTGCCTTCGGCTCAGGTCATGATCCCAGGGTCCTGGGATCGAGTCCCGCATCGGGCTCCCTGCTCTGCAGGAAGCCTGCTTCTCCCTCTTCCACTCCCCCTGCTTGTGTTACCTCTCTCACTGTGTCTCTCTCTGTCAAATAAATAAAATCTTAAAAAAAAAAAAAACATGGTAGAACAATTGGTTGTCTATGTGCAAAAAAGTAAATCTAGAAACAGACCTTACACCCTTCACAAAAGTTAATTCAAAATGAATCTAAATGTAAAACACAAAACTATACGTCTCCTAGAATACAACATTGGAGAAAATTTAGATGACTTTGGGTGTGGTGATGGGGTTTTAGATACACCAAATCCATGACAGAAATAATTGATAAGCTGGAATTCATTAAAATAAAAACTTCTGCTCTGTGAAAGCAATATCAAGAAAATTATAAGAAAAAAAACAGACTGGAAGACAATATTTGCAAAAGACACGTCTGATAAAGAACTGTTACCCAAAATACACAAAGAATTCTAAAAAGTCAACAATAAGAAAACCAACAATCTGATTTAAAAAAAAAATAGGCCAAAGACCTTAACAGACACCTCACCAAAAAAGATGGGTAGATGGCAAAAAAGCAAATGAAAAGATGTTCACATCATATGTCATCAGGAAAATGCAAATTAAAGCAAGGAGATAGCACCACATACTTTTTAGAATGGCCAAAATCTAGAAAAGTGACAACACCAAATGCTGGTGAGAATGATGAGCAAAAGGAATTCTCACACATTGCTGATGGAAATGCAAAATGATACAGCCACTTTGGAAGACAGTTTGGCAGTTTTTTACAAAACTCAAGATACTCTTACCCTACGATCCAGCAATTGTACTCCTTGGTATTTACCCAAAGACGTGGAAAACATGTTCAGGTAAAAATTTGAACATGGATATTTTACAGAAAATTTAATCATAATTGCCAAAACTTGGAAGCAACCAAGATGTCCTTCAGTAGGTCAGTGGATAAACCTTGGTACATCAAGACATGGAATATTATTTAGCATTAAAAAGAAATGAGCTATCAAGCCATGAAAAGACATGGAGGAAACTTAAATGTATATTACTAAGTGAAAGAAGCCAATCTGAAAATGCTACATGATATATGATTCCAACTGTATGACATTCTGGAAAAGGCAAACTTATGGAGACAGTAAAATGATGAGTAGTTGCCGGGGGTGGGGGGGGCAGAGTGGGAAAATTAATAGGCAAAACATAAAGGATTTTTAGTGCAGTGAAAATACTGTCTAATATCATTTCAATGGATAGATATCATTATACATTTGTCCAAACTCATAGAATGTACAACACCAAGAGTGAACTCTAAGGTAAATTATGGATAGTTTGGGTGATGATAACATGTCAATATAAGTTCACCCGTGGTAAAAAAAAAATATACCCTCTGGTGAGTTATGTTGATCTATGGAGGTTATGCATCCGTGGGGGCAGGGAGTATATGGGAAATCTCTGCACCTCCCTCTCAATTTTGTTGTAAACCTAAAACTGCTCTAAAATATAAAGTCATAAAAATAAAATAGCTCCATGCTTCTGCATTAATGAAGCAAAGACGTTGGGGGCAAAACCTGAACAACTGCAGATTTCACTGAGACTATGAGAGGGCTGTCTCTCTAATCCTTAAGCTATGGAACCACTTAAAGAGCCACAGCTTCAGCAAATGTCAGATAGAGAAAAATCCTTAGAACTAACTAATCCAGAAGGTCCAGACTTTTGGCTTTTACAATTTTTATGGAGAAAGACAGATGGTTGCCAGCTTCTTATTTTGCCAAATGAAGATGTTACATAAAACCTACCATCTATTTATCTGTGATTCCATAAGTGAGTAGACATTTGGAAACGAAACAGGAAGAATAGCTTTATCTCAGTATAAAGGACAGTCTCTTTAAGCAAGAACAGGTACAATATTACAGCAATATAGATACAAATATAAATATAGAATAAAATGTTATAGCTACATGCAATATTGTTTTTATTTTCCTCATTTCACTTAGACAAGTCAAACTGGACTTTAAGAGACTGATCTCCTCCAAACTCTCAGAGGGACAATGACTGACCAAGGTTACAAATTAATGGCCACTGGGGCTTGAACCAGTACCCACATCACTGGAACCCACTTCAGTGTTCCTTCTAATTACCCTCTGCTAGGACTTTGGGAGTATGACAAAGGGCCTGAGGTGGAAGGTGAGGTAAATCCTGCTTTACTTAGGATTATGTGACCCTGGAGTTAGGGAGACAGGGAGAGAAAAAGGAATAAAAAGGAGAGAAACATTCTGAAGAGAGGAGATGAGAGTATTTTTAGCTCCTAAGAACATTCTCTTTCCACATTTCTCATCTCTAGAGCAACAACTGGGGGGGGGGGAGGCGATAAAGGGTTATGAAAAGAGTAAAGCCATGATTGTAGGGTAATTTGTTAAACCCCTAATATGTTCTCAGAACTGACTGAGTTGCTTTTATCCCCATAATCCTTCGAGGTAGCTCTTCTCAGATGAGGAGACTAAGGCTCAGTGAGGAGACGCAATCTGCTTAAGATCGGCAGATTCACATCTATCTAATTCAAGTTCAGATACTCATTAACTACGTCACACTGTCTCACATATTGCTATCCAGAGAAAAGGAAATACATTTGTTGAGCTCCTACTCTGTTTACTGTTTTTCGTAATTTATTTCATATTTCAGGTTTACTGTTTTTCATAATTTATTTCATGTAATATTGACTTTAATCCTATTTATCTTCTTCAGTTCACAGATAAGGAAACTGAGGCTGAAGATCATAAAGCCAGTAAGTGGAGGAGCCAAGAATCAAATGCAACAGAATTATTTGTATTGGCCCTTGAAGTAGAGATTTGACAAGAAGCTAAAAAAAGTATTCTTTTGTATTGCATTCAAAGAGAATATATGCAATAGCAAATAAATAATTTGGTTACATTATGATATTTTCACAGGCTGATAGTTTGAATCACATGAAATTGCCATTTTTGTAGGTCAGAAGTGGTTGAATATTGTGATTGCATATGGTTTGATCTAATATATATATCATATTACTGATTACTGATCCAGAGCTTTCTGCCTCTACCTAACCTTGGCAATAAGTTAAAGATTACCAGCTAATAAGAATAGTGACAAGTGATAAGAAAAATAATAATACCAACACTATCAACTACTTCTATCATTTTTTAAAAAAACTACTACTATATATATTTTAGTATGCTAAAAATATATAATATAAAATTTGCCATTGTAACCATTTTTTTAAGATTTTTTATTTATGAGAGAGAGAGAGAGAGTGGGGGGAGGAGCAGAGGTAGAGGGACAAGCAGACCCCACGCTGAGTGCAGAGCCTGACACGGGGCTCCATCTCAGGACCCTGAGATCATGACCAGAGCTGAAACTAAGAGTCAGACGCTTAACCAACTGAGCCACCCAGGCACCCCTCCATCATTTTTAAGTGCACAGTTCAGTTGTGTTAAGTATGTTCACAATGTTGTGAAACAATTTCCAACACTTTTTCATCTTGCAAAACTGAAACTCTATACCCATTAAACAACAAAGGACCCCATGGAGGGACAATGTGCCCAGTGGTGTCAGGTCAAAGGCCTTTTTCAAAAGAAGTCAGTTTGGAACTTTGTGTGAAATTTTCCAAGTTCTAATGTTGGCTTTAAAAAAAAACTTTGTTGAGATAGAATTCAAATACCATAAATTCACCCATTTAAAGTGCCCTATATAATGGTTTTTGGTTATGCAACCATAATGCGATGCAACCATCACCACTATCTAGTTCCAAAACATGTTCAATCAGCCCCAAGGGAGACCCTGTGTTCATTAAGCAATCATTCCCCTTCTCTCCTCTCCCCAACCCCTAGTAACCACCATTCTACTGTCTTTATGAATTTGACTGTTTTAGATACCTCACATTTCTATTATTTTTGAGTGTGTAAAACGTGCAAGATGCCTTACACACTTTATTTAATCCTAACAAAACTCTATGAAAAAAGTCCTATTATCCTCATTGATAGCCTAGGAAATAAAAAAGATGGATATAAAGTTACATCTTAAACTAATCCATTACTGCATGTGTTCACATTTGTTATATTCAAATTAGTTACTGACGAAAATAATTTACAACCTAGAGATTTCCCATATTTTTTATTATTGGGAGGTGGTGGTGGATTTCCAAACACCCAAATAATGGAGCTCAACAGATACTTGATTAATGACTAAGTAAATGATGTAACAGAATCCCTCCTCAATAAGAGATAATATGAAAGAATGAGAAGATCTTTGAAAGAGATCATAGTAACATTATCCATATAGAGACTTTTGGCTGATTTTTCTAAAACAGCAAAAAATTACAGAGACCACACACTGTGACCTATACTATACCAAAAAATTGAGAGACTTCTTATATAAACATAAGATATCTGAAAGAAAAATGGGAGGAAAATGACTTAACTGTAAGAACAACATTCTATTCTGAAATATCACTGACAAATTTAGTTGAACTCTGGAGAAAAGATGATGTTTTAAAATGGATTAAAATGTTAGCTGGGATATTATTTAGTATGTTACTTAGAGTTGGCATATAAACAAGTAGGAGAACTGAGTCTGGAAGAATTAATGAAGCCCTTGTGTTTGCAGCACTTACAGAAAGATGGACAATCATTGGTTAGGAGAACACAAAAGCTTTGTGTTCATACTTCAACTTTTTTTTTTTTAACAGAAAGACAAAATTGAAGAAAATAGTTATACTAGAGATTTTGTCATTCATAAAAGAAATAAAACAAAATTGAAAAGGGAGTGGCAAAATATTTGCATAAAAGAATATCCCTATTTTTATATTATTGAAATGGGATTTACTTTCAAACTGAAGTTACATTTTTATAAATGAATTCTTTTAATTGAGAAGGAAAATTACATAATAAATAAGTAATTCTTCCTTGAATAAATATTTTTAATAAAAAGCAATGAACTTATTAAAAAGATAGTTATAGCTAAGATATATTTATACTATTAAATTTATATTCCTAAACTAATAAAATGGCCTTAGACTTATAGGAAATATTAAAAATTACGTCTTTTCACCTTTATTCCTTCCACTCCATGAATAAACACCTTCGTTGTTTTTTTCCTTCAAAAGTCTCCCCATAAAAACTTCTCTTTTAATGCATGAAACTCTTCAGAAATTTAATATCTTTCGGCCCCAATATACTTAAAATTTTCCTTAGATATACTGCTTGAACTTAAATTTGAAGGTAACCAAATTTTTACTCTGTGGATTTTGTAAAAATGCTATGTCCAAATCTGATTTCAGTGAGCTTGGACCTTCCGAGATTTGTCAACCACCCAGATGTCAAATCTTTTTCCTTTTTGAAAAGAAATGTATTCAGTTCAATGCAAATCATTCTGTCATCTTGCAAGGACAAAGACAGAATGAATTATGGATCTTAATTTTTACCTATAACTACCTAGAATAATGTTTTAGAAAATTTGAAGTATCATAGAATTTCAGTGCTGGGGGGACCCTTCAAGATATCAAATCCATTCCCCTCTTTTTACAGAGAAAGACACTAAAGTAGTTTCTCCAGACATGACACGGTTAGGGTCAAAGGCAAAATCCAAATACAGTTTTCTAATAACCACCTAACGTAAAACCCAAACTATTGACTTCCTCATGTTCTTGTCCAGATCCTAGACAATATAAGGTTTCAACTGAATAAATTAATTGGCGCTATTTTTTTTTTTTTAGGAAGAAACTCCAGGATACTGAAGTGAAATAATAGCGATCGCTGTATCTTAACACATCACTCTACATAAAGGGAAAACTGCCAGTGTCTGCATTGGCACAGGGGCAAGAACAATGAAGCATTCCATCCCAAACTTGTGATGGGAGAGCTGAATCATTTAACTGTTCTGCATCTCAGTCTGTAAAATGGGAATAATATCTCATTTTGTGTAGCAGAGAGGATGGAACTAGATAAGGAATAGAAAAGGACTTCAAGGCTCCTCGACACCGCACGACCCAGGCCTAGCCATGATTTATGCACGGACCTGCTTTAGCAGGTATGCCCTACTTCCAGCACAATAAAGGATCTTGAGACACAGATTAAGGGACCATCTAGCACGAACCCAAGAAAACTCAGAACGAAATAAAAGGCAAACACACTATGAGGCACGGAATAAAAGGAAGAAACACACCCTGGTATATTTGATGCTAGGAAGAAATAATGTCATTTTGAAATTACAGGTAGATGTGTTTCCCGTCTCCCCACCCCCTCATACTCTTTTCTAGCACATTTTGGGGAGCTATGGAAAATGAATAGAAGAGACAAAAAAGTACTTTGCCCGGCAGGAATACAAAATTGCAAAAGCACAGACAGCACTACAGAGGCGCGCTGCCATTCACTCACAAAGAATTTTGTGCATGTAGATGGCTGATTAATTGCCGGCCTGCCTAGACGAAGCTGCAACAAGCCAGATACTGTCAGCATGCCATCGGTTACCATGGAAATGCACAAGGTTCCTGTTTCTGACAAACCCTTGAATACTGGATAGATTGTGCCATATGTAAATAAGGCAAATTAGTTTTCCTATATCTTCCAGACAAGGTTAGACGAAAAGAAAATATATCTGTTTAAACATACTCTCTAACCTCTTAGATGTGACGAATGAGAAAAAGGGGCTTCTTTCTTAGGAAACTGAACTCAGATTGTTACAACTGAAAGGCACTTGGGGAAAATGACCAAAAAAATGCAAAATGCCTTCCCCATTTATAAGGAAGGACTTCAAAGTCAGCCATGCAAAGGTACATTTATTAGACTTTTGTTTTGTAACCAGATGTATTTTGTGGCCTGTTCTTTACGAAATTATAAAATGTCAGACACTTATTTCTACGGTGTTAGATTAGAAATTTTATAGTTCTGTCATGCAATTTTTACTTTTGCACGATCCCTAAACCATAGGCCAAATACTGAGTCACAAACCAGTGTAATTTAAAATATTTAACTCCACTACTAAGAATACTTACTTTGGCATTATATTGGTTGGGGCTGCTTCCTCTTCTTTTTCTTTTAAACAGTTTTTGCCAGCACTATGAGACTTTATAACTTCTTTCCAGGTTGTAATAATAATTTATAATTGACTAAATCTGATGTGATTTAGAAAAATCTTATAATTATCATTAGGATATTTCAAAGTACATAATGACTCATTCCTTATATATTTCATGACACAGGATTACTCTGATGGCCCCATATAATTATATATTTTAAAAATTTAATGTTTAGTTAAACAGTAAAAATGCCAAAAAGTGCTGGATTACTTTTCATAATATAGCATTTCTGGATAACTTCAAAATGTACATTTCTCAAAATAAAACATTATATCATCTCTATTATCTCCTCAATTTTAAATACATACTTTTTCTTTCTTTTCAGCCAGATTTGCTATGGATAGTTGTATATGAAATTTCTACATTTAAACTCAAATATTAATATATTATTCAAGTAAGTCACAACACATGAACATGAAAGATATCTATAGTTATCCAAAATAACCCTTCCCTAAATTTAAATTAATGTCCTTTCCCCTTTCTGGGTAAAGGCAAGAAAATTTATTTTCTAGCAAATGATCCATGTATTAGATATGCTCAGAATTTCAATTTGATTATGATATACTATAGGCTATTTCATGTTTCAGAATTCAGAGATGAAATCCGACTAGTGGCCCCCAAACTTTAACATATTTTTATAATTTAATATTATACAAAAAAATAAAAAGGAATTAGTATTTTTAATTTTTACGTAAATAATATACTACATGAAGCTACCAAAAACACTAACTTTCAGTATTGCCCTATTTGACATATTTTTTCTTACAAAAAATACTCTTCAATATGAATATGATGTGTAAAGAGGACAGGGTTTACATAAAAAATTTCTAAACAAATTTTAAAAGCATATTATGTTTAAACAACAGTAAAGAAGAAACCAAAGAAAACTATCTGAATAATTCTGTCTAGAAGAAGCACCTATGCCTGAGATTAACATGATTTTTCTTTCTATTCTTCATTTTCTTTTACATATGGAGACCTAAAGAGGTTGTCGCACTTTTTAAGCCATTCCAGTCCTTTTGCACTGAAATACATGACCTAGAGAGAACATTTCATTTCACTCTTTTTCCCCCTTTAAACCAGACAGATTATAATTAAAAGCATTAGGATTTCATGCATGGTCATATAACAATGTCCATTTTCCTTATTAGAAATATTCCCAAGTTCTTTAATTGTGTATTTGAGCATGTGTATTTGAGGATTTAAATAGCAGTCTATATCCTAGAAGCCAAAAGTTTCACAGTGAAAGGGGCCAAATTTCTCTTTTTCAAGTTATATATATATTATATATATACACACACACTCTCTCTATATATGATATATATATATATATATACTCTCCAGGAGGAATATACACATTTGCTGCTTTTAAGAGGCAGCATTAGAGTACGGAAACAATATTCATCTATTCATTCATTGAGCATTTATCATGTGCCAAATACTTTATGAGGCATGGGAAGATCCCTGCCTTCATGGAGCTCATACTCTAGCAGGGATAGAGATAAACCAGGAAAAAAGAACATTTGAGTTCTAAACTTTGTTTTTTCGCTCAAATCCTGTAGTTTCTTTTACTTGTATTACCCTTATGATATCAATCATACTCTCTTTCTACTTATTTCTGTGTGTCTTTCTACTCTACTACCCTATAAATTTCTCATGACTATCAAATACGGCCTGGATCTTTGGATCTTCTACCATATTCAACATATAGTAGATTCTCTGACAATATCTGTTGAATAAATATGTAAATAACTGTCCTGGTCACTTGTGGTATAATTTTAGGCAAGGCACCTAACTCTAGGAGGCTTTGGCTTTTTCTCTTATAAATAGGGGTGTTGAAATAAGTCATCTCTAAGGTTAAAATCTGTAATTCTATAATATTCCTTAATGTTATATGTCAGTAAACAAATTTACTCTTGTTATTTTACTGGCTTAGAAAATTTTCATCCTAAAAATTTTTATTAGTCTAATTTTTTTTTACTCTTCTGGCTATCATTTTTCCAGAATGACTTTTAAAATATAATTATTTTATTTTTTCATGGAAAATGATGCCCAGAGCTGATATTAAATCTTAAGATATTACTTGTTTACTTGCTAGATGTACAAAACAGGCAGGAACATCATGCAGAGGAAAAAAAAAAGTCAGTTTTTGAAGTATTAAATCAAATGAATGAAGTAAGACAGAAGCAATAGTTCTGCAACAAAAGATGAGAACTTCCTTCCTCTAAATCCCACACACATATGGCTGTTTGTCCCACGCTCATGTGGTTCATGGATAATTTACAAACAGTGGGTGATAAGCTATAAAGAAAATGACTCAATGGCCCATCCGTAATTTAAATATGTGACAAAATGTTTAAATGTTTCAAACAATGGCAAGACACTAGAGACTTAACAGTTTGAAAGCCAGTATGGAGCAATTTTTTCTACCTTATTGGCTTTATTTGTACCAGCCGAAACAGATATCCAGTGTTTGATTCTTCCTAGATGCAGTTCATAATTTTCCATTGGATAGCTCATCGGAAAATAAGGAGGAGAGTATCCGTATTTTTGAAAATAGCCTGGCTAGCATCTATGTACTGAAGCTAATGTGTATAAATGAAAAATTCAGAAATTCAAGGTCTTACTCAAGATTTTCATCTATCATGGGAAATACTTCATTCATTTTCTTATCAGCACGACAACAGCCCCAATCTCCATACATCAACATTTTGAAATAAAACTTCAAATTAACTTCATGTTGACATTTATAACCTGTATCTTTGTAGACACAGAATGAAGAGATTTTAGTGCAATAGTTACAAATAAGGCCCTTTCCTCCAATCTCCAGTTAAACACATAGTATTTGATTAATTTCCTCAAAAGACAAAAAGAAAAATAAATGAATGTTAGCTGCTTTTTCATTTGTTCAAAACAAAAGCTGAAATGAAAAACGCATTTAGTTAACTGGCTATTGAGTTTATATAAACTCAACCAAGCAGACACTCAACAGACAAGGTAGCTTTGGGAGGGAGGCAGAGACTGATGACTAACATATCGAATCTAAGTAAAATTAATTATTTAATCAAGGGGAAAGAGAAAACAACAATAACTAAAACAAGGACCTAGGGTATAATAACAAGAAAATAAAACTCTAAGTAAACATTGGTGCTATTTTCTACTATAAAGGGGAAACTCATTTGCAAACACACATGCTATCTCAAATAAGTGAAGTGTTTTGCTGATATATTTAGTTGGATTTTGCAAACTGCTTCAGACTGAAATGTATGTTGAAACCTAAAAGTGATTTGTTCCATGTAAATCGCATTTAAAACTTTTTCAGCTAAAGATATTACCAGTAAAGCTATTAACTCGAGGATGAGCTCTATCTTTAGACCTCTGAACCTGTTAAATCTTTGATAATATTAAGAGTTTTTTTCTCTCTCTCTTTATGTAAAATATAAAAAAAATCCCAAGGAACCATATATATTTTTTTTTTTACATTTGAAAGAGATGCAAACCCAATCCAAAAAAAAATTTTATTATTAATCTGAACTTAAATGAACCTTCCTCCCCTTCTCTGCTTGCCCTTGAGCAGTTGAATGAGTAGGCAGATTTTCTCCAAGACTTTCTCAACTGGACATTTTCTATATATTCTACATATACATAGCTATATTTAATAGCAAAGAAACCTAGTAAAATGTCAACATTTTTAAATACTTGGACAGTATTAATTGCATCAAAAAGCCAAATGCTGGGGCGCCTGGGTAGCTCAGTCAGTGAAGTTTTGGACTTGATTTGGGCTCAGGTCATGATTCCAGGGTCGTGAGACTGAACCCCACCTCTGGCTCTGCACTGGGCATGGAATCTTCTTAAGATTCTCTCTCTCCCTCTCCCTCTGCCCCTACCGCCCTGTGCCACACCCAGCCCCTGCTTGTGCACGCGCTCTCTCTCTCTTAAAAAAAAAAAAAAAGCCAAATGTTCTGTCACCTTTCTTACTATGCCAAATATAGATACAGATATAGATATATAGATCTAAATCTACACAGAAAAATATCATGACATGTTCCCTGGAGTTAACCCGTAAGTTTAGCTTGGTTTAATTTATTACACAAATATTGCTACTTAATGATTGACATGACATCTGGACTACCAGAATCTGTAATCTGTACCATTATCCTTTTTTTCCCCCTTATATGTCTGGGAAACCTAAAGCCCCCTTCATTTTAAAAAAGCTTCTTATTGGCAGGTCTATTGTCCTGCATATTTTCATTACTTTGGGCCCACTCACCCCAGCTGGGCTATCCATTCAGCATATGATAGTTACTTGAAAACCTGAAAAACTGACTACAGAAGAATCAAGTTTTTTGTTTTGTTTTGTTTTTTGTTTTTGTGTTTGCCCAGAGTATAATATAAATACATAATTAGTGGGATTTATATTTTGATATATACTGAAAACATCTCAGCATTTCCAAGGCATTCATATTCTAGTGTTCTTCCAAATTATTCACCAGTGATGTCTGCAAAACCAAAAATAGCATTTGGACCTGATCAATTCTGTCAACAAATGAAGTATGTAATATTTAAATATTCTGACTCCATTAGAATTTGTCTTGCAAGCAAATTATAGTTGTAAACATATTTGGGGGAAGGGGCACTTTCAAACAAATTCTCATTATAATGCAGGGAATTGAGTAGGTATTTCAATATTTTTCTTATCCATATCCTAAGATTTTTTACAAATCCTTATTTTAGGAACTCTTGTCTGATGACAGAGATGTGCTACAGGGCACTTAGCTTGGGTTACTCTCTCATGGGAAGGGTCAAATATGTAGAAGGCGCTTCATAATCATTGATTTATTTACCCCTTAAGATATTCCTAAAAGAGGGCGCCTGGGTGGCTCGGATGGTTAAGCATCTGCCTTCAGCTCAGGTCATGACCCCAGGGTCCTGGGATCGAGTCCTGCATCAGGCTCCCTGCTCCTTGGGGGCCTGCTTCTCCCTCTGCCCTGCCCCCCCGGTCTCTCATGAATAAATAAATAAAATCTTTAAAAAAAAGATATTCCTAAGAGATAATTACAAATTACTCTATCCCATTAAGACTTATTAAATCTGTGAATGTTCTAAAAATCTACTATATAGAATCAGGATATAATTGTACTCTCCATACTTAAAGGTCCATGCAGACACTTCTAGATATAGCATAGTATGGAGGATATTTCCTATTCATGAGTCAGATACAAAAGTAAGAAATTTTTAGGTAAAAAAAAAAAAAGAGTAATAATAACCTTCCAACCTAATTTTCTAATAACTTTATAGTATTATTTCAACAGTTTTAACATAAACTTCCTAATACTATGAAGTGCTGGTATCCTCCACTCTAGTTTAGCTTCAACCAATGGGAGGCTCCCAAAGGCCATACTTGTGTTGATCCTGTCTTGCAAATAGCTTAGCTGACACTGACTTGGATGACAATTTTCATTTTCTGTGATATAGTGTCTCTTTTTTGAACAAGAGTGTCATGTAGTCTGGAAGGCATACATGTGAGTCACAAAACACGAAAACATCTTACAAGCAAACAGACATTCACAAAACAGGCACTGTAGAAACTGGACCTAGGGGGCATCTGGGTGGTTCAATCGGTTAAGTGTCTGCCTTCAACTCAAGTCATGATACCGGGGTCCTGGGGCTCCCTGCTCAGCGGGGAGCCTACTTCTCCCTCTCCCTCTGCCTACTGTTTCCCTTGCTTGTGCTCTCTCTATCAAATAAACAAATAAAATCTTAAAACACAAAAGGAAACTGGACCTATATATATATTTTTTCTTTTTCTCTCTTCTTTCTTCTCTCCCCTAACCTCCTCTGTCACCTAGGAAGTCACTCCATCACAAAGGCCATCAGCATGAGCATCTTCAACTATGAAGAGTAATCACAATAACCAGCCATCCTGCCCACACTCATACCCACACCCGCACTTTTTGGACTCATGAGAAGACAGAATTGATTCTAGACTCTGCCACCTCGTTGTTGTGTGACTTTGGGTAAATCAGTTACTTGAATCTCCTGAGTGTCAGTATTTTCATCTGTAAAACAAAACTAATGATAATATTTGTCCCACCTACTTCATAGAACTGTTGAGGAAGAATTTAAAAAAACATATATGAAAGCTTGTTTTGAAAGTATAACCATACAAATATTATAGTACAGACACATGGTGAGGCAATAGTTACTCTGAAGTTGAAGAACTCAGAGTAACATAGAGGTTGTATTATATTTAAGAGAAATTACTTTATATTCCATAAAACATTTTATTTTATTAATAAAAGTCCAACCATACATGATTTCACTCCATTTTATATACATGTGTTTGTATGTATATTGACTTATTTAATTACTATTTATTGCTTGATTAGATAACTTTTTTGGTTATTTAAAACATTTGTAGTTTTCAGTGAGATCAATTAGAAGACTTTGATAGGAATGTATCCAGAATCTGCTGAGTCATTATTATGAAATTCTTTATTATCCTCAGTATAAAATTATACCAATACTATGTGATTCTCAGGAAAAAGATTCATTAACAGTACTCTCAGTTTCCCTATATTCTCTCAGAATACTAATTTGAATACTGATAAAATTTATTAATGATCAGTTTTTAGCCAGTATACGGAGTACACTAACATGCCCACTTAAATGATACAGAATTTTTTTTTATTCATCCTAGTGCTATATTTGAGATTTAAAAATAGGTTCTCTACTTCTACGTTCATATTATTGGCCACTTCAGCCCATCTTGTTTATCAGGAGCAACCTAGTACTAACTTAAATGACAACCAAAATGCCTCCACCACAGTTTCACTTCTCTCCTTGACATCTATGACTTCAGCTGACCCTACACTCAGACAATGGCAGTACCTTTATTTATTATTAGCAATTTTCCCTCCATCACAGACCACTTAATTACCAATTTGATACTCAGAACACTTCTACCCAGCTGCAGTAAAGTGCTTTGCAACAACTAGAGGCAAAGGCATCAGTTGCTGCTTTCAACAAACACAGGAAATTTCAGATAATTTCAGGTATTTGACCCCATTTTTTCCTAGCTAGGTACACGTGCGTGTGTGTCTGTTGTATGTTGGCTACTGAAGTGTGCACTGCAAAATATACCTCCAAGACTTTCTGTGGGAGAAGCACTTCCATGATCCCCTCACAGCAAAGTACAAAATTTAACACATGGGTCAATTAGTAGCCAAAGATCACTCTGTACCCAATAGGTAACATATAATGGCCACTATCTTTTAAAAATCTGTAGATTACTTTTTGTTGAGTTCACAACCATGTTGTACTTATTTGAGGCAGCCTTCATTTCTTTATTAAAACAAATATTTACTTCATGAAAATATATCCCACTGTTTAGCCTCTATTTCTGTGAACTCAAAAAACAAAAACAAAAACAAATCCTAGGAAATGTCATTATAAGCTTTAACTAAAAGATAAATCTATCTGACCATTTTTCCAGCTTTTGCTTATATGCCACTATACTCAATATTTTTCTTTCAAGAATCAATGATCCGGTTGAATCTTGGATTTTAACTTACAGCCATCCATTAGAGAAAGTTAAGAGCCTGAAAAGGGTCAGCCTTTTTTGTCTCTATTAGTCTAGGTAGCTTTTGTCTCTAATGGAATCCTTTCGATAATTATTTCATACTTCTGGCAAATCTTGATGGACTCCATTCACCTCAATGCTACCTCTGCGGATCATTCAAAAGCTTCTATTAGGACATCTTAGAGAAACCTCCTTTTTGCTTTATACTCAAATAAAGGAAGTAAAAAACTAAACTTCAAGAGGGGCCATGCTTTTCAGTGTAATCACAATACTTTCCCGTCTGAACAAGAGGCATCAGCTATTCTTTCTCTTTTGAAAGCATTTTGACCAGGTGGAAGGATTTTAAACA
This sequence comes from Halichoerus grypus, assembly GCF_964656455.1. Lineage (NCBI taxonomy): Eukaryota > Metazoa > Chordata > Mammalia > Carnivora > Phocidae > Halichoerus > Halichoerus grypus. The sequence goes on from NC_135712.1 coordinate 83,671,097, forward strand.
TATACACAGTACACACATATCTTGATCCCATTCAAAACCACAAAAAATATTTTCATACTTATTTGCATATGTTTTTTTTTCACTCTTAAGGTTTAGGGAATATGGAGTTTTATCTCTCTTATCTCCGATAATAACTGTAACAATATATTACAGTTAACTACTAATATTGAACCAAAAAATCAAGTTACAATCTGGGACACTTACTTTTTTCTGAAATGCATCATACACCCATACACTTCCTCTAAGAAATGCTTTTTTTTTTTTAAGAATAGTTGTATTTTGCTTAGTTACTTACAAACATCAACTTTAATTCCCCACGCAGAAAACAGCTGGATGGCAGGTGAAAGCTGGTTGTGGATTAAGAATTTGCTGTGAGCTTTGCACAAAACAGCTAATAGTCACTTGAAGAATCAAGTGCTGAATGTCTTAGAAGATTCCAGCAGCCACTTCTTTACTTGACCTACTCTAAATGAAACACTATGAGCCTTCTTAGCAGGGTGGGCTCTCATAAGCCTGGGAAGACCTGTCCACCACAGAGAGAGGGAGGGAGGGCCTGTCTTTTGGTGTCTAGTCATGGTGGAGGGAAAAGGAAGCAGCCAATACCTATTTAGTACCTTTCACCCCCAGCACCTTGCACAAAGGATTTACGGTGGCTCCCAACATAAACATAATGTGAGAGATACAACATTACCAGAGAAAGGTGAGGCACCAGGAAAATAAAGTGCAAACAATAGTAAGACCAAGGGTGAGATGCATACGCAGAAATGCATAACCCATTTTACTAGAGCACCAATGGTGCTGTCCCAGTCCACAAGCAAAGAGGGAAGCACGATCAGGTACAAGATTGACAGTATCCAAAAAGTTAAGGGGAAAAGGGGGGAACCCCTTTCATAAAGTGCCTGCTGTGTAACAGATACTTTTATATGTGCAAGTAGTAGTATTATTTTCATTTTACAGAAAAGGAAACAGAAGTTCTGAGCAGTTGAATGATTTTCACTTAAGGTGTTGTGGCTGGTAAGAGCTGGAGCAAGCACTGAAACTCAATTCTGACGCCAAAACTCATGCTCATTTCAAAAGGAGGACAAGGGAAAAAGAATCCCTCTCAAAACTGTTTTTCGGGATTGCACACCTTCCTAATGAGAAAAACTAGAGACGACATTTTTCTGAGTTCTTAGGAAACTCAGTGAATGTTTCTGTAAATCAATATGAAATATAGACTATTTCAAATGAATACAGTCTTACCTAATTTGCCATATATCATATTGAAATTATATTGTTATTTTGTTTCCTGTTTTTCGTTACCACTCTTTTACCATATTAATCTTAGTTTCATAATTTTCTTTTGTAATACCTACATACCAACGAAATGAGTATCTATATCCTACACTATAAACATTAGATTTGGGTATTCTTGAGGACATACAACAGGGAACGTTCTGGGGCTACTTTAAAAAAACGTTAATATTCCATTTATTAAAGTCACATATTCATAAACCCCATTTTTCCTTAAGTTTTAAGTTTGACTTCAAATCTTATCATTCTATTGGTATATCTTTATCACTTTTACAAGTACTTAGTAAGTGAAATTTCCTTAAGCTTCATGATGCACTTATAAATTTACTATATATGTTGAAGATGAAATTAAATACGTTAACTATTTAACAAATCTTCTCTAATACTTAACTAACTTCTGTAAGTCTATTACATTAGACCTTTAAATATGATGAATCTTTTCCTAAATATTCCAATAATATTTGTAATCTTAAAATTATTTTACTTTCAACTCCAAATTAAAATTTTAAATAATTTAATCCATTATATTTTAAATTAGAAACATAAGCTAATCTATTGGATACATTCAAGTGTTAAATAAACTTCTAATATTCCAAATTAAATAAATATTATATGAAAGTTAACTATCAAATACTTATAGTTGATCCTCAAATTTATAGGAAAACACTAACACTGTAGATTTTATGTAAACATTAAAAATTATCTCTATACTTAATAAAATTTAAATCTAAATCCTGGTTAAATTTAATTTTAGTCAAGACTAAATCTAAATTAAAAGATACTTTGCCCCCAGCATACAATGATTTCATCCTAGATGATTTTGGTCATTCCCTCCTAAACTTTTATCATAATTAGCAATTATAATTAGGACTTGAAATTTCAAGGTGTAGTTATCAATTTTAAATTATATATGTGTGGTTGTATTATACATATTGTTTTGTAGACTTTTAATGTTTTGAAATAATTATAAACTACAAGAAGTTGCAAAAACAGTACAGAGTCTAGCATGTCCTTCACTCAGCTTCCCCCAATGGTTATATTTTACATAATGTATCAAAAGCAGGAAACTGACACTTGTACAATACTAACTATACTCTGTGGATGGACACATCCATGCGATTTGATCCCATGTATGGAATTGTGTAATCTATATAAAAAATTATCCCATTACGTAAAAGTCCCTTATGGAAATCCTTTATTGTCTGCCCTTCCCACACCACCCTCCTTGTCCTTATCCCTTGGCAACTACTAATGTGTTTTGTATTTCTGTAATTCTGCCATTATGAGAATTAGATACAGTTGATTCTTGTATTTGTGGTAGTTATGGTCTGCAAAGTCACTACAAACACTGATTCAGCGAATGCTGAATCATGTGTCCTAGGGGAAATTCAGAGTTAAGTTCCTGTGACCTCTGGTAACATTTTCATCAACCATCAATACACAACCTTGTATAAATGGAATTATACAGTATGTAACTGTTTGAGATGGGATTTTTCTCATTCAGTATAATGTCCTTGAGATCCATCCAAGTTATCACATGTAGCAAAATAATACTTTTTAAAAATTTTTATTTTAAAATAACTATAGATTCACAGGATGTTACAAAAATAGTACACAGAGGTACCCGTGTACCTTTCACTCAGTTTTGCCCAATGGTACCATCTTAGATAACTGTAGTACAATATCAAAACCAGGAAACTGATGTTGGCACAATCCACAGACCTCATTCAGATTTCACCAGTTTCACATGTACTCCTTTGCATGCAAGAGTTTGTATCTGTTTGTAGTTCTATATAATTATAACACACGTGTAGATTCATGGAACCAACACCACAATCAAGATTCAGAACTATTCGATCACCACAAAGATCCCTGTGTTACCCTTTTATAGCCACTCCCATCCCCCTTCCCTCTTCTACCCCATCTCTAACCCCTGGAAACCATTCATCTGTTCTCCATTTCTATAACTTTGTCATTTTGCGAATGTATATAAATGGAATCATGCATGTGTAACCTTTTGAGATGGGCTTTTCTCATTCACAACAATTCCCATGAGATTCATCCAAGTTGTTGGATACATCAATAGTTTATGCCTTTATATTGCTGAGTAGTATTCCCGTATGGATGTACCACAATTTGTTTAATCATTCACCTATTGAAGTATATTCGGGCTGTTGCCAGTTTTTTACTATTACAAATAAAGCAGCTATGAACAATCATGTACAGGTTGTCATGTGGACATAAGTTTTCATTTCTCTCCAAGGAACACCCAGAAATGGGAGTGCTGGTTTGTACAATAAATGCAAGTTTAGGGTCTGGGGTTTGTTGTTGTTGTTGTTAGAAACTCCAAACTAATTTCCAGAATGACTATACCATTCTAAATTCCAGCCAGCAATGTATGAGTGCTTCAGTTTCTTCATGTCCTACCAGCATTTGGTTATTATCATTAGCTTTTATTTATCCATTCTGATACGTATGAAGTAACATCTCATTGTGGTTTTAATTTGCATTCCTTAATGGATAATGATGTTAACATCTTTTTGTGTGTTTATTTGCTATTATATCTCCTCTTTGATGAAATGTTTATTCATGTCTTTTGCCCATTTTCCAATTGGATTTTTTGGTTTTTATTCTTTGTTTCTTGCTGAGCTTTGAGAATTCTTTATACATAACTAGATTCAAGTCCTCGCTAGATATGTAGTTTGCAAATAGTTTCTCCCAGCTTATAGGTTGTCTTTTCATTCTCTTAGGAGGGTCTTTTGTGCAAAAGTGCTTGATTTTGACAAAGTCCAAACTATCACTATCAATTTTTTACTTTTATAGATCATCCTTACAGTTTCATTTATAAGAACTCTGCCCGTCCCTAGGTCTCAAAGATTTTCTCCTATGTTTTCTTCTACATATTTTCTAGTTTTACATTTTACATTTAAATCTATGATCTATTATGAAATAATTTTTTATGAAGTATCAGATTTATGCCAAGACTTACTATTTTATTTTATTTTTTGCCTATGGATGTTCAATTGCCCCAGCATCATTTGTTAAAGAGACTACTCTTCCTCCATTGAATTACTTTTGCACCTTTGTCAAAATCAGTTGGACATATTTATGTGAGTCTATTTCTGGGTTCTCTATTCTTTCAGACTGTTTTGTTCAGTTAAAAATATATCATGAACCTGTTTCCACAAACATTTTCAATATTGTTTCATCTAAAGCATGCCACTAGTTGGATATACTATGATTTATTTAATCACTACCAATTTGGACATTTAAGTTATTGTGAATCTTTGCTAACACAAACCATCCTGCAATGAACATCCTTGTAGCATAATCTTTGCATGTATTCATGATAATTTCTTAGGATTTCTAGAAGTAAGCTGTCATATCAAAGGGTATATACATCTTTAGAAAGTGAACTCCTTTGGACAATGGCTAGAGCTCAAACTATTTTGTGAATGTATGTTTAAAAATATATGTATGCATGCAAAATAAACTTAGGTATAAAGGGAGAATAGGTGAATGGAGTGGGATAGCAATGAAGCTATTTACTGCTCTTCATACAAGATTCATTGCTTTTCATGTCTGTTGAAAATCAATAAATGAATCAGATTTCTCAGAGCACTCTGCTCCAGGGTGAAGGGGGACTTCTACCACCTTCCCTAATGTACTATCATGTAATTGCTTAAATGCCAGATACTCTGTAGAGAGAGCTGGATAAATGTGCCTCAGGAAGTCAAGTTTGGCAGTAGATTGAGTAGAAGTCATTATCTATGGTCAATATTTTGATTCAGAGGACATTTAACTAGCCTAGTACAGAGCACATGTCCAATAGTAATACAAGATATTTCTATGAGACAGTCACAGAGTTGAACAGGAAAAGAGGGGAGAGAAAGATGAATCTTGACTCTGTACGTGTACAAGTCTCTTGAAAATGTAGTATCTGTGCAGGGCCTGAGTGTGGCTCAGGAAGACAGAATTTGGGAAATGGCATTCCAGAGAGAGAGAAAAGCATGGCCAATGAAAGTGAGTGTGCAGCTGGGTCACTTCATGAATGCTCATGTTTTGGGGGAGATGGTTGAAAATAGTTTTGGAAAGGCAGACTTGAGTCAGGATCTAGGAAGAAACTGGAATCTCCAGTAGAGGCAGGTGGATTATATTCAAATAGGGAAGCTTTTGAAGCTTTGAAATGGGAACAGGTGATCTGAGCTGCCAGATAATCCTGGCTACAGTATTTGAACAGCCTGGAGTGGGAGAAATACCATGGACAGCAAGTCAGCCCAGGAAGCTACTACTAAGTCTAGGAAGAAGAAATTTATTTCTAAACACTGACAGAGGCAGTGGGGGAAGATTAAGGTTTGTGAACCTCTACTCCTAGATTCACCCCTAGATGATTTCAAGGAAGGTTGAGGGGAAAATATTTGCCTGGAGAGAAGAGGCAGGTGCATCCTTGGATCACGGGTTTTAGTTCAACCATGATTTGGAGAAGTGGTAGAAAGAAGAAGCTGGAATCCATGGTAGTAAGAGCAAGGACTCTAAGCCAAAATTCCTGGGTTGCAATCCCAGAACCTGCACTACTAGCTGTATAACTCCTGTTAAGTGACTTAACCTCTCTGTGCCTCAGTTTCCTCAACTGTAAAATGGGAATGATAACTATACCATTTCATAGTGCTGTTGTGGGGATTAAACAAATTAATACATGTCAAGTGCTTAGAATAGTGCATGGTACTCTTCTTGTTGTTTTTATTACTTCTGAGCGGCTTCAAGAAAAGAAGTTTGTGCCTGCATTTGCCGACCTCTTGTCCAGGGTTAAAAAACAGAGGAAGAGGGGCATCTGGGTAGCTCAGTCAGTTAAGCGTCTGCCTTCAGCTTAGGTCATGATCCTGGGGTCCTGGTATCGAGCCCCATGTGGGGCTCCCTGTTCAGCGGGGAGTCTGCTTCTCCCTCTGCCCCTCCCCGTTTGTGCATCATGCTCTCTCTCTCCCTCTCTCAACTAAGTAAACAATTTATAAAAAATCAGAGGAAGAGGAAATATCATTTAACAACAGTGTTTCTCCCATTCTAACATGCAACTGCATCATCTGGGGATCATGTTAAAATGCAGATTCTGATTCAGTAGGTCTGGGTTGGGCCTGAGATTCTGCATTTCTAACAAGATCTCAGCTGATGTGCAAGAATCTGACAGCTCCTTCACTGCTTTCTCTATTTCTCTTTCCTTCTTACTTCAAGGCTCATCTTGCACTTTAGATACCAAGGGTATTCCAGCTCTTACTGTCATAATAACACTGTTTTCAGAAAAACTTTCTTTTATACCACAATAATTATAAAATGAATCCTACCATACATCCAAGTGTTTTACATTCCTTATCTCAAATCCTCCTAGCAAACCTTGTAAGGATAAGGTGCTGTAAATCTCATGTTAGCAATGAGGAAATATAGAGAGGTTAAGTAACATGCTCAAGGCCCTCCAGCTCACAAGTGGCAGGACTAGGATTCAAATCCAGGATGTCTGATACCCAAACCTCAGTTCTTTTCAGATGTTATGCTATTTCCTGGGGGAACTGCCTTCCATGGAGACACCAAAGGACAAAGAAGGTGAGGTTGGAGACACAAAGCATGTGTCCTGCCTGCGTCAGGCTGTGAAGTGACTCAGCGCTCCAGACCAGGTATTTCACAGAGATCTCGTGCAGAATCTTGGGAATCCCGAGTTCCCAGGATTTATAACTAGCTCCTCCAACCCCCTCCAAAAAAATACAGAGATCTATTTAGCTAGATCTTGATTACTCTTCAACAGAATCTTTTTTGGTAAGGTATTTCCCAAGAGCTTTAGCTCACTTATAAGGACACTGTAGAAAAAAAAAAGAGGGAATTCTGACTACTAATTGAGAGACACTAAGATTATAAAACTGGGAGGTAGTAAGATAACAAGTCTAAAATGCACATCCACTTCTATTTTATCTGCTAGATCCATGAAAAACAATGCATTTCCTTAGATATTAGCTTTTGGAACAACAATTAGTTCACACACATGCACTATTATGTGGAGGGATGATGAGGCACAGGGACTCCTTCCCTTTCAGGGCCACAGGCCGTGGTTTCTAAGGAGATGAGATATATATATACAGATATAAACATGGTTAGATATGGGGGACTAGATGAGCACTACACAAGCCCTTTGGCTCTGATGCTTCATCCCTGGCAGCTGATAGCTCAGGGGGGACTAAAGAAGTGTCCTCGTAAGTCTATCATAGCCCTAATCAAGTTGTGTTACCATTTGTTTATTTCCAGGTCTGTTTTTTTTTTTTTCCTGAAACAACTTTCTAAATTCTAGTTTTCACATATTCCCTTAACAATTCTCCTCCTGTCTATAAATGCTGAGTACCTACCTCACAGTTTTTTGGGTTTTCTTTTCCCTGTATCTAGGTAGTACCTGTATTATAATTTAAATGTTCTCCATTAACTCTACCTGCTTCTTTTTTAGTTCAATAAATTTATTTATAAAAAACTTTTGTATCACTCCCATGCTTGAGAAACCAGGATTGTTTAGATCATAAATGTAATTAGACATCAAATGTAAAAGTAAATAAATAATAACTGAAATTAAAAAGTAATCCATGCATCATCTAAAATCCTTGCATATATCCCCTGGATCATTTATTACTTTGAGGAAAACTTGCCCTGGAGGAAAAGGGCAAACATCCATGTTTATTTCTCTTTTCAATATTTTTCTAACATCCTACTCTTCAGTTAATGATGAATTAGTGAAGGCATAAATATGCACCACAGGCATTAATATGGTAGACAGTGCCTTTGGCTGGGGCAGATAGGGATGATTTTTATGGCAGATATAACATTTGAATGAGATCTTTGATTTTGAGAAGCAACTGGATACAGGACAAAAATATATAAGAACATGGGAGGATGGGTTAGCCTGGTGATGGGTATTAAAGAGGGCATGTTCTGCATGGAGCACTGGGTGTTATGCACAAACAATGAATCATGGAACACTACAAAAAAAACTAATGATGTAATGTATGGTGATTAACATAACAATAAAAAATTAAAAATATATATATATATAAGAACATTCCAAATGTCCCCTGCCTACATACAGAGGTGGGAACATTTTTAAGTCCAGAGAAATCTTAACTGTGTCAGTCTTACAGTGGCAGATCTAATAGATCTTAATGGGCCACATTCCCCAGGAGTCTCCACTGCCAGAGCAGTGACTAATGGTGGGAACTCCCAGCCCAGGGGGAAAATTTGTGGGGAGCATATTCTTAGGTGGGGATTTGAGAAAGGATTTCAGTACCCCAGAAATCACATGACTAGAAAACTGCCACAGAAAGGAGCTTCTTATGGCAGCTGTCAAATGAAACAGGCATAAACCAGTGAACTGAACACCTACGAAGACATTAATGTGCATTCTGAAATCTTAACATACAGTGTATTCCAGGATGTTCTCAGGAATGCAATTCCTGATCGAATCCAAATGTCTGTTAACCATAAGAACACACTCTTCCTACTAGGAGAAAAACAATTTAAAACCTGTGAAATTGTCTCCAATTACATTTAACTGATAATGTGTCCCCATTTGGCCAAACTGCTGCTTAGGCTATGACTCCCTAGAAGGTTTAGGATAATGAAATGTGCAATAAATAGGCTTAATAAATGTTTTTTGTTGTTGTTGTTTTGTTGTTTTTTTGTCTTAGCTGTGGACACGTGTCCTTGCAAGGCATTAACAAAAACAAAGCAGCAATTCTTCTAATAGCCTTGGTTATCCCTTGAATGAAGCAACTTTCCACTCCACTGCAGGCTCACCACATGAACTTGGGGTTTTTGCTCGCATAGCCCTTGCTATAAACAGTTAGATAAGGACTTATGTGCCTCCAGCACAATGTGGAACAGCCAATAAGATCTACTATTATAATGTTGCATAATAATGGTAGGGGGTAGGAGTAAACATTTGGTTTACATAAGAATTTCTCAAAAAATTTCATAGGGCACAATTAAAAGAAAAAAAAAATGAAATGTCACTAGGAAAAACCTGAACCAGGCAGATGTATTTAATGAAGACACAGGAGCTATTATTAACTAAAAAGAGAGTGGAAAGAAGCCTTCCCATGCCGCAAGGGGGCCGGAGTGTATGACAGTGAGTCTGGGTTGTCTCTAATTCCTCTAATTCAGCGATAACGTCCCCGTCTGCACACACAACTGCAGAAGGAGCTCGGGTACCCAAAGAGTCAAGTGTTTGCAGATGCATCAGAATTAGCCACCATTTAAGAAACCTACCATCTTTCAGAATGAATTCCCTACATGTCATAATAAGTTCAATTGAAAAGAAAAGAAAGAGATTTTCTGTTACTTCTTTGCTATACACATCTTCCCACCTGTATGTTGGATGTTTCAAACTACCAAATGCTAAGGGAATTTACCCAGGCATGTTATTAATGCCAGCCCACCACCGCATGAACACAAATAGGCAAGATTTGAGCACTTCAAAATTGACTGCCTAATTTAAAATTGCTTGAGTGCAGTTAATCAATATTTATTTGCTTTTTCTAAGAGATGAAGAAGTATATTATAGTGCTGATTTCATCATTTATACATTAAGAAAGAGTACAAAGGCAGTGTAATGGTTTCAATGGTAGGCTTTGGAGGCAGAAATATCTGGATTATAAATACTTGTGATTTGTAACCTCGGACAAGTTACCTAATGTCTAAACCACAGTTTCCTCAGCTATAAAATGGTGATAAGACTAGTTGCTGATCCACAGAGTACACAGTGAGGATACTTAAAATAGTATAGTCCATACATATGGCAAAAACTCAGTTAAGTACTGTTATTATGTTACTTTCTTAAAATTACTCTTCTTTAATCTTTTTTTCTCCTTTAGTGTGGGATAGAGCCTGTGATATCAGGTAAAGCAAGCCAGAGTGTTGAACTCTAAAGTCTAATGGGGCCAAGCAAGTAATATAAGGAAGAAGTATGAGTCAGGATCTTTAAAAGTTTGAACTTGAGTGATAAATGGCAATTGACTATTATCTATGTCTGTGCCTACTACTTTGGCACATAGGACAGTGTCTGCCCTGTCCAAAGGGAATGGAAGTATAAGCCCACTGTTGCTGAGTTTTCCAGAAAAACCTGGATTCTTCTAAAATATGACATTTGTAATTGTTAAACATTGGCAAAGAATTCACTATAATATAGATTGGTTTATTTCTTTATTTCTATTAGAGGGCCAATATGGAAAACAGGTTGAATTTAGCTCAAAGGGCACCAGACAAAATGATTAAGGATGCTAAAACAAAATGAACTCAAGCTATCTCTGAAAAGTCACTCTAAAATGTGCTGGAAGCCTGGTAGCAGAGGAGTGAGTTGGCATGCCTTTCTTCCTCACATCGTCTGGCTTTCTATCACTATTTATTCCCTATTTTATTCAACCATCCATCCATTCGTCTATTACCATGAAACCTCTATAATGAACTACTGGGTGTTAAGGAAGATTCAAAGAATGTAAATGACAGGTTCCCTCACCTCAAGGAACTCCCAGCATCTGAGGGGTGTTAGCAGTAGTGGTACATATGAGTGCCCTACAGGGGAAGGAGGTTGATAACAGCAGGAGTGGCATTAAAGAAGTGGGAAAAAAAAAAAAACCCTCTCAGCTTGAGGATGCCTACCCCCACCTCTCCGCTCTCTCTACTCCAGTCCTAGGTGTCTGATCTCATTGGCTTGCCTTACGTCAGTCACAAGGCACACCCCCCTCTCCTCAAGAGGACACAGGCTCAAACCTACAGTGACTGCTCTAGAAAATATTTAACAGAAAAATGGTGCTAAATTCCAGCACTATTATTTCTAGTTCTTCCACTGTCTTTAAGAAAACTGTCCATCAAGTCCCTTAACTAGGTTGTTAAGTTCTTGGTTAATGTAAAAATTAATGACATTTAAATGTATACTTTTTTTCATGTATGGGATTTTAATATGGTGAGTCAGCAAAGAATAATGGGAAGAAAACCCTGAGAAATTGGATAAAGCTCTGAGTTCAGCTGCTGAATCTCTTTATGACACTGGGCATGACTTCAGGTGAGGTGAGATGGGGCATTGAAGCAAACCACCTCTAAAATCTCTTCATGCTCTCAAAGCACATAACAACTATGTTCCATTAACTCTTTGGATTCACATACAAAGTTCTGCTCAAACATTCAGTGGGTTGTACAGTAGTGGATTGAGCACGCTTAGTCACATGGTGGTGCAAGGCCCAGAGGGGAATAAGGGATAAAAGAGAACTCTGCCACCCAGGTGCTTAGGCTGATGTTGCCACCTTACGTTTAGACAGCCTGCCTAGTCTACAAAGCACTTTCTTGCTCACTGTGTCATTTGATCATTTTATTGGAAGGAAAACAAGGTTCAGATAGGTAAAGAGAACTTGTTCAAGGCTTCACAGCTTGTAGTGGCAGAGCCTCCTTGGGCCCCACTTCCCCGGCAGTAGCTGCCACATCCACCGCTACAACCCACCGACGTGGAGCATTCACGATGCGCCAGGAGCCACGCTAAGCGTGTTATGTCATAATTTATGATCTCATTTAATCTTCCTGATGCTCTGTGGGAATGGGTAAAATTATCTCCATTTTACAGGCAGATGAGGCTCAGAGAAGTAAAGCAACTTGCCCAAGGTCATGGAGAAAAGACAGTGCTGAAATGCAGAGGGAGTAAAAATTACTTCTGTCCAATTCTGACCTATCTCAATACATGAACTTAACAAATATAATTAGAGTGATACGAGAAGAGAGGAAAAGGGTTGGGGAAACCGGAAAGGCTTCCAAGAGAAGGGATATTAATGACAGGGCAAGGCTTGCTAGGCAGAGATGATCCAAACATGCAGAGGCCGAAAGGGCCTTTTCACAGAATGGGGTCTGTCTGGCTGGAACGGAAAGCAGGGTTACAGAGCCCCGTGTGGGCACCTTTCACACCGCACACCTAGTGGGGGTAGAGGGCACAGATGCATTCTGTAATGTAAACGGTGCCCTCGGAGTTGTGCAATGTGGAGGTCTTGAGAGAACGGAACTAGAAAAGTAGAATGGCTCTAAATTACAAACAGCTTTGAATGTGACAGCTGATCGAACCCAAGTTGGTAATGAGAAATGTACTGACATTTTGGGTGTCCCGGTGAGATGCATGGACCACTCTAGGCATTTTCACGTAACAGTGGGATTGAAGGGTCAGGGAAGCAGAGAAGAGGCAGAGAGACCAACCAATCAGGAGACTGAAATCATGGTAAAACCTAAATATGCACGGAGGCAGGAAAAAGCAGGAGGGGTTTTAATCTGAGAGGCAGCGCCAAAACAGACTGGCCTTGTTGAACTCCTCTCTATGTGAAGGAGGGAGAGATATCATTAATTTTCTGATTTGGGGGGTTTACGTGACCTAGAAAGTAGGTACTGTTGTGAGAAACATGAAAGTCAGGAGAATCATCAGTTGGGGCCATTTTAGGTGTATTGAGTTTTGATGAAAGCAGATCATCCCAGTAGAAATGTATCTGGAAGTGTGTGATTGGACCTTGTGAAAGTCCTAATGGCTGAGATAGAAATTTTGGAGGTCTTCCAACCTGCAGGAACAGCTGAAGGCACTGGAAACTTATCATGAGTCTTGCTCTAGTGATTTTCTTTGGGCATGTGTCTGGGACTGGGATGAACTATCTCTCCAGGCTGCAGCTTTTTAAATGGAATATGTAAATCCATCCTGGCATAGAGCTTCACTACCATCATGAGGAATCCTTCTCAATATAAATTGCTCCATATAAAAGGCAGTAAGTATTAATAATGTTCACAAAATGCATGAGTACCCATGATGTTCACAAAAATAACTTAATTTAAAAACAACAACAACAACAAAAACCTTCTATAAGGTACAATGACTCATAAAACCCCTGCAAAGTATAATCATAAATATTGATTAAAGAGATGGCATAAACCAGATGGTGAAACACCATGATTCCTGGATTCTGTAATGTAACAGCAATTACTACAAGGGGTCAGACTCAGGTAGAGAGTTAAATTAAAAGCTAGCATCAAATTATTTGTATAATACTATATTTTTATATTAAATATAAGAGATGTTTCTCTTTGTCTTCTAAAAATTAAATTATAAAAATAATACTAAGAGATTATATAAAATCTGGGGGAGAAAGAGAGAAAATGATCCAGAATTCCTTGTAATTCCTTTTACATTTTTATTTTTATATGGTTGTCAGTGATGTATCCTTATTTTTTTTTCCTTTTAATATCTCCTCTTCTGTATTTTCCATGATGGACTTCATAGCTATTAAATGGTCACACAACATTTCACTGAATGGATGCGCAAAACTGACTGAGCCAAATTCCTGGTGATGGGAATCTAACTTACTTACACTTTTCAAAACAAATAATGCCATACTCAATGTTCTTGTGCCTCTTTTTCTATATTTTGAAGTATTTCTATGAGTTAGGCTGTGAGAAGTGGAATTACTGGATCAAAGAAAACCTGTATTTTTTATGGCTCTTAATATGTACCAGAATTTATCTCCCAAATTTCACTTTGATTTTTCCTGGCACCAGTAATGTATGAGGGTTACTCTATACCTTTGCTAAGTCTGGATATTATAATTTTTAAGTTGCTAACTAAGTAGTGAAAGAACTTGTTTTATTTTTTATTAAAACTTAAATCTCTTTTTAAGCCAAGACATTTTCTGTAGTATCTCTGAATGTGAGTATGTAGTTGCATGTAAACTATTAGTGTCTTGCATAAAAGCAGCAACATGGATGCATTTCTCTCTCTCTAGACTTCCAATCAGAACAATGGTGGATGTAATGTACACCTTTGAAGGCTTTGTGGCATATTTTGACATTCTCAGTGTATTCATTCAGCCTTTATTGAGCACTTAGTATATGCCAGCTCCACTGCATATGCTGGGATACAAAGAGTTACAGACAAGGGAAGGGCATTACAAGCTCAAGAAATAGCATTTTCAAAGGAATGTGATATGTGACAAAAAATGATTTTTTCAAAGAACTATAATTGCTCATTATTTTGGAGAAAAAAGGCACTGTATCAGTTACCTACTGCTGTGTAACAAACTACTCTGAAACAGGGCTTCAAACAACAATGCTTTAATATTTCTCTTAAGTGTGTGGGTTGGCTGGATGGTTTCTCTGCAAGCCTTTGGCTGGGTGCACTCGGGTAGCTGCATTGGCTTGGGTTAGGCTCAGCTGGGATATCCAGGATAGCTGGGCAACTCTCTCCAATAAGTCATTCATTCTAAAGCGGCTGAACAGACTGCACTTCTTCACATGATACCAGCAGAGTTTCAAGATGGGAAGCCCCAGTGTATAAACACTTAGGCTTTTGCTTGGGTCACATGTGCTGACTTCCTGGTGGTCAAAGCAAGTCACAGGCCAAACCCAGTCTCAACATGGGAGGTGGACTATTACATGGACCCTGAGAGGTGTGACTCTTTGGGATTCCTTAGAGAAACAATTTCTCTCAGTTAAAACTTGGAGAACAATGGGCAATGCAGCTGGATACAGATGCCAGATTGCTTCAGCCTTCATGAGACAACTGGGTTAAGGTTTTTCTTATAGACCTCAAAGAATGACTGGAAAGTTTTTAATAGTTTTGGAGTTATGGAATGGGTCTTGTGAAGGTGCCACGCTCTGATCTCTACTTTTAGAAAGGTGACTTAGAAGAAACCACATGATATGAGATATAAGATCATTAGGACACAACCAAGAGCATCATAGTGGAAACACCACAGAGAGGAGGAAAA
The DNA here is from genome assembly GCF_964656455.1 of Halichoerus grypus. Lineage (NCBI taxonomy): Eukaryota > Metazoa > Chordata > Mammalia > Carnivora > Phocidae > Halichoerus > Halichoerus grypus. The sequence continues at coordinate 83,686,189 of NC_135712.1, forward strand.
AAAGTTGAAAAATATTTATTGGCAATAACAATAAATTTACTGAGCACCAACTATGTGACTTTACAACTCTATCTCATATCCTTACAGAAATCACTTTACACAGGCATACTTAACTCTATTTTATAAAATTAGGAAACATGGAAATGGTTGAGTAACATTCTGAGGTATTTAAGGCAAGTTTGTGGGAGAACCAGGATTCAGTCCTCCATCTCTTTGAAGCCAAAGTCATTGGTTTTCTCAATCCTGCTGAAGAATGACAGGCAAGAAACTGAATGGAGAAGAGTTAAAGCAGCTGATAAAACAGGAGGGAAAAACCATATGCTTCTCTCTCATATTTATTACTCATGGGGTAAACTTTCAGGAAAGAGCAGGTGTCCTGGCTGGTAGACGCTAGGGTCCAGTGAGGAAGGGGATATGGGAAGGGGATAGAGAAGGGCTGAACCTAGTGGCTTGGCATCTTTCGCACAAATACTGGGGGCTTCTGATCACTGCTTCAGTAGCAACTAGCTTTGAGCCACCAGGACTTATCCTGGGGAGGGATAGCAAGTCAAGAGAGTTATTGGTATGATACAGGGAAGATGGATAATGAAATGCAATTTAAATTCTGCATTCATTTTTTTTCTTTTTTTTTTTTAAACACCAACTCCCTCCTACCCTCCTCATTTCTCCCTTTTAACTGGCTCTTTGTGGGTGGGTTTCATTTCTTCTGAAATGCCTACTTCCTTCCTCTTTTGTCTTTCTGTCTTAGTCCCTGGGGAGAATGGAAATTAGCTAAGTGTGATGGGTGTTCAGGAGGCAGGCTTTGGTCCTTGGCCAAAAGAGAACTAATTCCCCCAAGAGTAGCCAAAAGTATCAGCTTTACAACCGCCCTTCTTAGAGCTGAAAGGGTTTCTTTGTTTCTTCAATATTCCAAACCGGGGCAGTTGCGATCTGTTTTAAGAAATCCATGATCACACCCAAACAAATCTCTCAAATCAATTCAAATATCAATGAACATGTATTGAACTGTAGGGAGGGGAGTCAGACTGGAGATATATAAAGCAGGATAAAACAAACGCCTTTACTCACAAAGAATGTACAGCCTTAATGGAGTGGGGGGATCGAGTCTTACCACAGGAAGTTATATCATGTAAACAATAATCATAATGTAAAGCAGACTGAAATAAGTGCTAAGTAGAGGTATGTACCTGATGCTGTGGGGAGGCGGAGAGAACACAGTTCCAGGGAAGGAAAGCCATTTGACCTGATCTTTGAAAGATAAGAAGGGGCTAAGAAGAGTGTTCAAGGCAGAGCACAGCCTGAACCAGAGTGCAGACCTGGGAAGTGCCTGATGTGGCTGGGGAACAGCTGAACTGTAGGGGTTAAGAATTATAGATTTTGGCCAACATAAGAAATCTCGGGATTTTCTGAAATGAGTCCATTTTCTTCCTCCAGTATATTGTTATCTGAAATAATGTCATTCATTAAAAGAAAAAAAAAAGTAAAGACATCACTAATCTTAGATTTTTTTTTTTTGTCTTCATCAGTTACGTTAAAGCAGTGAACACTTTGAGCCTTATTACTCATCTGCTCCTCAGGGATTTAGCAAAGAGGTAACAAAGGGTAACACATCAAACCACATTCAGCAGTGATCTGTTATCCCCATGTACTCTGTCTGGCACATAGTGTATACTTAATAAGTATTTGTTGCCTGTATAAATGAAGGCATCTGATCCCCAATGCTACCCTACTATATATACCATTTTACATTACTCAGAGACCTAATGGAACTATTAAGTTACTTAGTGTCACTGGATGTCTGTCTGGATAGGCTGGGTTATGGTGTGGTAACAAACAGCCCCCAAATCTCAGTGACTTAACATAATGCAGGTTTATTTCTTGCTCGTCCTGTTGACTCATGCTTCCACAGTCAGCAAGACAGGGAGACAAGGATGTGACAATTCCTCCGCTAGCTCTTAGAGCTTCCATCTGGATGGCACACAAGTCCCTTCATCTCCTATTTCATTCAAAGCAAATCATGTAGCCAGATCTGACTTGAGGGAAGCAAGGACAAAGAAGGGAATAAAAATATTTGTGAACAGCTCTAATGACCCCCACACTGGGTCACTCACATGGTTGGTCCCTTGAACTCAGCTTTCATCTTAGAAGGAAACTTAATAAATGTGGTTCTGTGAATGAATATTGTGAAAATACTATTGCCTCTGTGTACATATGCAAGCCCTCTACCAGATTTTGTATATAAATAAAATTACTCCAAATTTTCTTAACAGAATTCTCTGCTAGTTGAGCAAATCACAGTATTTTGCCTTAAATCACTTTAAATCTCAGCATTGTTTCCATGTCAGTGCCAGCCCATTTAGTACTTCTTGCCTCTTAGGAGATGATAGCATTTACTCTAGAAACCTTATTCAGTCATTGAACATCTTGCAGAAAATTTAGCTAGTGTAGACATATGCCTAGCACTTGTACTAACATTTTCTATCTTCTATTCTGACACTTATTAGATGATTGCTTTAAAGCTATTTTTGAAGAGAGGACTTGAAAGAGGAGAATGGATCAATCACTGTTTAGCCTGCTAGACCCTCTTTGATGTACGGTAACCAAAAGTCATTCTCATCACATCACAGAAGGTTTAGGTGAGGCAAGCTTGTGATCTCAGCTGAATTCTTACTATACGATAGGCTCTCTAGTGTCCCCACACAGGGGATGTAATTCAGTTTATAATAAAAGCTCAGTGTCCTTATTGCTGTTACTATACACAGCAGACTTACTATATACCATCTATTGTATTTTTTTGGATGAAAGAAAAAGTATTAGATTATGTCCTGACTGCCTTTCAAAGTCTACTTAACCAATTCACTGCTGCTAATTAGCATCTGGGTGCCCTGATAGGGTACCACCCTGGGCAATTCCTAGCCTTCCTCATGTATCAGACCTCCATAAGACTACTGTCCCCTTGTGGTGATGAACAAGTTATGTCCATCCCACGGTAAACATGAGGCTGTTTTCAAAGAACTTGGAACATGCTGGCCATCTCACTGCATTATCCATCATTTGGAATCACAGAATAAGGTAAAATAAGGTCCAAAGATAGCTTTGTATATTGACCCTCACTAGAAGAAATGCTCCACGGCTGAGAGAGTTTATAGATAACCTAGTTTCTCATCCTCTCAGCCTCTTGCAACAATAATGTAACTTGCCACCTCAGCAGACATATTATATAATCAATACTTAGATGGCCATTATTGCTGTTGGGCATAAAAAATGCATTCAAAAGACAGGAGAATCTTCTGGAGACACTCATTCTGTCAAGCAGGGCAGTCCTCCGGGAGGGTTTCCCTCCAAAAGCAGACAGCCAGAGGAAATGTTGACAATGTCAAATGTCAGGCAGAGTTTCTAGGGCAGCAATGCACCATGGGTCTCTTGCCTCACCCAGCAGGCTCCTGGACAGAAGACTGACTCTCGCTGATGAATCAAAGGAGCCATTTAGGGTGTCCAAATATTTCCTTTACTGTTTTGGTTCGGAACTCTCCCCCAACCCCCTAATGGTATGAAGAGCAGGAATTGAGCTTTTCTATTATCATAACCATACTAATGAATACTAACTGGACACAAGGAAGTTGGAGATACCAAACAAAAACAAAAACAAAAAACCAATAACAACAACAACAACAACAAAACCCCTCTGGCATTCAATATAAGAAATAGTTTTCATTGTAAATATGAGTAAAAGAATTTGATATTGCTCAGCTAATTTCATTCAAGAGCTATAAACTATACTGCCAAATAAAATTGAGTAAGAAAAGCAATTGATTAAAAGATTAGTTACGGTTGAGTCTCTATTAAGACATTCTCTGAATCTGGTTCTTTGAGAAAGTAGAGATATAGTTGATTTTTCCAGAGAATTTATTTTCTAGAGACTCAGAGTAGTTCTATAAAAGCCAGAATTAGGTCATGCTTTCCACGATCAATATACACTTTAGAAATATATATTGATAAAATATATCTCATTTATTTTGTGAAAACCAGAACCATGAAGGGATATGGAATGAGAACAGGCATATTAAAATGCTAACAAAGAAATCTCCTCATCACCCCCACCCACCCCCCAAAAAATATTCAAGTAAGCATGTGGGATTTGCAATCAGGCTGCAACGGGGGGGTCAGAGATCAAAAATAAATGGTGGGCCACAACATGCAGAGCTTTTAAAAAATAATGTCACATTCTTTCATTCCCAGCATAAGAAATGGGCAACTTGTTCAGGGCAAATAATTGTTTGAACTGAGGATTTTATTATTAATCTCTGAAGACTGCTGAATTTAGGGTCACAGTAAGGGTTGATTAGGTACAAGGTGCATAAAGCTCTCCTCTGTCGATGCTATTGAAAGAAGCAAGTAATTTAGATTCAGAATTGGTCTTGGATTGAAGCTCACTCCATTACCGACCATTTTCAATTTCAGCTATACAATAAACATCAAGCTCGGCAAGGAAATTAGTACATTTGGTAATGTATTGGAAGAGATGGGTGGGTCTTTGACAAGATGACACTTATCACCAAAGCTTCAGTTAATGAAACCCTTGAGTGGTATCTGCGTTTGACATATTTTGACATTTTTTGAAATCACATCCAGCGTTTTTTCCCCCACAATGTTCTTCTTTATGAGAGAAAAAAAATCCATCTATCTTTAAAATGAGTACTGGAGTACTGCAATATTATTGGAAATAAAATTAAAGAGATGCTGCCTGCCACTGACAGGAAGAACAGGGTACTTTCTCAAAATCCGTAAGAAGCAACAGATTCACAGGATAAATTTTATTCAAATGAAGCCCACAACGCACTTCCAGGAGAAGCTTCAGGTTTAAATGGAGCATGTTTTTATCATCCCTTTCCTGAAAGTACCTTTCACTATAAAATGTGATCTCATTAATGTGACTATAATTTACATCGCTGCAAGGGGAAAAAAAAAAAAAAAACCCTGCCAATTTTGAGCAATTATTTCCTGAACAAAATAGTTTTCTTTCTTTTTTTTTTCCTGCAAGGAAACCGCTTGTACTTCAGTAAAGGTGGGACTTTTAAAAAGAGAAAATAATGAAAGGGAACAGAATATGAAGACCATATACCAAAAAAAAAAAAAAAAAAGTAAAAGTCAAGAAAGAAAAACTTCAGGGAAAAATAAAAGTACAAAATAAATAGGGGGAAAGCAGATAAGAATGAAAGCATCAAGAATGAACAATTTCTGGCCTCAAACTAGTTCTGACTAGATCACAACCCATATTCTCTCACCAGAGTTCTCACGTTTATGTATAATTAAATGCTGTTTTATTGCCAACTAGCCTAAATAATGAAAAACTAGAAAAAGAAGAAAATGCTTCCAAAGTGACCGAAAATTTAGGTTCACACATTCTGAGGAGTGGTTTTTGTTATTTACTTTTTAGTTTTTTCTGAAAGCTGGGTGAAATTATTATGTATTCAGATATTTTAAATCTCACACAGCTCTATTGTTCATGCCATGTTTTTTATCCAGTGCTGGGAGAACAGTGTAACAAAAAATACAAAGCGTTCTAAATGGGGGGGCCTCTCTGAACCCTACTGGACCCGGGGTGGCACTTGCAGTGTGGTAGGCCCAGCCGGGTGGTCCCTCTCATCTATCATTTACCCACCACGAGGAGGAGGTCACCTTGAAGTCTGGAATGGGGGATAGGAGAGAGAAAGAGCATGAGGGAAGCAGAAAGAGCAGAGTGAGGAAAGAAAAAAGGCTGCTTAGATACTCTCGAAGAATTCAAAACACATCAAGAGGACTCTTTTTTAACCTCCACTCCATAGGTGATTTCTTTAAACCCTTTAGACTCCTACCCCTTCTGACTTCCATAATCCAAATTTAAGACCCCAGACGCTACAGTGAAGGGAAGGGGGAAAACAAAACAAAACTAACTTCTGTATTAGCTCCAGGTCTTAATATTGCCATCTCAAAAAGCTGAATTCGACATTTCCCTGACTGCTGACTCTGATCCCTGTCCCTTAAAATAATAATTTTAACATCATATAAAAACGCAATGAGCATTGTGGAGTTATTCGGTCATCTAATCACTCAGGGTTTGACAATTATTTCTACTAGGACACTTGTCCTATTGGTGTGGAAAATCAGCTGAGTTCATTGTGTTTAAGTAGGATGACATATCATCTGACCTCAAGAATGGCGTTACAGGTCAACTGTTTTTAATATCATAGTCTGACCTTTAGACAAGTATGTCCCGTAAGAATTTTCCTTTTATTTTGGCGATTTTAATAATAAATGTGGAATAACCAAACTTTATGTGAAAGGCTATTACTTAATATATTCAGTGATGCTATTTAGCCGGGAGATACCGGCACCATTCACCACTGGTGTCCATTTTGATTAGCCAACACCCATGTCAGAGCTTTTAAGTATTTCTTCATGTACAAAATATTTACCAGAATGGTTGGTCACCAATGAAGCACTTTTTATAATTCTCATTCATTAATTATTCATGTAAGTATTTGTTTAATGTCTCCTCAGACCATCAAACACTCACCTCTTGAGAGCAAGGGACAATTTCTTTCTTGTATTCCTTTTGCTTAGGGCGATTCATGCCACATAGTAGCTACTCAAAGAATATTTTTTGAATGACTCAGGATTCCCTATATATCCACATTTTAGGAGTTGTAACAGCCCTAGAAGAATGCATTTTAATCTCTTTGTAGCATTAACTGCTTATTCTTTCAGAGTCATCTGGCACTGAAAATGTAAAAACTGGAGGAACATTTTTTTACTGAGGATTATTATTTGATCTCCCAGTTTTTAAATATGATCTTTTCTGGATCGGCTTTGCCTGATGTCCTAAAGTTCAGTGTCTTCAAAAGTAAACCTCCAGTCTTCTGTAGGTAGAGAATAAGTAACTCACCTGCTTGTGGTAGAGGAATGGATCTGGGGGTCCAACTGTGAATTATAGGATTTTAAGGTAACTCCTGTTTTCAGCATTAACTGAACACCATCTTCAGAGGGACACATTACCTACAGTTCATGATCTTTTCCGGAGTAATTTGATTTGAGTCATTTGGATGGAGATGGGGCTTCTCAAGATACTAGTCTAACCTTCAGCTTTCTCTGACCTAAGTCAAAATGTTGTTGCTGTTTTTCCTCTCCCATTTTCCTCGTCTTTGTGTTGTTTTCCCAAATAAAAAAAAAAAAGATTTTATTTATTTATTTGAGAGAGAGAGTGCAAGGGGAGGGGGGAAGGAGCAGAGGGCAAGGGAGAAGGACAAGCAAACTCTATGCCGAGAGCAGAGCCCGACACGGGGCTCAATCCCAGGACCCTGAGATCACGACCTGACTGGAAACCAAGTCAGATGCCTAACCGATTTAGCCACCCAAGTGTCCCTGTTTTGGCAATTTATTTATATAGTTCTATATAGTTTATTTAGTTATACAGTTCTACTGTTATTCTAGTGTGGTTTTGGGAAGAAGCATGGGTCAAAGAAGGTGTTAGTTTATTATTTCATAAGTTTAATATACTTTCCCCATTTTATAATTATGAAATGTTTCATAAAATAACAGAAAGTATATATACATACATACATAAGTATATTCACATACAGAATATACATAGGTATATATGTGTGTGCATTTTTGCACATGTGCATATATATGTACCATACAATGTTCTCTATCTATCCATCTATCTACCTACTATATTTGCAAAGTGAAAGAATGATACAGTGAACACCCATATACCCACCACCTAAATAAATACCTATGCTTCTCCCTGTATCCTCCTGCCTCTCCACTAAAGAGAACCATTGTCCCAAATTTTCTGCTTAAAATTATTTCATTTTTCCTTTCAATATTTCTCACTTATGTATATTCCTGTATTAATGCTTTGCTAAATTATGCTACAGTCATAACATATACAAAGAATGTTGACTTTTTTGCTCAAGTATACATTTGGTGCTGGTTGGCTGTATGCCTATGAGTCAGTTTTGGCTCTGTTCCATGTCTTCTTAATTTCAGGACTCAGGCTAAAGGAGTAGCACCCATCTCAGTCTTATTATGAAGGAAAAGGAGCAGTGGCAAAAACCATGTGATAACTCTTAAAACTTCTGCTAGAAAATGGCACATATCAATCCCATCATGTTTCACTGGCCAAACCTGTTATCAGTAAGGTGTATCCCAGAGAAGGACACAAGATATACAGCAAAGGACAGGGATGTATAATCCCCTTACAGGAAATGATAGTGAAGAGTGAAAAACAATAGTAACATTGACCACAGTTTGCTCTCTTGGTCACAAATATTCATTTCACTCTTTCATGTAATAATACACTCTCTCCATCCCCAAGGAAAACATTAAATGATGTATCCCATCACAGCACCAGATTCTAGACCCGGGATTCTATGATCACCTTAATATCTGATCCAGATATAGCTCCTTTTCATTTGTAGACCCATGAACTAAAACTAAAACTATTTGCTAAACATAGCAGTTCTGAGCACTGGGTAATTGTAAGACCCTCTATCAATGCCTCTTGATTAGGCTCATTCCACTCTCTGTGTCCAGCTCCCCATTCCATGCTTCTAGACAACTCTTGGCTCTACCCTCTGGCAGTTTTTCCTTATCCCTTCTCTTCATTGGACCACATTTGAAAAGGGCATTGAAAATATGCTTTCTTGGGGGTGACAATTTTCTTCTTGCTCTTAGAACAGATACAGTCTCCTTTAATCTAGGCTGATGGCTATTTTGGCATTATGAATCTCTCAACAACTTCATCAGCTATTTGTACCAACAGCAACATTGGCAATTTTTTTCAGGACATGCTTCTCTTTCTGTGGACTTACACAGAGGATTTTGTTGTTGTTGTTGTTGTTGTTGTTGTTTAGCTATCAGACTTCTGTGGGGGAGCCATATGCTTAGGCTCTTTTAATCCATTTGTGCACCTGAGAAGATTTATTAGCTATTGCCATTATCAGTTCAACAAAAGGCACCCTTGGCATCTTTGATTTGGTCTATGACTCCTCAAAGCTGAGTTTTAATCAGCTGTTGTCACTCAGAGGTATTCTCAGCTTTACTTTTGGTTATGAGAATAAGTTGCATCTTCCAACCCCCTAAGTCCCCAGCTTTCTGACTTTCTTTCATTTCGTTTCACCTTTGCTTACAAATTGGCCAATCCTTTTGTGAGCTCATTTCTTTTTCTGTACAACCATGCCAAATGCAGCCAATAGCAACTAGGAGTTGCTAGTAATATTCTGTTTCCCAATGTCTCAGCCTCATGTCACAAAGTCATTCAGTATATTATCTGCTTTTTATGTTATTGTCACTATAGTTTCATTAAATATTCTCCCACTGCATAATTAGTTGCCATCCTTCTAGCCTCTAATCCTGCTACCCACTAGTCTGCAACGAAGTCAGTGGGACATATTTTAGGGCTTTTGTTATGTCAGCATCTACTGTAAGGTAATAATCTCTATGGCTTACAAAGACAAAGAAGTATTTTTTTACTCATGTTACATAATTCTACATTGACTGTGGGCTTTATTCCCTGTACTCTTCCAGGATGAAGAGAACAGACCCTATCTAGGATATGCTATGCTTGTGGCAGATGGAGGAGGGTGATGGCACAACCACACAATGATTCTTAAAGTTTATTCTCTGAAGTGGCATACATCACTTCCGCTCACATTCGATTTCAAAAGTAAGTCACATGACTGACTGACATCAGTGTTGTAAAAAATAAAATGCACAACACAGACAGGATAGTGAATATTTTGAATAAATAATACAATGTACCACAACCCATGAATATATTGCTTTGTTTTGTATGTTTTTGAACTTTATATAAAGAAAACCATAAACTATGTATTCTTTTGTGACATATTTTTTGGAGTTCAAGATTTTACTTGTAGATTTCATCCATGTTAATGTGTATAGTGTTGTTCACTCATCAGTGCTATATAGTGTTCCACTGTGTGTGTGTGTGTGTGTGTGTGTGTGTATAAATTTATCTATCCATTACAGCTGTTTCCAGTACTTGTTTATTTTTCCTATTTTACACAATGCTTCTAAAAACCCTTTTATGTGTCTTCCAATGTATACATGGAAATGTATTTTGGAATATATACAAGTAGTGAAATTTTGGGGTCATAAGGTTTATAGATTTTCAAATGTGTTCACTAACACATGATTTCTTTTCTAAAGTAATTATACCAATTTATACTTTAGCCAAAAATATGTAAGAGTTCTTATTGTTCCACAAAACTGAAACATTTGGTATTGTCAGACATATTAACACCACTGCCAATCAGGTGGATATCTCAGTGACATTTGTATTTGTTGTATTTCTCTGTTTACATACTGCATATGTCTGTGGGCCAGTCATATGTCCTCCTCTCTGATATAGCTAAATGTCTCTTTGAGGTCTTTTTCTGCTGGATTATTTATAATTTTTGCATTGCTTTTTAGGAGGCATGGAAAATTTTTATACATTTTCAATAATATTCCTTTCTTTATTGGTTATATGTGTTTCAAATACATTCTCTTAACTGTGGCTTGCCTTTTCAATTTTGAAATGGTATGTTTGACAAACAGAAGTTTTGATTTTAGGGAAGGGAAAATATGGTGGAGGAGTAGGGGACCATACTCCAACTAGTCCCCTGAATTGAGCTGGATATCTACCAGACCACTCTGAACACCCACAAAATTAGCCTGAGAGGTAAGAAGATATACCTGGATCTCTACAAACAGAATATCACAGGTGGCTGGTTTAGATGTACAAAGCAGAGAGCCGTGATTCCCGGGCAGATATTGGAAGATAAACAGAAGGGGGAGGGAGCCTGCGGGATCCTACACTGCTGATGAGCGAAAGCCTCCTGTGCTGGGGACGGAGCACAGACTCACAGACCGGTAGCAGTGGGGAAAGGACGTCAGGGCAGCGTCCCGGACTGAAACCTGGAGCAGCGGGCCACCTGTGCGAACTGGAGGCAGTTGGCAGTTTTAGAAGCACAAAGGGCAGAGACGTGCCCGACCTAGAGGCAAAGACTGGGAGTGCTGCTGAGGGGCACACAACCCAGGACACTGCAGTTTTTAGCAGCACAGACAGAAACGGAGATAGTGTGGCCTGGAGAGCTCACTGAAGAACAGACTGCGATCTCTCTGCTCTGAGGCAGAGGGTTGGAAACGGTCTCTTCTGCTCTGACTCTCGAAAGAGACATGGAAAGCCACCAGGGAAAGCCACCAGAGAACAAAAGCCCCCAAAAACTGGTTTTCACTGAGCCCATACCCCCCACAGGGGCCAAGGCAACTCTGCCCAAACAGGGTTGCCTGAGTAACAGTGTGGCAGAAGACAGGCTGGGAGAACAAGAGGTTGACAACCGTAAGGTCCCTATAAAACAGGTGCATTTTCCCGGGGTTGTGATCAATAATTTGGACTCTGTACGTTCCCTCAACCACCCCTCAACAGAATAACAGGAGGAAGAACCCACAAAATAGGAAAGACTCAGAGACTGTGAATTCGGCCACAGATTTACAAATGGATACAGATATAACCAAGATGTCAGAAAGGGGCTTCAGGGTAACAGGTATGAAGATGATAACTAGAATGGAGAAATCGATTAATGGCAGCATAGGGTCTCTAAGGGCAGAAATGAAAGCTGAACTGGCAGAATTTTAAATGCTATCAGTGAGATCCAATCTAATCTAGATAATCTAACAGCTAGGGTAAACGCATTCGAAGAACGAATTAATGATCTAGAAGACCAACTGACAGAAAATAAGGAAAAAGAAGAGGCCTGGAAGAAACAGCTCAAAATCCACGAAAACAGAATTAGAGAAATAAGTGACGCCATGAAACATTCCAATGTCAGAAGTGGGGATCCCTGAGGGGGTGAAGAGAGAGAGAGGACTAGAAGATATATTTGAGCAAATCATAGCAGAGAACTTCCCTAGTCTGGGGAATGAAACAAACATTGTGTCCTAGAGGCAGAGAGGACCCCTCCCAAGATCAAAGAAAACAGACCAACACCCCGGCATATAATAGTAAAACTCGCACATCTTAGAACCAAGGAAACCACCTTAAGGGCAGTTAGAAGGAAGAGATTCCTTACGTACAGAGGGAGGAATATCAGAATAACATTAGACCTATCCACAGAGACTTGGCAAGCCAGAAAGGGCTGGAAAGACATATTTAGGGTAGTAAATGAGAAGAACAAGCAGCCAAGAATACTTTACCCGGCAAGGCTGTCATTTAGAATGGATGGAAAGACAAGAAGCTTCCAAGACTGGCAGAAACTGAAAGAATATGTGACCACTAAGCTGGCCCTGCAAGAAATATTAAGGGGGGTTCCATAAAAGGAGAAAGACCCCAAGAGTAATATACAACAGAAATTTAAAGAGACAGTCTATAGAAACAAGGACTTCACAGGCAACATGATGACAATAAATTCATATCTTTCAATAATCACCCTCAATATGAATGGCCTAAATGCTCCCATAAAACAGCACAGGGTTGCAGATTGGATAAAAAGACAGGACCCAACCTGCTGTCTACAAGAAACTCATTTTGACCCTAAAGATACATCCAGATTGAAAGTGAAGGGATGGAGATCCATCTTCCCTGCCAACGGACCTCAAAAGAAAGCTGGGGTAGCAATTCTTATATCAGACAAATTAGATTTTAAGCTAAAGACTGTAGTTAGAGACACAGAAGAATACTATATCATTCTTAAAGGGTCTATCCAACAAGAAGATCTAACAATTGTAAATATCTATACCCCCAACATGGGAGCAGCCAACTACATAAGCCAACTGTTAACCAAAATAAAGAGTCATATTGATAACAATACGTTAATTGTAGGAGACCTCAATACTCCACTCTCAGCAATGGACAGATCATCTAAGCAGAAAATCAACAAAGAAACAAGAGCTTTGAATGATACATTGCACCAGATGGACCTCATAGATATACACAGAACATTCCACCCTAAAACAACAGAATACTCATTCTTCTTGAGTGCACATGGAACTTTCTCCAGAATAGACCACATACTGGGTCACAAATCAGGTCTCAACCGATACCAAAAGACTGAGATTATTCCCTGCATATTCTCAGAGCATAATGCTTTAAAACTGGAACTCAATCACAAGAAAAAATTTGGAAGAAATTCAAACACTTGGAAGCTAAAGACCACTCTGCTCAAGAATGTTTGGGTCAACCAAGAAATCAAAGAGCTTAAACAATTCATGGAAACCAATGAGAATGAAAACACATTGATCCGAAACCTATGGGATACTGCAAAGGCGGTCCTAAGGGGGAAATACATAGCCACCAAGCCTCACTCAAAAAAACAGAAAAATCCCAAATTCACCAACTAACTTTACACCTTAAAGAATACAGAAAAAGCAACAAACGATGTTTAAGCCATGCATTAGAAGAGAAATAATTAAGATTAGAGCAGAGATCAATGAATTAGAAACCAGAAACACAGCAGATCAGATCAATGAAATTAGAAGCTGGTTCTTTAAAAGAATTAGTAAGATCAATAAACCACTGCTCAGACTTATCCAAAAGAAAAGAGAAAGGACCCAAATTAATAAAATTATGAATGAAAGGGGAGAGATCACGATTAATACCAAGGAAATAGAAACAATTATTAGAAATTATTATCAACAATTATATGCCAATAAATTAAGCAACCTGGAAGAAATGGATGCCTTCCCAGAAACCTATAAACTACCAAGACTGAAACAGGAAGAAATTGACAACCTGAATAGGCCAAAAACCAGTAACGAGTTGAAGCAGTGATCAAAAACCTCCCAAAAAACAAGAGTCCAGGGCCTGATGGATTCCCTGGGCAATTCTACCAAACATTCAAAGAAGAAATAATACCTGTTCTCCTGAAGCTGTTTCAAAAAATAGAAACAGAAGGAAAGCTTCCAGACTCATTCTATGAGGCCAGCATTACCTTAATCCCCAAACCAGGCAAAGACCCCATCAAAAAGGAGAATTTCAGACCGATATCCCTGATGACTATGGATGCCAAAATTCTCAACAAAATCCTAGCTAATAGGATCCAACAATACATTAAAAGGATCATCGACCATGACCAAGTGGGATTTATCCCGGGATGCAAGGGTGGTTCAACATCCCCAAATCAATCAATGTGATAGAACACATTAATAAGAGAAGAGAGAAGAACCATATGGTCCTCTCAATTGATGCAGAAAAAGCATCTGATAAAATACAGCATCCTTTCCTAATTAAAACTCTTCAGAGTACAGGGATAGAGGGAACATTCCTCAAGTTCATAAAATCCATCTATGAAAAACTCACAGCAAATATCATCCTCAACGGGGAAAAGATGAGAGCCTTTCCCTTAAGATCAGGAACATGTCAAGGATGCCCACTCTCGCCACTATTGTTCAACATAGTACTAGAAGTCCTGGCAACAGCAATCAGACAACAAAAAGAAATAAAAGGTATTCAAACTGGCAAAGAAGAAGTCAAACTCGCTCTCTTTGCAGATGACATGATAGTTTATGGAAAATCCAAAAGACTCCACCCCCAAATTACTGGAACTCATACAGCAATTCAGTAATGTGGTAGGATACAAAATCAATGCACAGAAATCAGTTGCTTTCTTATACACTAACAATGCAACTGTAGAAAGAGAAATTAGAAAAACGATTCCATTTACATAGCACCAAAAACCATAGATACCTCGGAATAAACCTACCCAAAGAGGTAAAGGATCTATACTCTAGGAACTACAGAACACTCATGAAAGAAATTGAAGAAGACACAAAAAGATGGAAAAACATTCCATGCTCATGGATTGGAAGAATAAACATTATTAAAATGTCTATGCTACCCAGAGCAATCTATACCTTCAACATCATCCCGATCAAAGTTCCAATGACACTTTTCAAAGTGCTGGAACAAACAATCCTAAAATTTGTATGGAACCAGAAAAGACCCCCGAATCGCCAAGGAAATGTTGAAAAAGAAAAGCAAAGCTGGGGGCAGCACGTTACCAGATTTCAAGCTATATTACAAAGCAGTGATCACCAAGACAGCATAGTACTGGCACAAAAACAGACATATAGACCAATGGAACAGAATAGAGAGCCCAGATATGGACCTTCAACTCTATGGTCAAATAATCTTTGACAAAGCAGAAAAAAATGTGCAATGGAAAAAAGACAGTCTCTTTAATAAGTGGTGCTGGGAAGATTGGACAGCTATATACAGAAGAATGAATTTCGACCATTCCCTAACACCATAAACAAAGATAAACTCAAAATGGATGAAAGACCTCAATGTGAGACAGGAATCCATCAAAATCCTAGAGGAGAACATAGGCAGTAACCTCTTCGACATTGGCCTCAGCAACTTCTTTCAAGATACATCTCCAAAGGCTAGTGAAACAACAGCAAAAATGAACTTTTGGGACTTCATCAAGATGAAAAGCTTCTGCACAGCAAAGGAAACAGTCAACAAAACAAAGAGGCAACCCACAGAACGGGAGAAGATATTTGCAAATGACACTACAGACAAGGCGCTGATTTCCAAGTTCTATAAAGAACTTCTCAAACTCAACACCCAAAAAACAAATAATCAAGTCAAAAAATGGGCAGAAGACATGAACAGACACTTCTCCAAAGAAGACATACAAATGGCTAACAGACACATGAAAAAATGTTCATCATCATTAGCCATCAGGGAAATTCAAATCCAAACCACATTGAGATACCACCTTACACCAATTAGAATGGGAAAAATTGACAAGGCAAGAAACAACAAATGTTGGAGAGGTTGTGGAGAAAGGGGAACCCTCTTACACTGTTGGTGGGAATGCAAGTTGGTACAGCCACTTTGGAAAACAGTGTGGAGGTGCCTCAAAAATTTAAAAATAGAGCTCCCCTATGACCCAGCAATTGCACTACTGGGTATTTACCCCAAAGACACAGATGTAGTGAAAACAAGGGCCATATGCACCCCAATGTTCATAGCAGCAATGTCCACAATAGCCAAACTGTGGAAAGAGCCGAGATGCCCTTCAACAGATGAATGGATAAAGAAGATGTGGTCCATATATACAATGGAATATTACTCAGCCATCAGAAAGGATAAATGCCCAACTTTTACATCAACATGGATGGGACTGGAGGAGCTTATGCTAAGTGAAACAAGTCAGGCAGAGAAAGTCAATTATCATATGGTTTCACTTATTTGTGGGACATAAGGAATAGCATGGAGGACATTAGGAGAAGGAAGGGAAAAATGAAGGGGGGGAAATCGGAGGGGGAGACAAACCATGAGAGACTATGGACTCCAAGAAGCAAACTGAGGGTTTTAGAGGAGATGGGGGTGGAGGGGATGGGTTAGCCCAGTGATGGGTATTAAGGAGGGCATGTATTGCATGGAGCATTGGGTGTTATACGCAAACAATGAATCATGGAACACTACATCAAAAATTAATGATGTACTGTATGGTGACTAACATAACATAATAAAATTAAATTAAATTAAAAAAAAGAAGTTTTGATTTTAATGTAGACAAGTCCATCAGTGTTTTCTTTTATAGGTAGTGCTTTTTCTATATGGTATAAGTAATCCTTGTCTACACCAAGGTCATAAAGATATTATTAAATTTTGTCATGAGAATTTTAAAGTTTTGCTTTTTTATAATGAAGTCTTTCTTTCAAGTTTTTATTTAAACTCCAGTTAGTTAGCATACAGTGTAATATTGGTTTTGTGTGTAGAATTTAGTGATTTAATACTTACATACAACACCCAGAGCTCATCATAATATAATGAAGTCTTTAATACACTTGGAATTTATTTCTACACATGCTGGGTGATATGTGAATTAAAATTTTTTCTAACTTGAAAATCAATTGTTTAAGTATCTTTTATTGTATCCTATCATATTTATATACTTTATTCAAAGGTATATTTTAAAATCACCATTTCTAATTGTATAAAAGTGCAATTGATTTTTATATATTGATTTTATATCCAGTAAATTCTGCCAAATTCTCTAATTCAAAAAATTTGATTTTAGATTAATTTTTATGGAGTAATGACACTTATGCATATGAACAACTTTTTGCTTGTTTTCAAATCCTCATACCTTGTTTTATTAAATTTTTTTTTCGAATTTAACTGTTAGGAGTTTAATGGAAGTGTTGACAGTGCATATATTCTCTTTTTCCTAAGTTTAAGGGGGTGCTTTTTTAACCTTTCACCATTTACCATGATCTTTGCTGTAGCATTTTCTTTTTTTTTCTCTTCTTTACTTGATAAACAAATTATATTAACAGATTTTTTTTAAAGATTTTATTTATTTATTTGACAGAGAGAGATACAGAGAGAGAGAGAGCACAAGCAGGGGGAGTGGGTACTTATTTTTCAGCACCATGTCCACAAAACTGTCAACTCAATATTATAGAAATGTTTTTCTCCAGTAAGAAATGAGAGGCACTTGGGTGGCTTAGTTGGTTAAGCCTCTGGCTCTGGTCATGATCCCAATGTCTTGGGATTGAGCCCTGCACTGGAATCTCTGCTCAGTGGGAAGCCTGCTTCTCCCTCTCCTTCTGCCCACCCCCCCCCACCCCACTCGTGCTCTCTCTTTCAAATAAATAAATAAATAAAATCTCAAAAAAAAAAATGAATTAGGGCCACAGTGGCTTTCTTGGAAAAAAAGTATTAGTAGAAATTTAGTAATTCTAGGAAGGTCTGCAACTTTCTTTTAAGACTGAGCATTTTGGTTTGCATAACTCTTGAATTAATTGAAGTCATTACCAATAGCTTTGAAGTAATTTAAGAAGCTGACATTTCTCTTATTTATATACCTGATATATTAAAATGACTTAGGACTGTCTGAAAACTTTCAATCAGTTAAGTCTTTGTAGAACTTGTAATCAATAAATCACTAAAATAACATCTGGAATTCTAGAGAGAAGATCTCAATAAAATATGGGAAAATAACAAGAGTAAAAGGAATTCCAAAGAGGAGACACTTAAATCATCATGTCCCTCCATATGTTTTGGTGTTCTCTTCCATGAGTATTTATTGCTGAACTTAGGAAAAGACAAATGTGGCAAAGATCTTCCTATCAGCAAAATGTGAGATGTTGATTAACTTCAGGCATGAGATAAGGGTATTAGCCAAAGTCCAGTTGTAGTTAGTAATCTGTCCTTAATCACTTCCTAGATTAGTATTCTGTCCTTAATTACTCACTAGAGAATACTAGTTCCTCCTGCTGACACTCTTTAAAAAGTTACCATTCCCCATGCATCATTGCCTCAGGACAGCTTTCATCCACAATTCTAGTGGAGTAGCTTTCCATAATTAATTTCATTCCAATTTCATAATTTTTGCTATCAGTGACCTATTGTTTCCTAGTCTCCTTCAAATTGACTGATTAAAATTTTTTTAATTCATCCTAAACAATAGTATCTATGAAATAATAGGCTGGATATACTAGTGATATTTCTGGTATAAATTAACAAACTATTAACTACTAAAATTAAAATATGCAACCCACTACCTTCCACTTCTGGTAATGGCAGAACTTGGTATGTAACTTGGTCTAATAGTCTCACAAAAGACAACTAAAAAACTGGGAAGAGTATTTTTTAAAAATTATCTTGAAGGTAGTGTAGGGCCAACAACATAATGAAGAACTATTCACCCAGGATCCAGGACAAGAGGAAGCCAAAAGTGAGTCTGGAATTCAGGGCCACTTTTCCCATAGTAGAATTTTCTGATTCTGGAATAAGCAACTGAGAGGCTGAATGAAACTTTGACATCTTCATAAGGTTACAGGAAGGAGATTTTAGTCCAGAGCCCACAGGTGATGAATAGACATAGTGAACACTCTTGTTTGGGGATGAGACCACAAAGGGATATATCCCAAGGAAAACAGTAAACAAGAAATAGACAAGTTCTTTAGTTCATCCTTGAATTATCTTAATCCCTGAAACAGAATTAAAGTAATACCACATTATTAGAGACTACAGACATCCAAGAATTCTTGTGCCCTCAGATGTCTTACAGAGCCCTCAGAAGCCTTTATAGAGGAAGTAATATCTCTTAGACACCACATTATTTCTATAAACAATTTAAAGCTGTAATTCCTATCAGATAATAAAAAATAGCCCCATAAGGAGCAAGATAATATGAGAAAAACCCAGCAGAAACCCACAGCAATAGAAATTATTTGATACGGGGTTCAGAAATAGGCATATCTAGATAAAGACTTTAAAGTAAATCTGGGGGCGCCTGGGTGGCTCAGTTGGTTAAGTGACTGCCTTCGGCTCAGGTCATGATCCCAGAGTCCTGGGATTGAGTCCCACATCGGGCTCCTGGCTCATCAGGGAGCCTGCTTCTCTCTCTGACCCTCTCCCCTCTCATGCTGTGTCTCACTCTCTCTCTCTCTCAAATAAATAAATAAAATCTTTAAAGTAAATCTGTTTACCATGCTCAAGAGGATAAATGACAGATTGTTTAGGCAGAAGAAAAAGTTAATGGAAACTCTAAAACTGAAAACAGGAACTGAAATAAAAAACTCAACAGATGGGTCTAATAGATCTGACCCAGCCAAAGAGAGACTTAGTTACCCAGACAATCCTTAGCAAAGTCAGTAGAAATGAAATGATGGAAAATACAGAAGAGACAGTAAAAGACATAGAAGACACAGTGAGAAAGCCTAACGTTTAAATGGAGTACTAAATATAGAGAAGAGAAATAATGGGCCTGAAGCAGGATAAAAGGGGAGATATAATCAGACTGAAGCAAATTCTCAAGTGATAATAGCAAAGAACCTCCCCAAACTAGAGAAAGACATCAAGCTATTGATTCAAGAAGCACCACAAATCCCAGGTAGAATAATTGAAAAAGAAACCCACACTGAGGAATTAAATGATAAAAACTGCTAAAACCTGAAAATGGGAACAAAAATCTAAAAATGAGTCATAGAAAGATATTACCTTTAAAAGAATACCAACCAGACCAATAGCTTACTATTTGGGAAAAACAACAAACCTTACCTAACAATGAAATGATATCTTCCAAGTGTTAAAATAAAACAACTGTCAACCTCATATCTTCTAAAATTGATGGATTAATAAAATGAGGCAATTTCCCAGAAGCAGACACACTAAAATAAACATTAAAGGATGTTCTTCAGACTGAAATGACAGAATGAAAAAGACCTCGGATGGAAGCTTAGAAATACTGTAAGTAATAAAGGTTAATACAATAAGGAGTATGATCCCATGTTTTGATACTTGACTGCTAAAAGCTTTTAAGCTACATCTTCTCCCTCTTCCCCTTCTGCTCCCCATCTGAGCATGCTAATAAAAAAGCCTGGGTGCTTGCTCCCTTTTTTGGTTCCAGGGGAAGATTTAAACTAGATAAGCTCTGACTCATGTACAGGATCCCTCATCCCAGCTCCACCCTCTAACTATCGTAAGAACCAATCTCTTAAGCCAATCTCTTTTTCCTACTCTCCCAAATTTTTGAGAACAGCTTGGGATATCTGCCCTGCTTTCCTCAGACAGCTATATCAGAAAAGTAATAAACCTTTCATACCCTTTTTATATGGGTGTGGCATCATCAGTCTTAACTGAAGCAAATTTGGGGTAAGGGATTATCCTATTTCTGAAGAGTGCTACAACAGCTAAATAAGTGAGTAAATCAAAATAATTATTGGTTATGCAAGAGAGTCATAAGAGTGTTTTGTAGGGCTTATAATATATATATATATTACACAACATTCAAATGGAAGGTAAATGGAATTAAATCATTCTAATTAAAATGCAGGTAAATGAAATTAAATTATTCTAATGTCTTGATCAATTTTCATTATGTGGCTACAGCCTGAAAGAACCAATTAATACTAGATTTGATAAGCCAAGAATACATGCTCTAATCCCTAAGATAACTACTGAAAGAATAGTAAGAGTGTATCACTTTTGAGGAAATAGCAGGAAAATGGAATAATAAAAAATTATCAATATAAATGAAGGTGAGAAAATTGCAGAAAAGAGCAAATTATGCAGAATAAATAGAAAGCTCATAATAGAATGCTAAATTTAAATTCAATTTAATCAGTAATTATATTAAATATAAATAGACTAAATATTCCAATTAAAAGATAAAGACAAATATTATCAGACTATATTAGAAACCATATTCTTTTTATGAGACATATCTAAAACCTACAGACAAGTCAAATAAGCAAAGAAAAGAAACTAAGAGAAAGAGAAAGGAAGAAACAGATTCTTAAATATAGAGAACAAACTGATGGTTACCAGAGAGGGAGGGTGGGGAGGATGGGCTAAATACAGGTTGGGGATTAAGGAGTACACTTGTGATGAGCACAGGGTGATGTATGGAAGTGTTGAATGACTAATGTTGTACACCTGAAACTAACATAACACTGTATGTTAACCAACTGGAATTAAAATAAAAACTTAAAATAAAAAAAATATTGAAAGTAAAATGGTGAAAAAATTTAAAGAATTTTTGTACAAATAAAATAAATAATAAATATTAAATTAAATTAAATTAAAATTTCTGTAACCATAATGTCAGATAAAGTAGAATTAAAAGCAAAAAGTAAGAAGGATATTTTATAACAATTCTCTATTTGTATGTATCTAGTAATATAGCTTTAAAATAAAGTAACAATTGAAAATAAAAAACAATAGACAAACTCACAGTTATAGTGTAAGATTATAACACACTTTTCTTTATAATAAAAGCAAGCAGAGAGAAAAATCAGTTAAGATACAGTAGAATAGTGTGCCTGGGTGGCTCAGTCGGTTAAGCATCTGCTTTTGGCTCAGGTCATGATCCCAGGGTCCTGGAATTGAGCTCTGCATCAGGCTCCAGCCCCGCATCAGGCTCCAGCCCTGCCTCGGGCTCCCTGCTCAACAGGGAGTCTGCTTGTCCTTTTCCCTTTGTCCCTCCCCCCACCTTCCACCCCTTGCTCATGCTCTCTCTCTCTCTCTCTCTTCTCTCAAATAAATAAAATATTTTTTAAAAAAGATACAGTGGAATAACACAAGTAACAAACTTGACCTAATTAACTTGCATAAAATAAAACATCTAGAAAAAGAGTGATACACATAGCTTTTAAGCACACCTGGAACATTTCAAAATTTTACCATTTTATGGGCCACAAATAAGATTCTACAAATTTTAAAGAGCTAAAATCATACAAAGTATTTTCTAGGGTCATAGTGCAATTAATTTAGAAATCAATAATAAAATTTTACCAGAATATCCCTGTTGATTTAGAAATTGAGAAATACAATTAAGTAAATCATGATTCAGTGAAGAGAATATATTGAAGAATATAAAATATTTTATATGGAGGATAATAAAATCATTAAACATCAAAATATGTGGGATAGAGTCATGCTTAGAAGAAAATTTAGAGGTTTATAAGCACATATTCAAAGGAATAAAAACTGAAAATCAATGAGCTATGCATGTATCTCAAAAAGTTAAAAACAGAAGGTGGGCAGGGGGATGGGTTGCATGGGTGATGGATATTGGGGAGGGCACTTACTGAAATGAGCCCTGGGTGTTGTGTATAGGTGATGAATCACTGAATTCTACACCTGAAACTAATATTGCACTGTGTGTTGATTAACTGGAATTTGAATAAAAACTTGAGGAAAAAAATAAGCTAAAAAAAAAAAGTTAACAAAATAAAACCCAAAGAAAGTAGAAGGAAGAAATAAAGTTAACAGCAGAAAATGATATAGAAAGTAAACAATAGAGAAGATCAATAAAATTTAAATATTGTTTCTTTTAGGAGATTAGTAAAATTTAAAAAGCCATAAAAAATTTAAAAAGCCACATTCATATTAATTAAGGGGGAAAAAAGGCATGAAAAATCAGTATCAGCAAGAAAAAAGCCACATCACTATAGATCTTGCAGACAATGAAAAGTTTACAAGAGGATATTATGAACAACTTTTTGCCAATCAGTTTGAAAATGAAGTAATGGATATTTCTAATAATATAACTTTCCAAAACTAACACAAAAAGAAATATAAAACTTAAATAGTCCTATTTTCTTTAATATAATTTATTATCTTTATTAGCAAACTCAACCAAACATTTAAAGAAGAAATAAATCCAAATTCTTCCAGAGAATAGGAAAAGGGGGAATGGAATATACCCTATCTCCTTTCACAAGACCAGAATAACTTTGATACTAAACCTGACAAGGATATTAAGAAAAGGGAAAATTAAAGGTGAATATATTCATGACCATAGATGTAAGAATTTTGAACAAACTTAGCAAACTGATACCAATATTAGTATTTACTAATTTATCTAGGAATTTGAGATTGGTATAATATTAGAACAGTGATCACTGTAATTCATTACATTTGCATAAAAGAGAAAAAATATGGCTAAATAAATGGAAAAAAGGCATTTGATAAAATTTGGCAACATTCATAATTAAAAATTTAGCAAACTAAGACCAGAAGGGAACTTCCCTAATTCAATGAAGAGCATGTACACAAACAAACAGAAACAAATAGAACAACAAAAAAAATTCTATAGCAAAACATCATAATTTAATAGTAAAACACTGAAATCTTTTACTTTGAAATCTGAAATAGAATAAGAATGCCAATGGTCACTAATTTATCCAACATTGTACTGAAATACAACACAGCAAGGCAAGCAGAAGAAATATGAAGCATAAGGATTAAAAAATGAAGAAATAAAACTGTCAATGACACAAAAATATGACTCATACATAGAAAATAAAAAAAACCATTACAGATAAATTTTTTAAACATATATATGCATTAGAGAACACTGCTGGGTACAAGGTTAATATAAGCTTTTTTAAGAAAATGCATTTCTTAGGGTGCCTGGGTCGTTCAGTTGGTTAAGCGTCCGACACTTGATTTCAGCTCAGGTCTTGGCCTCAGAGTCATGAGATCAAGCCCTGCATCAGGCTCTGCCCTCACTGGGGAGTCTGCTTGAGATTTTCCCTCTCCCTCTACCCCTCCCCCTCTCCAAAATAAACATTTTTTAAAATACACTTCTTTATATCAGCAACAAACATTTAAAAAACAAAACAAACTTCTTACTTATACATAAATTATAAATTATGTAAATATATTTCTATAATTAAAAACATCAAATTTCTAGTAATCAATTTAACTAAAGAAAATATGCAGAATCTCTATGAAATAAAAAACAGAAAAAAGGAAAGAAATTATAAAGTATTATTGAGAGAAATTAAAGAAGACCTAAATGAACGGAGGAATGTATCATATTCATGGGCTGGATAACTCCCTATTATAAATATGTCAATTTTTCTGACTGATCTACAGATTCAATGCCATTCAAATCAAAGTGGTTACAGTGGTATTTGTAGTGGCTTGCAACCAGCCATTATAGGAGTATTTACCCCATGGAAATTGACAAACACTACAAATCAAAGATTTTTATTTTCCCTAGAGAGCCATTTGGCCAGCACACCACTGAGCATATTCTAAAATTCATATGGAAAGAGAAAGTACAAGTAACTCAAAATGAAAAGTGAGTACCCCAACTGTGTCATTCTTCTAGAAAATAATCCTGTATTTTTATGCCAACCAATAATGTATTAACTGACTAATAGATGTATATTTAGTACCAGTATTGTTAAAGTATTTTTGAAGATTAGAAAAATATAAAATATACTCCATGGTTTCAATGTGTTTACAACCTTCACAAGAGGGAAACACCAACACCAAGATGATGTTCTATAATTATGCAATATATTTTATAGTGCAGACTACATGTGTTATACTATTATGACTAATTAAAATATTGTCAATATTTGCCCCATTCCTCAAAAAGAGGCATTTAATTTTCCCTATTCTATAGGCAAGGGTTAGGGAATTTAAGTAATTTGCCAAATATTAGATAGTGTATGGTAAAGCCAAGACTGAAACCAGAATTTCTGAGTGTAAACCTCATGCTTTTTTCCAATGTGCTCTCACAAGTCTTTGCATGGTGTTGAACACATAGTACGTACACAGCAACTGGCTGAAGACTTAAAAACACAGAAAACACTCACTTTCAAATAAGAACAAATAAAATCTATACAAGGCAGGTTGATTCGTGTAGCTGACTAGATATAGAGAGTATTACTGCCTTATTTGGGTTCCCCCATAAGCAGAGCCTGAGACAGGACTTGGATGAAGGTTTTTTTGGGAGGTGGGCCAAGGAAGCTAGATTGAGGGAACAATGAGAGTGCTAGATGGGAAGGAATATAAAGGTTCAGTATCGAATTTACAGCTGTAGAAAACAGGCTTGATTTACCAAATCACCTAAAAATTGATCAGAATGCTTCAAAGAGGGGAGACTGACACATTCATAGGCTCCCTTCATCCACTGGCTGAGGGTTCCCCAGAGGCAATAAAAGCTTGCACTTCCTTGTCTATGGTTTAGTTAGAAAATTCCCAGGTGGAGAGGAAGCTAAGACAAAAAGCAGAAGGCAAGCACTTGAACTGAACTGTCTATTCCAATTGCAGCTGAAATCAGAGGTTGTCCAATGAGTTGTATATGATGTACTAGAGGTATGTGCTACAGTTACCCATATTGACTTTCTAAAGATTTAAGAATATCTTCCAAGAACATGCAAAAGCAATAGTTCTACCTCTTAATATCTAATCAAATAGCACTGACATGTTTTGCTCACTGTGTCAAAAAATTTGACCGATTTTGATAAAATTTACTAAAAGACACTCTACCTTAAGTTTAATTTGTGGTTTAATTTGAAACAAAATGGAAGCCAATCCACTTAACATGTGGGACTCTCTCAAATTTGAATAAACTTGAATAAATTTTAATGAAATTTGCTACAAGAGTGTATTTATTCCTTTCATGTTTATAGAACACCTGTTCTGAAACAGGGTATTTACAATGCTGAATCTGACATCAGTCCTACCCTCAATTAGTTTAGAGTCATTTGGATTCATCACATCATGAGACATTATTGGACATTACTGATTCTATAGAAGCTGGCAAAGGCAAAATACTGGGGTGGGCCAAATGCCTAGAGGACAGATTCAGTTAAAGGGTTGGAGGAGGCCAGGCTACCAGAGAGAAGAGGACTTCTGGAGAGAACAGTAACAAGTAATAGATGATGGACGAGCCAGATAAGTACAATACAAAACAACAGGGATGACATAAGGAGTTAGAAGCCTTGCAACAAATTATACAGAGTAACATGCTAGAAAAGGCAGGCAGGCAGCTGTTAGGTATCAGCAGGTAGCTGGTCTGGAGGCTGGGCAGGTTACCAAGAATATGACTCAGGCACAGAGATCAAGAATGCTTTTAAACTCATAAGAGCATTTCAAGTTGTTGGAAGCTATACCACAGGGACAAAAATCTCAGTGTATTTCTCTCTCAAGCTATATGTCAATGGTGGGTTGGCTGGGATCTCCATTCTATGTGGTCCTCACTCTAGGATCAGGCTGATAGAGCGGCCACCATCTAGGGAATTACTGGATGCCATGATGTGGGGTGGGTGGAGGAGAGAAGTGGGTTGAATTATACACCAGGCCTAAACCTTTACTCTGGAAGTGACTTATATTACTTCTGTCCACATTCAATAGGCCAAAGTGAGTCATATGGCCAGGCCTAACTTCAAAGGGACTGGGAAAATAGTATCTCTTTATGAGGCAGAGGACTAATATGCAAGTCTTACTCATGGAAAAGGAAAGGGTGAATGGATATATATATATATGTATATAACAGACACAAATTTCAATCAACAAAAACATAATGTTGAGATGGGTTCTGAATGTGTTCCAAACTAAAATGTGTTTTAAAATATTAAGAAAATGAAATACATTTCTCAGCAGTGTCTTTTATTAGAGGCCCCTTGCCTTCCTCTTAAAAACCATATACTTTACAAGTTCATTCTATATTCAGAAAGTACCAGGCCCAAACTAAAACATCATTCTAGAATTGTCAACTCTAAGTCAATATATCTACAAGAAACAGATATGTTCCTTGAAGGGAAAGGAAAAAAGGAGACTGCTTGCAGTATTTAGCTGGTGAGAATGCAAGGAGGGAGCCTAGATAGGTTTGGAGGTTGAACACAAACCAAGTGACCACATTGAAAGGGATGGTCCTAAAAGGTTTTTCTTTTCTGATTCTTTCACTGTTCAGCACTTTGAAATATGTAGTCCTTAATTCTTAGGGCAGAGAAGTCAAGGAAATTAAGCCTTAGGCTCATAATACTTAGGCCTGGCTATGATCACAAGATGCAAAAATGTCAAATTCAAAATGTTTCATCTCGTTATTCTCATTCTATTCTATATCCTTATATATTTTTAAATATTTTTTAAAATCCCAAACATACAAGTAAAATAAAGCAGAATTGGGGCTGCAAAAAGACAAATCCACCACCTCTTAGAAGTTTTTTTTCTAGACCTATATCTTCTTGCCTTATTTCCTCTTGTTGAGTTTCAGCAGCATTGGCTGCTCTTTCCACTAAGAGATCTAAACAATAAGTATGTTTATAAAAATGCTACAGGTGTAGACCTAGAAAGGCCTTTTCTGTTTATTAAAATACTGACACATCTATCCCTTCCCAGTCCTTCCAGAAATGGTACGAGATCGATAAATGGGTTTATACCTATCAATACCTGAGTCTTGTGATGATCCTTATATTCATCATGCTTTTTGGAACTACAAATTGTCAAGCTCCATGAATTTGTCTCTGTTTACATCCTCCTTAATCTTTTTCCTCCCAACTTTTAGTATAGTTATATAAATTCTTGCTTCTTAAAAGTTTCTGGTTTTTTCAGAATGGCTAAAATTAACAACACAAGAAACAACAGGTGTTGGCGAGGATGTGCAGAAAGGGGGAAGCCTCTTGCACTGTTACTGGGAATGTAAACTGGTACAGTTACTCTGGAGAACAATTTGGAGGTTCCTCAAAAAGTTAAAAATAGATTTACCCTATGATTCAGCAATTGCGCTACTAGATATTTACCCAAAAGGATACAAAAATACAGATTAGAAGGGATACATACACCCTAATGTTTATAGCAGCATTATCAACAATAGCCAAACTATGGAGAGAGCCCAAATGTCCATTGACTGATGAATGGGTAAAGAAGACATGGTATATATATGTACAGTGGAACATTATTCAGCTACCAAAAAGAATGAAATCTTGCCATTTGCAACAACGTGGATAGGACTAGAGGGTATCATGCTAAGCAAAGTAAGTCAGTCAGAGAATGACAAATACCATATGACTTCACTCATATGTGGAATTTAAGAAATGAAACAGATGAACATATGGGAAGGGGAAAATAAAAAAAAAAGGAGAGAAGGAAACAAGCTATAAGTGACTCTTAATGATAGAGAACAAACTGAGGGTTGATGGAGGGAGGTGGGTGGGAGATGGGCTGGATGGGTGATGAGTATTAAAGAGGGCACTTGTTGTAATCAGCACTGAGTGTTGTAAGTGATGAGTCTGAATTCTACTCCAGAAACCAATATTGCACTATATGTTAACTAACAAAATTTTAAAAAGGAAGGAAGGAAGGAAGGAAGGAAGGAAGGAAGGAAGGAAGGAAGGAAGGAAAAAAGGAAGGAAGGAAATTGGGAAGAGCATGCTTGGATGATGAGATTTTGTTTGGGGAGCTTTTTTGAATTTTCTTTATTCAAGTAATCCAGAAAAAAATTGTCTTAGAAGTCCAATTTCTGACGTGTAAAATGATTTTTATACTGAACTACCACTTTTTGGAGAAGTCTTCACCATAAAGAATTAATTTTTTAAAGATTTTATTTATTTATTTGAGAGAGAGAGAGAGGGAGAGTACAGGGGTAGAGTGAGAGGGAGAAGAAGACTCCCCACTGAGCAGAGAGCCCAAGCTGGGGCTTGATCCCAGGACCCTCAGATCATGACCTGAGCCAAAGGCAAATGTGTAACTGACTGAGCCACCCAGGCACCCCAAACCATAAATAATTAATTTCTTAGGTATGAAGATTAAGAGGAAAACACTACCCATTTTCCATGAAGTAAAAGGAAAATATAATTTATTAAAAAAAACCAAAAATCTTTGTGTTTTTTTTTTTGGCAATGTGTAATCAGATTCTTTTCCTACTTCTCTGTCTTCATCAATGGCTTCTTTTCTTATCCTGATTATCTAAAAGGGTAAGCCATTCTTTAAGGGTCTGTTCTGAGTGATTTTTTCTTTCCCTACATTTTCTCTCTGAACCACATCATCTCTCCCAAGGATTCAAATATGGCCTCTATGTAAAAGGCACTGGAACTTGTATTATTAATCTTGACCTCTCTCCAGAGCATAAGACATTTCCACCCACTTTTGAGTATAACACACACACATACATTTTTAAAAAAATGCAGAAAGTTCTGAGCGCAAAACTCTCTACTGAATAAATTCCTAACTCCACTATACACTGTAAAGACTTCTGTGATCCTACTCTAATCTAACTTCCAGTTCTATTCCACATCAAGCATCCTATACTCTAGTGAAACAGAGTTCCTCACTGTTCTCCTTACAACAGCCTATTCACTCCCCTCAGCATGCTCACCTTATTTCCACACCCTACTCAGATTTTAATGGGAATGGTTTACAAGATGACTTCACAAACTTCAAGACTACAAAAAATGCAAATCAGATGTGAACAGATCTTGAAAGGAAGTTACCTGCAGCAGTCAGAAATGTATCTCACTCTGTTCGCTTTTGTTCAGAATGTTGGCAGAACCTCAAGCCTGTTCAAAACAAAACTTGTTTTCTCCTTGATGCTCATATCTTGGCACTCTACTTGCTTTTCCAGAGAGGTAATTTTCTCTTCTTCATTTTCAAATTCCCTCATACACTCACCTCCTGCTCAGCCTTTCTATAGTATTTCCCAGGAAATAATCAAGCTCTCTCTTTCTCTCTCTTTCTGAGGTGCCAGTAAGAGGCCGTTGCTTCTATTCCTCCTTTTCTCTCCATCTCCCTCCTCTCCAATCTTATTCATCATTTGATTCTATACAGAAAACACTGGCACACAGTAGCCATCTGTAGCAACCACTTTCAACTTTATTTCCCTACCTTGTTTTCCTCTAGCCTACTTCTAAACAAACGTTGACATAACACTCAGATTAGATATCAGAGGCATCCTCTAATATAACATATGTATGAGTGCACATGCGCACGTGCAAACACACACAGACACACACACAGACACACACACAATTTTTGGAACTTTTAAATTACTAGCTAACTCTAGACTCACATTTTTATTTTTGGTCTGCTCTCCCCAGATTAGCTAGTTCATGACCCATGAAACCACTCTGAGCAGAGCCACCAGGGGAAGTTATCTTGATCTCATCGTCATTTCTCAGGAAAAAAAATCAGAGTGTATGTGAGAAGGCCAAAGGTCCAGGATGTGGAAAAGGATTCACTGCAGTAAAGTCTTCAAAGGAGAGAATGGGGTGATAATGTTACCTCCATTTTTTTATCCTTTTGTTGATTTCCTTTTGGACCTGTCAAATGAGGTGCTGAGATGAGCCCTCTCCTTCCTAAAGCTCAACAATCGAAGTGAAGATTCTACAAACACCCCCAGGATAAAGGAGATAAAGCCCAACTGCGACAATGTAAGGAAGAAAGTGGTGCAGGGCTTATGGATTCCATTACTGGATACAGCCCAACTTGGACAATGAATCGCAGCCTAATCACTACAATAGCAGCCTCCTTTTTCTACCCCTGGGTGATGAAAGGCTCCAGGCCCAGATGTCTGCAAAATGAGTAAACAAGGCTGACTGCACTCAAGTGGACTCCTCGTACACTGTGTTTATGAGTTAGAATAGGTGTGCAACAAACCATGAATCATGGGCTCTGATTATAATAAAACATGTTATCATCCACGTCTCTACAAAGTGGGAGAGGGGTTTGATAATATATTAGGGTGTGGTAGAAAATGAGAACTGGGAAGGCAGGCAGTCCTAGATTTCAACCTTACTCTTGTCACCTAAGAGCTTAATAACCTCAGACAAGTTAATTTAACATCTCTAAGCTTCAGTTTCTTCATTTAGAAAAACCAGAGGCAAGAATACGTATTTCATATGGTAGTTGTGAGGGTGAAATGAAGTGACATAAATGAAAGTGCTTGGTGCAATGCAAGGAACACGGTGGTGCTCACAAGCTATTTCCCCTCCCCTCTCTACACTTGCCCTCCACTGTCCTCTCCATTGTACTACTTCTATCATGAGTGGAGAAGCTGGGTGAGCAGCTATCCTCCTTGGAAGGAACTGGTGAAGATTAAAGAGATAACATAAGTATCCAGCACAAGGCTTGGCCTTAATCACTCAGCAAATATTGTCCTTGTTCTCCTTCAAAATGTGAGCTAATTTTGGCCAAGATCCTCTAGGCATCTAATACCTAACAACTGCCCCCAAATTTAGAGAACCATAAGTTAGTAATGATCCCCTAGCCCCTTACTACTCAAAGTGTGGTGTGTGGACTCAACAGCGTCAACATCATCTGGTAAATTATTAGAAATGCAGACTTGCAGCTCCACCCCAGACCTACTAAAATAAAATCTGCATTTTAACAATCCCCAAGTATACGCACGTTTACAGGTTGAGATGCATTACCCTAGCCAAAACTCTGGAACCCCTGTAAGAATTAAAGCAAGCCAAATGCTTCCTATTTAACTATAAAATGCAAAAGTTTACATATTGGAACTGAGTAGATGACGTCCACTTTCTTGTTTTAATGTCTTCTTTGCATCAAGGGTGAACATTGCTGACACTAATGCTGGATTGTAAAAACGTTGGTACATTTAGGAGATAAGGTGCTGTGGGGTAGTGGTTCAGATCATAGCCTTGGCTTGGTTGTACAAATATGAATTTAAATCTTAGTTCCACTAATGATTAGCTGTGTGAACTGGAGCAGTTCCTCATCTACAATATGGAATTGATAATAATACCTACAGTTTTTTTGTGGGGATTAAGTGAAATTATGATTACAGAGGGCCTAGCATACAGTTAGCCCTCAGAGAGGACAGAGGCAGTATGTATGAAATGATATGAAAGGAAAGGGCTTCTGAATATTCAGACTTCAAAACATAGATTGAATTTAGCTACTGCATTGGTCCACTACTAGGGCACAAAGGAACTCCATTTATGGAGAATATGATCAGGACCTTCAGCTTTCACAGGAGAATGGAATCTCCCCGATGCATTGACAGAGATCACGTATGCTCAAAGCTCAGTTCTCACAGGTTGTTCAAGAAGGAACTGACAACCAGCCTTTGAAAATTCATCCAAACCCTGTTAGACACCTGGGAAAGTTAGAGGGGAAAGTTGGAGATATGTTATTTTCACCTTTCCTTCAAAGTTTTCTAAGTTCTATACATGATTTAAATTTTATCTCCAGAAAATTTTATAAGGCCCAATAATCTCACCTTCCTGCTTGTACCCCCAAGTACAATTACTTATTCTTTCATATTGATTATTCTTACTCAATTATTCTTTCATATTGATGCATACAATTCCTATTCAGTTAATATTGGTTCCCCCCAAGGGTTGACATAAGAGAGAACCACATAACCAGCATCTATTAAATTGACCAGTGATAAAGTTTAACAAATAAATTCTTTAAGAGGTTAGAAGAAAAAAAAAATTGTCTCTCCATAAAATACACACATTTTTTTGTCAGATAATAATAATTACGTAACTAATCATGCCTACCTTTTGAATTGGTTGCTAAGGTGTTCTGAGGTAAATAAGCTAATTCACAGTATCATTATTAGCTCAAGTGATTTATATTCACTATAAAATTATACTGATAGACATAAAGTAGATTTGAATAAACAAAGTTACTATATTATTGGATGACAAGACTCAATACTATAAAAATATTCATTATCTCCAAATTATTCTGAAAACTTAATGAAATCTATTTAAATTTCTGGGGGATTTTTTGGAAATTCATAAAATAATAATGTCCAGGGGCGCCTGGGTGGCTCAGTCGTCAAACGTCTGCCTTCGGCTCAGGTCATAATCCCAGGGTCCTGGGATCGAGCCCCACATCGGGCTCCCTGCTCCGCGGGAAGCCCGCTTCTCCCTCTCCCACTCCCCCTGCTTGTGTTCCCTCTCTCGCTGTGTCTCTCTCTGTCAAATAAATAAATAAAATCCTTAAAAAAAAAAAATAATAATGTCCAGAAAAAAAAGGTTTTTTAAATGAGGTACAGTGGTTTCCTTTTTAAAACAATGTATTATATAATAATAATTGAAAGGGTGTAACATTAGTATCAGAATTGGCTCCATGGAATTCAAGAAACATATTTGAGTATATTTAAGAAATTAACATACCAATAAGGTATAATTTCTAATTGGTAGTTAAAAGAATCATTCAATAAATAGTATTGAATAACCAACTCCAAGTGGAGAAAAAAATAAAGTTAGATCCCTGCCTCACACCTTACACAAAAGTAACTGCTAGATGGATTAAATATTTAAATATAAAATGTGAAAATATGATAGTACTGGGGCGCCTGGGTGGCTCAGTCGGTTAGGCGTCTGTCTTTGGCTCAGGTCATCATCCCAGGGTCCTGGGATTGAGCCCCGGATCAGGCTCCCTGCTCAGTGGGGAGCCTGCTTCTCCCTCTCCCTCTGCTGCTCCCCCTGCTTGTGTTCTCTCTCTCTGTCAAATAAATAAACAAAATCTTAAAAAAAAAAAGAAAATATGACAGTACTTTAAAATGTAGATGAATTCTTATACATAGTCTTGAGGTGTGGACAGACAGTCTAGTCATAATACCAGTGAGGAGAAAATAAAGAAATATTGACATTTCACTACATTAAGATTGAACACTTCTGACTGAGAAAAAGCACAATGAAACAAAAGGCAAATGTTAAATTAAGAAAAAAATATTAAAAAATCCACACAAAGGGTTACTAGCCACATATAAAGTGGTTTAGAAAAAAGATGAATTACCTGATAGAAAAATGATAAATGAGTAATAATACACAATCCACAAAAGAATATAAAATGGCCAATAAACAGATTTTTAAAAATTCTCTCATACTAATCAAAGAGATACAGATCCAATAAGAATTTTTAAAAATTTTATTATTTTTAAAGATTTTATTTATTTACTTGAGAGAGAGAGCAGGCAGAGGGATAAAAGAGAGAGAATCCCAAACAGACTCCCTGCTGAGCATAGAGCCTGACTTGGGGCTTGATCTCACGGACCCTGAGATTATGACCTGAGCAGAAACCAAGCATCAGTTGCTTAACTGACTGAGCCACCCAGATGCCCCCAAACAAGACTTTAAAAAAAAAAAAAAAAAAAGCTTTTCAGACTGTCATTAAGAATTTGGGAAAGAAAGAGAACAGAAAAAATATATAGAAGAAAATGAAAAAGTTTTCAATGAACTAATTAATAGTAATACTAATACTAAAAATGCATACTCATGAGTATAGATTCAAAAATTATATATAAAAATGCCATATTCCCTCTTCTCTAGATGATTTAAATAATCTATATTTTCTTTGGGCATTATCTTTTCATTAAGTTTTTAAAATAAAAACTATATACTTAAAGTATATAACACAATTTGATATACATTTACATAGTAAAATGATCACTACAGTCAAGATAATTAATATATTATCACCTCACACAGTTACAGTTTTTGTGTGCATCAAGAGTGCACCTGAAATTGACACTCTTAGCAATACTGTTCAATACAGTATTATTAAGGATAGCCATTATGCCTGCACATTAGATCTCTAGACTTATTCATCCTATGTAAGACAAAAAGTAAGAAGTGTTGTATATACAACAGTTTGTAGCCTTTATCCAGTATCTCCCCATTTCCTCCACCTCCCCCACAGCCTCTGGTAACTACTATTCTACTCTTTCTGCCTCTGTAAGTTTGACCTTTTCTTTAGACTCCACAGTTTAAGTAAGAACTTAGTGTTTGTCTTTCTCTGTCTGGCTTTTTTCACTTAGCATAATGTCCTACCGGTTCAACCATTTTGTTGCAACTGGCAGGATTTCCTTCTTTCTCATGGCTAAATAATATTCCTCTGGTGCTGCTGGCTGAGAGGCCCAGCTGGATAAAGAAGATGTAATATATATATATATTGATGAACACTTAGGTTGTTTCCATGTCTTGGATATCGTAAATAATGCTGCAAAGAACATGAGAATGCAGTTATCTCTTCAAGATACTGATTTGCTTTCTTCGGATATATACCCAGAAGTGGGATTGCTGGATCATATGATAGTTCTGTTTTTTAATTTTTTAAGGGACCGCCACATTTTTTTCCGTAATGACTGTACAAATTTACATTCCCACTAACAGTGTCACATTCTTGCCAACATTTGTTATCTTTTGTCTTTATGCTAATGATCATTCTAAGAGGTGAGAGGTGATACCTCATTAGGGTTTTGATTTGCATTTCCCTGATGACTGGTTATGTTGAGCACCTTTTCATGTACCTATTGGCCATCTGTATGTCATCTTTTTGAGAAATGTCTATTCAGGTCCTTTGCCCATTTTTAAAATTAGGATATTTGTTCTCTTGTTTCTGAGTTGTTTGAGTTCCTTATATATTCTGGATGTTAATCACGTAACAGACACATGGTTTGCAAATATTTTCCCATTCCATCGGTTGTATCTTCATTCTTTTGATTTTTGTTTTGTTTTGTTTGCTGTGCAGAAGCTTTTTAGTTTGATGCAATCCCATTTCTCTGTTTTGTTTTTGTTGCATTTTCTTTTGGGGGTCATATCCAAAAATCATTGCACAGACCAATGTCAAGAATCTTTTTCCCTTTTTCTCTCCTTACAGTTTTATGGTTTCAGTTCTTACATTTAAAGCTTTAATCCATTTTCAGTTGATTTTATGTGAAGTGAGATAAGGGTCCGATTTCATTCTTCTGTGTGTGGAAAACCAGTTTTCCCAACACCATTTACTGAAGAAACTGTCCTGTCCCTATTGTGTGTTCTTGGCATCTTTGTCAAAAATTAATTGACCATAAATGCATGAATTTATTTCTGGGCTCTTTATTCTGTTCCATTGGTCTATATAGCTGTTACTATGAAAGTACTATCAACCATGCTGCTTTGGTTACTATACCTTTGTAGTATATTTTGAAATCAGGTAGGATGATGCCTCCAACTTTGTTTTTGTTTTTGCTCAAGATTGCTTTGGCTATTCACAGTTTTGTGTGTGTGTGTGTGTGTGTGTGTGTGTGTGGTTCCATATTAATTTTAGGATTATTTTTTTCTATTTCCATAAAAAAAGTATTTCCATAAAAAAAGTCTACTATAATTGTGGTTTTTTAAACTTGGAATTTCTAAGTGTTTCAATATAATGCTAGTGAATTCACAAGGGATATCACTGCTACAGCTTCCTCGTAAAACATATTTGAACAATGTAAAATATGAGTCTTCTTGAGTGAGGGATGATGGCAGAGTAGGAAGATCCTGAGCTCACTCCCACATAAAGAGAGAATCTTAAAAGCAGCAAGAAAAAAATCAATAGTTACATATAAGGGAAACCCAAAACAACAGGATATTATTACTCGGCCATAAAAAAAAAAAAATGAGATCTTGCCATTTGTGACTACATGGATGGACCTAGAGGGTATTAAGCTATTGAAGTAAGTCAGAAAAAGACTAATACCATATGATTTAATTTATATGTGGAATCTAAAAAACAAAACATGAACAAATAAACAAAAAAAAGCATAAACAGACCCATAAGTAGAGAACAAACTGGTGGTTGCCAGAGGGAATTGGGGGGGGGCAAAATGAGTGAAAGGGAGTGGGAAATACAGGTTTTCATTTATGGAATAAATAAGTCATGCAGATGAAAGGCAATATAGGGAATATAGTCAATGGTATTATAGAGGGAATATAGGGAATGGTATTGTAATAACATTGTATGGTGACAGATGGAAACTATACTTGTGGTGAGCATAGCATAATGTATAGAGTTGTCAAATCTTTGATGCTGTACATCAAAAAAAAGAAGAAAATTTTTAAATAAAAGAAGCAAGAAAAAAAGTAAATAGTTACATACAGTCAAAACCCTATAACACTGTCAGCTGACTTTTGAGCAGAAATTTTGCAGACCAGAGGGAATGGCATGATATATTCAAAATGCTAAAACAAAAAAAGACCTACAAGGAAGAATAGTCTACCTGGTAAGGTTATAGTTCAGAATGACAGGAGAGATAGAGTTTTCCAGACTAACAAAAGTTAAAGGAGTTCATCACTATTAAACCAGCCTTACAAGAAATGTTAAAGGGACTTCATTAACTGAAAAAGAAAAGGCCATAACTAGAAGTAGAAAAATTATGAACAGAAAAAATTTCACTGGTAAAAGGAAATATACAGTAAAGGTAGAGGATCAATCACTTATAAAGCTAGTATGAAAGTTAAAAGACAAAAGTAGTAAAATCAATTATATCTACAAAAACTAGCAAGGGATACGCAAAATAAAAACATGTAAAATATGATGTCATATACATAAAAAGTGGAGTGGAGCATAAAAATGTAGTAAGAATTCAAACTTAAGCGACCATTAAATTAATATAGACTTCTACATAGATAGAATGTTACATATGAACCTCAGGATAACTACAAACCAAAAATCTATAATAGATGTACAGAAAATAAGGAGAAAGGAATCCAAGCATAACATTAATGAAAGTATTCGAATCACAAAGGAAAAGATCAAGAAAAGAAGAAAGGAACAGAGAAGGTTTAGAAACCAATCAGAAAATAATTAGCAAAATGGCAATAAGTACACACAATAATTACTTTAAATGTAAATGGACTAAATGCTCCAGTCAAAAGACTCAGGGTGATTGAATGGGTAAAAAAACAAGACCCATATATATGCTTCTCACAAGAGATTCACTTCAGACTTGAAGACACAAACAGACTGAAACTGAAGAGGTGGTGAAAGATATTCCACACAAATTGAAGAGAAAATTATATCAGACAAATAGACTTTAAAACAAAGACTGTAACAAGAGAAAAAGAAGGACATTACATAATGATAAAGGGATCAATCCAACAAGAGGATATAACAATTGTAAATATCTATGTACCCAACATGGACGCACCTAAATACATAAAGCAAATATTAACAGACATAAAGAGAAAAATTGACAGTAATACAATAATAGTAGGAGACTTTAACACTCCACTTATATCAATGGATAAATCATCCAGACAGAAAATCAATAAGGAAACAGTGGCTTTGAATGACACATTAGACCAGATGGACTTAATAGATATACACAGAACATTCCATCCAAAAACAGCAGAACACACATTCTTTTTAAGTGCACATGGAATATTCCCCAGGATAGGTCACATGTGAGGCCACAAAACAAGTCTCAATAAATTTAAGAAGATTGAAATCATATCAAGCATCTTCTCTGACGATAATGGTATGAAACTAGAAATCAGTTACATATACATGTGTTACATATATCAGTTACATACACACACACACACACACACACACACACACACACACACACATAGTGGAAAAAACACAAATAGATGGTAGCTAAACAACATCTTACTAACCAACCAAAGAGTCAAATGAAGAAATCAAAGAGGAAATTTAAAAAAATACCTTGAGACATACGAAAATGAGAACACATGATTCAAAATCTTTGGGACACAGCAAAAGCAGTTCTCAGAGGGAAGTTTATAGAAAGAGGCCTACCTCAAAAAACAAGAAAAATCTCAAACAATCTAATCTCACACCTAAAGAAACTAGAAAAAGAAGAACAAACAAAGCTCAAAGTTAGTAGAATGAAAGAAATAATAAAGATCAGAACAGATATAAATGAAATAAAGACTATAAAGAGAGTTAAAAAAAATCAGTGAAACAAAAAACTGGTTATTGGAAAAGATAAACAAAATTGATAAACTTTTAGCCAGACTCATCAAGAAAAAAAAAAAGAGAAAGGACCCAAATAAATAAAATCAGATATAAAAGAGAAGTTCCAACCTCAATACCAAAGAAATCCAAAGGATTATAAAAATCTACTATGAAAAATTATATGCCAATAAGTTGGATAACCTAGAATAAATGGATAAATTCCTAGAAATATACAATCTTCCAAAACTGAATCAGGAAGAAATAGAAAATCTGAACAGACCAATTATTAGGAATAAAATTGAATCAGTAATCAAAAATCTCCCAATAAACAAAAGTCCAGGACCAGATGGCTTCACAGGTGAATAATACTAAACATTTAAAGAGTTAATACCTGCATTTCTTAAACTATTCCAAAAAACAGAAGATGAAGAAATACTTCCGAATTCATTCTACAAGGCCAGTATTACCCTGATATCAAAATCAGACAGACGCTACAAAAGAAATTACAGACCTAATATCCCTGAAAAACACAGATGCAAAAATCTTCAACAAAATATTAGCAAACCAAATTCAAAATACTTAAAAGGATTAATCACTCTAATCAAGTGGGATTTATTCCAAGAATGCAAGAATGGTTCAATATCCACATATCAATCAACATGCTACATCATATCAACAAAAGGAAGGATTAAAATTATATGATGATCTCAATAGATGCAGAGAAAGTATTTGACCAAATTCAACACCTGTCAGGATAATAACTCTTTACGGGTATAGAGGGAACATGCCTCAACATAATAAAGGCTATATATTACAAAGCCACAGCTAACATCATACTCAATGATGAAAAGCTCAAGGCTTTTCCTCTAAGATTAGGAGCAAGACAAGGATATCAACTCTTATCACTCCTATTCAACATAGTACTTTAAGTCCCACCCACAGCAATCAGACAAGAAATAGAAATAAAAAGTACCCAAATTGGTAAGAAAGAAGTAAAACTGTCACTCTTTGCAGATGACATACTATATATAGACAACCCTAAAGACTCCACCAAAACACTATTAAAACTAATAAATGAATTCAGTAAAGTTGCAGGATACAATATTAATATACAGAAATCTGTTATGTTTCTACACACTAAAAATGAGCTAGCAGAAAGAGAAATTAAGAAAACAATTGCATCAAAAAGCATAAAACATGTAGGAATAAACTTAACCAAGAAAGTGAAAGACTTGTACTGTGAAAACTATGAAACATTGATGAAAGAATTTGAAGATGACACAAATAAATGGAAAGATATACTATGCTCATGGATTGGAAGAATTACTATCCTTAAAATGTCCATATTACTCAAAGCAATTTACAGATTCAATGAAATCCCTAACAAAGTACCAACAGTATTTTTCACAAACTAGAAGAAATAATCCTAAAATTAAATGGAACCACAAAAGAACCCAAATAGCCAAGCAGTCTTGAAGAAGAATGAAGCTAAAGGTAGTGAAATCCCAGATTGCAAATCATACTACAAAGCTATACTGACCAAAACAGTATGTATGGTAATCACACAAAAATGAACACATAAATCAATGGAACAGAGAGCCCAGAAAGAAACCCACACTTATATGGTCAATTAATCTACAGCAAAGGAGACAAGAATATACAATGAGGAGAAACAGTTTCTTTAATAGATGGTGTTGGGAAAAACTGGACAGCTAAATGCAAAAGAATGAAACTGGACCACTTACTAATACCATATACAAAAACAAAGTCAAAATGGATTAAAGAGGGGCACTCAGTTGGTTAAGTGACCGGCTCTTGTTTTTGGCTCATGTCATGATCTCACAATCCTGGGATTGAGACCAGTGTCAGGCTCCTTGCTCAGTGGGGAGTCTGCTTGAGGACTCTCTTCCCCTCTCCATTCCCCTACCCCCACTCATGCACACACACACACACACACACACACACACGCTTTCTCTCTCTCAAATAAATCAATAAATCCTTAAAAAAATGGATTAAAGACCTAAATGTGAGACCTGACACCATAAAACTCCTAAAAGAAAATATAGGTATCCTGAAACCAATATTAGATTATGTATTAACTATAATTTAAATAAAAATTTGAAAAAAGAAACAGGTAAACTCTTGGACATTGGCCTTAGAAATATATTTCTGGATCAGTCTCCTCAGGCAAGGGAAACAAAAACAAAAATAAATAACTGGGAGACTACCTCAAACTAAAAAGCTTTTGCACAGTGAAAGAAACCATCAACAAGATAAAAAGCAGGCTACTGAATGGGAGAAGGTATTTGCAAATGATACATCTGATAAGAGTTAACATCCAAAGTATATGAAGAACTCTTACAACTCAATAGCAAACAAATGATTAAAAAATGGGCAGAGGACCTGAGTAGACCTTTTTCCAAAGAAGATGTATAGATATCCAAGAGATACATGAGAAGATGCTCAACATCACTAATCAGAGAAATACAAATCAAAACCACAATTAGTTATCCACCTCACACCAGTCAGAACGGCCAATATCAGAAAGATCAGAAATAACAAGTGTTGGTGAGGATGTGGAGAAAAAGGAACCCTTGTGCACTGTTGGTGGGAATGTAAACTTGTGCAGACACTCTGGAAAATGATATGGAGGTTTCTCAAAAAATTAAAACTAGAAATACCATATGACCCAGTAATTCCACTTCTGGGTATTTACCTGAAGAAAACAAAAACACTAATTTGAAAAGATACATGTACCCCCTATATTTATTGCAGCATTATTTACAATAGCCAAGATATGGAAGCAACCTAAGTGTGTATCAATACACGAATGGATAAAGAAGATGTGGTGTATATACACAATAGGATATTACTCAGCCATAAAATGAATGAAAGCTTGCCATTTACAACAACATGGATGGGTCTAAAGGGTTATGCTAAATGAAATAAAGACAAATACCATATGATTTCACTTATATGTGGAACCTACAAAAACAAAACAAACACATGAACAAACAAAAAACAGAAGCATACTCATAAACACAGCAAACAAACTGGTGATTGCCAGAGGGGAAGAGGGTAGGGGGATGGGCAAAATAGGTAAAGGGGATTAAGAGATACAAACTTCCAGTTTTAAAATAAATAAGTCACAGGGATGAAAAGTACAGCATAGGGAATATATCAATAAGATTGTAATAACTTTGTATGGTGACAGATGGTAACCACACTTTTTGTGGTGAGCACTGCATAATGTATGTAATATTGAATTGTTATGCTGTACAACTGAAACTAATATTGTATGTCAACTATACTTCAATTAAAAATTTAATAGATTCCAAAAAGAACAAAATAAGTCTCTCTTTTATTTCAATTTTGCCTGATATTACCACTCCTATTTTTGCATTTTCCAGATTTTTTTTTGTCCATTTTATTTCTATCCTTTCTTTATCTTTTTACTTTAGGTGTGTCTCTTATGAACACTGAATAGTTTGATTATATGTTGAGACCCAATCTGAAAATATTTGTTGTTTAATGGTGGAGTTTAGCCCAGATTTATTGTAATAACTGATAACATTAGTTCTAGCTTCTGTTATCTTATTTTGTATTTTTTATGTTTCTTTTATATAGCTTTAAAATATTGCTCAGATTTTGTTGAAATGATCTTTATGTTTAGATTATTATTGATTTTTATATTTGTGTTGCATTTCTAAACCATATTAATTACAATGAAATCATCCCATTTGCTCAAATATTAATTGACCATTAACTATGTATCACATAGGGAGAGTGAATTCTATGCTAAACAAAACAGACATGGTCCTTGCTTTTAGGGAATTTTTCTTCTTAGAAGGTGAAAAGCAGCCATAGACAAATATTCAGGGAAAGGTTCCGCCATGGTAATTACTACGTA
This sequence comes from Halichoerus grypus, assembly GCF_964656455.1. Taxonomy (NCBI): domain Eukaryota; kingdom Metazoa; phylum Chordata; class Mammalia; order Carnivora; family Phocidae; genus Halichoerus; species Halichoerus grypus. The sequence goes on from NC_135712.1 coordinate 83,729,046, forward strand.
GGGAGGCAAAGAAGGGTATCTACTTTAAATTGGGAAGGCAGGCAGTTTGCTCTAAGGAGCTGAAACCCATTTGATGAGAAAGAGTTAGTAACATAAAGATCAAAAATGGTCCTCCTGATATTGGGGAGAGGAAAGAAAGCCCTAGCGCAAACACCCCAAGGTGGGAGAGAGTTGGTGAGCTTTAAAAATGTAAAGAAGCTGGAGTATATTAGGTGAGAAAGGAATAAAAAGTGACAGTTACCAGATAGATAGGATTTCGTAAACCACAATAAGGAGTGTGGATTTTATTTTAAGTGTAATGCAAAGCCACTGGAGAGTTTTAAACTGTGGATTTTGTTTCTGTTTCTCTTTTTGTTGTGGGGCAGGAGTAACATGATCTGATTTTCTATTGTAAAAGGTCCCTCTGCTGCTGTATAGGAATCTATTCTAGAAGAAACAAGAGCATCCCCTGGTCAGGTCATGGAGATGGAGAGAGGTCACCAGATTTGGGGCATGTTTTGGTTACTAAGATCACAGGATTTGCTGAGGATTGCATGAGGGGTTGGGGGGTGTAAGGGCAAGAGCAGAATTAAATAGAATATTTAGATTTTTATTTTCAGCAATTGGGTAGACAGTGATGGTGTTTACTTAAATGCAAATGCCTGGGGGAGGGGCAGTTTGCTAGATGGCGGAACAATTATGAGTTCTGTTTTGACTAATTTAAAATGCCCATTAGTTGTCCATGGGTGATGTCTAGTAGTCATTTGGGTTTACAAGTTTAGAGTCCTGGGGAAAATTCAAAGCAGCAGTTGAGATAGGGTGCATTGTGTATAACTGAAGAGAGAGGTTGCCTAGGAAACCCTGGGGCACTCCAATAGCAGGAAGTTATGCAATTCTATTTGCAGGATATAATATAAACTCCAAATTTCTGGTCTATTGGTCAATCTTTTCTACCTTTCTAGGATTGAAACAGTTTTTTAACTCTTAATTTATATTTCTTTGTTTATTTCAAAGGGAATTTAGGAAGGAGCATTACTTAGGTTCAAATAATCAGAAGTCAATTGTAGAACTGTTCATTGTTCAGACTTTTAGGAAGTCATCTGAATGATTGCTATCCATACAACAACCATACTAAATTGAAAGTTTCTTGAAGAAATGAGTTTTTTGTCTATTACCCACAAAAGTGCCTCACATGGGCTTTCCATCTAAGAAGAGTTTCAAGGTAACTCTGTTGAATATGTGAATGAAGCGTTCAGTGCATAAACCTTTAATCTTGGTGTCAAATTCTTCTAGTTAAATCCTTCAACAGAACATTCAAAGACAAGAAGGTCTTTAGAGCATAGTGATATTGTTTTCACCAACTACTAGTTGAGTGACCATGAGCTAGTTATTTAATTTCTCTTCTTTAGTGAGACAGTAATAATGGTTTGATACTACAACTAATATTAGTAATATTTAACACAGTAGTAATAAAAATAATAGGACCAGTAATGACCATCTTTCTGCTTTTGTGTAAAGCTTGAATGCGACAATGTCTGTAAAAGCATTTAGCACAGTGCCTGGCATAAAGTAAGAGTTAATAGATAGTGATTCCCAGAGCTCTGCCCTGAGCCCTGGCTCTTCTGGCAGAAAACCTGAGCCCCAGGTGACTAGAGAGAGTAAGTTGAGGAGAGGGCAGGTGATGTGGTCAAAGAGGGAGCAGAGCCCAGATTACATGGTGCCCTGTAAGCCAGAATCAAGATTGTGGATTTTACTCTTAGTGAGAGAAGTCATCAGAGAGTTTTGAGCAGAGAAGTGAAATAATTTGGTTTATAGTCAGAAAAAGTTTATTTTATTTTATTTAAATTCAACTAACCAACATTAGTTTCAGATGTAGAGTTCAGTAATTCATCAGTTGCATATAACACCCACTGCTCATCACATCACGTGATGTCCTTAATGCCCATCACCCAGTTACCCCATCCTCCCACCCACCTCCCCTCTAGCAACCAACCCTCAGTTTCTTTCCCATACTTAAGAGTCTCTCATGGTTTGTCTCCTCTCTGATTTCTTCCCATTCAGTTTTCCCTCCCTTCCCCCATGATCCTCTGCGCTGTTTTTTATATTCCACATACAAGTGAAACCATATGACAGTTGTCTTTCTCTGATCGACTTATTTCGCTCAGCATAATACCCTCCAGTTCTATCCACATTGATGTAAATGTTAAGATTTCATCCTTTCTGATGGCTGAGTAATATTCCATTGTGAGATATATATAGATAGATAGATATAGATATAGATATATATAGATATATATATATCAACATAGATATATATACACACACACACACACACAACATATATATATAGCAACATAGATATATATATACACACACACACACACAACATATATATATAGCAACATAGATATATATATGTTGATGGATATCTGGGCTCTTTCCATATTTTGTCTATTGTGGACATTGCTGCTATAAACATTAGGATGCTGGTGCCCCTTTGGATCACTACATTTGTATCTTTGGGATAAATACCTAGTAGTGCAATTGCTGGGTCGTAGGGTAGCTCTATTTTTAACTTCTTGAGGAACCTCTATACTGTTTTCCAGAGTGGCTGCACCAGCTTGCATTCCCACCAACAGCATAAGAGGGTTCCCCTTTCTCTGCATCCTTGCTAACATTTGTTGTTTCCTGAGTTGTTAATTTTAGCCATTCTGACTGTTGCAAGGTGTTATCTTATTGTGGTTTGTTCACATTTATAGCCATAGCTGATAGCACAGTGCCCAATACAGGTTGATATTTAATAGACATATCTAAATATCTGTAGGAAAATGAAATGCTACTTGATGCCAACTTCACTTCTTATGTTCTTGGCCATTTTTCATGGAAATTCCAATGCTGAAAGACTAAATGTGGTGTTAATAAAGTATTTTCATTACCACTCCTTGAGCGTGTATCTATTCCCTCTCTACTACTGCACCAAACACAAAATATGCTACTTAGAGTTTAACATTTCTACCAAATGTAATATTTCCCAACAGAAATGGCCATCTTTTAGATAATTATCATTATTTTGGCATCACCTAATTTGTTCTTTAGCAAAACTTTTTCTCATTAGATTTTCCTCAATCAAAGATCTGAACATTTCTTAGTGAACATCATCCTTTGGGATAAAATAAGGGAAAAGAAAATATCCACAAATCCATTTGGGTGTCACTGAAGCTCACATGGGAAGTAATTATCCCCTTATTTACCATATTCTTAAAACTCCATCTGGAAAACTACCTGCAATTTTTGGCTATGTTGGGGGGGGTGTGTGTATATATACACACACATACACATACACACTTACATGTACACACAGAGAGACAGAGATTGCTAATTTGGAAAGAATCCAAAGGGTAGTAATAGTGACAAAGGCTTGGAAAACATACCATTAAAAAGACTCTAAGAGAATGGAGCATGAACTGCTAAGAGATCAGATAATTGATGGAGGCAGAGAGGATTTTAAAATACCGTGTGGGAAGGAAATCTCCTAAAAGGAAATGGAGTTATTTTTTTCTCAGTCTAGACATTTATATTAATAGTTTAAAAAGGACAATTAAATTATGAACCATACAAAACACCTTATGCCCAATATGTTCAATCAGAAAATGTAGCACAAATAGGAAAAATGGTAAGATAACACTGGAGGACTCGGGATATTGCCATGGTCCTTCCAAATATCTCAGGCAATGGCTTCTGAATCCAACAGAAATCATTCAAATCTAAATGCTGAGTAGGTGCTGCTGCAGACGAATTGGCACAAATGGGCAGAATGCCAGTTCATTTATTTAAAAAACTTTATGGTTATCCTTCTATGCCCAAATACAGGAGAAAGAAGAACAAACATAAGAAGACTCCATTTTTACCCACTGAAGAGCTATTGTATGGGGAAGGAGAGAGAATGTATATACAAATACCAAATAAAAGTTACAGAAGTTGGGGGAGGAAGGACTTGCTGAATATAGAAGAAACCAATCTCAAGGTTCTGAATTTGAATCCTAGTTACAGTATTGCTTAAAGCAGTCACCCCAGGGGTCTGACCAGGACAAGTGAGCAGCTAGGTGGAATCACCTCTTTAAAATCTTGCCCCAGTAGATATGATCAATGGGAGATTCCACTTGTCCTATAGGTAGGTGTGTCTTCAACACTCCTAACATTTGAATGAAGAGTAAACATGTAGTCAACCACCTTGATGTAAAATATTAAGATGACTGTATGCCTTTTCCTCTTAGCCTTTTGTCTTGGTGGTTTAGTGTTAAGAAGCTGGTGGTTTAGGGGCAGCTGGGTGGCTCAGTCGCTTAAGCGTCTGCCTTTGGCTCAGGTCATGATCCTGGACTCCAGGAATAGAGCCCCACTTTGGGCTCCCTCCTCAGTGGGGAGTCGGCTTCTCCTTCTACTCCTCCCCCTGCTTGTGCACTCTCTCACTCTCTCTCTCTCACTCACTCTCTCTCTCAAATAAATAAATAAAGTCTTAAAAAAAAAAAAAAGAAGCTGATGGTTTAGTATGGACAAAGCTGATATCCAGATTTACTAGCCAAGCCTTCAGCTTCCTTTCCAACTCTTTGTTCTCCCTCCATCATAGTCTTTTATGATCCACCCCCCCACCCCAAACTCTACTCTAACTGCCTGGGGATATTCACTGTTCTCCAACCATGCCCTCATCCTCTCCTCATTCTATTCCAGTGTCAATGGCATCGCTACCCACACAGGCTCCTGTCCTCCCCAATTTCTTTACATCCTAGTCATCTATAAAAGCCCTGCTGAGACCCTACCTCTTCCATGAGTCACCTAATCTCACCTTCCCCTATTCTTCCCTAGTCTTGTCTTTATACCTTAAACCTGTACTGTAATGTTTATTTTTATTTCCTGCCCACTAGCTTTAAATTCCTAGTGCTCAATTACTGTACTTTATTCCCTGTTATATTTTTCACACTGCCTAACAAAGTGCCTAGAACAAAAGTAGTTATCCAATAAATGTCATCAGATTACATTAGTAATGAGAGGAGACTGTCATTAATTGGAAATGGCAACAAGTGAAAAAATATGCCCAGTTAGAAGAGCCTCCTAAGACTATGGTATAATTTTCTAATGTTTATGCTGTTTGGGATGTATAGAAAGTAATGCATATGTATTTTATAAATTGGAAAAGGAAAATCTGAGAAAAGGAAAACATACCACTATTACTCCACTTAGAGACAACTACTGATAACATGTTAATTTGTAAATTTCCTCCTAGTTTTTTTTTTTGAAGGATTTTATGTAGTTGTTATTATATTCTGTCCATGTATCTGTTTTCCTGCAAAGGCTATTAAAAGCTTTTCATGAGTCCTTTTAATTATAGTATCTAATCCTATTGTTAAACCATATTTTACTTAATCATTTTCCACTTGTTGGACAGGTAAGATGGTTCTCAATTTTTTTCCAATTAAAATAATTCAGTGTTGAATACCTCTGAGCAAAAAGAGTTGCCTACCCATCTTTTTAGAAAATAGTGTTTAAGGGGCATTTCAACTAGTTTTGCTATAAATAATCTAGTTTGGTCTTTTAATGAATACCAGTATTTTTTGTTTTCCTCAGCCCTGCTGAGATAATTTCCTGTCTGTTGAATCTCTGCTGCCCTGTTGACATCACTTATATTCTCAGCATTTTATACTGTCCAGGTCATTTACTCAATCCGTCTCTCTGGCTGCCTGGATACATTCTGACAGATGCTTTCTAATGAAGCTGGACATATTCCATGTTCTCTAGTCACTACCTCTTAATCGATGGGATTTGGGGAAGACTTTCAAATGGTTCAGTCTTAGCTACTGTAAAATTTAGAAATAGTTTACTTACTTAAAAATCTTATCTTTTCAAAGTTTTGAACATTAAAGCAATTTCACATGCATTATTTTATGCATTCTTATAAAAAAATAACAAGCAAATAGTATTAGCACTTTACAGATGAGGAATCTGAGACTCTGAGAAGCCAAGAAAAAACTGTATTGTTTTCTTATTGCTGTTGTAACAAGTTACCACAAACCTAGCTGCTTAACACAAATTTATTATAATTCTGGAGGTCTTGGTGGGCTAAAACCAAGGTGTGGTAAGGCTATATTCCTTTCTAGAGGCTCAGAGAAGAATCTGTTTCCTTGTCTTTTCCAGATTCCAGATGCTGCCCACATTCCTTGGCTTTTGGCCTCTTCCTTGACCTTCAAAGCCAGAAATAGAAGGCTTAGTCTTTCTCATATCATATCACTCTGACACTGACTCCCCTGATTTCCCTTTCTCACTTAGAGAACATTTGTGATTACTTCGGCCTTGCTAAGATAATGCAGGATGAATTCCTCTTAAGATCCTTAACCTAATCACATCTGCAAGGGCATTTTTTTCAATTTTATTTTTTTGTTTTTTTGCTGTAACACATTTACCGTTTTGGGGATTTGATTGTAGACATCTTTGAGGGGCAATTATTCTGGCTAACACAACTATTCACAATAGAAGTAAAAGCTATAGACGTAATGTGATGTTACTATATCACATTAAGCAAAGTGATTTGAGATCCCTATAATTTAATGACCATAAAAGCTACAATGCATATACTTGCTTAGAAAAATCATTCTTATGTAAGTGTGTATTTGTGACACAAGTGTAGGTTTCATTTGCCATATATTAATTTATTTGCCCAAGTTGAAATTTATATTTATTCAATTTGGATAACTGCTTTTCCTATTGTATGGTAAATCTGAAACTGCTGTGTCTCTAAATGTACCCAATAAAGGATTTTTAAAAATTACATCCTAATTGTTTTAAAAACATGCTTACTGCTCACACATTGGCGTGGATTAATTAGTGTAATTAGTCTTGTGTATATAACCATTGCCCAAAATGTCCCCGACAGCTAAAAAGCAACCAGCCACATAATGTCTTGTGGATAGCTTAGCGTGTAAGGGCCAGGCAACTGGTGATTTGCTTTTTTGCATGGTTGTCAGAAAAACAACCAAAAATCTGGCACTTCAGATTTCACATTCTGAAAATGAAGACAAATTATAATACATTTCTACATTAACTTAGCTTTCACCTGTGAATTTGCTTTATTGGGCATTTGGATAAATATGGAGTTACTTATCCAGAGTGAACTCCACTATGGCTAAATGTTAAATGAAAATCATTTCAAAGCTTGTTGTGTATCAATGTCTCTTACTCTGGATATTTTTAAAGCATCTGTTCTTTTTTTATGTGAATTCTTGGAAATGTAGTAGAACAGGGGATCACTCTTGGTGAGGGACCCATGAAGTAGGCCATTACAGTTGCTATATAATTTCACCTTGAAGGCTCACACCACCCAGCTCACAGTTTCTGGGAAAGCCAAAAGTTAAGTAAGCATGATGGATAAAGCCTTCAATAAAGTGACATGAATAATAATTATAAATAATAATAATTCTTCATATTAAATCTTTTGATTTAAGTGTTTTAATATACCAAACTTTAACAAAAAACCTTTTCCTATAAGGGCCCTTATATTTTCCTTTAAAAAAGAATATTAAAACTAACTTAAGACTCACATGATCATTGTTGTATTTATGATTTATGTCAAATCCTTACCAAAATGCACAATCAGTCATAAATAATAGAATATTTACAGAGTTTTTTCCCTTAAAAAGTTTTGGAGATAAATTCTCCTTAGGAAATTCTTTCAATGAACATAGAGAACTTTGGTTGTTCTAAAAAACTGTTTACAATTGAATAACTAAAACTAAAAATATTTATTTTTTAACTTAATGGAATATCAGAGGAGAATTATTATCGAATATATACATACCTGGTTTAAAGAATATATAGTAATAAAAGAATGTACATGCTACTAAATATCATATTTTGATATCTGGAACAGGTGGACCTTTCAAAAAAAAGGTTCCTAATTATTCCTATACTGTTGAAATTATTTTAATTTTGCATCTCAGCAGATATATTTGTATGCTGGAAACAGGTGTTCATCAAAAGACAGTGATAAAGAGACATTGCAGTCAGGGCTTGGAGCCTAGCCCACATGGTGTGATGACAGATAAATTAGAAAAATCCTGCTAAACATCTCTACACTTCAGAAGGAGATTACACCTTTTTAAAAAGGCAAAACATGTGGTTCAATTACTTATTGTCTTGGCATGTGGTTATGATGAAAGACGGAGTCTTAAACATCAATAGAGCTAAACTAACATCCCAGATGGGCTTCGGGAGAGGGACTCCTGCAGCAATCCACCTGCACAAAAAGCAACTGGGAGAAAAATTAAAGAAATGCTTTCCTTCCCCTCCTCTATTTAATTTGTTTCTTTAATATTAAATAGCCATTTAATGAATAACATAAGCTATGCAGAAAAAATAAGAGCAAAGAACTTTTATTTCAATGTATTTTCTGGGTGATCCAGCAGGAAATGAGGCACGTTTTCTGGCTCTGCAGAATGCTGTGCAGGTCTCACATGAGTCCCGAGGGTTAGAACAGATAATCACTAAGCCTAGGGGAGGAAAGGCAAGTAGATCTGCACAATGCATAGGGCTAGACAGACAACATGCTGTGTGACCATAGGGAAATCACAGAACCTCTCTGGGCCTCATTTTCTACATTTGCAAACTGCAGAAGTATGATTCCTTTTGGTCTCACGCTGCAACAATCTGGATATAATCTTCACTTCAGTCATAATACATACAAAGTAAATGCCACTAGGGGACATACAACACAGAGAGAAACTCAGTGGGAACCAGCATTTCTCCACAAACCATTTCTACATTCAGACATGACTAGAGGATCCCAACAGTTCTTCAGATGTACAATACTATGACATAAGGCTGTGAAGAATTAGTAGTAGGGTACAGGAGCTGAGGGGAGGGAAATAGGAAGGATCAAGAGGGAAATTATAATCTATTAGTCACATATTATACTAATTTCACATTGAATCCAACCAACAACTCTGCAAACAAAATAGGTATTACTTATCCATTGTATGAGAAGCTAAAATAATGATTGCTAACATCTATTGAGCCAGAATCATGCTAAGTACTTCTCTCTACATTAGTTCATTTAAAATTTATAGGAAGCCTTTTAAGTAGGTTGAGAAATAATGCCATTTCTTCACCATTGTAGTCCCCCCAAATACCAAAATAATTGCTGTCTTTTGAGCAAGGCTTGATCATGTGCTGTGAACCATGTCAAGGCCTTTCCCAAGCTTTATTTAATTTAACCCCTCTGACAACCCTACGAACCAGCTGGTATTGTTGTCTCTATTTAACAAATGGGGACACTGAGGCTTGGAGAGGCGGAATAATTTACCCAGGGCCAGTTAGAGCTGAGAAGACAGTGTAAGATCTTATAATCACTTCAGTACACTGTCATTAAAGGCTCAAAAAGACTAACTAATGTAAGGTCACAATATTAAATAGGAATCAACAGAGGTGGGCTTAAACCCCAGTTTGATTCCCAAGCTCTCCTTTTTCAACTTTTCTGACCAGCAGCAGGGCTGAATAGCATCCCGCCATTTTTGATAAATATGTTTGGTGCTTGCTATGTTCAATGCGCTGTGCCAGGCCTGATAAGAGATATAAAAAAAGTTGGCATCATTCTCCCCAAACCCATTATTAGCATCAATAGAGCTAAACTAACATGAGGAAATCCAGACATACACTTATGAAACACTTCAAAAAAAACAGTAAGAATGTAGGGTTAAGAGCCAAAAGAATCAATAGATGCAATAGGGTTGAAGAATGTAACTCATTTTGAGGTGGGGCAGTGCAGACAAAGCACGAGGGCGTGTGAGGATGGGCAGGATTTCTGGAGATTGGGATGGAAGAAGAGCAAGATGACCATTTAGCCAGAATGGTCCTGGAAGCTCCCTGGAGGCAAAGTCTGAGAATAGTGAATGAAAGTAGTAAGGGCATTTTCTAACACGGCTGAGTTGGAGATATAGTTGGAAAGGTATGTTGGGACCAGACTATAGACTCTAAATGCAAAAGCTGACTTACAAATACTCGACATTTCTAAGCAGCAGGGTGATATGATTTACCTCAGATGGTGAAGGCTACACCACAGTCATCCCACCTCAGGGAAAGGCATTTTGAGGAAAGAAAAGAATGGTTTCTCCTTGGTATAAAGATTGATAATAGGGGAAGTACTGACCCAGTTTTTTAAAGATTTTTTTTTGTCATTCTAAATATAAATATGCATCACAGAAAAAAAAATTTGGAAAATGCAGTATAAAGAGAGCAAAGAACACCCATAATCCTACCATTTAGAGACCATCATTAACACTTTGATGGATTTTAATTTAATCATTCAAGAAATATTTATTGAGCACCTACTACATACGAGACATCACTCTAGAAGCTGAGTCTACAGCAGTGAAGAAAACAACCCAACTTCCCTGCCCTTAGTTAAGCTTCCACACAGATATTTCTTTTCATGATTGAGTTGATGGATGTGTGCTCTTTGTGTGTGATTTATTCAATCATTATATGCATGGAGAATTTTTAGCTGATTTTCACTGCATATAACATAATAAGCATTTTGTTATGCTTGTTATTAAATTTATTAAAATTATTTGGAGATACTTAAAAATTAAAATTAATCTTTAATGTTATTAAAATCATTTGGAAACTTTTTAGTGGCTGTGTTATTCACAGTCTATAGATGCTCAAGATCTTATTTAGTTATTCTTACTATAATGAGGACATGAAGCACGTGAAGCTGATGAAAGTTACAGACAGGCACACCAACTTTGGCAGATAATTTTAGGTGTTCATAGATCCTTTCAATTATGAACCCTAATTTGATCACTTCCCAATTGTTAGACATTTGAATAATTAATTTTTCAATATTAACACTTAATGAATATTCTTGCACATAAAGATCTGTCTACATTTCTAATGGTATCATAAGGATGGATTCCTAGAAGTGGAAGTTCAGGTAGAAAAATATGAACTGGTTTTAGGGCTTCAGGGCATCTTTGCTGTTAGTGCGGAATGTCTTCTACTCTTATGTTTCTGTTAATTTCATTTAAATGTAAATAAAAAGTACATGTAAGTTTTTGTTTAATAAAAAATTTCATTGCTATTATTTGCACATAATGGTTCGTGATTATTTTATCCTCACCATGGATTTTTTATTAATATAAACCGACCTCCTTTGTTCCACCAAATGCTTCTTGCCTTGAATTTTACATTTTCTAATATTAATATTATCAACCCTGGTTTTATTTTTCCCTACCATCATATCTGTTGATGTGCGGTGTTTTTATTTGTTTTGTCCTTGAGGGTGGCTTTGAATACAGGAATGTCTATTGCTGGGTTTAGTTTTGCTTTTAAAATTTATATTCAAGGGAACAAGGTACAAACTTTAAAAACTCAGTTTTTCCCTATTTTTAAGTTGAGCTTAAGAAATTTATAATTCTATTTATAAGTTCCGCAGACTTCAGCAATCATTTCTAAGGAATTTTTGGTAATGTTTACATACAAATATAATTAAATTATTTTGGTTGCCAATATTGTGCTTAAATTTCAGTTAGATTTCAACTTAAAAATATAAACCTAAATCACTTACTCAATTTAACATATCAAATTAACATTTTAAACTGGAGTTATGGGGCTATAATAGATCAAAATCAATAGATTTGGAATAGACTTTAATAGACCAAATTAATTTCAACATTCCAAGTACATAAGATACTAAATATATATGTGTAACTTCTTAACACAAAAATATTTACATATTATGGTTTTGATTCTCTTTGCCTTTTCATACTTAGTTTTAAATTTTCCTGGGGTTGAAACATGCATACCTACTAAAGGATGACAATTTCCGGCAAGTAACTGAGGATATTGGTTCTAAATCTTTCTAGACTGAAAGGTATAAACCTGCTTATTCTGGGTAATTGGGGTTACCTACAGCCAGAGCTCTTGGTCAGGAGTGAGAGCCACGCCATGCCTGTAGACATCCAGAGTGAGTCCTCTCATTGCCCTGGTTCCCAGACCATACCCTCTTTTATAGCCACCATTTAAAATTTTTAAACTAAATTATAAAATTTAATTGGTCTTATTATTCATATAGCTCACATCCCTGAATTCAAGTTTGAAATGTTCTACTTATTATTTTCTTTCTTATGATATTATTTTCTTTTTTACTATTTTCTCTTATTTATTTTTGCATCTTGAACCATGTTTGTTATGTCCTATATTTGTTTCTCTACTAATCCAGAAAATATTTTTCCTATTTTATTTTACTAGTGTTTACCTTTCACACACACACACACACACACACACACACACATTTACACACAGAGGCACACAATTTTCTCCCTAAAGAAATGGCATCTAACAGACTCCTGAAAATAGCACATTTTACTTCTTCCTTGTCCTTCTCTCATCTATTTCCCAACTTTTTGTTGTTATCTGAGATTCTAAGTTCAGATTAGTAGTAGTAGTAGTTATAGTAGTAGTATAGTTTAGCTATTGATATTTCCCTATTTTCCTATTTCATTTAATTGGACTTAATTGGAACATGCAGCGAGAGGAGGCTAGATGCATGTGCTCCGTCAACCATTTCACAAAGAGACCCACTTGAAGGTTCTTAATATGTATCACCAAATTACTTTCCAGAAAAGTTGTACCAATATGCCGTCTCACTACATTCTGGAGAACTGACTACTAGTTTTGGAACCTTTACCTATTTGATAGATGGAAATGGTATTTGTTCACTATTTTCATTTGTTTATCTCGGGGGAAAAAGGAAGTTGTTAGGAACTACAATTCCAGTGATCTTCCTCTGATGAAGTTGCAGTCACTCAAGAAGGACCCCTCATAAGCTGAGTAGGTTTGATTCAGGATTTTGCCTGTAAATGTTACTAATTAATTTCCTAAGTGACTATTTTATAATCTTTTCCACTAGGCACTCTCAGGGCATGCAGAGCCAGGGGAAAAAAAAAGTACAATGGCTGGTAGTTGCTTTTAATACCAAGAATCCAGGCACTCGCTCTTAGTCATGGAACATTGACGCTGTGCTATATGAATTCTCATAAAGTAAATAAATTAGTTAATCAGTAAATTCATGTTAATAGAAAACTACAGTCACAATAACTAATTGGTAAAACCTGCAGTACTGGCAAATATTATGATAAGATATATTGGCCTAATGGTGTTCTGCAAATAGATTCTGATTTGCAAAACTAACCAACACAATAGCAATCATTTCACGTGAAATATTCATATCAGAAATGTTGACTGGAGTGATTGAAAGTCATTCACTTAAAACTAATAAATAAACACACTCGTCTCCCTTATAATCCTGGATAGTCGTACTCAATTTAGCAGTGTTCTTTTGCATTATTCTTGTTCATTAGCAGAAGTGACTTATAATAAAATTTAGCTACCAATTTCCTTGACAAACAGAGGAACATATATGTATGTTTCTACATGAATGGTAAAGGCAGGAATAGCATTTCAAATAGAAGGAATAGCACGAGCAAACATATAAATGCAATGGGGATTGAGGTGGGAGGAACTAGCCAATATTCACTGTAAGAAGCATACGTGAGGCCCCTTGCCAGAACTAGTTTCATCCTGATGACCATTACTACAATACCAGGTGCTTACCTTTAAACCAGGTTTGGATAAGGATTCCAAGGAGAGAAAAGATACCTCTAGTAACTTCACCCAGAAACTATTCAATTATGGTTTAATGAAGGCTGTAACATATTTTAGCATATGTAAGAAAGTTTCAGAGATGTCCATTCACTTACTTTAAACCAGTTGAGTGTAGCACAATTTAGACAATATTTTATAAATACTCTCTGATAATTAATAAAGCTAATAATCAGAACTGACACTGATGGAGCTTATGTCAGACACATGCATTATCTCATTTTATCCTCATAACAATCTATGAAGTCATTTCGTTTCTCATCCCTATTTTACAGATGAGAACTTAAAGGTCATGCAGCCAAGAAGTAAAAGACTCAAGATTTGAACCCAAGCCATTGGATTCCAGAGCCTATGCTTTTAGCCATTACTCTGAAGATAATAATGATGATGGTACTTCAGGACATCACAAATATATTTTATTTTGAGATAAAACCATAACATCTAAAACCTGTCTCTGTACTTACTTTGTCATCAACGTGGAGCTGAACATAGAAAGTTTCTTGTGCTTAAAAAAGAGCTGTCTGTCAGCCCCACTGTTCTCTCTCCTCTCTCCACTTCATCCAGGATCAAGGTCATTGCACTGAATTTGTGGCATTACCATCACTTCCACTTCCTGCCCACAAACCGTGATGTCCAAAACACAGAAATATGACTTTATGGCCAAAGCATCTAGAAAGAAAATTCTTACTCTAACACAAAAACTTGTAATAACAGCAAAAGAAAGCAGAAAATTATGGGTAAAATAAATTGCTACTTTTTTTGTATAAACATTTTTTTTTCAAGGTCTTACCAGTATAAAAGCTCCTCTTTCAAATCACTAAAGTCACTTCACCCTCTTCTTAATTTTGCCCTTTCAGTCCTTCTCCTCCTACTTCATCAAAAGTCAAAGTTGGAAAACCACCTAAATTAACCCCTTTCCCATGACATTATCATTTCTAGTTTCCAGGAGTTATTAAGCAACCCTAAATCCAGACTGGCAATGATAAAAGAAGAGGACTAGAAGGCATGGTAAATGGAGACGACAGATACAAGGGGAAATGCCACTGACATGACAAATGCTGCACACTGGCAGCCAGATGGCTGATTTCCTTATTCCATAAAGAGCTCTTCAGCCCCCCAAGAATAACACTGATGGCCCAATAGAGAGACTGGCAAAGGACATGAACAGGCTGTTCACATCAAAAGAAAATGAAGTGGTTTTTAATCATTTGAAAAGATACTCAACCTTCGTCATAATTAAAGAAATGCAAATTAAAATAAGATACAATACTTAACTTTCAGGTTGGGGGAAAAAACCCAAACCTGGTTGTGCAGAAATAGTTACACTTACACATCATATCTGGAGTGCATCTTAATATTTATCCAAATTCAAAATGCATGCAACCTATGACCCTGTAATTTTACTTCTAGGAACATATACTAAAGGTGCATTTGTACCACTGGCCCAGAGATATATACTCAGGGATATTAGGGTAGCATTGCTTCTAGAAGCAGACCCCTGGAAACAACCCAAATGTCCTACAATTCATACCAAGCATCATTAAAACACCTCTGGAGGGCCACACAAAGAACTGGTCAATAAGGGGAGCTGGAAAGAGGGACAAGGGATCAGGAGATAACAGCGAATTTATTATTTTCGCACTATATATTTATACTTATTTTAAAAAAAAATGCATATCAGAAAAATAATCCACTAAAACAAAAATTTTAAAATGCTTTTGGAGTTTTGGAAGAGAAAACCAAGGAAAAACAGCCATGAAATTTTCAATTTCTTCAGCAGAACAGACAGTTCCAAAGATTATAAGGACAGAACCAGACAGGACAATCTGGAAATAAGCCCTGGGATTATGTGCTAAATCTGTGTGCTTGCTCTGTTTTCATATTCTGTGTGATATCTTCCTTAAAAAAAGACCCAATTTTACCCATCATAATGTTAATAGCACTTCACTGCTGCAATGTGAGAATTTAACACAGAGGGGTAATAGAAATAGTTCAAATCATTTAATTTGCCAAGGCACTTAGCATTCTTTAGGCTGTCTTCCATATGAGCAAGAATATTTTTCTATTTTTAAACCACTAACCTTTCAAAACCCTGGTGAAACCTGCCCACTGTAAGGCCATGACATCTAAGACACCGTATTTTATCTCCATTACTATGCAACATAAGACTAGTGGTCTTATAAATTCCCCATGTTTGCCAAACACATTACATGGAAGATCATAGTGTTAATTTGGAAAGGGAAACAGTTTTATGGCATCTAAAGGACTGGAAAAATTACCTCTAATCCTTTTGGGAATCAAAGAGGCAATAAAGTGAAATTGAGTGCAGAAAGACTCACATTGTAAATCCATTTACTACCAAGCCTTGTTTACTCAAGGATTTATTCATGCCAGTAACTAGTCACCAAAGCTTAAATAGCATGACTTTACCAGAATTTCATTTAAAGAAGTGTCTGATAATTTTTCACAAATAGTGTTCAGCTGATTAAAGCCTAATTACACACATTGAATTAAAGGTGTGAGTACATAATAAAATGTTCTAGCTAAAAGGAATCTGTGCTGGTGTTTGATTTCCAGCTAGTAATTTGGCTGGAATAAAATGGAAACAAGAAAGCAGAATTGTTTAAAAGGTTCAGCTTTATGACAACATGCATTTCTAAACTGGAAAAAGAAACAGACGAATATACTATGCACTTTTTAAATGGGGACATGGTGAAATTCTAAAACAGTCTTTTCTATTACCCAATATTTATAATAATAATAACACAAACCACACTCACAGAGGCCAACAGCCAGAAAAAACATATTTCCATTTTAACGCCTTTAGACGATCAAAGCATCAGCTTAATATAATCAGCTGAAATCCATTTACCCGCAAGCTTGCCACTGTGCCCAGGGACTGCTTTCCCCTCCAGCCCTATCTATTCTGGAACAGGTGCTATACTAGTAAATTAATTAGTCTGTGGAGAAGCACCTTGTTCTCCATCTCTGCAGGCCTCTTGTGGGTCAGGGCCTTGAGGACTTCGCCATCTGGGCAGAGTTTCCCCCAGAGAAACAATCAAAGCCCACAGATTGCAGCCTACAGAGGAAGGTTCAGATGACAATTAACCTTATTAGGCCTCATTTTTTACAGTTGATAGTGTGTCAACATGTTGGCTCCATAAATAATTTCCTACATCAAATGAATAGAAAGTCCTCTTGTAAAAAGTTATAAAGCCCTCCAGAAAAGAAATATAATATTTAAGAGAAACGTGTCATTTACAAATAAATACCCAAATGTTGGGATTATGGGTAGGAAGCTAGACAGGCTCTAGATTTCAAATAAAGTTCATGAAAAAACTATCATCCACTCCTGCTGGATGTAAATTCTGAGGGAGGGAAACTTCAATTTCTTTTCTCTGCCTTTCCAATTTTTCTCTTTGCCTCCTATATGTATGGTTTTTATAACATCTGGCTAAATTAAGAAATACATGTTTCTTTTTAAAAATTATATTTTTGCTCCTTTCCCCAACCACAGTTCTGCATATATGATCCTGTTGTCCTGAGAATACAAAATAAAACCAATCAAGACAATTAGCATCTACAGCTTGTCACAAAATCAACAGATATTTAAGCCTACATTTTTAATCGAAGTAAGTTTAATTAAACACTTGACAAATGACTTTGTAGCCTGGCACCAAAAATGCCCACTTTTTTTTTTTTTAAGTCTTTAAGTGTAATTTGAAAGAGGGTTTACTAACAGATTATCACAAGATTCTTGTGAGAACACCCCAAGAGCTCTTATTTATGTTCTGTCCTGTAATATTTGACAGGCTACCAGGCCCCACCATCTCCTTCAATTATAGGACCTGGTTTTGAGTTAAGGTTTTAAACTTGGGAAAGATACCTTCCCTGTTGGCTTCTCCCTCTTTGCAGCTTCCTTAGACAGCTCCAGTGGAGCCTCATGAGTCACCACTGGGTTAATGATGTGTTTGGAAGCTCACTGACAGTGCAAACAGCTTTGTCTTCTCACATATCCCCTGTGCTGATTCACGTGTAAGTTGAAAATATTTGCAAACTTGAGCTGTTTGACATTAAAGCCCAGGAAACTCATTTGATTCTGCCTAAAGATAGTTCTGTGGGATTAGAAGTGATAGAGGAAGAAAAAAAACTTTTCATAAAATGCAGCCTTTATAAAGCTTTAAAAAACAGCAATGGACTCAATGCTGCCATTCGCATTCAAAACAAATTTCCACTGAAGCTACCTTTGGAATTTGAATATAATGTGTTTAGCTTGGAATTTCCCCAGTCACGGTATAATGCATTTATTATGTAAGTGCAAAAATGAAATTGAAGACTTAATGAAAACTTTCCTTGCCCTTCTAGTTTTGGTCAGGAGAAAATCTGAAAAAAAAAAAAAAAAAAGAACAGAGTTATGACCTAACTGTATATGAGCATTCTTATTTAGCCCTTTCGTTATTAAGTACATATTTGTCATATTGATTAGTAATGTTTGCTTCCATCTAACTTTACTACAATTGCTTTTTAACCATGATTTGATATCATGATTCTATTTTTGCAAGCATAGTTGTGATGGAAGGCTCAGAGTCATTCACTAACAAATATAGAAAACTTGAAGCTGTAAGGGGACCATGAAGTTAAGGTGTCTATCTTGGTATTCAAAAGTCTGGAACAGCCTCTGACAAAACAGTGCCCTCTAGTGGATATACAAACACCTGGAGTCAAAACAATTCTCTGAAATGGAGTGGGGTCAGGAGTTGGGAATCTGGGTGTATAAAGATGTATAAAGACATCTACTATTATTGGACATTTGCTGAGGTCCCACCATGAGAAAAATAAGTATGGGATATATTTTTTAAAAAAATGCTAAACCCAACCAGTCAACCAAGCATTCAAGTAGTTCTTAAGTACCTATGATAGGTCCACCCCCAAATAATGATCTGTTAAAGCCTGCAAAAGAAAAAACTAGATAAACTCCATTCTCCATAACCCAGGACCTTTTTGCACTGCTGCTATCATTCATAAAGAGATGAAGATTTTGATACCAGAAAGATCAGAGTTTGGGCATTAGATGAATCTTTAGGAGTGTGTATATGGGGGGGGGGCACCTTTCAGAGTCCACTGTGCTGCCTAACACACCCATCCATGAGGTCAACCCATGGACCTTCTGGCAGGAGTATATAAGAGTCCCATGGCACGTAGCCATGAGAGAATCAAACTCAAACTTGAGACTGTGCATGATCATTAACTGGGCACTCAAATAAGTAAAGTGTGAGCAACTATGTCCCCTTCAGCATTAATCACATTCTATCTTCATCTTAAGCCCTAAAAAGCATGTAACAGTAACACATACCTTGATGCTGCATTGCGCACACATACGTTGTTGCGTATTACTAAGTCACAGAAGCCAGTGATATCACCACGCAAATTGAAAGCAATGGAGTAGCTCTGGTGAACAATCAAAAGAGCCACAGATCCAAGAGAATCAGAAAGAAAACAAATGGCCAATGTAACCGATAAAAGTTTCCTCTGTAATCTTCCATGATAAGAGCTTCCTTTAATCCCCAGCTTCATTAATTATTCCATTTCCTATGTGACTCCACTGAACCCTATATGCATTTCCATTGCAATACCTGTTACTATGATGCATTTTGTTTATATACTTGTTACCTTTTACTAGATAAATTCCTCAAACCTCCTGGAAGCCAGGAACCACATCATTTACCGTTGTATCCCCAGATTCCTATTGTTCTTAGAACAATGCCTAGCACAAAATAGTCCTTCAATTAATATTTACTGGTTTCTACTCAAAATATGTGATATTTTGAAAGGTCTATATTGTGTCATTACTCAGATTTCCCTGGATAAGTAGTATAAGAAGATAGTTTACATATAAGAAAACTGAAATATGAAATTATCAAATGGAAAAATTATAACCTTGCTAACAGAACAAAAGATCTTTTCAGAGTACCACTTAAAAACTTACTAAGCTTGCAAAAATAAATGAAAAATAAGAAAACCCAACATTGGCAGAACTGTGGAGAACCTGACATACACAAGAGTATACATTACTGTGAAAATGTGGCTCAATGGTGGAAAAAAGCAATCTAGACAGGCATTGTTCGGATCCTTGGTTAGAGGTTTTATTTGGCGAGATTATATCCCAATGGAAGACTGCAAGATTTTTATATATTTATATTATATAAACACACACACACACACACACAAAGTGTTCTCAATACCTCTTTAGAGTAACAAAACATAATTCTAAAGGAAAAATAAAAGAAGATAGCCTGAAAGACAGACAAAAAGAAGAAGAGTAGGAAGTAATTTTTAAAATAAAAAAAGAGAGAGGAAGGAAGGAAGAAGGCAAGGAAGGAAAGGGAGATAAAGAAAAATGAAAATAAGATAAATGCCCAAGAATAAGAAAATAGACAAGGAAACTATCATAACAACATAGGGACATAACACATAATTAATTAAAAGATAAACATGTATAGTGAACAGAAGCATGCAGGAAATAAATGCATATATATATAATGCATATATATGTATGTATATACATCCATATATAAAAATTAGTATTTATTGGGCAAAGGTCAAGCACTGTGCTAGGCTATCACTATATTTAATCCTCAGGAAAAGCCCACCTGACAGGTTATTTTGAACAATGTTTCACAGTTTAAATTTGCAAGATTAAAATTTCAAAAAAAGCAAAAAATTAAAATATCCACTAAGTATCACTGTGAAAATACATTTTATATAATAAAAGATAATTTTTAGTGATATAAACATTTAGAATTCAATACACATTTTTAAATTCCATCTACTGGAAGTGATAAATATTAAGAACAGTTTCTAATTTGGCTAGAGTGTTATCCAAAGTTAGGGTGAAAATGGAATGTGGGACCACTATTTAAAAAGGAGTTTGACAAAAAAAAAATTTCTATTCTCTTAAACAAGTATATATTGGGGGAGGGGAATGTTGACAGGATTTTGGCCTTCATCCCTGAAAATCTCCAGGTCTTTACCAACAGGGAGAAGCCTCAAACTGTCTCCACCAACCTCTGATCATAGCATGAGGTGAAGGAGAATCATGCAAACTGAGAATATTTAAATATTCTCTCTGCATAAAGGCTGTTTAGCTGCTGGAATCATTTCCTCTTGCTGTCCCTGAGCTAAAGAAGTGGATCGATCAGCAGGGGAGGTGAACAGATGCAGCTGGAAAGGAAGAGAGGCTCAGGGGAATCACATTTGAGCAGCCATGGGGGATGAGATGCGACAGAGGAGAGTTTACAGAAGCAGCTGGAAGAATGGAGCAACAGAGGGAAGGGGCTCAGCGAGCCAAAAGCAAGAGACTAGATGTGCTCAGAGAAGCTCACAGCTTGCAATACTCCATAAATATCCACACAGAGTGAAGAAGACACTTACTCTCAAGGGCGAGTTAGGTAACTTCCCTTTTCCATTAGAGCCTGAGGAAAAATTTAATATACATTTCAATCTTCCATTTGCCCTTTTGGGCATTTATGGCCTCTGTGATCAAGGCCCACCCAAGATACGTACCCATGCTGGCAACTCTTCTATTGTCTCCTCATTTCCCAAAGGGTAAAGCCATTCATCGATACTAGGCCTTGACCATGAAAAATGCTGGGAATGCCCAGTACTACTGTTCTTCTCTCTAAGTGGCATCAGAGACTCTAGCTCTCCTTCCTACCTGCCACAGGTGAATGCTACCTCCTGCTTCCTGCCATTTGGGAAAATCCAAATGACCAAGAGTCTAGATTCTTGAAAGGAGAGAAATCCTGGGTAATAGATTAGAACACATTTTACGAATAAGAGTGAATGACAAAGTAACACTCCTTAGAAGACCTTTCAAAAAAAACCCTAGCCATCTAGAAAACACTGAATGCTCTGTACTTTTGGAAGTCACTATTTATAAGACATAATTTTATTAGTAATGTTGTAAATAAGCAAAGAACAAAAACACACCTTATAAAGATCCTCATTTTATTTCTGGGGATCATCCTGGAAATTAAGATAGTGATAGTCCTTTACATTAATATAGAGCTTTACGGTCTACTGTCAATTAATGCATGTTTTATATTTATTATCTTCTTTAATTTTTACAGCTAGAATTTTAGAGAGTGCTTTTCCATACCATTTCTAAATTCTATTGTCAGAGGTACACAGCATTCTTTAGAACAACTGTTATCTGTACACACATATATATTTAAAGATTATTGCTCATGGTTACCTAATCTTGAGTCTATATTGAGTCTAATTCCTGACAGCCCCTTCAGCACCTAGGACAGTGCTGCACTTCACTACCTCATAGATGTTGATTGAATAAATGGTAGCATATTGAGGGGGAGAGCTCCCCTGCAGAACTTTACATATTTCAGAAGAACTGCAAAAGGCGAGCCTTCAAGATATAGGCAAAAGGTAAAGTCAACCTTTTAAAAATCTTTAAGTAGCAACTAATATGCCAGTCTATTTTAATTATGGAATTTTTAAAAAATATTTTGGGTAGCCTCATCTCAAGTAATATTAACACAAAAGGCACAATATCAGAACGTAAATACAAGTTAATTTTCAGGGAACCTTTCTCCAAAGAGTTTAATTAGAATGTACCATTACTTTCCCTTTTCTTCCCTGTAAACCAAGGAAACAAAGATTGTTTCCTTTTACAAAAATCGCAAATAAAAAACCCAAGATGAGAAGAGACCAGAGTAGGGAATTAATATTCATTAAGCATTTAAAATGTGCCTGATAAAGTACTGATTCTTTTTTTTCCCATGACCTTAATCTTTAAAATAACCATGAGAAATAAGTATTCTTGCTTAGATGAGGAAACTGAAGCTCAGAAACCTTAAGCACCTGACCCAAGGGTCCCCAATAATCTAACAGCTTCTACTAACCAGGACTCCTAACTATGAGTAAATCTATGTGTTCACCGGGTCTCTTTTCCTCTCTGTCTCTCTTTCTGTCTGTCTGTCTCTCTCTCACACACACACTGAAAGACAAAGATATACAGTGAGAATGAGAACTATAACAAAACACTGAATGCTGAGAGCAACACACAATGTTCTCTAGATGGCAGAAATAAATATAAAATCATAGAAATATTGTATCATCTCATGAAAATCAGGCTCAGAAACTGTCAAATGAGAAGTCTTAAACGTCCTCTTCAGATGGAACAATGAAAATATAATGCTGTTAGGTGCTAGGTAGGATGGCACCCTACAGGTAGATTTCAGTTTGATTGTTTAATGCACAGAACTCTAAGGTTAATTTTCTTGACTTCTCCAAGCAGTTATTAAATCTTCCCTTTGTACTACCCTAGGATTGTTTTTAAATGTCCACTATAGGTTTTGCCATGTTTAATTACAGGGCAGCCTCTCCTAGAAGTTCTAAACCCATAGTTCACAGCACAACACCCCCACCTCCCCCCCAAAAAACACTTGTAAATGTACGCAAAATTGCTCATTTGCGCATTTTTCTGGGATGAGACTTCATAGCTTTCTCCAGACTTTCAAAAGGATATGCAAATGGGGCGCCTGGGTGGCTCAGTTGGTTAAGCGACTGCCTTCAGCTCAGGTCATGATCCTGGAGTCCCTGGATCGAGTCCCGCATCAGGCTCCCTGCTCGGCGGGGAGTCTGCTTCTCCCTCTGACCCTCCCCCCTCTCATGTGCTCTCTCTCATTCTCTCTCTCCCAAATAAATAAATAAAATCTTTAAAAAAATAAAAAAAAAAAAAGGATATGCAAATGTCAAAGTTAAGAGCCACTGTTCTAGGCTCTGAGGCCAATACTCATATTGCCTCTGGCTCTCAGTAAATGTCTCACCAGTAAAGAAGTGGGTGGCATTTAGTAAGATTCTAGAAGACAACATTCAGTCCTATCCACGCTATTTGGTCTCCAAGAATTTTGTACATATTAAAAAGTTCTCTTTGAAAGGTGATACAGTATTTTGTTGAGAAGATGAGCTTTGGTACTTTCTGCCCAGGTTCTAATCTGGACTCTGCTACTTAATAGTTGTGTGATCTTGGCTTATCCATTTGGCATTCTAAGCCAGTTTCCATATCTCTACAATGGGGCTTAGAAGAAGAATAATAGTAGGACCTCTTTAATATATTTGCTATAGTTAACTAATGAGATAATGTGTTAAAAGTGCCTGGCACGTCATAGCACACTGCCAGTGAGTGTTTGCTATGGAGATGGCATTGGTAGTGGTGGTGACTGTAAACACAGGATTCCCCCAATTACTCTCCTGTAATTCTAGAACCCAAATCCCATTAATATGAGTGCCATAGCATAGCAAGATCTATATCCATTTACTCAACACATATTATTGAGTACCTACAATGTTCTGTCACAGTAAGTGGCATAGATGAAATTCTCCACACAACACATTTAAAAATAAAACACCATCTTTGAACTTTTGGGGTTTGTGGCTGAGGACTTTTTCTTAGTGTTAGATTTCTTCTCAGTATTTCCTTTAATCCCTCTAAACCATTATGGCAGATAACATCAGATTTACTGAAATGTGTCTAACAAGGATGGAGAGGCAGAGAGACATTCTCACAGATGGCTTTGGCCAGTGCATTTCCTTTCCAGTAGGATCCATAGTGGGGGAAATAGCTCAGATCAGCCCTCAAAAATTTAAACTTTCTTTAAGAAGGCAATGTTTTCAGCTCATTGGGCTTTCTTACGTTTTTACTGCTATATGCTTTTGAAAAAAAAGAAGTCCAAATGCTTTTCATTCTGAAACACTGAGGCACAATTGTGCTGGCCAAGTATATTTACATCAAATAAATAAATATTCTGACTGGTTAGAACTTGACAGCTGGGTATGAGTGCTGTGAGACTAATACACCAAAAATCTACTAGCTGAATTTTGTTTCACTAAATAATTCTGGTAAGGGATTTTAATCCGATGATATAAACCTGTCTGTAGGCTTATTTGTATGTAATTATGTGTGTGTAGTAAATCTAGATAAATTTATAAAGCCCTTACTAAAGATGGTATGCATTGTGGCCTAAAAAATCAAAAAGCCCATTTACAAACAATAAATTTAAAAGCAAAAGATATGGCATATATTACAAAGCAGCTCTTGTATTAAAGAATCAGAAAGCCTCAGATTTATATAAACTAACAAGACCTGGATGAAGTGGATTCTGATGCCGCATTTCTCATTCTAAAGGCCTCTGCTCACTGAGTTTTGGCTGGTGTATCAGGCTCTTTTGCAGTGGCATAATAATTGACAGCAGGCTGACACACAGCCCAGGGAGAGCTCTGTCAGGAGGCCTCCTGGGCCTGGGGATCAGTGTGCTTAAAATATTAGGATTTGATAGAGTTAACACTTGCCCTTGAGCAGATGGTTTTGAACATTCTGTCAACACTGCCAGTGATTACTGCAAACAGATTCTTCATCCCAGAGGGATGGGAGTGAAGTGCTTTCTAGCTCCCAAGTCTCATCTAAGAGGTGTAAAACGTATCATTTCCAGGGTCTTCTCTCAGCTGTGAGAAGTGCAAACATTTCCCACACCACGCAGCTAGAGCCGGGACTTAATCAAAAACCTTTGCTGGCCTGGGGGGAGGCACAGACCTGGTTGAACTTAAACTTAACCTAAATCCTTCTATTTTGTGTCTCTGGAATACTTTGGCTTTATGGATTTCTTTTTACAAGCTACCCAAAGGAGAGATTAACCGTAGTTAGGGCAATGCATGAGTGTGGGGTGGGAGGGAGGAGTGGGGGGGAGATCCTGTGGACACTGAAAACTTCCAAAGTTCAGTTGTCAAAGTAGAAATTAACATACCTACCAGTATTGATTTTCAATCCAGGCAAATTCATTTTGGGAGAAATGTCTCTTGAAATGAAAAGTATTGCCCACTTTTGCCCAGTGAACTTGGTTTAGAGAATTGGGAAATGAAATCATCAGTAATGGGAGATGGTGGAAACCAGTTTGCAAGATTCTCATTCTGCAGTGGAGCCAGTGAGATCAGAAGAGGATCCAGCAACTGCAGCATCATTCAGGAAGTACTTCTGAGGGCTTGCTCTCTCCCGAGAACTGTGTTGGGAGGAATGCCAGGAGCTAAGTGAAATGGCCTCTGCTCCAAGTAAGAGTGACCACAGAAGGGGGGGAATCGGAGGGGGAGATGAACCATGAGAGACTATGGACTCTGAGACACAAACTGAGAGTTCTAGAGGGGAGGGGGGTGGGGGATGGGTTAGCCTGGTGATGGGTATTAAAGAGGGCACGTACTGCATGGAGCACTGGGTGTTACATGCAAACAATGAATCATAGAACACTACATCAAAAACTAATGATGTGTTGTATGGTGATTAACATAACATAAAAAAAAAGAGTGAGCACAGAGTTCAGAAGATGGGAACTGCACTCATAGAAACTTTGCTATGGAAGGAGCCGATGTGGGACCTCTTATCTACAGTTATTACAACTTCAGTATTAGAAAATCAGGTGTAAAAGAAACACCTCCATCTCCACCCTCTGGAAAAAGCTGCTTAACGTGCCCGGTCCCGTCAGTCAGCGGATCCACCCTGGCTGCCTCTCACCCTTCCTTCCGAGGGAAATGTCTTGCAGGACAACGCAGACTGTCAAGACCAATGAGCAGAGAGGATTTTTTTTTTTAAAGAAAAGTAGAGGGAATTATGTGAGAAGCAAAACTTAAAGGCCCTGGCTTTCATGCTAAAGGTTTATAACCTCCCCCTTCATTATATCATCTTGCTGTGATGCTCTGAACACCTGCACTATTAAATTCTTTTCTTGGATTTTTTTTAATAAGAAAAAATTAACAAAGTAAAATTTGTTGACAGTGTTCACAGTCAACGCAGTGGGTGTTCCACCTATGCGCTGTCACATTTTTCATGTTCATTTCTGCAGGTGCTAAATACATGCTGACAACAACATATGTTACCAATCTTAAATTTTTTTTTTTTAACTCGTAATTAAGGAGTGCTCACAGCTTGAAAAAAAATACAGGTGAAAGCTGCCTCTGCCCAAAGATTTCTTCTTATTTATTTTTCTTCTGCTATTTAGGTAGTTCTTAAATGCAGCCTATAGAGAAAAAGTAAGCTCTTAAAGTTATTATCTATGTAAATTATAGCCATAAAACAAATTTGTAACTTAACGCTAAAAACATGGGATCTCACTTCCTCCCCAAGAAAACCCCACTGATTCCTTCCTAGGTTGTTTTTTTTTTTTTTTTTTCTTGACTCTTCTCTTTCTCCTTTTAATAACACATTTAATCTTTCTGGGAAATCACTCAAACTGCCCCAAAAATATTTATTCTGCCATAGGAACCTCAAAGTTGAAGAAACATTCTCTAAGTGGAATATAATTCTTTGATCCTTTTGTTACTTTCTAATTGCAATTTTATCCCTATGAATTTCAGAGATAGTTTCTTTTTATTTGCCACCAGGGGATTATATAACAACTTCCACATTCCTCCTCTAGGGACCAGTGATGGGGGATTGATGAATGTTTTCAAAACAAGTATTACACTGTTCTCCGACAGCTGGTAAGAAAGAGTTTAGAAGTGTTTTCCAAATGTGAGCAAGTACCAAACCATCAAGTCACCCAGTCGCTCTCCCTGGGGCCCCCATCCTTTCAATGCCAGGCAATGGGCCAAGCTCAGTGCACGCTCAGTGCCTCTGCTTCTCCCCACCCCATGCTCTTCACATAAACAAGGTGAGGGCAGGATGGCTCTTCCTCAGAAGCCCTTCCCTGAGAAGCCTGTCCAATGCTGCTTTGCTGCAGAACTCAGACCCATGACCCTGCTTTGTGTGCTTTGAAGCAGCTATCACCAACGTAAGTTACCTTTAAAAAAAGAAACAACTTGGTTATTGTTTGCGGCTTCTCTAAAATGTAAGCCCCATGAGATCAGGGATCTGTCCTGTTTACATGTAGCACAGAGCCTGGCACGGAGTAAATGCTCAATAAATACTTTTTAACCCTAAAATCCCCTAATTCTAAAATGTTCACCTCCTTTCACCTTAATAAAAGTGTGATTATTAAATTGCTTAACAAAGATACAAACATCTAGGCTGTTTCCCCTGGATAGTCTGATTCAGTAGGACTCCGGTAAAGCCAAAAACCCGTAGTGTTAGCACCCCATGATGTGGGTGATCAGGCAACTATAAGAAACATTCTCTTAGTGCCCTGCTACCCAGCTTGGTCCATGGACCAGCAGCATCAGCACCACCAGACAGCCTGTTAGAAATGCAGACTCTCAGGTCCACCCCAGACCCATTGAATCAGAACTTGTATTAGCAAGATCCTGTAGTAATCTGCACCCCAGTTAATGGTTGAGAAGCACTGTCCAGGTACATGAATTTCCTGACCAAATTTCCCCTGCCAATGAGATACATACAGGCACCAACGCATCACCAGGACATTGTGGCAGGATGCTCACCCAGGCCTCATGGCAGGAATAGGAACTCTCTGACGGAAATTTACCAGCTCAGTTCATCACATCTCCCAAAGGGACCATGTAACTTCCAGACTAGCAAGTCTCACAGTGTGGCTCAGACCGGCACCATCAGCATCCCACCTAGAAACTTAGAGATACAAATTCTCTGGCCCCATCTCAGAGCTACTGAATTAGAAATTGTGGGTAGGACCAATGATCAGCATTTTAACCAGCTCTTCACATGAAATTCTGATTCATACCAAAGTTTGAGAATTATAATTCTCGACCAGAAGTTCCTAGCCTTTGCTGTACATTAAAATCAGCTAGAGAAGTTTTAGAAATCCCAGCACTTAGGCTGGGACCAATTAAATAAGATTTCAGTAACCTTTAAACCTTTTCAATTGATTCCAGTGGCAGTCAAGGCTGAGAACCACAGTTCTAGCCACTAGTCTGGCCTCTTGACGGTATTCACCAACAGAAACAGAAATACGGAAGCAAGATTAGATTAAGACAGTAGTTCTTGGGGGTGCCTGGGTGGCTCAGTCGGTTAAGCGACTGACTCTTGATTTCGGCTCAGGTCATGATATCGGGGTAGTGGGATCGGAGCCCCGAGTTGGGCTCCAAGCTCAGCGGGGAGTCTGCTTGGGATTCTCTCTCTCCCTTTCCCTCTGCCCCTCTCTCTCTCTCTCTCAAATAAATAAATAAAATCATAAAAAAGGGAAAAAAAAGACAGTAGTTCTCAAACTTTAGCATGCATGAGAATCTCACCTGGAGGGCTTGTTAAAACAGATTGCGGGACGCCTGGGTGGCTCAGTCAGTTAAGCGTCTGCCTTCGGCTCAGGTCATGATCTCAGGGTCCTGGGATCAAGTCCCACATCGGGCTGCCTGCTCAGCGAGGAGCCTGCTTCTCCCTCTGCCTACCACTTCCCCTGCTTGTGCTTCCTCTCTCTCTCCCTACTAAATAAATAAAATCTTTAAAAAAAAATAAATAAAATAAATAAAAAATAAAACACAGATTGCCATGCCCCACTCCCAGAGTTTATGTATCAGGGTAGGGCATAGAATCTCAGTCCTAACAAGTTACCAGGTGACACCAACGTGGCTGGCCCAGAAGGAAAAGAGATTTGTGAGTAGTGGTTCTAATCCTTAGCCAGCCATTAATAGCTGTTACCTCAGGGGAAGTTACTCACTTTTTGCATCTTCATTGTATCCTAATAACTTGACCACTCTTCAGGATTGTTGAGAGGAGTAAATGAGATAGGCCCAGAAACATTAAGTAACTTCCCCAAGGATGCACAATTCCCCCAGTAATTGGAGAATTAGGATTTAAACCTAAGCAGATCGGGTCCCCTGCCTATTAATCAGCTTTCGATGATCAAATCTTTCAAACCTTTTCAAACCTTTCAAAGCCTTTCCCTAGGTTCTCACTCTCCTTGGTCTCCCTAGGTCATTAATGGCACCTGAGTATTCTCTAAAAGTTTCTTCTCTCTGGGTTGCATTATCCTATTTTTCCTCTTAGCATTTTGATTATTTCTTATATCTTCAAACCAGTATTCTAAACTTTGACATCTCTCCTAAACTCCAGACTTTTTCCAGTTGTCTGCTGAGCATCCCTGCCTGGATCTGAGCAGACACTGAAAAGCAGTATTCTTCACCCTACCTCGTTCTTCTCCCTCACTTATTTTTGTTAACGGCACCACTGTCTCCTTAGGTTCAAAACTTCTCAGGCATTTAGTTTAGAGCTTCTACTTAGTTATTCTCCCTCTTTTCATAAAGGCCCTTAATAGAATGCCACTTCTCATTGGCAACGTGGCAAAGGAAAATTACAGATAACACCTATGTTTTCCCTCTTTTTCTCAGAATTACATAAAAATTAGCCATAATTGTTCTTTAATTTAGATCATGTGCTCTGTATTTCCTGTTAAGAGGACCATATAGAAAACCATCTTCTCACATATGAAAGTGTTTGTCTTACCAGAAAAAGCCATTCACAGACATTCACACAGTCACCAAAATACATGTGCTTGAGCTGATGTAAGTGTTGAGTGCTTGGAGACACTAGCTGACAACAGCAGCTGGGAGACTTAAACTCATAACCCAATAGCACCATATTCTTTTTGCACACTATTTTTTTTTTTGCACACTATTCTTTAAAACAATTATATCCAAATCGTTTGAAATTTTTGAAAACATTCAGAGAGTAGAGTGAAATGCATAATCTTTAAGGTCCAAGAGCATCAAGATGTATCTTTAAATTTCGAGAACTGAAAATGCAAACTGTTTTAATGATATGAGCTACGTAAGTTATTTCTAAACTCTATAAGCCCAAAGTTAGGACCCAGGGTCTACCTTCCCTTCCCTTAAATGATATTTAAAATCATAGAGTTCTTTGGACAAGCTATGTATTACCTCCATGTGTGAATTTCTCCTATTTATTTAGCAATAATCATAATACATTGTCAGACTGCAGTGAAGTCTTGAGAGAGACTGATTTCTAAAAGCACCCCCATGCTCAGCTTGACATCCTCTGAAACTTGTAGCCAAAAAGCAGTTTGTATCATTTGTTCTGGGGCTGGTCCCAGATTCGAGGAGGGCAACAGTACAATTAAACTGACTCTGTTGGCCTGCAATATTCTACAGGGAAGTGAGGATACACACTATACATGAAGTATAATTCACCAATGGTATATAAATGGTTTTTAGAAGCCCAAACTAAATCACTTGGAATTTTGCCAAACTCAAAAAGGTGGGGGAAAAGCCATAACAATCTTCTTTCTGCTAAGAATAATTATGTGAAATGTTCCCAGTGGGGCTGCCACCTTATTAAGTACCCAATTGTGATCTACGGCTGCTGGGGACTGGCTAACAACATGATGAATGCTTTGTACAAGATCTATAGGAAGGACAAGCAAAGTTAAAGGGATATGTTATTTGGAAACATAAATGCACCTGAAGTTCAGGGGCTCCTTATGAAAGCATGTCTTTAATGTAATTATTGCACATTATTACACTTCCATAATGTGAAAGACTGGCCATCACTATCTAATTTCATTTATTCTACATATTTATGTCTAGATGTGCTCTAAAGGGCAATACGGAGAAACAACAATACAAATTTAATTATTTTAATATTATTTAAAGAACCAAATGTTAATCACTGTGAACATCCTTTACAAGGCACAATCTTTTTTTTTTTTTTAATTTAATTCATGTCATTCTTCAAGAATAAGCTAGGATTCTAGTCACTACAAAGAGTTAAAATACAGATGCTGTGAATGAAATGCATAATCCTTAAGGCCTTAGAGCATTAAGACATATCTGCTCCTTAGGGTCCATCTTTGTCCATAATCAATTTCTTCCCTTGGAGAACATTAATTGTCTCTAATGATAGCTTTCCATCAATACATCCTTGATCTTAAAAGGCCTGTACAGCTTTTTCCTTTATTCAATCAAATCATCTCTACAATTGCCCCCCTTTAGTAAGATAATACCTTTTAAGCCTTGTATTTTAATATAAAAAATAAGAGGTAGCTGCAAATTCTAATGGAAGTGCTAACATTTGAGAACCAGGATGATGGCTTCCATTATCCTAAATAATGTTTGAAGATTATAGAAAGCACTGTGTTTCAAAAGGTGGAAACTAATCCACCACTTTCAAATTATTCCTTGTATAAAAATCTGTTCTGACATTAGGGAATTTTTTTGCCCCAGTGATGGCACTGTATATTTAAATATTTGAATATAAAAGATAATTTTCCAGCTCTGAAAAATGGCAAATAATTACTATTTATAAGGACAAAATGATGAATAATTTTAGGAATTGACAACTTTAAACACCAAAGATTTTTATTTTGTTATTCCCCTGATAAGCCATTCTTACACTCTTCATTCAAACGACCACAATGCTAATCAGTAGTTATTAAAATTATTTAATTTCACAATGACCAAAAATAAATAAATAGATAAATAAATAAATAACAAATAAATAAGTAAAATTAAAAGCCCCCAGTCTCTTTGAGACCCACTAAAATACTGATAATGTCTTGTGTTTCCATCCATTTGCCTTCTTCAAACATGCTTTTCTAAAAGCATGGAAATTTTTTTTTTCTTTTTTGCCATTCTACTGATTTGTTTCCATTTATATAGAGCATTGCTCTTGCACTGCTTTATCTAGGTTACCCAGGACAAATCTGTGTTTCTGTCCACGGCCTAACAACAGCTTCTGCAGAGATTGTCCTAATATTTATAATAGGTAAGGAACCTTGAGAAGAGACACTGATAGGACAAAAGCCATCTATCCTACAGAATTCTTCTTTGGGTAATTTCTATATTCAGTAGGAACATAGCAAAATTTCCATGCTGCATGTAAAGTACCATTCTTATCACTGCAAGGTTAGGAAGCTCTTTTCGCCAGAGTCCTGGCTTACATGTGTGCTTTCTCTCTTACAAAAATCTGCCAGCATTCTAGGAAATAGATGAAGAGACTCTGTGGAATGTAATTAACTGCAAAGCCCAGGTGATTAAAAAACCGATTAAAAGAAAATCACAGACACAACACAGAAAAGAACTTATTTGTTGCGGGAAAAAAAAAGGTGGGTGGGGGAGATAAACAGAAAAAATTACTAATTTGTTTGGGGTTTCTCTAGTAATATGTACAATTCTAGGTGCTAAATTTACATTATGAATTAAAATACAAGCAACATTTCATAAATACATTGCCTGCAAAAGGAACAGCAAAGGAAATGTTAGAATTCTGTATGGGGAGAAAATGTGTATATGAAGGTAGATAATATCACCCTAACAAATATCAAACCTAAACAGAACACATACAAAAGTGAGACCAGTTAACAACCAAGATAAGAGATGAAAATTGCCACTAAAGCAGATCAACTTTATTCAATGTCCTGATAAGCACCTATTTGCTCTTCCCCATTATGCTTTCTTAGTATTTATAAATTATCATTTAATTATGCTGGCAAGTGGTAATTGTCAAATAAAGCTCAGATAGGCATAAGCCCTCAGGCTGCACATGACAGAAAAATATCTGTTAAAGCTGGGCTGATTCACACGCTTAGGAAATAATTTCCTTTCTTCTTTTTATCCTTGCCAACAAATTATATGAACTGGCACTTTGTGCTTTGTAGGCATTTTGAAGTCTATGCAGATTACAGAAAAGAAAAATTAGTTGTTTCAATATCTACCATTCCTAAATTATTCTGCTGATTTAAGACATCACGAACCAAGAGAACAAAAGAGTGCAAAGATCAAGAAATTCAAACCTTCCTCTACTTATAGTTTATGCTCGGGGTCATTTTCAATTGAGGAAATCAAGATTTGGAGAATTATTTTACATATTGTATAATGGATTTTACATAAAGTAGGAATTGGAACATGACATTCATCCCATTAGGAGAGATACAGAAATCTCTTTTTCCTTAAGTCTCTTACTACTTAGGTTTAATTAGTACCCATCCATCCCACCCCTTTTGTATGAAGTGTTATAATTTTTTTCCCCCAGCTAGTTGCAGCACTCTGGCTGTGGAGCATAAACACAAATAGAGGATTTTTAATGCGTACAAAAAGATAAGTTGAACACCAAGAGGTAATTTAATTTACATCTAATATTTAGACAGAATGCTGCATTTTGGTTATATATAGAGCCACTTGTGAATTATTTTTATTTGCAAGGTTGAGCAGAGAAGACAGAGAGAAATATCCATTCCCTCATCTTTTGCTTGAGAGAGAGAGAGGAAAAGGGAGAGGTACAGGAAACAGTCAGGAGGAGCGGAAGCCAAACTGTATAAAAACAAAAAGTCTAAGCAAACTCAAGTGCCTTCTGTGCACAAAGATCATTACCAATTCTCGTCACTCTCCTTCTCCCTCCCTGCACTCCAACCACCCTGGGCTACTTTTGGAACCCTGAAGGTGGCATGTTGCCTCCCACCCCACAGCGTTTGCTCATGTTCTTCTCACTGCCTAGAAAACCCTTGTACAACATCAGCCCCACTCCCTTCTCCATCTCCAATCCCTCATCTACACAAGTCCACCCATTCTGCAGATCCTAATTCAAACATCCTTTCTCTAGGAAAGCTTTCTCTGAACCCGCACTCCCAGCTCCAGACAAGATCATGTTATTATAACCCTCATAACCCTTATTACAGTTCAAGAAAAAGAATAATAACAAATATAAAGTGTTTATTATGTGCCAGGCTACTAGACAGTCTAACAAAAGACTCAAAGAAACCTGTGGAAGAAGATAATGAGACCTGAAGACACTACACCACTTGTCCAACCATGGCTCAAGACCATGTCTGGGTCCAGAATGGGTTCTTTAGCCACTACTTCTTACTGCCATATTTATTTGCACAGTCGTCTAGCCACTGTTTGTCAAATCCCTCCACCACCTAGTTGGTAAATTCCATGAGGCCAGCAATCATGCTTATTTTGCCCAACCCTGATCCATGTTAGGTATTCAATAAATAATTATTAAATCAATGACTGAAAAATTAGCTCAAAACAAAGATATGGTTTGGAAGCTGAAGACTGCTGCATCTCTCAGTTACTTCAGCTGCCAACACAGCTCCTCCATATTTGGAGACCAGTCTAGTACCTGAATCCAGTGAGGTACTTGGCCTAGCAGACAGCACTTCATGTGTCTTTGCTTCAATAAGTAAGGAGATTTTGTTTGTTTTTGCTTTTTAATGGATTTGTTTATTAACAACCTCAAGGGCATTATGCTAAGTGAAATAAAGTCAGAGAAAGACAAATACTGTATGATCTCTCTTATATGTGGAATTAACCAATCAATCCAAGCTCATTTTTAGAGAGAACAGGTTTGTGGTTGCCAGAGGTGGGGGATGGGGAGTGGGAGAAATGGGTGAACTGTTTTTGTTTTAGTTTAAATAAATTGAATTTTTAAAAATGACTTAATTCTTTTCATTTTAAAGACTATAAGTAAAAACCAAAATGTTTAGGTGTTATTGATACTGTAAAAGCATGTAAGTTCTATAAAAAACAATGCTGTTTCCCTAGATGTTTTCTTTTGAGACTGGGTAGATATTGAGGTTAGTAGCATAAGTTTTAATACTGACTCAAAAACACTCTGAATGCATAGGAAATATTGGTACATTTGGCATATTATGCAGCCAGAATACAGAGTGCACCCCAGGTACAATCTGTGTATTCTTAATACTTATTCATAGTCCACAAGAATGTTAACAATGTTTGGTCAAAATGCGTAACTCATATTTGAATATGCAGTCTAGCCTTGAATAATTCAATTCTTTACACCTGAAAATGAACATTACTCATTTGAAGACTTAGCTATTTTTCTGTTTTTGCTTTGTTTGTGCCTACTTTTAGAGCGTTTTAGTCCATGATGTGAACCATTCAGTAACTGATGCAAATTTTCTTTTAAAAAAAAAAAAAAGAAAGAAAAAACCTTTTTAGCAATCAAAATATAAAAACACATCCAGACTGGCACTTGGGAAACTGAACATAACATAACCTCAATTCAGGCAGTCCTTTTTAAATAAGAGATGTTCCTACACAGGCTATTAATTGAGAATTGCAAGACTATATTTGTATCTTGGAATTCATAAATGGTTTTCAGCTACTTATTTATTTCCATAGGCACTACTCTAACCCAGTCAAAAACTCTTTTCAAACAAAGTCACCATTTTCAAAGAATGTTTTATATCTTCGGTATTACATTGTTTCTGCCACTTTAATCTATTCAGTATATTGTTATAGCACTGAAGCACTTTCTATTAGAAACTTAGCTTTTTTAAAAATAAAGCATTTACTTCTCATTTCCATAAAAACAAAACACAACAAAATAAAAATCTCTTCCATTTTAAAGCTGAAGGAACCAAGCATGAAAAACTAAGTGTCTTGCTCTAAAACAAAAATTAAGATATTGGCCAATGACATGTCATTTTCTTTAAAAAGTTGGTTCTATGCAATCACAGTCCTCACGTGGTTTATCTGAAAAGGTAGTGTAAATATAACATCAGTAAGGCCATCGACACATAGTAAATTATTTTTTCTCTAAAACTCCAATATTTATAAATTGTAAATAGTATCTTTCTCCCTCTCCTCCTTCCCCTCCTCCTCCACCTCTTTCTGTGCTGTGGTGAATAGATAATATTTTGGATGACCCCAAGGCCTATGACACTGGAAAGCATCTTCTGACTCTTCAGAAAAAAAACAGGCACATTGAGTATAGTTTGAGGACTGAGCATAGTGATTATATTCCAGGACTCTACATCCTGGTCCATATGTAGATATGTGCTAATTCTTTTCTATAGCTCAAGGGTTCTGAGAACTTAGAAATCAAATTCCTTGCTGTTTTGTAACAAACAGATTAGTGGATCTTTACAAATCACCAAATAGGATATTGGAGAGAAAGTTTAAGAGAATAAAACTAATGTTTAAAAGGGGAGACAGAGAAATCCATAGACATTTCAATCTACTTTTCTAACCAATATTCTGTATATTGATTGAAATGTTATCAAGCTCTAAAAATACATAATTTATGCAATTGCTACTTCTCAGCTAAATTCAAAGCTTTTAGTACCTAGCATAACCATCTGTACACTAGGAGCTAAATAAATGCCTGTTGGCTGGTTGTTGAATAAGAAAAACAACCCAGCACTATCCGATAGTAAATATAATGTGAACCATGTATGTAAATGTTCTATAAGCCACATTAAAAAGGTAACAAGACACAGCTAGAACTAATTTTGATAATATATTTCATTTAACCAATGTATCCAAAGTATTATCATTTCAACATGTCCTGAATATAACAAATTATTGACCTATTTTTTTATATTTATTTATTTATTTGAGAGAGAGAGAGAGAAAGAGAGAGCACCCAAGCAGGGGGAGGGGCAGAGAGAGAGGAGAGAGAGAATCCCACGCAGATTCCTTGCTGAGCACAGAGCCCAAGGTGGGGCTCTATATCATGACCCATGAGATCATGAACTGAGCCTACACCAAGAGTCAGACTGAGCCACCAGGCACCCCAATTATTGAGCTATTTGATGTTATCTTATTTTTGTACTAAGTCTTCAAAATCTAATGTGCATTTGACATTTATTTTTTTTAAGATTTTATTTATTTATTTGAGAGAGAGCACAAAGGAAGAGGGAGAGGAAGAAGCATACTCCCCATTGAGCAGGGAGCCCAATGCGGGGCTTGATGCCAGGACCCTGAGATCATGACCTGACCCGAAGGCAGATGCTTAACTGACTGAGCCACCCAGGCACCCATGTATTTGACATTTATATCACATCTCGGTTTGGACTAGCCACATTTCAAGTGCTCAACAGCCAGATGTGGCTCATGGTTACCATATTGGACAGCACAGACAATCTATACCCTGTTAATTGAATGAGATTTGCTCATTCACACAAGAGATAAATCTTGTGTTCTAAGTTAATGGTGTATTGTTGTAGCTGATGACACTAAAATAATCATTTTTCTAATATATAAATTCTTTTGGCAATAAATATGTTTGAGATAGAGCTTGTACTTCCCTAATCTCATTAAAAAAGGAACATTCATAACTGTGTATGTTAGTTGAATTCTCCTTATTAGCATGTCTACACAACAGTGATTGGCACTGCTTATTAGCATTCCTTCTGAATTTTCCAATGAGTTTTGTACTGGAAATTAAGATGAACATAGAAAATATGCGAGGTAAACTTATAATTGGGGCTCTGAGGGTGAGTGGAAGTATGAGTGTACAGCTGGCAGCACCTATATTCTTCTACCTTGTTTTGATTCCCCAGACATAAACCTTACAAAGTCTTCTGTGATACACCATCTCTGATCTCCTAATCACTCAATTTTGAAATGTTATAATCATAGCTAATCTCTCATTCTCCCTTTAGCCATCCACTTTATCAATTATGAAATATCAAAAATTTTGCCTCCAAAATGGATGGACCTCATCTTTATTTTCACCTCTGCATTCTCATAGACTTAGAGAATCTTCTTCATCTGACCCTTCTTGAACTATGACCATCCACAGGCTCCTAGTCTTTAGTTATAACAGCACCAAGCTATTAGAGATGTCCTGCTGAAACGTAGTTTGAGAAACATCACTCCCTGTTCACAGTCTCCTGATGTGAAGATCTTCAATATACACAGGATATAGTCCTAACTCCTCAGTGTGGTTATCAAAACCCTCCACAATTTGACTCCAACTTATGCATATTAAAGTACTACCTATAACCTACTGCATCTTTTGTTTTTGTTTTTTTGTTTGGTTGGTTTTTTTAATTAACATATAATGTATTATTTGTTTCAGGGGTACCGGTCCATGATTCATCAGTCTTACACAATTCACAGTGCTCACCATAGCACATACCCTCCCCAATGTCCATCACCCAGCCACCCCATCTCTCCCACCCCTCTCCCCTCCAGCAACCCTCAGTTTGTTTCCCGAGATTAAGAGTCTCTTATGGTTTGTCTCCCTCTCTGGTTTCGTCTTGTTTCATTTTTCCCTCCCTTCCCCTATGATCTTCTGTCTTGTTTCTCAAATTCCTCATATCAGTGAGATCATATGATACTTGTCTTTCTCTGAATAACTTATTTCGCTTAGCATAATACCCTCTAGTTCCATCCATGTTGTTGTTAAGCTCACTGTTCCATAATATACTGACCCTTTCTGCTCTTAGCACACCCTATAGTCTTCCATCCTGGAAGGTCTTTAGAGCCCTAATTCTCAATTTAGTCTTCAAAATCAAACCTGAATCCCATTTTGTGAAACTCTTCTAGATCCATCTATCCATCAATACAGTAAGTGTTTTATGAGAGTCTTTGCTGTGTGCCAAATATTAAGTTATGCCCTGGAGATTTTTTAAATATTTTTTCTCAAAAATCTCCCAAGTTGGTAAATGATGTTTGTAAAAAATGTGATAAATGCTATAATCAACATATGCACAATGTGTCTTTGGAAGGCCAGAGGGAACAGAAATTCTGCCTGTGTAGAGGAAGAACAGGAAAGATATTACAAAGGAGATGATATTTGAGCAGTGTCTTGAAGGATTAATATTAATTTTCCAGGCAGTGAAGAAGAGAACAATGTTTCTGGCAGATGAAACTGACTATTCAAAGGGCACAGAAGTACATGATTGGGGAATGGAAAACCATTTACTATTACTGAAGCAAGGGAGATATTCAAAATTTTTAACAACCAGCAGGGCATGAATGCTGACCAATCAGAACTAACAATCATCTTACCCATGCACACCAGCTGAATATCAGCCCAGAAACAAAGTCAATGAGTGTGCTTGGCACAAAAAGAGTAGCAAGAAAGATTAGGTCAGTAACAGATTAGCAGAGCTATGATAATGATTTGAACTTATTTTAGTAGAGAGAAGGGAACCATTAAATGGTTTCAGATAAGTAAAAGTCATATTATCAGTTATATTTTAGAAAGATCAACCAGGCAACAGTATAAAGAATGACTTTGAAGGGGAAAAAAAAATAAAAGGCTGAGACAAATAGTTGGATGACTGTAGTAGTCCAGGTAAGAGATGAAGCATAGCTGAACTGAAACCATGGCTGTGAGGATAAAGATAAAAGATCAAATTCAAGGCATATTTAGGAAATAAAAATTCACAGGATTTGATGAACAATTGAACATAGGAACGAGAGTCTGATGGAGAGATAAATGATGCATTTGAGGTTTTTAGTTTAGAAAACTGATGCACAGTGATGCCATCAAACCAGAGAATATAAAAAGGAGAAAAGGTTCCATTTTGTATATGTAGAGTTTAAAATATCTGAGGAACACAGTTGGATATGTCCAGAAAACAGCTATAAATAGGAGAGTAGAATATCCAGGAGAGAGAAACATCTGGGAGTCACAGCTCATAATGTGGTGGTTAAAATCTAAAAAATGGATGAGTTTTTCTAGGGTAAGAAAAGAAGTACGAAAAGGAAATGACTGAGGATAGAATCCTAGTGAAGATCGTCATTTAAAGAATGAAAAGGAAAAAAATCAGTATTTTGTCTTATATCAAAGCTATTTATAGACCTCCCTCTTCTTCATTAGATCTTGAGATCCTGCAGGGCAGAAATCACATCTTATTTATCTCTGGGTACCCTTAGTGTTCACGAAAGTGTTTGGTACCCAGTAAGTTTGCATGCATACACAGAAAAAAAAATGTTTGCTGAGTCGAAATAAGTTTCATCCTGGAACACCTGGGGATCACATATACTTCACAGGAAATTTGATTAGACTATTCTCCATAGCTATAGCACTGTACATGGAGATGGGCCCCTCTGCAAGCTGGTGCAGCCACTCTGGAAAACAGTATGGAGGTTCCTCAAAAAGTTGAAAATAGAGCTACCCTATGACCCAGCAATTGCACTACTAGAGGGGAGGAGGGGAGAAGGGGAGGAGATGGGGTAACTGGGTGATGGGCATTAAGGAGGGCATGTGATGTAATGAGCACTGAGTATTATATAAGACTGATGAATCACTGACCTCTACTTCTGAAACTAAGAATACACTATATGTTAATTAATTGAATTTAAATTTTTTAAAAAAGGAAAAAAAGAAAATGGGTCCCTCAGTGTACCTTCCAAATTCACCCACAACCTTTGAATGCTTTTTCCCTTTGAAATGGTTCAATCCATTTTCTAATGGGCCACAAAGCCAGACATCTCATGAAGGCAGTGGTTAGTCATTCAACAGTGTAAGTGTAGAGAACTTCCTGCAGGACTAATATATGAAATGATTACTCCCCTCTAACTCATCTTTGTAGAGACTTTGATGTTATGAAAAAATTCAGAGACATTTGCCATTTTTTGGTGTATTGACATGTACATGGCAAGTTATTTCACCCCCTTGAGTCTGTTTGCTCATCTGTAAAACTAGGATAATGTGACCTACCTCTCAGGGTCAGCAATGAACACTAAATGCAATCATGCAAGAAAGCACAAGATTCACTGTTCACTTAATAGGGTCTTCATTTTTGGTAAGAATAGAACATTATTTTCTCCTTTGGATAAATAACTAGGAAAAACAAAAGAAGTTTCTAGAAGATATGAATTAATTATCTCAAAAGTAAATCTCACATTGAGAATGGATATTTGCAATGGAATTCATAATAATATGGCATAAAGTTTTTAAGCATGATAGAAAAAGGGCATGAGTCCCTGTGTAAATTATCTCACCCACTTCAGAAAATAATTGAAATACTTCTCTTTTTAATGATTACTTTGACTGATTTGAGCACAGTGTGCCCTTTACCTCAACAGAGGAGCAGGCTGGAACTAGAGAATGTAAGGGCATGGGAAGACTTAAAACAAAATGATTCAATTCCAAATTTCTGCAAGTCAAGTGTTAGATGCAACTAATGCATCCTCTGCCTTCACCTGAACCACTGATAAAATCCTGGGCCCCAGACCCTGGAGAGACACCATGATTATTGTTTAGTGTAGGGTTTTTGGGGCAGGATTTGTGGTGCTTTGTCTTGATATCCTTATATTTCCAAATACCAGTGGAAAAATCAACTTCCCAACTACTATAAGGAAAAGCTGTAAGAAATAGTAGTAAAGTATATAAATAGCCCAGGATCATCAAAACTCATGGACATTTGGTAACCTCTAGGGTATCTTGGTCACATACAACCATTTTAGTATGAGAGGTCAAAACCTTTGAAACTTAAAAAAGAAAGAAAGTTAAAACCAAGGTAATAGCAACCTGGTGTAACTGACTAGCTCAGAAAGAAAAAAAGTACTAGATGGAGGATAGCAAATAGAGAGAAAGATGTTATAGCATACTAAGATAGTCTTTTTAAAAGAAGTTTATTATGAAGTGGTTTATATGAAGAGAAAATGAGGTAATCTATGTGCAAGCCTATAACCCATTCTATAAATATTGTTTATTGTCATCATTAGGAGTCAGGACTCTTGCCACTAAGTCTGAGATGGTAGCTCCAACAAGGCTGGGTCACAATCCCACTGTGACTCTGAGGCTCATGTAGGCCATTTCACAATAATTGCTATCATTTATTGCATCCTTAACATATAATGATCCAGGTCATCTTTCTAAAAACCCTACGTGTAGACATTATCCTCATTTTCCAAATGAGAAAACTGACTTCTGCAGAGGTTAAACAAGTTGTCTGAACTCACACTGTAAGTAAGGAAGAAGCCCAAGATTTAAAGCTTATGCTCCTAACCACTGGGCGATATTGCCCCCCCAGATTTGGCCAAGGCTGATTGGCATGGCTTGATTATCCCTATCCAATCTCTTCTGGGTGCCATAACACCAGCCTTCTCCAAAAGCAAGAACCAGACCACATCTCCTGACTTTCAATCTGGTATACCAGGTTTACACAAAAGATTTCTAAAATTAAATCTTAACCATGTCATAAGTGTTCTTATGCAGTAGGTAACCCTATTAAATTAGAGAAATTAAACGAACATGTTTTCTCAATGTTTCATACAAAAGGGAGGATGTTTAAAAAATGTCCAGATGCCCTCCAATTGTTTCCATGTATGGGGTAGTTGAATATGTCTCCTGGTTCTTTTTAGTTTGGGTTGTTGTGGTCGCTGGTGTTGCTGTTGTCCAGACTCAGCTTCCGAATATCACCATTTTGCAAAAATGGACATTGAGGCTCAAAGAGGCCAAGTGACTTTCCCCAAATCCCACAACTGATTGAAAATCTGAGACTGGAATGTTATCCTTCTTCTGCCCAGGTCAATGACCTCTGACAATATCATATGCCTCTTGAGGGAATATAATGATCATTTTTCAGATTTCGAGTATAATGTAGAACTTAGATTTGGAATTTGTTAACACCATAGCACCATAGCAGTGAAGCCATCTTGAAGTAAAACCTATGAACTTCTGCCTCTTAAAGAATAAAAGTATTTACCAAAATGATTCATTCTCTGCTGGGGCTTAAAGATAGAATATAAAGGTTCAATTTTGAAAATTTCCAAAAAACAGCAAACAGCAATTCCAAAAAGGGAAGCTACAAATTTGAGGCTTACAGATACATCTTTTATTTATTTTTTTAAAGATTTGTTTATTTATTTTAGAGAGAGAGATGGAGGGGGGAGACAGAAAGGAAGAGAGAATCTCTAGTGGACTCTGCAGTGAGTGGGGAGCATGAAGCAGGGATCGATCCCATGACCCTGAAATCATGACCTGAGCTG
Organism: Halichoerus grypus; assembly: GCF_964656455.1. NCBI lineage: Eukaryota > Metazoa > Chordata > Mammalia > Carnivora > Phocidae > Halichoerus > Halichoerus grypus. Next base: position 83,772,351 of record NC_135712.1, read on the forward strand.
AAACAAAGAGTCGGCTGCTTAACTGATTGAGCCCCCCAGGCGCCCCCAGATGTATCTTTTAGAAAGAAGTCCTTAAGGGCTGAACTTGAAGGCAATTAAGCTCTTTTCTTATTTACTATAAAACAAATTCATCTTAAAAAAAAACAGGGGGTACCTGGGTGGCTTAGTCAGTTAAGTGTCCAACTCTTGGTTTCGGCTCAGGTCATGATCTCAGGGTCATGGGATTGAGCCCCATGTTGGGCTCTGCACTGTGTGGAGCCTGCTTAAGATTGTCTCTCTCCCTCCACCCCTCCCCCCCAACTTGTGTACTCACTCTCTCTCTCAAAAAAAAAAAACACAAACCCTCAAATACTTGAGTTGCATTTAACATACAGAGGGAGGAAAAGGAGACATAGGTAAACATGATTTTCCTTGTTCTGGCTCCATCTTCTTTTTATTGCCCTTTGTACTTTCTTCTCCTTGCTGACTACAGTTCTCAGAAGAATTATCCTTCAATAAGGATAATCCAATCAGTCTTCAGCAAGTGGTTCTGCTAAGTACACACAACTGTCTAAGAAATCTTAGTTCCATTCCACCAACAGCAAAGAAAAAGACATACATAAAAACAGATCATTTCTATGAAAGAGGATAAAGGTGAAAATACACTCGGGATGTTAAAAAACCACAAAGGAAGGCGACCCATCCCTGCTTCTAGGTTTTTCACTCACAGTGAGGGCCAAACTGAGGCTTGAAGGGTGCATGAGCAGCAGGCAGCAGAGATAGTAAAGATGGATTTCAGACCAGAGAAACACCCACTCTGTGCAGGGAATGAATGGCAGTTTGGTGTTACTAAAGAACCAACCACAAGATGAATAATCCCTTAAGATGAGGCTTAAAGGGGTAGGAGAGTGGCCTTAGGGGTCCCTGAGAACAAACTGAATCTGCAGTAAGTCATCAGTACATGGAGATATATTGAGGGGTGTGTGGCAAGAATTTCATTCCTTATATAGGTACTGACATTATGAATTCTATTTTATTTTTTATTGGTCTATCAAATTTTATTTTATTTTTTTACTTTCATCATTATTATTATTTAATTCCAATATAGTTAACATACAGTGTTATATTAGTTTCAGGTGGAAAATACAGTGATACAATAATTCCATATGTTACTCAGTGCTCATCAAGATAATGAAATACTTTAAAACTTAAAGCCATTCTAAGGCATTTGCATTCTAATCTGCTTCCTTCAGTGTGTGTGGAGGGGATGTCCTTGGGTCAGAGAGATGGGGAAGTTACAGCTAGACCTCCATTTCTTTTGGTACGGTGGGTCACAGTTTGAGCACTCTCTGCTCTGAATTACCCTTTCTGAACAAATCTTCCGGAGCAAGAGTAAACTGTGATTGCAGTCCCAAAGTAATCTTATAATAATCCTGGTTTGGGACCTTAAGCTTTCTAAGAGTAAATGTTGGGGGGAGTGATGTGGTGGAAGGGAAGCAGCTGCCTCTTTGGGCAATCTGCCACAACTCAGTGATGCCAATATCCAGGAACTGAAACATTTCAACTGAAACAATCCCATTAGGTTGCATAATAAATTGCCTGCTACTGTCCAAAACACAGGCTCAGTCTTCAATAGTAAATAATGTTAACCGAAAGGGAGTATCAATTCATCCATCATTTACTGAACAACTACAACATGCAATTCTGTGAAAGTTTCCATCAGGATGAAAAAACACAGAGTTCCCTACAGTCTAGAAGTTTAACATCTGTCCTGGGCCTAAGATAAACCCTCAAGCAGCACTACCTCAAGACAGACTATAGGAACAATAACAGAAGTTCCAGCAAATTTCTATGAAGATTCAGAGGCAGGAGAGATTAAATTTAGAAAATTGTTTCAATTTCCATAGGAATCATAGATATGATCAAGAACAGAGAAACAAAAAATCAAGAATCACAATTTTCTCTCTGATTAGAGTGTCCACTCTATTCCAAGAAAATTTCAGATTAGAAAGCCAGGCTTTACTACATACCCCAGAGTGTGTACAAAATTTTAAGTTTGTCAAAATAGATGGAATATAAATTTCCAAAGACTAAATCCGTTCAGCTCTCATTTGAAACTAGGGATGGCAAACAGGAGTATCTCAGCAGAGCTCAACTACCTTGAGGACCCAGGGAGCAACAGAGAGGATCGCTAAGGTAACCAGACAGCAGAATGTAATTACCCATATTGGAATTCAGCCAGGCTGCGCAGGCAATACCCACACTCTTTAGAAAATGTCATAGACTCTTTTAATAACCATGGCAATTTTATTCCATAAACATGTATTAGTAGGACATGGGAATAAAATATTCTTGTTTTATACAACTATGAATGGATACACAGAGTAAAGAAGGCAGGCTATAAATCTCAGAAACATGATTATGAACTTGCTTAGCTACAGTATTCACTCTTGTTTCTAAATGTAATTTTTAAAATGTAGGAAGAGAGGCATGTGCCATGTGTGCAATAGAATTCAAATGAGGTTCCCTATACAACCAGCGAAGAATAACATTTCAATTCTTTATGCTGCTAGTTTAGTGTAAACATGTAAGTACACTATTCATATTGGAAAGCCTAATGGTGTATCATGGGATGTATTATCATGGCCACTGGACAAAGAAATTTTTAAAAATTAAAAATTAAAAGAAATTTATAAACCCTACATTTCTAATGTTTTACTTCAGAATTTTAAATTATAATAAAGTATAGATGTTTGTTCATGTAACTAAATTTTTTATTGCCCCAACTGCCCAGAGTAAATTATTTCATTATTAGATTAAATGATTCAATCCAACAAATATTTAATGAGTGTCTACTATGGGCCAGGAACAGTCCCTTGTTCTCAAAGAGCTTGTAGGCTGGCAAACACATGAAAGGAAAACTAGTGGATTTCCAAGAAGATACAAATGTATGATCGGAGGGCAGAGAAAAACTACCAAAACTCAGAAAGAAGCAAAAGCAAAAATGTATACCGAGACCCAATGTTGGCCCCACTGGTACTTAACAAGCAACATTTTAGGCAGATGATATTCACAATATTTAATGAACATTTACTGCACTGTACACTTACCGCACTGCACTAAGTGTACATTTTTTTCCTCATATTTTTTTTTAAAGATTTTATTTATTTATTTGAGAGAGAGAGACTGAGAGAGAGAGCACATGAGAGGGGGGAGGGTCGGGAGGGTCAGAGGGAGAAGCAGACTCCCTGCCGAGCAGGGAGCCCGATGCGGGACTCGATCCAGGGACTCCAGGATCATGACCTGAGCCGAAGGCAGTCGCTTAACCAACTGAGCCACCCAGGCGCCCTTTTCCTCATATTTTAATGGAATGATACTTCAGCATGGATTGGGAAGGAGGCCTCGTGTCTCATTCCAGACCAGAGCACAAGCTCAGTGCAGCCAGCTCCGGGATCAGGTTTCAGGGCCACCAGTTACTAGCCTCTGCTCACTTGGACAAGATACTTAACTTTTGTGTAACTTCAGCTTCTCTATCTGGACAATGTGGTTAATTCTATCCCTCCTTCAGGGTTAATAGGGTTAAATGAGATCATGTTTATAAAGGGGCTAACACAGCGCCTAGAAGATAGTAAGTACACAACACAAAATTGCACTGTTTATGATCTCATAAATAAAACCTTTTTCTAATGCCATGACATTAAAACACCCACTGTCATAAATCCCCCTTGAGCTACCAACGCTCTATTTATACAGCTAGCGTGCATGAACAGCTGGTCTGGCCACTCTTACTCACTGTCTAGTGCTCCCTCACCCACTCCAGGTAGTTGTCAAGCCAATGCTAGCACCCAGAGTAATAGTAACGGGGAGACATCAGGCCCCAAGTCTCTGCCCCACCCCCTCTCTTCTCTCCCTGCAGGCCAGGAGGCGATACGCTGGATAATTTTTCCCTATATCCCAACCTTAACATCATTATAAATTCTATGCTGGTAAACTTTTTGCATGTATATACTTGCATCTCTTTAACTTCCCTTTCTCTTTCCGTCGCATTTAATCCTTGTTCATTTCTTCAGAAACATTTTTCTCCCTTTCTCTCTAAAGCCAAGCCCTCCCCTAATGCACCATTGTGAGCCCAAAGAACAATACTAGTTCTTATTGATAAGCATTAGAGCATGGTTAACATTGCGTTTGCATCAAGGAAAGGAAAACCATCCCCATCATTAGGCCTGACATCATTAAGGCCTTCGTCCTTTCAAGGTCCTTCAAGTGCCCAGAAGTCTTCTTACTCGCCCTCATCTTTCTCTAATTACACCTTTTCTTTAGACATCAGTGACCAAGATAAATAGGAAACTAATTCTAATTGTACTTTATTCTATTCTACTTTTGTTTATTAGAGAGGAATATAGTGTAAGCCCTGCAATATTTTGACAATATTAGCTCTAATAAGCACCGGCTTTTATTGGCATATTTATAACCTTGTTTTTATAGGAAAAAAATATGCTCTGAATTCTAAACCAACTTACAAGCAAATGTAAGAAACACAACTTTTGAAAAGTTGGGGAATATTATTTCAAGAACATTGCATGATACTAGAAAACATAAAGAGATGCTGATTTAGAACTCACACTGGTGAACTGCATACTCATGCTGAATTGGGAATTTGCTTTAGACTCTTCATGTCGGATGAATTACAGCACTTTGTCCTGATACCGTAGTCAGTCTCACAAGCAGCTTAGATTATGCAAACCTAATGTGATCTGTGGCAGTAAGTGCAAGACTGTAAAATACCTCTGCCTTTGCAAAAGGGTTGGGAATGACAATTTAGAACTATTCCTGCAAGGCTGCCAGCTCCTAATATCTACAAGAAGATGAGCCCCTTTTTTGTCCTTTGCATGGCAGCTGACTTCTGTCATTCATCGCCCAACTCTAGGTTTCAAGGTGACAGGTCATATGTGCTTCAATACTTATGTAAATAAACAATATTGGGCTCCAAAGCCAATCTAACCAATGACCTTTTACAAACAATAGGCCTTTCTATTGGAAGAGTCTGCCAGGATTCTGAGTGCCAATGAGGTGATCGAATATGCATTTGGGTTGTTGACACCAGCAGGCTTACATCCTAGAAGGATGGTCCTGTGAGAAAAGCAGTTTGCAGAGTCTATCACCAGAAAATGGTCAATGATAGACAGTCTGTACTTACAGTATTTACCTTTACACATAATTGTTTTCATTTTTAAACTTGCCAGATACTGACACACAGATCATTCAGAGTAAGTTATGTTTTCACATGAAGCATTATTTTTCTAGACTGTAAGTAAAACAAATAGTGTTTTCTTCTCTACTTCCTAATTAGACAATCGTCTTATCTTTTTTTTAAAAGGCATCAACCATTTGTTTCTTAAAGAATGCCATACAGCGTTTATTATGAAATAGTCTTGTCCATATAGTTTGTTTGTTTTACTTTTTTAAAAAATTTAGTCAAAACTAAGTTTCATGTTTTATTCCATTCAAAACCTCTATACACTTTAGGCTCAAATTTGAGAATACAAAATATGGATCCCTCAGAGCAGATTCAGTACTGTTACCACAGGAAGCATGAAGAATAGAAATCTGATACTAATTTCATTTGCAAATGATACAACCTTGGAATCAGGCAAAATAACAATGGACCCCAAATATGAACACTTACCTATAGCTTTTTTAGAAACTATTTCATTTCAGGCCTTCCCACTGATTTCCTTTTGTAAATAGCATTAAAGTTTTTTCACAGTGATGCTACCGCAAAATGCATCCTTCATTGGTGCTGGTTACATGACACCACCCTAAAAATTGTTGGGGACCTAGCTTTGCTCAGGGCCAGGGAAGCCAAGATAATTTTGAAACAAACAGTGATACTAACAGATCTAGAATTCTTCTCCAGAGGTTTCAAATTATGCTTTAAAAATTACGTATGTTGTAAAAACAAAAATTATGTATATTGCTTCTTTTCAAGCTTTTGTGAAATGATTTTGGTTTTTCCTTCTGGACCTTAGAAGATGCTCAAAGTTTGAAGTGTTCAGTGCAAAAGGGTGGGGAAGTAAGTAGCCATGGAGTAGGTTTGGGCCACATACAGTTTAGAAACTGTTAAACTTTTTTCAAGAACAATGGTAATTGTGTTGCAAGATGTAATGAGTGCTTAAACTGATAATATTCTAGAGCTGAAAAATAAAATTTAGAAGCTGTTTTGATCTATTTTCCCAACAAATCTTTAGACTTGGTTACCTCGAAGAGACAGTCCCATACTTACTGATGGTTAATGTGATTTAAAGGTAAAATCTTTGTCTTTATATGTAATTTGACTCTCATGGATAATCATCTTAAACCATAGAATTGTGGTTTTCTAACTCTCTGAAGCACTTGAACTCTTTCTCTTTTCCCCCTTAAACTCTCCTCAGAATCTTAACATATTTGCTCTGGCTGACATAACGAAGTACAGACTGGGTGGCTTAACCAACAGAAATTTATGTTACTTCTAGAGGTTAGAAGCCCAAGATTAGGGTGTTGGCAGGGCTGGCTTCATCGGAAGCCTCTCTCTTTGGCTTGTAGATGGCTGTCTTCTCCTTGTCTCTTCACATCGTCTTCCCTCTGTGCATGGCTATGTACAAATTTCCTCTTCTTATAAGGATACCAGTCAGATTGGATTGAGGCCCACCTTAAGGACCTCATTTTAACTTAATTACCTCTTTCAAGACTATCTCCAAATGCATTCATATTCTGACATACTGGAGGTTAAGACTCTAACATATGGATTTGGCGATCCGAGGGAGACACAATTCAACCCATGACATTTAATATCTAAGACAGATAAAAAGGAGCTGCTGTGGTTAAAGGGGCTGGAGTCTCACAGGTCTGTCCTTCTGTCTTTCTCCACTGCCCATCTCCACCGCCCCCGTTCCCCTACCAAACTACCTCTCAGGCACCTTCTGGAGATACTAGGATGCCTAGGGAAACTATTCAACAGTTCATTTGTTTCCCAAATATTAGTGGATATGTACCATGTACAGGTTTTTGTGTCACATGGTTTTGAATAGTTGCAAAAGTAAATAATGTAAGCCTTGCATTCAAGTAGCTTTTATAACAAACGACATCATCATGTATTAATTGAATGGCAGCAAAGAATTTTAAAACACATTGGATCTATCTTCACATCCATGAGAGAGGTAGCAGAGGGATGTGGAAGGAACACTGGAGGTCCAGGCTCAAAGTGAGAAGACTCAGGTGTGAACATAGCTTTTTTTTACCTGCCCAACAGGGGAATACAAGGCTCAAATGCACAATGAAGATTAAGGAGCACTGTACATTGATAAGCTCCACAAAACATATGCTATTATTATAGTAAAAATCACTAAACCAGCTTTCAAAATGCAGCACTGTTTCCTCCTTCTCATTTGCCACCTGCACATTCCACAGGCTAATTGCCTGTATTATTTGAAGTCACCTTACTTAATCAAATTTAAGTGTTCAGCCTCTATTTAATTGAAGGCTCTGTAGCTTTAACCAAATGTGATAGGTTATTACTCTGATAATTTGGGGGCTAAATTAATCAAGCCTGAGATGGATTTTTCTCTTTCCAAAATAATCCCTTTCCTTTTTCTCTAGCTCATTTTGACATTTTAAGTTATCAAATATTTAGGTTTTGCACACAGAATGTACATTCTTCCTTTTAACCCACTCCACCATCCCCAGCTGCCCCCTCTGGACCTTATAACTGATTGCCCACCTCCTGGATGGCCTGGTCACCCTGACCGAGTCACTCTTCTAAAATTTACCATATTTAAAACCATATTACCTATAACTCTCCACGGAGAAGTCGTGTCCTTAACACGTGCTTCCAGTGCTTAGAGATTCTGGATTCCTCAGGAAGTCAGACTTTCATGTTCATTCTCCAGGAACCTCCTACATCTTCCTCTTGGGCCACCCACAGAAACATCTATTACCCTACCACTGTCACCAGCTCCTTTTCCTGTTTAGCTAAATTTCTAACCAAAGAAAGAGGACTCTTCTTTTCCCTGCTTCCCAGTTACTGATTTCCTTCCCCCCACCCTTTTTTTTTTTTTAAGATTTATGTATTTATTTGAAAGAGAGAGAGAGCGCAGGGGAAGGGGCAGAGGGAGAGAGAGAATCCCAAGCACACTCCCTGCTGAGTGCAGAACGTGGAGCCCGATGCAGGGCTTGATTCCATGATCCTGAGATTGTGACCTGAACTCAAGAAATCAAGAGTCAGCTGCTTAACTGACTGAGCCACCCAGGTGCCCCAACTTTTCTTCCCTTTTGATTTACTACAATGCCGCTAGGAAAAATGCCATCCTCTTTTCAGTTTAGCAAGGAATAAACAGGAAAAGCAAGAACAAAAACTCAGGCTAATATAAGACTTGGCGTATTTGGGGTTCCAACCTGTGCAGTGGGACAGAGTTGGCCAATATTGAAAATGGCACAATGAGGCCAGGAAGAAGTCAGATCATGAAGAATTTTGAATGCCAGATAGGCTCCACTGGTTACAAGTCTGCCATGAGTGGTTCAGCCAGCCAGCATTCCCAGCAATGTTGCCACACTTCCCTGCCATAACTCAGGAAGAAATAACCCAAATGGAGTCTCTTTTAATGCCTCCAATTAGGAGGGGTGCCATAAGCGAGCAATCCATCATTCCCTTAAGAGGGAAAAACAATGTGTTTATATACTCTTGGCTCATCTGAATTCTAAAACAGAGTATAAGTTAAATGCCCCTATAAGATGATTAAAATTCAGCTTCATCTTATATTAGCTACAAAATAACAGGTTGAAACTATTTGGAATAGTTTCTCAAAAGAAAGTACCACACAGGCTTCATCCTAGGTCCTTGGTTTTCTTTCTGTTTATAATCTTTATTAAGTGATAGAGATTATACCCACATCCACTTCACAGCTCAGCTGTCACCACAAGGCTTGTGACTCCCACCTTGCCATCTCTAGCACAAACTTCACCTTCACACCGACTGCATATCCCCAATAGTTTAGAGTCAATTTATATTTGACTCTCACATGCCACTCACCATGCCCAAACCAACATCCTTTTTAAACTCCACATCACCTTCCTTTCCATTTTTCTTTTCTTCTTCAAGGTTTCAGCATTCTTCCAGAGTCACTGGCTGTTTAAAACCTCAAAATCATTTTTTGATTCCTCTCAACTCTGATACCTTACCAAACTAAAAATTCAATAGATTTTCATCTAAACCTCTTTTATTCCTATTTTCACAGTTTTTGAGTCTGGATCACTGGGACAGTTTTCTCATTGGCTTCCCTGACTCTAATCCAACCTGCATATAACTGCCAAACTAATCTTCTTTAAAGTATCATTTTCATCATGCTGATTCCGTGCTCAATAATCTTAGATAGTTCCCTATGTCAGATGCGACCAAAATAGAGTGAAAGCCCACTAGGAAATTCCACAAAAATTTCACTTCTCTGAGTGGTAAGTATTATTATTCCAGACATACTAATGATGAAAATTGAGGCTCCACAATTTAACTTGCCTAAGGCTAGTAATTGGCAGAGGTAGGATTACAGCCTAGTCCTTTGAGTCCTGGTCCAACACATTGCCTTAATAGAAATTTGTAGCTCCTATGCTTGATTTCAAGAGTCTCCATAATCTCCCTTTGCTTCATTTAACCAATCTCCTTTTTTCTAACTCCCCAACATAACCCTCCCTGTGGCCAGTCTTGGCTCCTCATTGCCTGTCTATATGCCTGCCTTATTCCTGCTTTTCTATGGCTTTCCCTCGGCATACTCTAGCTTTCCCCCAACCTCTAAAGCACACCTTAAACCCCATCAGTGGGGCTCTGATGACTTCCCTGGCAATGTCAGCCTGCCTCAGTTAGATTCCTACAGCATTTGTGCTCCAGCAGATGGGCTCACAACCTGTGGACAAGGGGAAGGGGTAGGGCAGGGGGGAATTCATGGGCTATGGATCCCTATGAGTACCAAGGCATATACCAAATTATATGCAATTCACATGTATTTGCTATTATTTTCCAAAAATAAGTAGATACCATTGTCATTCATAAAACAACATTAAAATAATTCATGTTTGTTCTTTGTCCTTATGTATTTCCCTAATTATAAGAACTAACCATAGATCAGCCATCAGATAGAGTTTGCAAAATATATGACATTAAAAGAAATCTTTAATCTCAATAAGGGTGGAAACCACAAGTCTAAACACTTAAATCTTGTTGATTCACAATTGTGCATGTCCTTTAGTCTTATAAGCCCCCAGGAGGTCTTAAAGAATTTCTTATAAGGTACAGAAGAACTATAACATACCACTGTATCCTACAGCACCTCACTCAGTACTGAATACATGGTGGGTGTTCAACAAATATTTGTTTCAAGCTTCCCTCAGGCAGTCAAGTATAATGGTACACGTTAGAAAGATCCAGACTTATTTGCTAAATGATAGGCTAAGAAAAAGCATGATTCTACAGCCTATTAAGTTGCCAAGAACAGTGGAGCTTCCCACCCTTTGTTCCATCCATGGCCACGTTGCATGGATTTTGGTGAAAGTTCTGATTGCCACTCAATGGATCTGGGGGTCAGAACTATGGTTTAACACCAGCTGATATATAGAAATTCAAATCTCCCACGTCTATTTATAAAGCAGAAATCAGAGATAAGCCTTGAAGGAAATCATTTCAATTACCCTTTCTCACATAGTATCAGGATCAAGGGGTGATGAAACTCCTTCAACGTACTGCTAGCTTTCAAATTTAGTTAAATTACAGGTTCAAATTAAGACCTGGATAAGACCAGATAGCCACACAATTGCTAGAAGATATAGAATACCTACCTTTAGATAGAGGGTGAAGGAGAATTCTAGTAACTGGCACAGGCAGGAAAAGTTCTTAAGGTAAAATATGGTTCATTATACAGCACCATTAATGAATAAAAATTTTTAAGAAGTAGATTTCCTGAATAATTGAAATTTACTCATTTATAGTTTCAAAATTTTTATATTAAAAAATTTGTATCAATATTTTCTAAACTGCATTACATGCTTGCTGGTTTATATTAACAAATGATATTGAAAATAACTCTTCCTGGGGCACATGGAAGGCTCAGTTGGTTAAGCCTCTGACTCTTGATTTCAGCTCAGGTCATGATCGAGCCCCGTGTCAGGCTCCCTGCTGAGTGTGGAGCCTGCTTAAGATGCTCTCTCTCTCAATCTCTCTCTCCCTCCTCCCTCTTCCTCTCAAAAAAACAAAACAAAACAAAACAAAACCACAAAACAAAAACTTTCCTTGGGATGCCTTGGGGGCTCAGTCCATTAAGTGTCTGTCTTTGGCTCAGGTCATGATCCCAGAGTCCTAGGATCCAGTCCAACATTGGGCTCCTTGCTCAGCGGGGAGCCTGCTTCTCCCTCTGCCTGCCACTCCCCCTGTTTGTGCTCTCTCTCTGTGACAAATAAATAAATAAATAAAATCTTTAAAAAAAAATCTTCTTTAAACTCATCACATTGAATATCAATAATTACTTTATAAACGCAGGTATATAATAGGGCTTTTTACCCCTTCATTAAATTGTCCCAGACTACTATACACTTTGAGTTTTATGGATTTTAAAAAATTTTTCCTGAAATAATTTTAGACTAATTAAAAGTTGCAAAATAGTATAGAGTTTCTACATATATCCTTCACTCAACTTCCCCAATGTTATCTTAAATAACCACAGTGCAATCATCAAAACCAAGAAATCACCATTGGTACAATAGATATTATTAACTAAACTTTAGATCTTATTCAAATTTCACCAGTTTTTCCAATAATGTTCTTTTTCTGTTACAGCATCCAACCCAGAATCCCACATTGAGTTTAATCTTTTTGTCTCCTTAGTCTCCTATAGATCTTCAGTCTATCTTGTCTGCCATGATCCTGTCACTTTTGATGAGTACCAGTCAGTTATTTTGTAGAATGTCTTTCAATTTGTCAGACTTTTCCAATGATTATATTAAAGTTTTACATTTTTGGCAAAAATACCACAATAAGCAAGGTTTTGCCCTTTCTTTGGTACATACTAACAAAGGGTTTGTGATAACAATGTCTTATTCTTGGTGATGTTAACCTTGGTCTCTTGGTTAAGGTAGTGTCTGCTGGGAGATCTCAAGTTACTTTTTCTTCTCTTGGTAATTAATCAATATTTTTCTGATTTGTTAATACAGTTTTTCCAACTCTTTCCTCAGAGTGATGCATCAGGTGTCACTCAGAGTGCTTGCCACTAATAACTTACTTTTTCTAATCTGCTATAGGCTTAAAACTCAGAAAATGTTGTCAGAATCCTTTTCAAAAAAAAAAGTGGAGGCAAGGGTTTATTGTAGACTTTTAAAGATATGCCTTTTTGCTGCTTAGACATCCTTTGTGGTTACATTAATGTTCTTGGTTTTGATGTTTTCTATCTAGAATCTACATTGTTGATAATGCCTGATAACTGACCTTTCCTTAGTAGCACTTAAGTATCAGAGAAAGACACCCAAAAAATCAAACAAGTTGATTTACTAAAGGTATATTTCCAGTTCAACAAGCAAGTTTACTATGACAGTCCCTTCCCAGTTGGTAGTACAAGAAATTAAAATAGGAGGAGTTTGGCAGCCATTAATTCTGTTTATACTTAATTTGTTAGATGTAAAGAGATATGACACCCATAAATCAAAGAGCTGGTTTGTGATGATATGAATGTTAATTAATCTCTCCACATCTCTAAACTCTGGCTCCAAGTTCCAAATCATCTAGGCTAAGGAGCTGACAAAAGAGTCAAGTCTTCATATTCCATCTTCCCAAAGCCATCAATATCATGGAAACATCTTACTGAAAAGATATTCACAATGTCATCAAACCCATCTCTCTGTTTCTATGTAGGATTTCACTGCAACTATTTCAGAAACGGAAGCTGTGTGCCTTAAACTCCAAATCTTTCAGAGAACACCCCTTTCTTATTATGTGCCTCATATATTTCCTTTTCATTCAAAATATCCATATAGATTAAACATATTTCCATCTACACTGAGAAATATTTAAAAATACAGCAAACGTTAATCATATATTTAAGATCTTTTCATAGGTTTCTCCTGTTTTAATTTGATGAGGGTGAGATCTAGCCCATTGTTCCTGTTTTATATATCCAAAGAAGAACCCAAACAGTTCTCAAATAGCATGTCCTAAAAAAAATACGATTCATGGTTCTCTATCTCCCTTATGCCTGGTTCTTAAAAACGATTGGAGTCACTGTTGTCTTGTTGTTTAATCTGATAATTATGCAAGCACTAAATCTTACACTGGAGCAGAAAATGTTAACACACATTGAAAAACCAAAAAGCGTAGAACTATAATCTGTATGATAAAATGCATTACTCTGTTTAAAAGGATTGTTTTACAGATGCAATTAACAATCAGCGATCATACAGTTTAGACCGGTGTTTTGATGCCATCTGTTGGAGTAAGTCCTCTTACTCTCTGGAATGAAGCTATAATTTTCAGTTTACAGTTTCATTAGGCAACATACAGTATAACAGTCACCAAAAGAAGAGAAATCCTAAATACTTTCAGTTTTGTAGTCTTCCATAAACAATTAAGCATGTTGCTGAAATTTTCCAAAAGAGAGAGAATTTAGAAAATTAGCAACATGACCACAGATTGCTGTTTTATTTCACAGCCTTAAAATATCACCAACAGTTCAAATGGTCAATGATGGTTTTCTAATTTTAGTTTCAATATTTGAAATGTGACTTCCAGCCTTTTTATTTCTGATTTTTTATTAACTTTAAAAAATGCTTGCCTTGTGCCTAAACAAGTTATGCCATAATACCAGTGATAAAAGTTAACAAATAACCTGTCCGTTAGGACACATTTCTGTTTGTTGTTATTAGCTTATTAAATGCCAGATCAAATCTTTGGGGGCCTTTAATACACTAGGGGGTGCTAGTTCTCTACATGTACACATTTATAAAGTAAAACTTCTTCTACAATTAATTTTTGGGAATTATAAAAGTTGACCTAAAATTCTAATAGAGTATGTAGGGTGCATACATATGAAGAAAACAAAAAAGAAAAAAAAAGAACTCATTAAAATTACACTCTGAATTAAACAGCAAGAGTCCAAGTGGGAGTGCAATTTTACACTGCAAGAGGTAAGAGCCATATGGTCTCGGTTCATGGTTCAGACATCAGTTGATAGTATCAAACAAAACCTGAAAAGAAAGTCACAGCTTTTGAAAAAGTATAGTATTGGACCCAAATTTCTTAATGCTATCTATTATGTCTATGGTGCTCCAAAAGAAATGCAAAGCAAAGCCACCAGGGAGAAAAGATTTCTTTACTAAATTTAGACAACTTATTTGAGATTCTCTTCCTTTGATACGCCATTCGAACAGTCCCAAATGACAATAAGTCACCATTAAGATCTGAACTTATGCTCTACAGTAGGCTGGTAAATTGCCTCAAGTAACTAATGGCTCTCTGTTACGACTTGTAACATCAGAATGATGAAAGTGCACACACACACACACACACACACACACGGGCATGTGAGTGCATACACACACACACACATACACACACACCAACGTAAAGAAGAACCAGGTTTACTTTTAATATTTTTAACAGAATCAAGTCCAACAGGGATATTATCCCAAATTCCATTCTATATGTAGTAGATGGGGGTGGGAGAGAGGATATATTTTTCCTTTCATCTTTTTGGGTTTCGTTTTCCTTCTTTGAAAAAACTAACCAATAAGATTCCAGATATACTCAAATTCAGGTAAAACATATTAACCTACAATTTTCCACCTTCAGAGATAGTTTGATTTTCAAGAACCTTTCTTCCAAAATAGAAGCCCTGGCATCTCTTTATCAATTGCCAGGATCTACTTCTAACTCATTTTGCTTCTTCCTCTTCCCATTCCACCAAACTGCAGGCATTCATCTAGTCTCTCCCACCTTTTCTTAGTATAATGAGAAATATTTCAAAAAGTTGTTCCCAGGTTGTTGCATGTCCTGCTCCACCAAATGCCATGGGAGTACCTGGTAGATTCTATAGGCTTACTATATATTGCTTGCAGTGGGAAATATCACACCCAGCAGGAGTTTGTTCAGAACACTTTGATATTATGGTAAAGACCATTTAAAAATATTTAGATGAATCATATCTCTGGATTACCTCCCAGCACATCAACCCACAGCTATAGCAAGAAGAGAGCCATGTACTTTTCCTAAACAGAAACATGAATCTAATGCTCTGGTGATATGTTATCAACACACACAGCGTGTAACACCTGGAATGTATGAACAATTAGCCAAGACCTCCATAGGAGTCCTGAAAGGTTGCATGCAATGATTTTGGAAAATCCTAATCTGAGACCATCATCTGTTATTTTATGAATGTACATCCTCCAAACTCTGCCTAGTAGCAGCTTCACAGTTGCAAATACACAAATGTTTTAGATTTGCATTTAAAAAGGCAATTTCATGGGTTCATTCTGAGTCACAACAGAGATTTGTCACATACATCACGTTTTCATCCTTTCTTTGAGGACAGAGGCCAAATCCAGCATTGTTTATACCGTGGTATATGAGATGAGGGCAAGAAAATGGTTTTCAAAATAGTAGTTATTATTAGAGTTGTCAACTTCTACTGACAAACAGTATAAACTGTGTCGTTCTATATTTGGGTCATAGAATCTTAGAGTTAGAAGGGGCCTAAAAGTCATTTTATTAAACTCCCCATGCATGAATCTCCCTTACTCATCACAGATAAATGGCTTTCCAGTTTCAACTTACACCCCTCTAATCATAGAAAATCACTGCCTTACAGGCATAATTATTAGAAAGCTCTGCCTTTTATTGACGTGATGCCTGTCTTCTCACCCTCTTTTTTGACTGGTCAGGTGATGCGCGTATCAGAGTTGTTCTTGATTCTGTACTGCCTGGGATCAATTCCCAGTTCATCCAGTTACTAGCTTTGTAACCTTAAATAAGTAACTTAATTTCTTTGGCCCTTCAACATACATTTAGAATTTTGTTGGCCACTCGTCATTACATCCATGGCTCTCACTCTTATCCCTGTAACCATTGTCTCGAAAACTCCTGATCTTCTTGCCCCACAAATCTATTTTCAACATGGCTGCCAAGAGTGATCCATTTCAAATCTGGTCAAACCGAGTCACCCTTCTGATCAAAACTGTGCAATGACTTCACATTTAACTCAGAGTAGAAGTTTAAGTCCCCACAATGTCCTCTGTGCTGCTCTACCCTGTTACACTCTGATTTTATCCCTTCCCACTTGCTCCTCAGCCACTCAGGCAGCTTTAGCCACATTGATCTCCTTCCTGCAACTCAACACACAAGACACATTCCTGCATTCGGGTCTTTGCTCTAGCTGCTCTCACAGCCCAGAACTCTCCTCCTCACCCCACCCCTGACCCCAGAACCCTGCCTCCTAATCCCATCTTCCCCCTCAAGTATTGGCTTAAATCTCACTTTCTCACAGAGACATATTCTGGTTCCTTGATTTAATAAAGGCAAACCGAGCCCCATCCACCTCCTCACCCAGCACTCCTGATGATTCCCCTTACCCTACCTACTTTTTCTGGTTTTTTTCCTCATACTGTTTTTCATTTTGCAATTTACTATGTAATTTATTAATTTTTTTACTAATTACTATCTTTCTTCACTGAAATACACTTCACAAGCACAGAGGCTTTGTCTATTTTGTTCTTAACATCTTGTATACAGTAGGCGTTCAATAAATGTGTATCGAGGGAGTGAATGAATTTGAGGATAATAAGTTAATACATGTATAGCACTTAGAACAGTGGCTTGGAACACAAAACACTTTCATCTAATTATTACTATTATTACTGCTATAATTGCCATTACTGTTGTTGTTACTTTTTCTGTGTCATTCTTATTATTACCTTAATCATCCTTGCCTGCTTCCTAAGCTGTAGTTATAGAGGACTTTGATCTATAGGGTCAGATCACCTCCCACCTTCTGGGCTAGTCCAATCACAGCTGACACTATATTAGAAGCCTGACTGTTGGAACTGTTCCTCTTTCAAGTGTGGAGTCTACAACACTCTACTAAAGCACTCTCCTCTAATTCTCACTGGGGCACATGTCTGGCCATCTCTCCTACTTCCTCTTTATACCCTGGGCACCTTCTGCAACAGCCCTAAATCCCAGGTTACAGAGGTTGAATTTTAAAATACACTATTGTGTCACCATTTGTTAAAGGAGATGTAAACATTGTAAACGTAGCACACTCAACAGTTGGACTAAGCTGTTGAACATTCAGATGGATACAAGGGCTTTCTAAACTGTTTCCTAAACTAACTCTCCCACATAGTAGTCAATAACTATTTGTTGAATGAGTGAATCCCCAAAAATGACCCCAAAATGCCCAATTAATGTCTTGGTTATTACAATTACTTTTAAAATTAAATTTATGTATGCAAACATTAGAGTTTTTTAACAATTAATTTACATATGGTAAAGAAAAGCAGGTTTCTGTCTACAAGCCCACAGAATGGCAGTTTTGGTCTGGCAGTAAGGAGTCACAGTATTAATTCTCCATGTTTCTACTTTAAATGTGTGATCATTCCTCTGTTTTACATGTCTAAGGAAGAAAAGACTATACATGTCACTGGTTCCCTCTCTCACCATAAATTTCATCCCCCCTAAAAGAAACAGGCCATTGTTTGGCACATTAGTGATCAAAATATTCCACATGGAAATGTTTCCAATATATCTTTAAAAGAGAGATTTATTAGATTGAGAAGAACACGATCACCATAAAGATGGGGCACGGAAACACACTATATGAAGATAATGAAAGGAATTGGGGGTAGGGGATATTTCTGGGGAAAAAATGTCATACTAGAGAAATAATTACCTTCAGATATTTGAGAAACATCATTTGGAAGAAGACCAAATTTATTTGTTTTGACTCCAGAGGCCAGAATTAGGTCCTTTGAGAGAAATTATAGCAGGAAAATTTTAGTTCAATATTAGGAAAATCTGTAAATTAATTAATGCAGACCAAATATAAAATTGGGTGGCTTTGAGAGGTCAAAAGTTTTCTGTCATTGCAGAAATGTAAACAAAGGCCAGATAACCACCTGCATTAGTTTGCTAGCGTTAGGTGGCAAAAAACAAATTGGTTTTCTCACAGTTCTGAAACTGGAAGTCCAAGATCAAGGTGTCCGAAGGATTAATTTCTTATGAGGCCTTCTCCTTGATTTACAGATAGCCATCTTCTTGCTGGGTCTTCACATGGTCTTTCCTCTGTGCACACATAGCCCTGATGTCCCTTTGTGGGTCCTAATCTCCTCTTCTTATAAGGACACCAGTCAGATTGGATTAGGACCCGCCCTCATGGCCTCATTTTAACTTAATCACTGCTTGAAAGGCTCTGTCTCCAAATACAGTCACATTCTGAGGTCCTAGGGTTAAGGCTTCAACATATGAATTTAGGAGAATACAATTAAGCCTGTAACACCACCCTTTTCAAGATGTATAAGGGACAGACTCTGTAACAGGTAGTAGGGGAAGGAGTTGTAATAGATATTACCAAGGATCTACCTGCTAATTCTCAGTTCAGAAACTTGGGGCACATAAACATAAAATCTCATTTATCTAAAGTCTGATTCTCTGGAGCTCTGTTTCAGCAAGTGGTTTGACATGTATGGTGGTATTGTCTCATCTTTTAGTCCATCTTTTAAATGGCATATGCTAAATGTAAAATAGTCTGATTTAAATTGGTATTTGTTCTACACAAATAGTATTAACATAAATAATTTTAGGAATATTATTTTTAAGTTACTATTTACTACATAAAATTTTCACAATATTAAGATTTTAAAAATAAAAGTAGTTGTTGGGCGCCTGGGTGGCTCAGTTGGTTAAGCGTCTGCCTTCGGCTCAGGTCAAGATCCCAGGGTCCTGGGATCGAGCCCCACATCGGGCTCCCTGCTCAGCGGGAAGCCTGCTTCTCCCTCTCCCACTCCCCCTGCTTGTGTTCCCTCTCTCGCTGTGTCTCTCTCTGTTAAATAAATAAAATCTTTAAAAAAAGAAAAAAGAAAAAAGAAAAGTAGTTGTCCACCATTCTGTCACCTATACCGATGAAAGTCTTCATTTTGTATTTTCTTCTCATTACCGATAAGCCTGCATAACACACTGAGAACAGACTGAGTGATAGCACTGGGTACTACGAAACTCAAGACCTTTTAAAGGAGGCAGCTACAGGAATTGGGAGTGATTTGAATGAGATGGGAAAGAGAGAAGAAAGCCTAGAAATGAGTCAAAAGTCTCAAATCTGGATAAACTGAAAGGATAGCGGGTGTTTAAACATTCAACAAATATTTATCAAAAGGTATAAGAACTGAAGTCAGGAAAACCAATTTAGAGTAGAGGCAAAGTTTATGAGTTGAGCATTGTCATGTTCTGATATCAGCAAGTCTGCCCCCTAAATTCTCCCCATAGGCAGGTGGCTCTTCATACCTGCGGTTAAAATTAAATAACCATAGAATCAAAACCACAATGAGATATTACCTCACACCTGTAAGAATGGGTGTTATCAAAAAGACTAGAAATAATAAGTTGGCAAGGATGTAGAGAAAAAGGAGACTTGTGCATTGTTGGTGGGGATGTAAATTGGTGCAGCCACTATGGAAAACAGTATGGAGCTTCCTCAAAAAATAAAAACTAGAAATACCATATGATCCAGCAATTCCATTTCTGGGTATTCATCTGAAGAAAACAAAAACACTAATTTAAAAAGATATGTGCACCTCCGTGTTCACTGCAGTGTTACTTACAATAGCCGACATATGGGGACATCCATCATTGGATGAACGGATAAAGAAACACACACACAACACACACACACACACACACACACACACACACACACACACAGAGGAATATTACTCAGCCATAAAAAAAGAATGAAATCTTGCCATCTGTAACAACATGAATAGACCTCAAGGGCATTATGTTAAGTGAAATAAATCTGACAGAGAAAGATGAATACCATATGATCTCTCATATGCAGATTATATATCAAGCCCATACATACAGAGAACCGACTGGTGGTTGCCAGAGGCAGGTGGTAGGGATGAGAGAAATGGGTAAACTTTTTTCAGGATTTTCTTTAGGTTAAATATATTGAATAAAAGAAAAGATGTGGCATGTATATGTACACCCGCCCCCACATACATACAGAATATCATTTAGCCATGAGAGAAAAGGAAATCCTCCCATTTGTGACAACATAGATGGACACTTGAGGGAGTTATGCTAAGTGAAATAAGTCTGACAGAGAAAGATAAGTACTGTATGATCCCACTTATATGTGGAATCTAAAAAAGTTGTATTCACAGAAACAGAAAGTAGAACGGTGATTACGAGGGTCTGGAGGTAGGGTGAATGTGAAGATGCTGGTCAAAGAGTAGCAACTTCCAGTTATAAGATGAGTAAGTTCTGGAGATCTCATATGCAGCATGGTGATTAAGGTGAGTAATACTATATGTTATGTACTTGAGAGTTGCTAAAATAAATAAATAACCATCGAACACTTTTAGAGCTTCTAAAGGTGTGAGTCTTCAAGGCATCACCTTACTGCTGCTCTCCTAACACTCCAGGGATATATAGCAGCAACAAAACTCGCACAACTCAACTAAACACTTAAGTTGTATTACATTCTAAATCTTATTACTGGCAGGTATCATCTCTTTTGTCCTTGCAGAAGTAAAATCCCTAAAACTATATCCTTCAGTCAACAAATCATGAAGGTGTTCATCTTTGTCATGAGAACAAAATCTGTCCGCTGGACAGAGGGCCCCTGCAAGGATCAGATGGGATAATATAACTAAAGTTCTTTGTAGCCTCAAAGTCACCGAGCAAATTTTAGGGAATGCTATCTAGTTATTTATCTATCTATTTATTTATTTATTTATTTATTTATTTATTTATTTATTTACTTTTATCTCCCCCCCTTCATTTTTCCTTCCTACTATCTTCTTCTTTTTTTTTTTTTTTTTTAACATATAATGTATTATTTGTTTCAGAGGTACAGGTCTGTGATTCATCAGGCTTACACAATTCACAGCACTCACCATAGCACATACCCTCCCCAGTGTCTATCACCCAGCCACCCCATCCCTCCCACCCCCCGCCACTCCAGCAACCCTCAGTTTGTTTCCTGAGATTAAGAATTCCTCATATCAGTGAGATCATATGATACATGTCTTTCTCTGATTGACTTATTTCACTTAGCATAATACCCTCTAGTTCCATCCATGTCATTGCAAATGGCAAGATTTCGTGGTGTTTTTTTGATGGGTGCATAATATTCCATTGTATATATATACCACATCTTCTTTATTCATTCATCTGTTGATGGACATCTTGGCTCTTTTCATAGTTTGGCTATTGTGGACATTGCTGCTATAAACATTGGGGTGCACGTACCCCTTCGGATCACTATATTTGTATTTTTCAGGTAAATACCCAGTAGTACAATTGCTGGGTCATAGGGTAGCTCTATTTTCAACTTTTTGAGGAACCTCCATACTGTTTTCCAGAGTGGCTGCATCAGCTTGCATTCCCACCAATAGTGTAGGAGGGTTCCCCTTTCTCCACGTCCTCGCCAAATGGAACAAATAATCCTAAAATTTGTATGGAACCAGAAAAGACCCCAAATAGCCAGAGGAATGTTGAAAAAGAAAGCAAAGCTGGTGGCATCACAATTCCGGCTTCAAGCTCTATTACAAAGCTGTCGTCATCAAGACAGTATGGTACTGGCACAAAAACAGACACATAGATCAAAGGAACAGAATAGAGAGCCCAGAAATGGACCCTCAACTCTATGGTCAACTAATCTTCAACAAAGCAGGAAAAGCAGGAAAGAATGTCCAATGGAAAAAAGTCTTCAACAAATGGTGTTGGGAAAATTGGACAGCCACATGCAGAAGAATGAAACTGGACCATTTCCTTACACCACACACAAAAATAGACTCAAAATGGATGAAAGACCTAAATGTGAGACAGGAGTCCATCAAAATCCTAGAGGAGAACACAAGCAGCAACCTCTTCGACCTCAGCCACAGCAACTTCTTCCTAGAAACATCGCCAAAGGCAAGGGAAGCAAGGGTAAAAGTGAACTATTGGGATTTCATCAAGGGAATGTTATTTATGTATGTCAGATGGTCTTCTAGGTGCCAGCACAGACAGCAGAATATACGGACAAATATGAATGTGGTTTCTGACTTTATATCAAGTCAGACTTCCGGGTTCAAGCCCCGGTTTTACAACTTATTAGCTCTATAACCTTGGGCAAGTTACCTAACTTCTCAGTGTTCAGTTTCTTTTATCTGCAAGGGAGGATAACTACTGTACAATACTAAGATTGCTGTGAGGACTAAGTAACATGATTATATGTAAAACACAGAGAACAACACCAAACATCAAGTAAATTATCAATAAAATAATCATTATTATTTTTGTTATTATTTAGCTTAAAATTTAGTTTAGGGACAAGATAGATATAGATAGATATGTACATGACATATATATGTATACACACTCAAGATCTAAATACACAAGGTATGTGCATACATGTACATACATACATTCTGTACATAAAGTAATAAATTTAAAATGCCATATGTGCATAACAAAGTCAGTTTCTGGGTAAGTGCCCTGGATAGAATCTCAGGATTTGACAGATGCAGGAAACCATTGTAGGATATGAGTATCTGACCTAGGAAATAGTTTCGTTTACTTGACTATCTTTCCTCTAAAATGCGAAATTCTTTTTTTTTTTTAAAACATGAAATTCTTGAAGGTTAGAGGTCATATCTAACTCACCATTTAATCCTCAGTGACCAGCACATTACTGATAAATCCCCACCTCTAATACATATTTTTTTTGGTGAATGCAAGAATAAATGAATGTACAAAAAGGTAAGGAGCATATTCTGGAAACATTGTGTGCCCAGAGCAGGGGATTCACATGATAATAACAGTAATTACTACTTATTAAACATTCAAACAAATGAGACAGGTCCCAGAAAAAATTAGATTTGATTGTAGGAAAAGAAAGGTAAAGGAGCAGAAGAGAAAAAAGCTAAAACATTTTTGCAAAGAGAGATATTTGTACTAGCATAAATGATCTCCTAATTCCTGGACCTGTGGCCCTTGGCATCTTCACAGCTCTCTGCACAGCAACTGTGGGCACTTAGGAATCTCCTCGCTGGAGAACTCTAGAACACAGCCTCCAGGAAAGTCAAGCGCTTCCCATACTTCCTTTTCACCAGAATGAACAACATAACCTTTGTTTTTAGAAACCTTTAGTTAACCCTCTCATATCTATAGGCAGAGTCAACTAACACTCTTCCCAGATGGGAATGCATCCCATTTTATAAAGTCTCCTGAAGAAGAAATGCCACAACCTCTAATGTTAAGTCTCCGTTGTCAGGAAATGATTCTATTCCTCCAATAAAACCCCATGGATCTCCTCAGAATAATATTAACAAGGGACAAATCATTCTAGTCTTTGAAACAGTTCCTTTTTTATTTTTTAAGCATCTTTTAATATGTACTCTCTTCTCCAAGTTAAACCATTTCAGTTCCTTCTCTAATTCCTCCAAGGTCTTTTTTTCATATTGCTTTATCCCTCCTATGCCTTTCCTCTAACCTCCCCAACCTTGTGTTTGCCAGGGAGTGAGCCACTGTTTACGTATTATTCCTTCTGACCTTTGGTTCAGGGCTCATTTTCCGGTGGGACCGCATCTAAGGTGCCTTTGTGAGAATTAGGAAAAAATGCTCCCCTCTGGGCAGACCATTTTAAAAAGTGCCCCTCTCTGGAAAGGCCAATTAGAAATGGGCCCCTTGGAGTGAAGAAAAAAGTGCTCTGTCCTTGTCCCTTGGTCAGGCACCTTTATACACTGAATAAACTAAACAACCACACATAGCAGCTCTGCCTTTGAGGCATCTGTGTTTGAGAACACATATAGTATCTATGTGCCACAGAGCATTGTTCTCTGGGAAACCAAACCCCTTCCAGGCTCTTACCTCTAAAGTGTGACCCACTGCTTAGCAGAACTTTGAAAATAGCCTGATAAGAACTAAAAAATAAGTTCAGAATTTTCTGGTTCTTACATACCATTTTCCTGTTTATTTCTACATTAGGCTTACTTTCTAAGCTACAGCTTCAGTGGTGTTAACTTCCCTGTAATGTTGAGATTTTCTTGCTTTGTGTAAACATGACCAACCAGATCTTTGAATGATCTGACAGCAACATGAGCTGAGCATCTCTGATTGCAGAGTCATAGTCACTTTGGGGGAAACACGGAGGCAGGGTCCTGCCTTCAGAAGTATTAATATCTAGGTGGGGAGACAGAATATCTATATTTAGAGATAGACAATCATGCAGAATCACAAATGTAAGGCGCTATAAGGGGGGACAGATGTGACAGGGGTACAGAAGAAATGAAAATCACAGGGTAGGGAAAGGATAAGGAGGTAAAACAGCCTGGAAGCTCTTACAGACCTTGGAGTAGGGAGAAGACTCACATGCATAGAGAGAGAGTGGAAGGCAGACTTGGCAGTGTGCTTTCCCTCTTCCCCAGGGTAGGTATGCTTCCACTTCATCCCTAACGTGGTGGATGTGCTGGCAACGACACTGGGCTAGGGGCCTAGAAGTCTAGGTTCTAGTACATCTACTAATAACTATCAGGGTGACTTTGGACCAGTCTCTTCACATTTCTCGTCTATTAAGATTACTTTCAAGGTGGATTCCAGCTCTTAGTTTCTATGATGTTCTGCATTCTGTGAGTTGTTCCTTTATTTCCAATTCAAGAAGATCACTAAATTTGGATCTCTATTTTCTGAAATGCTATCTCAACTTATCCTAACCTCTCCCTCCAACCAGTCCCCAGTATCATAATTGTAACTGTCAAAGTCAAACAATTCTAGTCTCTAGTCTGACAATTTTCCTTTTGTTCTCACATCTGAGAAATGAATTATACTTAAGGCCATTTTGCACTTAATGTTTTAGCTCCAGGGAGCTGAGGTTTCCTTGACTTAAAAAGTGTAAGCAATGTGACAGGGCATGAAATCATAAATCCACTAAACTCTTCCATGTTATTTTCTTGGTCAATATATTCATCATAACATGCTTTAGAAATACTGCATAAACCCTGATAATGCAATCTGTTATTAAGTGGATTTAAATATGTAGGGGTCAATATTCAACCCTAAATGTCACTAGTTTTATATTAAAAACCACATATAAGGTAAATTCACATATAAGGTAAATAAGTCATTTTGGCCTATAAATTGGTTGGGTAGGTAAATACTAATTCTGACCTTGGCATCTGCATTTTATAGATGTTCACTTTTTAAGACAGGATCGTTTTCCCAAAAAAACTTCAAGAACTGTGTTGATTGTTTCTATATAACAAAAATAACAAATATTGTTTCTAAATAACAAAGGATATTCTAGCTGAAAATATGTAACAGATATTCTAAATATCCATTTTCTATTGAATAAAGATTTCTAATTTCTCTGTAGAATTCCTTTTTTATTTAACAATTTTAGATTAAATAACCTATTATAAAGAGATAGTAATCATTAACTTCTACATGTTGGCACAAATACCAAAACCAACATATAATATACTTACTCCCAATCAAATACATGCCTATATCTCCACTGCCTCCCAAATCTCCATTAACATGACAGAAAATGAATAAAATAATTGATAAACCCGTAAGAATAAAGGAATAATAGAGAAGATGACAGGAAGCCAAAAACCGTGAGTAACATTTTAGAATGGAATGATAAGTGCTAACTGATTTAACAGAATAGGGAAAGCTGAAACCTAGGTCTTGAGGAGAAGCAGCAGAAGCCTGCTAAGGAGAAAGTGGTGGTTGAAATCTGTATGGAGAAAATTAGACTCTCAGATCCCCCTGTCCCTACATCAACCAGAGGACTTGATCAGAGAAACTGTAGATTAGGGGATATTAAGTGTAACAGAGAGCAGGGATGTGCAACCATACAGAAAACCTGGGGGATTAATTGTCTATGTCAGATACTCTCAAAAATTTTGGTCTCAAGACCACTTTACACTTAAGAATTTTAAGGACCTCAGTTTATTTTGGTTATATGTATCAGTATTTGTCTTATCATAAATTACAACAGAAACATTTAAATATTTATGAACTCATTTAAATAAAAATGGCAAGTCTATTACACGTTAATACTATAAACAATATTTTTATGAAACTATATTTTCAAAAAAAACAGTGAGAAGAGTGGCACTGTTTTACATTTTTACAAATCTCTTTAATGTACAGCTTCATAGAAAATAGATTCTCATATCTCTTTCTGCCTTCAATTTATCATGACATGTTGTTTTGGTAAAAGAATATTAAGAAAATCCAGCCTCAAAGAGATATGCATTCAGGAAGGGAGGAGTATTTTAATAACATTTTCAGATAATTGTAAATATTTTTCTCTGACACTACACCAAAACTCAACAAGTGGTAGCTTCTGAAAAGAGAGTTGCAGTATGGAATCTGAAACCTACCAATGAACTTTTTTACTGCCACATTAAAAGCCATTGGTTTATCTTGCACTTTCACCCATGCATTTTTTTGTAATATTCTGAATTGGTCATTTAGAAAGTATCAGTTCACTGATTCAGATGGATCTTCCAAATATTAGCATATTTTATTACATAATACCAAAAAAATCACAGTGGTGACTATCATTTCTGAACCCATTACAGGAAGTTTCAAGCTCATGGTAGTGGAGGATACAAGTCTCCCATAATTCTAACTTTCTTTCTCAAATTCCATTATTGGCCACAAATATCCTGAACTGTTTTTCTGGAAGTGACAAAATTACCTTATTTATTTTTGAGAGAATGTCTGCCAAATAGCCACGTTAGAATGACCATCTTATGTAAGCCATTCCTTCAAGTAAAGATGGTGCTCTGGGGAAAAAACAGATAGTGCAGCTTGTGACTCAAACAACTGCACAGTGCTTTTCCTCAAGACGCCACAGTACATATTGGTACGCTTGCAGAAGTGCCTTATGTGTACTTCTCATTTCACCAAAGAGAATAATAAAAGGGTGTGCACTCAAGGGTCAAGATTAAATAATAATTAATAACTTTTACTATTAATTAAAAACATTTTTAAGTGAAATTGGCTTTATTTTTTGTTTTAACTATAAGTGCACAGTGGTGAAGGACACGCCGACAGCTAGTAGAGTTTGGTGCCTGATTAGTGGTAGGCACCAGCAATTTTTAACCACGGTTGCTTTTGCATCATCAGTGCAAATATCAACACAGTGAAAAAGGTAAATATCATCTTAGTGTTAGTATGTAAATAGTTTTGACTCTGGAATCCCTGAGTCTTGAGAAGGCTCTGGGGTCTATAAGCCACATTTTGAGAACTGCTGGCCTAAATACTTTATAATGCATTCTTAAAAAATACAGCAGTCAGGTTTTCACCTCCAGGCAAGATACTAGATAATTTCTCTCTGGAAACACAGGCCAACCCAAGATTACAGGCCTGTGGGTAATGACATTTAAGGGTTTACAAACGAAACAGCCAATGAATCCTAGAAATAGAAAATCTTGTCCTGCCCCTGACACACACACACACACGCTGCTCCTAATATTTTCCTGGTGCCTTGTGTTTTAAATATGAAATGAAGCCAAAGATCACTAAATATCTTAGAAAAGCCTCTAAGAAAAAAAAAATCAGACAAATATAAACACACAAACTGAAAATAGAGACAACGCAGGGAGCAAAAATTAAATATATAATTAGTGTCCTAAAAGAGAGATAAGAAAACTATTGCAACCATGAAACAAGAATAAATCAATAAAGAATTCTTGAAACCTTAAAAAATATGATAGTACGACTTTAAGAAATTCAGTAGGATGTTTAGAAGACAGAGTTGAGGAGATAGAGTTGAGTTTGTTCTATGTTACAGAATGTAGAACAAAAAGACAAAGTAATAAAAAAGGAGAGAAAAATAAAAGTAGAGAATAAATCCAGAAATCTTAAAATCAAAATACTGAGAAAACACTTCTTCTATAACTGGGCAAGTATGAAAGTAGACTATAGACATTTTCAGACGTATAAGGATTCTAAAATATTTACCTCCTATCCACTTTCTCAGGAAATTACCAGGACATACATTCATCACAATAGGAGACTAAAGGAGAAAAACTAGACAAAGGACCCAACCCAAGAGAGAAGTGAAGTGAAGTGAATTCCTAGAACTATGGCAGTGGAAAATCCCAGGATGGTGCTTATGTACCATCCTCAAGTGCAACAAGTCTGGACTGGAGCAGAGGGAAGGAAGGCTTTAGGAGGGATGCCACAGGACAAGATGAAACTTACGGATTATCTAGCATACTTGGTCATAATGAGAGGGATATAGTTCAAATAGACAATTTAAGGAAGAAAACCCAACTAAAAAAATATGAGGCAATGATTGAGTCCAGGAGGGGAAGTGTGATAATAGCATACCATATAGCACAAATATGAAGAAAATTTACATCACCATAATGTAAACACCAATTATTCATTTAACCCATATGTCCCAGTGGAACAGTAACACAGTGGGGAAGGGGTCTCAGGGACATACGGTTTTCATGATGAATTTTATAAAACTATTTGACCTTTTTAGCTATGTGTTTGACTTTCATAAAAATTAATTTAAGAAAAAAATATGACTTTGCAGATAACCTTCCACCATGTATGACTTTTCAGTGCTGTCTAAAATGACTATACAGTCATTGCTCCTCCACCAACTGCCAGAGCAACAGTTCTCAACTTTTTTTTCTTCTGGGACACACATGACAAATGACATCCCATGGATGTTCCCATTGTGCTAAATTTAACATGATGTTTCTATCCTGCTTAAGAAATTATATCAGGATACAGGTGACTAAGAAAGAATACTATCAGATAATTTGGGGGGTAAGTTTGAACAGTGGTTAATGTGTCAAAAATTTAATATTCACAAATATCCCTACTTTAGCTGTTCTTAGTAAGAGACTGATATACCTCACAACCGATCTTAAAATACTAATGTGTCATAATATTGAGCTTGAGAACTGTTGGGCTATAGCAGGATTCCCAACTCAGATGTCTACCAGAGTTAGGCATATAAGAAAAAAAGTAAACCATTTAAACCTCTTATTCTTGCCATTTGCTACTTTTGGAAGAATCATGGGACCAGAGAATGTTTATTATTATTATTATTACTATTATTATTATTATGAGAAGCAACAGAGCCTGCATGATGTTGAAAGATAACTCATCCTCAGTCCTCCATATCTAACAGATCAATGACAGTAGAGGCATCTGTGGCAAACTGTGAAGGATGAGTCATTTATAGGCAGCCATTACTCAGCTCCAACCATTTACAACCACGCTGGAAGAGAGGTACATCCTCATTCCATCTCATCCGTATCTTACACTTCCACATCCTAATGTGAGTCCCTTGATATCCAAGATGTAAGTCACATAGATGTATACTGCATATGATTCATATTTCTAAGACAGTCCTGATTTGCAGACTGACTCTCCCTATTAAACTTACAAACCATGAAAATGTCCAGAATCCAACATTTGCATATATAAACTTCACCTCCCAGATAGCGTCTCACAACTGGAAAATATACACAAATCATGTAACCAACCACGTATTCAAATCAGTTCAGAAAATAAGATTATCCCATTTGTTATCTAATTCAATTGCAGAGAAGCATAACTCCCTTTCCTATTGGGCCCTGTTGTGCTACTCGGACTGAGCTAATGCCCAGTGATTAGGAGGGTGGAGATCATAGATGTTAGACTTGGCAATGCCTCTAAAGGACTGAACAGTGCACAACATAAGTGGATACTGTAGAGGTCATTCAAATAATATTTTTGCCTTCTCGATTTCCTCCCAGATCCCATCCCTCTCTGCCTACCCCTCCTTGGATAGCCTTCCCTTATCCTTCAACACGTGGTTGGAGTGTCCCACATGGGCAACTTCATTTATTCCACCTTCATCCTGACATGTCCCCATCTCAACATTTGGGTCTCGACCTTCCTACCAGGCTCAGAGGAAGAGGTTTCTGACCTGATGTATGAAGATCACAGCCTTTATTTATTCTGGGCTGTACAACCATGGTTCCCTCTCCTGCACAAAGTCTGCCCTCCTCTCTTCAGCCACATCCTGGTTTCCTGGCCACCAAACAAAAGTAAACAAATGCTTCATTTTACCTTGTGCCTTCTTCTAGCTGCTATCACCCCGTGTACTCCTTCTCATCCTTTACCATTCTTTACATGACTCTTTCTACGTCTTGCTTTCCACTTGGCTCCAATTATGACTGTAATAATGGAAATGTGTCACATTCATATTCTAATCAGTTTACAAAATACTTTCACTATTCATTTCAGACCTCACAATAACCCTGTGAAGGAAGTAGAACCAAAATGATCCTCACTTGATAAAAGAAGAAACTGAGCTTCTGAGAGATTAAGACAAATACTTAAGGTAACACAGCTAGTAAGTGGCACAGTAAACTGGATCCACTGACTTGTGGTCCAGCGGCTTTCCACTGTTCTACTACTTCTGGAGCTGTAGGGATGCTACTAGGTTCTTGCCAAACCCAGTGATAACTATTTTAGTCCTTTTTTTCTTTTGAGGAAGACACAAAGAAATGGAAAAACGTTCCATGCTTATGGATTGGAAGAACAAATATTGTGAAGATGTCAATGCTACCTAGAGCAATCTACACATTCAACGCAATCCCCATCAAAATACCATCCACTTTTTTCAAAGAAATGGAACAAATAATCCTAAAATTTGTATGGAACCAGAAAAGACCCCAAATAGCCAGAGGAATGTTGAAAAAGAAAAGCAAAGCTGGTGGCATCACAATTCCGGCTTTAAGCTCTATTACAAAGCTGTCATCATCAAGACAGTATGGTACTGGCACAAAAACAGACACATAGGTCAATGGAACAGAATAGAGAGCCCAGAAATGGACCCTCAACTCTATGGTCAACTAATCTTCGATAAAGCAGGAAAGAATGTCCAGTGGAAAAAAGACAGTCTCTTCAACAAATGGTGTTGGGAAAACTGGACAGCCACATGCAGAAGAATGAAACTGGACCATTTCCTTACACCACACACAAAAATAGACTCAAAATGGTTGAAAGACCTAAATGTGAGACAGCAGTCCATCAAAATCCTAAAGGAGAACACAGGCAGCAACCTCTTCAACCTCAGCCGCAGCAACTTCTTCCTATTTTAGTCCTTTTATCCCTTTGTTTTTCTTTGCCTTTTGAGAGTGTATTGACTAATCTTCAAAATCATTGAAACAGTCTTTGCTCTTTTAAACTCTCTTTCCCCAGCTTTCAGGATATTGCAATTTTCAGATTCTTTTTCTAGTTAATTAATCATTTATCCTCTTTCTTCCTTTCTGTACCCCTTTTCCAGATGAAAAGATTTTGCTAACACTTAACTTTCTGGGGGTTTGTTTATTTGTTTTTTACTATTTAGGTCTCTTCCTTGTGAGTCCCTGGCCTTACACAAATGACTTTACATCTGTTTCTAAATTAGAAACTTAAAGACATTGTAAATTTGCCTATTTTTTCCTGTCCCAAGTCATATTTCACCAAGTTCCATAATTCCTTGTCTTGTCTCATGTCTGCTCTTTCTTTCCATCCTCATTACTACCATCCACCTCCAGGAGCTTACCACTCCCTCATGACTAGATGATTCTCTCTACAATAGTTCAACACCCAAGTGGTCATTGCATTTCTGTTCTCTCAGTCTTCTTGTACACTACTGCCAAAATGTTCACCTTAATATAAGATGCCCCTAGTTGCACTGCCTCCTCAAGGACATCCATTCAGCCCAGCATGATCTGGGCCTTACTATATAAGGAGATATATATATATATATGTGTTATATAATATATATATGATGAGGATAACAGTGTCATTGCTTGGAGAGACTATGATACTAAGTGCTATTACTATCAAGGGTCCAGACAAGAAAAAGTATACTGTCAGGACTGTCCATTGAGGAAGGAACATATCAACCAGGTGGGCAGGGGGAGGCAGGAGAAAGTAAGAATACATGTACCTAGGAACAGATGAGGGAAGGAAGCTATATTGAGGTCAGACTCAGGTTAAAGGTTGGGCTAGCCAGCCTGTTGCCTTAGATCCTAATCTATAAGGGTACTAAAATAAGATAGAAAAAAACTGTATTGAGCAGAATTCCCTCCAAGGAAAAGACTACATGCGGTGGAAGAAACTGCTTTTTTTAAAGCCACTTGAGGTGGGGAAGAGGGAGTGGTGAGACTGCCAAAGGTCAGGCCAAAAGCTTCATAAGAAAGATAAGTCAATTAGCTGTAGGCTTTGCATCACTGCAAGGGGGTGGGGAGCTTTGGGCCAGAACTGGGTTGCTCAGAACAAAGGCAGAGAGGCTGAACACTGCCACTAGAGGGTCTGCTTCCTGCTTCTTCCACACATCGCTAATGTGTATTGACCAAATACTGGTTTGAAGGGGCAACTGGCGATTACCCTGCCTGGGGGCCTCAGTCTTGCCCTGGATCAAGAATGCTAAGAAGTTTAGCATGCCTGGAGTTTAAGGTTTATCTAGCAGAATGCTGGTAAATATTTAACAATTCAGTCTCCAGAAGAAAAAAGCCCTAATTTCTAGTGTTTGCCAGTTTCTATGGTATAAATACTCTCCCATGGCTGATTTCAAACTACCAACATGATGGTACCATTGAATGTGGAGCTGGGAAGAGATGTGCGCAGTTGGCTCTCACAAGCTCCTGGGCTCTAGCACACCACGGACATAGGAGAAAGTGGCTAGGACAGAGGCAAGAAAGGTCAACTAAACCAGATCATGGTGGACCTAGCCTGCCAACTTTTGGAACACAGACTTTATTCCATGGCAAAAGGAAACAATCAAAGGTTTTAAAGCTTGGGTAGAACATACTTAGATTTGAATTTTTAAAAGTCTCATTGTTAACCTCCAGTGGATCCACACTCATTTACTCATTCCCTTTTTCAAATTAACCAAAGCACATTCACAGACATATTTTAAAATGCATCCAATAAAAGGTTACTATCATAATCATAAAAACTTCTTTCTAACAAAACACTTCAATTTTTTTAAAAATTGGGGGAAAGAACATAAATAGAAAATTAACAAAAATATAAATGTTCAATAAGTATATTAAAAGCTTAATGGTCACTAGTAATAATACAGTAACTTCAAATGATGATATGGCATTTCATATATCAGATTGTAAAATATTTAGGAGGATGGCAATAATCAGTGTTAGCAAAGGTATATAGGGAGATGAGAATTCTCATACACTGTTGATGGAACTAGATATTATTAAAGATTTCTGGAGGGTGATTTGGCCATATTCATAGACATGATATATCTGACAAATGGACATAACTCTGTCTCAGGATTTACACTTCTGAGAATTATCCTAAGGAAATAATTCCATAAATTCATGAAGTTATTCATTGCAGCACTGCTTATACTAGCAAAAGAAATTTGAAACAACCTTTAAAGGTAGGTGATCAGTTTAATATTTTGTATGCCACATCCATATATCAGATTAATACATGGCTATTTAAAACTATAATGTAGCTGTTTTTATTGATATAGAAACTATATCTAAATTCTAAATATGTTTAAGTGAAAAATCAGGTCATAAGATATATATATATATATATGGATGCCTGGGTGGCTCAGTCGGTTAAGCATCTGCCTTCAGCTCAGGTCATGATCCCAGGGTCCTGGGATCGAGTCCCGCATCAGGCTCCTTGCTCAGCGGGGAGCCTGCTTCTCCCTCTGCCTCTGCCTGCCCTTCCCCATACTTGTACTCTCTCTCTCTCTCTGACAAATAAGTAATTTAAAAAAATTTTTAAAAAAGATATACATATTCATAAATATACATTCTGAAAGAAGGTACAATAAAATAATGTTTATGTAAGAGAAGGAGGGTAATTAAAGATTTTAAATTTTCTTCTCTGTATATTCTATTTTTTCCATAACAAATATAAATTATTTATATTTATTATCCTCTCAACTTTGATGGTCAGCATAAGTACTTATATAAAGATTCTCTGTGTCTTCCACAAAATTGATATCCATGTGTTATTTACTTAATAAGAGCAAACACATATAACACATAACTATATACCAAACAGTATTCTAAAGCATAAAAAATGTAAATTTAACTCATAGGATCCTTCCAATAACCCTATGAGCTGGGTAATGCTATTATCCTCATTTTACTGATGATGAGGAAACAGAAACACAGAGGATGAGTAGTTGCCCAAGGCCACATAGCTGGTAATTAGTAAAGCTGACATTCAAATCCAGCCAGTCTGGGTATAGTGTTGACACTCTTAACCACCATGCCATATTGACTCTCTTGTAAACTCGGTAATTTCCTTACCTGAAGAGTGGGACTGATAATATTACCTATCTCCTGGACATCCCGTTGGGTTTAATTGAAATCATGCATGAAAGAACTTTGTTTAATGCCTGGCACATAAATACAGTTAATAAGTGTTAGCTATTAATGATATTAAAAGTGATACTACTACTCAGACCTCAACTACCACTACCAATTCACTTCATCTATTTCCCACTCTATCCCAACACATACTCTCTGATTTATTTTTTAACTATCCCCCAAAGACACCATACTTCATACTCATGTCTCTGCTCATGCTGTTGGGCCTCAGTGAAATCAGGTGACTAGACCTATCCAAATCATACCGGGCCTTAAAAGCTTAGCTCAGGTCCCTTCTCCAATTACTTTAGTCTTTTCTGACTTTCTATTACACTATACTGTTTAATACTCATGAGACAATTAATGTATAATTAACTGCTAGTTCTTTCTACCCAATAATACAGCAAGCTCTGTGCAAGCAGGGATGACTGTGCAAACAATTTTTTCCCTGAACCCCTCTTGTCACCTCCAACCTCAGGAGGACAAGACTTAGCTATTTAACATATATTTACTTCATTTTTGTCCTTATTCATGGAAAGATGTCCATAATAACAGAAATTTAGTTTATCTAAGTTTCCCAGCAGTTTCTTTCCAGAAGAAGAGATGAACCACATTAAAATCAGGAGGAGCTGACATGCAAATGCAAACACAGAGAAGAATGCACAATGTATAACTGTTATTAACATATACTATTAATTAATAAACATACGATATTAGTAATATTTTAATTAACAATAGCTATAGATATTTACTGCACGTCTCCTCTGTGTCAAGTACTGTGCCAAATGATTTATAGATACTACCTCTTACTTACAACCATAGTATTAATAGAAATAGTCTTTGTAAAAATGGCAAATGAGAAAGCTTAAGAACTTGCCTGACGGAGCTAAGAATCAAATCTGGTTTGGTCTAATATCAAAATGCACTCT
This sequence comes from Halichoerus grypus, assembly GCF_964656455.1. NCBI lineage: Eukaryota > Metazoa > Chordata > Mammalia > Carnivora > Phocidae > Halichoerus > Halichoerus grypus. The sequence goes on from NC_135712.1 coordinate 83,807,894, forward strand.
TTTTCTGTGTATATCCTTTCCTCCCATGACTTTATACAAGGTTGAGATTTAGGACTTGTTTTCCTATCTCTTAAGAATACCAATCATATCTACCTTCCCTGCCAAAATTTGCCTTTCTAAAAATTAGGACCACTATAGAGCACTGTTTCAGATATTCTCCCAGAAAATTTAGTTACAATAGTACCAGAGAGTCTTTGTTTTAAAGGAATCGCTAATTAAAGGCAGTCCTCCATTCTGGGCACTGTTACCATGAAGCTCTGGTTATCTACAATTATTAGAGCGATTAGGGAAAAACATGAGTTGTTTTATAGTCAAGGACAGGAGGAACCGTCTCAGCTGACTTTTTGGTAAAAGTGTATCTATATCTCCTTGTGAATAAGATGGTGAGATCATAAATACTGTCACTGAAACAGTCCTTAGAGTCTTTGTTCTGTGGGTGTATGGACGACTTTATATGGGTATTTCAGCCTGTGGCGCTGAGCTATAAATAGAAGCAGAGTTGTTCAGAAGAAACACTCCAGGCAGCCCACATGAAAGTTGTTCTTTGAGTCCCTCTCTTGGTGCGTCCCCCCTTCCATGATGTGTCCCCACATCCCCTCAGCCCCATACTCTGAGCCACTCCTGGACCACTCAGCTGGACTCTCCCAAGCTGAGCAATTGCATGGAACTGACTACAAAATTTTTACTTTCTTCACGTGGAAAGCTCTGATAAGAGACCCGCATCTCTGATAACACAGCCATAAACAGATACAGTCTGTACTCATTAATAACTCTCACCATCTTCAAACCACAGAAGTTTGAGCTCAACACAAGGCTGAATTTCCACATCAGGAAATATGAATTTCCTCGTTCTCTTTGCTTTGTACTTCTTCTAAGGTGTCCTTGATGCAGTAACTAAATGTTTAATATGAAATAAATATTTTAGAAAAAAGCAGCTATTTTTAAAACATGGACATTAGTTTTACGTAATACTAACTTTTCCTAAGTGTTTTGTAACTTAAAGAAGTCTTTCTTACATAAAGGCTAAATTTTATAATGAATATGATATTTTTATAGGCATAATAGGAGCACATGTAATTCATTTTCATGCAGTTAAAATTCATTAGAGACTGGCACTTAGAGACTTAAAATCTTTTCTGAAAAATAACCTTTGTAAAAATCCTAAGGCCTTCCCTCCCCTTGCACAAATGTTGGCTTTTGTTATTTTTTTTATAAGCTGCATATTGAATTTCCCAGGCTGTGTTTCTGAACAGCAATCTACTGAAAAAAGTGCAATTATTTTTTTTCACTCAAACATGCATTTGAGAGAAATGAGTAGATCAGATAAAGAGCTGAGATGCTATTCAACTCAACCTTGAGTCACTCTCTGTCTCTTTTAAAAAAAAAAAAGGGTGGCAAAATCAATACAAACCAATAATAACTTCACATTTGTGGAAGCAACATGAATGGCTCTCCAAAATATTGAGACACATCCAAGTACATTTTCGTAGAGCTGATATTTATCAGAAGTCATTTGCCCTCAAGCAGATGCTCCCTTTCATTGTGCTCCTGTCACAAATGACTAAGATTTATGACAGACAATTACAGCATCTGCAGTTAGCAGCCTTATAATCAGCACCATTATTTAACGATTGGTGCAATAAACTGACTCCTGTTACTGTTTATCAGATATCAGTCAGTTCTGGCCATTTTCTTCAGCTCCCAAATCACAGTATGGTGCAGCCACTGCCTTTTAATGGCTAGGCAGAAGCAGGAGCATTTTCACATTTTTTACAGACTGCCGAGGGAAAGAAAAAAGCAACCAATTACATGTATGTATGGTGCCCTCTCATTTGAGATGCCCGTGTATGTAACTATCTCTACAGTTCTAAACCTCTCGCAGGAGAAAAAAAACAGCTTTGACAGTGGAGAAGGGCTTTTTATATTTAAAAACAAAAATAAATAAAAACAAAAAAGCCTTCTTGCCTTAAAAAAAAAAAAAAAGTCCTCTGTTTAAATTTGCATGTCTTTTTGGAGTATAAAATGTTCCTCTACTAGGTCCACTGTATTCTCTTCTAGCATGGTTTCAGCTTGCCTTCCATAATCAGAAAAGCAGCTATTGTCCCTTGAAAATATTTGTCAAGGAGCAGGATTTTTATTCCTAACTCCGTTGAGGCTTTATTCAGAGACAAGTGTTATGAACACAACAGAACTAAGTTTTTCATCAAAAAACCTACATATAAAAGAGGCCACGTGTATGTGTTTAAAAGTCACTCATATATTAAGGAATTCCATATTCCTAAATATACAAACATACAGATGTATATGTACTCTTTAAAGTCCTTCCATAAGAAACACCACACATTTATGTATCAAATATGGGTGGCAGGCAGCAATTTAGGGGCTTATTTTGGAAGACAAGACCTCGGTATAATGTGGGAGATGGTATAAAGATGTGAGTCTACAGTCAAAATAAAAAGCTTAAGTACACTTCTGTTGAGGTTCAAGTGCAAAATGCTAGCGAAATTATTTAGAGGAAATAAAACCCAAACTCAGACCTTTCTGATTCCTGCCTTTTGTTACTTTTTTCTATAACCAGAAAAGCTAAGTTTCTCAGTCATATCCAAAAGCGTTTCATCCAATGATTTCCACTTTATGTATTTGATAATATCATATATGCCCAGGCAGAAATATTGATGAAGCTGCCTTTGTAATGTAAGGTCTAAGTTTCATTCACAAAGTTACATGCTTTTCTCAAAGGAGACAAGGCACTGGAGAACAACTAATGTATTCATTAAAAAAAAAAAATAAGTGACCCCATGGAGGTCAGATTTCCCTTCCAGAAACATGCATAATGGGTTTCATCCAGTTAACAGGTAAAATTGGTTATTTTCTAAGTTGAAACTTTTACAAAGGCTTCACACCCCTTCACAAACTAATCCTCAGAGTTCCACACATGGCTTTAGCAGGTGAACGATCAGAGTGAAGGTTCTTAGACTTTTCAAGTTAGAAAGTCCTAGGTATCATTTCATGCAACTCGCTCATTTGAGAGACAGTGAAGGTAAGAGAAAGTTAAGTGATCTTCATCAAAGCACAGAGCTAAATGTTGGCACAGCTGTGAATAAACCCCAAGTCTATGGTTTGGCTGGCAACATCCTTCCTGCAAAGTCCACCCCAAAGAACCCAGCTGCTCTCTCTGTGCCTGGCAGAAAGCAGCTCTTTGGCTCTGCTAAGCCAAACCCCACTTTGGGTGTTCTGTGTCCAGTCCCCCTGCAGAGCACTCTAGTCCTTGACTCAAGGAAACAAAAGATTCCATAAATCTGCTAGACACTTATTCCCTCTTCAGTAGTCACATCTGGAGCCAGAAAAAAACTATTCAATTATACAAATAATACTTTTATTTCATCAGTGGGTACCAAAGTTGACTCAAGTTGTTGGCTTTTAAATTTTTTTAATTTTTTAAATTTTCTAATATAGTAATTTGGTACCTTGTATATATCCTGTTTGTTTTTTGTTTTTGTTATTTTGGGGGGTTGGTTTTTTGGGGTTTTTTTGAGAGAGAGAGAGAGAAAGAGAGCAAGGGGGAAGGGGCAGTGGGAGAGGGAGAGAGAGAATCTTAAGCAGGCTCCACAATCAGTGTGGAGCCCAATGCAGGGCTTGATCTCAGAGCCCTTAGATCATGACCAAAGCTGAAATCAAGAGTCGGATGCTTAATGACTGAGGCACCCAGGCGCCCCTGTTGTTAGGGGTTTTTAAAAACTATTTTGCACAAGTGACTATAAAGTCAAACCAAAAAAATTTTATTTCATCAATTTGACAGCATCAAATAATTCACAGAATTTTTAGAATCAGGAATAAGCCCCACACCAATCTTTCTGTGCTGGTGATATGTAGAAATATATTAATGCATAGATAGTTCTCTCATTCCACTTTAGTAAGATTGGAGAAGTACTTTGTATGCATCAAAGAAGTTGGTGTATTTTCTACCTATGGTCTTCCCCTCTCTGCTGGGTTAGAAAGAAAAATTAGCCAGCCTACAGCAAGTTACTGCCATTGGAAGCCAATGACAAAGTCATAGGCACTACAGGCTACTTAGCAGGTACTCCTGAGAGGCCCAGTCTGACCAAATTATTCACATAAACACATGTAGGTGGCATTTCAGTAACACACTTCAACATCAAGCCCAAGGGCACAGCTGATGGCCATGGCAAGGTACAATAGATTTGACTCTTAACAAAAATAAGTAAGTAAAAAAATAACAATAATAACAATAATAGTAATTTAAAAATAATGGCAGGAGCACATTTTTCTTCAAGATCCTTATCTGAGGCTATTCAGGGCAGAGTAGGGGGAAAAGAGCACACAAAGAAAGTAATGCATTGTCAATATTCCAATATTTGATGGCTGATGTCCAAGGGCCACATGGCACAGGAGCTAAGGGTCAGGCTCCTAAGTCAGCTAGACCTCGGCTTGAATAGGGCTCAGGCTTGGCGAGACTCTCCTAGAGCTCTTCATCTCAGAAAGTCCCTCATCTACGAGGTGGGGGGTGAGAGTGGGACAGTGCACGTGAAGCAATAAACACTGCGTGGGGTACAAAGCATTGCTGCTTAATTGTTAGCTGCTAATACTGTTATTGCTGCTATCTATATATGAGATTCCAGACTGAATTCTTTGGCAAGTGGAAATTTAGACTTTAGAGTCAGGTTCAATAAATAATCTTCCACTGAACTTAGGTGGATAGAACCATCATATTAATTGTAGCTAAAATCTATATACCTCATCTATCAATTAATGTATCTAAACAATGTGTGTGTGTGTGTGTGTGTGTGAGAGAGCATGTGCACACAAATATATAATTATTGTTGCACTTCATTGACTTTGGTTTGGTTGCAGTGTGAATAAACTAAATTTATAGAACATAGAGAAAACATGAAAATATTACACAGTACATGATTTCACTTTTTTATTCAGTAACAATATCCCTCTGAATCACAATGGAGCTGTCAATATGATAAAATCCTGTCTCCTCCATTCCAAAAAGTGAAGTATATACCTTTTAACTTCTAATTATCTTCATTTTTTCCAAGTTTTCACCACCATTGACCCATAAAAATAAGGCTGAAGTGATTAGAAAAGGACAAATGGTTCCCCTCAAGAATCAGAAATCTCCTTAGCATACAAGTTGTTGAATAACAAATTAAATCAAGTAACAGTAATGAAAGCCAAGGGTGCCACTCAGTTCTTGAGGAAGTCATGAGACTATTTCATGATAAAATGAAGAGTCTACAGAGAAAAAGCTTTGGACACTTTGGGTTCTAGTTCAGGTCCACACTTATTGGCTGTGTGACTTCGAACAAATTTCTTAACCTTATCTCTAAAGACTCAGTTTTCTTATATGCAAAAACAGGATAATAATAATAATACCTACATTGCTGTCTTGAGTAATTAAATAAGTCAACATGTAGACTGATTAGCACACAGCTACCATGTAGTAAGCACCCACAAATGTTTTCTCTTACCTATAAAAGTGCTACCAGCTTTCTTTCATCATTATGTTGTTCTGAGCAAGTGTGAAATGTCTAATAATCATGTCTTGATCTATTCTAGAATTGTCTTCAATAGAAGAAAGTCTATTATAATTTATTATAATTAGAAATAGGTAATTTTTATGGGGAATTTTTTAAATGATGTGCAAATCTGTAATTTTTGCTCAAAAAGCACCTTCATATTTTTTGTTAAGAAAAATGAGCCTACAAATCAATTCCATTAATCTGATTCCTCTGCAAGTGTTGACCAAGCCTCAGTCTTCACAATAACAGTGGTGGTAACTACTCTGGTGCTGAAAGGTGTCAATTTTTCCATATATTACTTAGCTAAATATAAAGTAGGATCTTTACGAAAAGGATTTTAAATCTCATCTCTGTTCTTTATGGATATTCTTAGATGCTATCTCATTTTAGTGCCTACTTCCAAGAATTAATTTCCTATATCCAGTGATAGTTTCACAACTCTGAATAAAGCCAGACTCTGGAGAATTATTCTTCTTGTAAGATAAAGAGAATAAATAAATAGATGGATTATTCTTATTTGTTTCATATCTGAAGCTCATTCATTGATCTTTGGGTCTGTATGTAAAGCAGCATACAGTCTGGCTAACAGTGTAAGCCAGGTAAAGTTTCAGGCATTCCTCATGCCTTCAAGACTCTTCTAAAATGCTACTAAGTCAGTATAAAATTTGTCACATTTTAAATTGTGACAAGAAGTTCATTTTACAAATCATTTTCCACTACAGTTGAGTTTTGCAAAACCTTGATGGAGTAGATTGAAGAAGGTATTATTATACTCATTCTAAAGAAGAACAAGTGTGATTTAGAAAGGTCCCAGAGTCACACCGTTGTGGTAGGCCATTTTTTCCATTTTGTTTTCCACTATTCTCACTTACCATGATTTTTTTTTGGTTTTGGTCACACTAAGCAGACTTAGTACAAGAAACCTGAGTTTTGGAGATAGCTCTATCCTGCATGACCTGGGGCAAGTAACTAACAATAGAGATTGATGGTAAGAGTACACCCATAGAACCAGACTGCCAGAATGCAAATCCAGCCCTGCTCATAGATGTGTGATTATGGATGGTTATTTTGCATTCTGAGCCTCTGCTTCCTACTGTGTACAATGGAGGAAACTGACTTCATGGGGATATTACAACATTCCTATGTTACAGGGATGAGACACTCCTTCTAAAGGTCTTAGCACAATTGTTAGTATGTAGTAAGAGCTCAAAAAATATTAGTTATTAATAAATTTGGACTAAAACACCTACCTCTCAAGGTTGTCTGTTGTATTAATAACATAGCAAATTAGAGGGCTTTGCATCAATAAACTACTATACCATGTTTAAGAATCATTATATTACTCTTGCTATCAGCAGCAGCCTAAGCTTACTTTGATTTTTGTTGACCCTTCAATTTATCTTGATCCAGATATTTCAATTCCCAAAGTTTGAGTATTTCATTTGTTTAAAAAAGAAAAAAAGGACAGAATATGGAAGAGAATCTTGAGTCCACTCTATACCACTGAGATCTGAACAACTCTACCTCACTGCATGGGCAAGTCCAACCTCCCAGTAGTCACTAGGAAGACAATTTAGATACCAGCACTTGAAGCACAAGGGCAATGGAAAGATCAAAGCTTCCCTGTCAATTCAGGAGGAACTGAGGCAAAATGGAGAGAAGCTGAGAGACTTTTCTACTTAGTACTTTCTCTGGCTCCAGTAACACATAGATATCCAACCTAAAAGTTTGCATGGTCCCCAAGTCATTTCAAACTCACTCTTTAGAAGACCCTCTGCTAGAACTCTACATCTGAAACTGATGATGTACTATATGTTGGCTAATTGAATTTAAATAAAAGAAAAAAAGAAGACCCTCTGCTAATAAACATGTGAGGGTAAGACTATAGCATTACACCTGCTACTTAGCGTTGCCCTTGTTTTCCAGTTTATCTGACGTCAAATCCATCTGTTCAAGTTTTACTGTGACTAGCCTTTGTTTATGTTTGTTTTGTTTACTTTTTAATTATTAATTTCTAATTTTACTTTGTGTGTGAAATCAAAAGAAAAGACTTCCTGCTCTTTTGTTTAGGACTGGAGGAGCAGACAGATGTCATGTTGCAACAGTGCTCAGTTGCTCTGAGGACGGAGCTGGGGCAGAGACAGTGACTCAGAGACAGTTCAGGCATTCTCACTTGCATGTGCCATTTGTTAAGTCTTGAGAACAACCTCAGTAATGCCAGGGGCTGGGGTATTTATCGGCTTTAAAAAAAATTATACTCTACTGTCATTCCTTTTTATTTTAAATAAATATTCTTTGTTTGACCTTTAATTTGTAACTGTGTATTCTTTTTCTTAAAGGGATGCCCCTTAATTATATAAACTTTTGGTGTGCCCCTGAGTTGTAGAGAAGGACACAGGCAATGAGAGACGCAAACAAAATCTAGCCCTTTTGGAGTTCTAGAAGGAGAACCACAGTCACACTTCCAGGTGGGAAAAAGCTAGAAGCATCAGGCTGTTGGATAACTTAGTAGGTGACAAGGGTGACCCAGAATACAGGATATAGCCTGGGTGGAAGAAAGAGTTACTGAAGTTCAAAGGCACAGTTCGTTGATTAATGAATGATCTAGATCTGGTGGGTTGTTTTGAACTGTTTTTGCATTTGCTTAAACTTAGAATAGCAGTAGCAGTTCCTGATAGTGACTTCCAAGATGGGAAGTTGTCCACATCACCTCAGAAGCTAACATAGCTCAAATTTCAGAGCCACACCAACTGGGTTTGAATCCTGACTTAGCCACAAATCAGCTATAAGACTTGTGCCCCCATTTTCCAAATCTGGAAAATGAGATAGTACTGACATCTACCATGTAGGTTTGTTAAGAGGATTAAATACAATAAAGCATTGACAGCACTTCCCATGGTGTCTAGCACATGAGTACCCCCAAATGTGAGCTCTTTTAACCATTCTTTAAGTCTCCTCCTCTAACCACCACTGCTACCATTCCTGGCTGTCTCTGTGTATTCTCATTTTCCACATTTTGTTTTGTTGTTGTATTTTCTTTTAAATATGCTGTTCATGATTTTAAAACTAATATATCCTGCTTGTATCAAACTTGGAAAAAGGTCCAAATAATAGAAAGGAGAAAGTTAAAATAATTTAGTTATCTCTAACGACACTCAACTGCACATCTTAAGTGTTTATCTGAGTCAGGCACTGCAGTGGGCTCTGCCACCTCTAAGTCCTGTCTTTTCCCTGGTCTGGTTTTCTGTTTATTTAAAAGGGATCCACTTTTTAAACTCTACTCAATCTATTCAAATCAAGTAACTAATTAATCTTTCTAACATCTACTCAAGTAACTAAGGCTAATTCTGCTCCTAGATAAAGTTCAACTTCTGTACCTATTGTTTTAACTTAACTACCTACATTACAACTCATTAAGATTAATCCTAATCATAATACTAATAACTGTATTGTTTTGTGTGGTACACAAAGTTCTTTCATCCAATTCACACTATAACCCTGTGTAGGGACAGAAGAGGAACATCAGTATCTGCATTTACTGAGGTTTACGAGGTGAAGGAGGACGTCTAAGGGAAGTAAAGCAATCTGGACTAGATCACAGAGCTAGGATACAATGGGCCTGGGACTGCACCCTGCTGAGCATGCATGGGTGCCTTCAACCTTGGAACTACATTTCAGTTCTTTGCAGCTAACTGAAACTCTTTCTATTTTAAACAGTATGCCCTCTGCCCGCTGGACGGCCCCTTCAGCTCCCATTTCCTATCAAAAGAGTGTCCCAGACCTATTCTTAGACCCATGTTCTCTGATGAGCCATTGAGGTTGAACCCTGGGAAGAGTCCACTCAGAATCTTTACCACAGCCTTAGAGATAGTCCCCAGACAGATGTGAGGATGAGAACAGTTATCTGGTAACAGTTCTCTCAAGATAGCCATTAGGATTCTTTTCCAATATGAAATTTAAAAATTAAATAATATGTACTAGCATTCTCTCTTCTTGCACAACAAAAAGTAAACCAAGATTAGCAACAGGTTAGGGAAAAGGGAGACAGGTTGGCTGTTCTGAGCAAACCATCCCTTTCTTTTGTGAAAACTTGTGATAATTTACCATGTATTTATTTTCTTATAATGAGTTTTAAAAATAGTGCACCACTAGCAAAATAAACAATGTTTATAATCCTCTGAAATTAAAGAATAAGTCTAAGAGGAAGGGAAGGAAAGGAGGGAAAGAGTTTAGTGAATTATTCAACCACCTTTCCTCATTAATGGTAGAATGTTCTCACCAATTAATAAGCTATTACAATCCCATCAACTAAGATGCCCAAGGGAAGAGCCATCTGATGCATTTATTAAATTAACCCTATATGCTCTGAGCCAATGTCATTTAGGAAGTGTAAGAAATAAAATAAGGAAAAAAACTTGAAAAGACTTTATAGATAGACTTCCCTGAGCTCCAAATAATATCTGGAGTAAAGGAGAAAGGGTAGAAAGGGCAAATTAAATTCAAAGAAAGGTATGAAGCCAAAGGTTGTTATGGGTATTCTGAAAAAAAGCTTAGAGTAAGATCCACCAAATTCCACAAAAATGTGACCAAAATTAGCTTGCAATTTCTTCAGGAAATTCCTTTAACTCCTTAACAGAATTCTGCAATTTTATCTAGTTGTACCCAGGAATAAGATTGTCAGAACATTTTGTGCTGATGTAGATAGCAATTTTATTCACTGAAGGCTCTGGGTAATTTCGGATCTCAGATACAAAGTCTTGTAAGAAGTTCGGGAAATATAGAAAAATTTTTATCATTGATTCCTAGAGGATCAGGTATCAAGGTATCCCTTGTCTAGACTAACTCCTCTGTTTACCTAACAAACATGTTTAAATGTTTGCCATGTATCAGGTACAGTTCCAGACACTTTAAAAATATTAATTTATTTAATCCTAACAACAATCCTCTGAGGCAGGTACAGAGAGGCACAGAGAGATTAATTTGCCTAAGACTGTAACAGTGAAATTGAGCTCCAAACCCAGGCCATTTGGGTCCAACATCTGTGTGTCTAACCACCACTCTATGTTCTACTTAAATGAAGGAATGAGTGAAAAATCAAGACACACATGGATGTCTTACCTGGAACTTTGGTCCATCATTCATCCCCTTCCTCTCTGCCAGTGCTTTGCACATTGTCCACAAACACTGAGGTTCTCTCTTCCAAAAGACAATCCTTCAAGCTACCATTCTCTTGTGAAATTTCTTGAAGAGAAGCCCACACACAGGGTTTCCACTTCTTTACCAGCTATTTATTCCATAACTTCATGCAATCTGGCACCCTGCCCTCTCCCTCTTTTCTGCTGACAATGCTCTTTTAAAGGATCTCTGAACTGCCTTACCCAGTGCCCTGTGTCTCAGGCTTATTCATCTCTGCCTCCCAGCTCCATAATAGACCCTTTTCTCTCTTGGTCCTGTTGTCCTGGTCTTCAATCTTCCTTTTGCATTTATTACTCTGCTTCTTTGCTGGTTGACACTTCTCAAAATCTAGCCTTCATATATCTCTCATTCTTTTTTTCCTTCTTTCTCTCTAGGCATTACATTTTAAAACAGGCTCATATCCCCTAGTGGCTTCTATTCTTTACATTAGTTTCTAGAGTCTGGTGGGTCCACGAACTTAACTTGTCAGAACCCAGAAGGTGGGTCCATCTCTTTGAGGACAGTCACATTAACCAATCTCACAAAACTATTGAAATTGTGTTCATTTACAATGAAAAGTAGATTGCCAAAGGGACCTCAATCCACAGCATTACATAGGAAGTTAAATTATGGTCAATATACCAGTTTGTAACTTAGAACAAGCAGTATTATTACAAAAAAGAATGGCCACTGGAGTTCTCTAGTAAGGGCATTTTTTTTTCCCCCATAGACACTCCAGGTGGGAAGCCAAATTATAATCAGAAGACTGCTAGGTCAGCATGAAATAAGAAAAGGAGGAAATAATTACATGAATTAAATATTTAACAGCATCAGGCTGAGACTTACAGGTGTATCCAGCTGCACAACAGGGCAATAGCTGCCAATGGGACCCAGCAAGTAGAGTAATTGGGTCAGACACCATCTCCCATGAATGAATGGATAAATAAATGAATGAATGAATGTTGAACAATGGTCTTGAAATTATTTATATTTTACCATTACATTATAGTTATTTGTTGAAATCCTGTCCCCTTTGCAAGATTTGAGCTGCAAGATGGCAAGGGCCACATGTGTTCATTACTGTATCTTTACCATCAAGCATAGTGCCTGGCACCTGGTAAACAGAAAGCAATAAATGTTTATTAAAGTCATCCAGACATTTATAAATATAAATAAAACACATTCCAAAGTTGGCTTTCATGTGAGTTGTCCAGAAAGCGCTATTGTGTGTTTTGTCTTGCCTTTTAGAGTTTATTAGGTCAAATAGATAGAATGTCTTGATTGCAAATGTTTACTTTTGGCTGATATTTTTGAAAACTGTGAAATCCTAGACTACAGTTTATATTGTCTGTCTTATTTCTATAAATTTCAACTACTTATTTGTCCTACCCAGTGACTAAACCCCAGTGCAACCCCTACCCCTTTATCTTTGATGTTTCTCATTCTCACTAGGTGGAGGATGAGGCAGCAAAGAGAGAGAGTCACAGATTCTGCGTGCCTGTGTGGGCTAACCCAGGGCACTCATGGGGTTAAAAGCACTGCAGTAATATTAAGCACATGTTTCAAGTCAGCAGGGTGCCAGCCTGAGATGTCCTCAAAGCCTAATTTGATAGATATTATGCCATACACTGCTGCAAGTAGTAATGAAGAAAGTAAAAATTTTATGGATGAGCAAAATAGGAGCTCTTATGGATGGAGTGTTTTTAAATCAGGTGTATAATTTACCCAGTGTCAGACCACATGTAGAGTGCATTACTCAATTGAACTTACAAGCAGATAGGAAAGCAGTTTCTTTTAATAAGCACTTCTTCAACTTATTGGCTCTACAATTACTTGCACCAAATTACCAGCAGCTGCTGCCTGTTTGGTATTTTATCCTAGACAAGGAGTTACATTAGTTTCTAATCAACAAGCCATTCAAGTACTCTTTATAATTTTTAGCTTAATTCCACTTTTATTTGGAATTTATTAATTGAAATATCCAATATTTTCATGACAGTATTTTGCTTAGCTTCCCTTAACAGGAAACCTATTCAACTGCTGAGGTGAAGGGAAAAGGGGAAGGAAGATACTCCCAAACTTACTTCTGATATTTGTAACACTGTATAAACTCTAATGGACTCACATTGCCTTATAGTCTAAATTTTGATATTTCAATTGCTTTTGTAAAAATACTATATTTAAATTTCTTTATATTTGGAGTCAATAAATTGTTTTCTGTCTCTAAACAGCATATCCCCATGCATATGAGTTAACTCAAGATTAAACATTAACGAATTCAGTTTAATACAGGGCTTCCAAACTCGCATTACTGACATTTGGGGCTGACTAATTCTTTATTGGGGGGATGTTCTGAGCACTGTAGGATGTTTAGATCCCTGGCCAGTGGCACCTCCCCACCTCCAACACCCCAGTTGTCACAACCATAAATATCTGCTGACATTACCAATCACCCCAGATGATTTGATTTAACAGATTTGAAGAAATCAAGGGGAAAAGGGCCTCATAAAGTGGTAAGAAAGAAATGCATTTTGAATTCATTTGTTAAAAACTTTTCAAAGTATTTTTTTAAAGACTGTTGGTGTGTGACTAGTCTATATTTCCTTGATTTATGAGGAATCATAAAATGAATCTGTGAAGGAATTTAATTCTTCAAAATGCAATTATTTAAATACTATCCTATTTTAAAGCTGCTTTCAGAGTCAAAGGCAAAGCGGGGTGGGGAGGGACAAAGAACTGTTTATAGCTAAATAAAAAAAATTTTTGAATAACTACTCACACTGTAGAAAGACCCATGGACTAGATTAGGCAAGTGTGATTACATTTTTACATCAGTAAAACCAAGAATATCTAATGTGAGGCATATTTTATTTGTGAAATTATATTATGCATTGTTGCCAACTTTAAATTATAAATCAGAAATATATGAGCATATAAATGCTAATAACTAATGATAAATCATTAAAATGCCAAATCCAATTCAAGATTTTTCTCATAGGGCTTTCAAATCCATAGCTGTCTTTTCAAAAGACCAGAATCAAAACTGGTAATATTCAGAACTATTGGAGAATCATATACACACTGAAGAGCAACAAAAGTAAAAGAAAATTAAATTGCCATCCCAAAGTCTTCTTCACTAAGAACTTGCCATCTACCATCTTCCATCTAGTCATATGTTGAAAGGTCCAAAAAACATACAATTGAAGGTGGTTCCTTCTCAGAGTAATACAGAACCTTAAGGTGCAGAACTTGAAAGGTCATTTAGACTACCAGAGCCCTTTCCTGGCAATATCCGTCAAGCTCCTCAAACTTTAATGTATATACTGATCACTTGTGCATCTTGTCAAACTGTGGGTTCTGATTGAGTGGGTCTAGGGCCTTAGGAAACCTATTTTTCTAATAAGCTCCCATGTGATGCCAATGCTACTGACCCACAGACGACTCTGAAGAGCAAGGATTTGTCTACAACATCCCCACCAACTGATCATCAAGCCTCATCTTGAACATTCTCAGGGGGCCAATGACAGAGAAAATCCTAACTCCAAAAAATAGTAAGAATTTATGTACCTATTGAAATCTTAATTTTCAGATTCTTTCTGGAGCTAGTACCCAGACCATGGGAAACTGCAGCAACCAACTTAAGAAAAATTTTACACAATTAAGCAAAATTACTTAAAAATAATTGGCTCGATCTCAATCTATTAAAATCAATCCAAACTGGATTCCTTCTTACTAGTAGTTTATGGAATTAAAAAATAAATAACTGGATCATCATGCAAACCATGGTTTCTGTGATAGTCTAGGGATGATTACCTTTTTCTTACTCCTGTGTCTATATGACCCCAGTTGAATCCTGAAAAATAAAGAACTGGCATACCTCTGCAATTATAGCCCAGCCCCTTAAAGAAACTAAACTTACCAGATTTTTTAGACAGCGCTGGTATATTTTGACTATGCTAACATAAACATGTCATAAGTTTGTTATTTTATAAGGAAATAAGGGAAATGACATCAAGTTAGTGGACCACTCCTTTTCAACAAGACAAAAAACGTGTCCTCCCATCACCTGTAAGAGTTAAAGAAATTTCAGTTCCTAGAAGCTTCAAATGCATGACCTTAAAGGTAGACCTATAAAATAACCATTAATTCTTGATCATAGTTTGCAGATAATCTAGATCCTCTATTTTACACTAGTGGTTTACTTCAGCCTACTTTGTGGCTATCTTGATCTTTTACCCAGCAAGAAGTAAAACTCAGTAGTTTCAAACAATGAGTTAAAAACCAAGAGCTAATATGTGATCCTGAAGTCATTTAATAATTTTATGATCATCTTAAATATTCAAAATATAACAACAGGCATATGCTTGGGCTCTATACAATCAGAAAAAAAAAGCTTCAACCAATCAGAATGAACACTATCCATAGGCCATCAGCATAGCCATTCTGGTGGCATGCTGGCTGCTTATCTTCCCACCTTTGAACAACAGGAAGACAGAAATCCCCATGGTACACAGTGCCATAGGACAAATTTATCATAGTTAGACCAGGAAAGACTTTTATTCAGAATAGGGATTAATGTGTAGTTTCCCCCAGAGTGAGTTCTTTGTGAATTAACATTAATGTCAACCATATTTAACACATTTATGAATGTTCAGAAAGCCCAAATTTATTCAATGTGATAGCTCCAGATTTGTAGCTAAGAAAAAGGTAATATATAGGTATGAAAATCTTACCAATTTGTACAAGTGGCTAGAAAAGTAGTAACTAAACTTAGTATAAGGTAACATTTTGTGATAAATGGCATCAGTATATAAAATGAATAGCTCTGAACTATCAGCTTCAGGCAGAGAAAGTACATACATGGAAGTCACTGTTAATTCTCTGAAGAACTAACTAAAATGCTTACACTTTTAAAATGCCGTGTGAGATTATGGTTGTCACATATCAAAAATGTTAATAATGAAGTCAGAGAAGGTACAAGCAACAAAGGAAATAGGAACTAACATGTTTGGAAGGTTAAGGTGTTACTATTTGAAGCATATTGCAACATTGGCCTCTTCAGCCTGGAAAGGCAACTGTTTAATTGCGTAGTTGATTAAAATTTATACAACTATAAATGTTATAGGTAGTGTGGTCACAGGCTTGTTCCCCAGTAAAATGGTGGAGTAAATATAATTTACTTTGATACTTCAGTAAAATAAGGTTAGGATACTAAAAGGAAGAAGTAGAAGTAGTAGTTGATAGAACTCAGCTTCACCAGCATCATCTCCCCCACTCCCTATTCAGTGCTAAGCACTGGGCTAAAAGATGAAGCAATGATAAAGAGCAAAATATATATGGTTCCTGCTCTGTTAAGTGTAAAGTCAACTGGAATTAGTTGACTGATTAGAGTTACAGATAAATAGTAGCTGAAAGATTACACAAATAATATAAAATTATAACTGAGATCAAAGTTCTAAAGAATAGGCGCATGGTCCTATGACCAGCAGTGGGCTTTGCCCTAACTGGGAGAAGAAACTGGGAAAGACCAAACTGTTTAGAAATGTGCTGATACCTCAAAGATGGGTACAATTTGAGCTAACTGGTTAAAAAGCAAGAGATGGCCATTAAATAAAGCCAGACCATTCTTTAACTTTCAGAGAACACCAAAGTGCTCAATTTAATCAACATTCATGCCCACTTCCATGAAAGGTGCTTGAAGGACAAACTACTAGAATCTCCAACGACAACAAACACTGGGTGAATTACACAGAAGTCTGACCCCAAAGAAAAATTATTTAGCAATAAATAATACAGAATCGGTATCTCCTAAATAGAGCTACCTAGCTGAATAACGTGCACTGCCTCCCAAAATATGGCTAGCATGTTGAAAGGTAGGAAATCTACACCAAGTTAGAGTGGTAATATAAGTTGCCCCAGATCATGAAGCATGAAACCAGCTGACTTTCTTCCAAAATTCACTGGAAAGAAAATTAATAGAATTTGATATGGCCATCCGAGCACATTCTAATTTGACTTAGATCATAGCTAGCTGTGAAATGCCTGCTTGGTACCAGAGTGTGAACTTGTGGTGGAAGCATGTTTTTCATCTGTGCATCCCTGGCAGAAAGCACAGGGTCATGCTCAAAGCAGGCAATCAATAAATGTTTGTTGACTTGAAAGACAATAGTTAAGGCTTTAATTTATCTAACACAAGTCATTGACTAACAATCATTATCTATTTCATTTGTGTTGGTGAACACTGACATTTGAGGATGTTCTGTTGATACATACACCAGAGCCCTCCCAAACAGGAACACAGCCCTGCTCTCAAGCTTGATAGGGCTGTCTTTATCATCCGATGCTCTTGATCCCAGAATATCCTCCTTCTTGCCAAACATAGTCATTAGGTCCAAGTGCACATTTTGGGGGCGCTAAAATGTTGACTTTGAACTTCAACAAAAGACGTTTTAGTTCCTTTATTTCTATTTTCCCTTTAAAGATACCACTCTGCAGTTGGCAAAATTCTACTTAGATTGATGACTGCTATCCTGGTCTCCAATCTTGTACATCTCCATCACCAATTTCCCTGTGAGGGGGTTGGAAACTATTGTGAAAATTTTTCCCCAAAAGCTAGGGCTTTCAATATTTATACTGTATATACATATATTTATATTAATAACATATTATTATATATAATATATATTTATAATTTATTTACATGTATTGAGATCTAGTGCATAATCACAGTAGAAATTGTCTTAAATAACCTTTTTTTATTCAGTTTACCAGCTTAACAAATGCTCTTCAGTCCTACTATAAAGTATGCTGTGGCTGATGCCTAAGGCAAACTTTATGTCCACAGCTAGTAGCTCACTCCCTAGAAAATCTAAACACAATTGCACCTTCCAGTTGCACTGTAAGCTCACCAAGAATCAGCTGCATTTGTTTCCAAACCTCTACATTTCAATCATATTTGCTATTGTGAGTCTATAATTTTAATTAGCATTAATGTACATCTAATGAAATATGAGTGAAAAAACAAAAAGATGTAGTATGAAAAATATATTGAATGCTTTGCAATAAAAGCAAGTAACTAAAAAGTAATTTCTGTCAAATCAGATGTGGGAGACACAATTGTGAGAAACTGGAGAAAATTATAAAAGTCTCGAAGTGTTTTTCCTTGAGGTTTCTTCAGGTGTGAATTTAAGTTTTGCTCCAGTTTATAGAAATCAAAACTGGAAATACTATACAGTATATTATGGGTGTGGTTTATGTAAGAAAAAAAAGAACTTAAATCAATGGATCAATACCCAAAGAAAATACATTGGCCCAACATTAAATACTTAGTAAATGAATATACATGTTCTTCGTTAAAATATTTTAGTTCTATAAGCACCATTCTTACTGAATCTGTTCTTTAAATGACTTTTTCAATTAATCAACTACCTACAGATCTCAATCACAAGAAATCAGAGCTATTGCATTTGGGTCCTGAACTTGCTTCTTTTATCCTCTTCCATGAAAAATGCAAACCAAATAGGTACATTTTTCTTTTATCTCTCAGAAGTTTCTTTCACTCATTTGATGGTCAGACTTTTGCAAATTGCCATCCACCTGGTTGCTCAAACCAAAAACCTGTGAACTGTCCTTAATCCATTGCTTTTCCTTATCATCTACATATAATACATCAGCAAATATTATTAATTCAGCTTCTAAAATATATGATAAATCACTTCTCTCCACTGGATTATAAAAGGCAAGAGGGAGAATGGTACAAAATGAAGAGGTAGGTAGGTTTGGTCATGGACCATTATGACCTTGTAGGTCATAATATTTTGTTCCAAATATGATGGGACAGTATCAGAAAACCCTGGCTGCCATGTGGGGAAAGAAATATGAGGGGACCAGAGTGGGAACATTGGAAAAATAGTGAGCTACACAGAATTAATCCACAGTGGTGGCTTAGGCTGGATAGTAAAGTTAGTAAAAATTGATTAGACCTGGCATATATTCTAAAGAGTGAGTCAACAGAACCCACTGATCATGGGGAGTATGCATGTAGCCCAAGTTTCTGTTTGTTTTGCAGCCTACACTTTTTTAACCTCATACCTGGTTGAATAGAGGGACCATTTAATGAAAATGAAGAGTGGGTAGAAAAGCAAGTTTGGTGGTGTAGCTGGAGAAGCAAGGGTAGGAACATGTAGAATCAAGAATTCTGTTGCCAGCTGGAGATAAAAAATAAGCAATTGGATATGAGTTTGTAGTTTTAAAAATTGGGGCTATAGGGCGCCTGGGTGGCTCAGTTGGTTGAGCGACTGCCTTCGGCTCAGGTCATGATCCTGGAGTCCCGGGATCGAGTCCCGCATCGGGCTCCCTGCTCAGCGGGGAGTCTGCTTCTAGCTCTGACCCTCTTCCCTCTCGCGCTCTCTATCTCTCATTCTCTCTCTCAAATAAATAAATAAAATCTTAAAAAAAAAGATTTCAAAAAAAATTGGGGCTATACAGCAATGTCCACAATAGCCAAACTATGGAAAGAGCCTAGATGTCCATCAACAGATGAATGGATAAAGAAGATGTGGTATATATACACAATGGAATATTATGCAGCCATCAAAAAAAGAAATCTTGCCATTTGCAATGACATAGATGGAACAAGAGGGTATTATGCTAAGCGAAATAAGTCAATCAGAGAAAGACAATTATCATATGATCTCACTGATATGAGGAATTTGAGAAACAAGACAGACGACCATAGGGGGAGGGAAAAATGAAACAAGACGAAACCAGAGAGGGAGACAAACCATAAGAGACTCTTAATCTCAGGAAACAAACTGAGGGTTGCTGGAGTGGAGGGGGGTGGGAGAGATGGGGTGGCTGGGTGATGGACATTGGGGAGGGTATGTGCTATGGTGAGTGCTGTGAATTGTGTAAGACTGATGAATCACAGACCTGTACCCCTGAAACAAATAATACATTATATGTTAATAAAAAAATTGGGGCTATAGATACAAATTTAGAAATCATCAGGATATATATGGTATATAAAGCCATACAACTAGGTAAGATCAACAAGATGCAATTAATATTTAGAATTACATAAAAGAAAGCTAAAGAAAAGAGTTGGCAAAGGAGACCAAGGACAACAGGTGGAAATTTATGAAAGTGTGGTGTCAAAGAAGCTACATAACGGTATTATTTCAGAAAGAGAGGGATTCAATGATAACCAAGAGCAAAAGTAAAATAAAGTCAGAACTGACCACTGGTTCGGCAAGATGGAAACTGTTGGTGACCCTGGGAAAGGAGACTACAGTGGAGTGGAGGGAACAAACCTGCTTGGCATGAGTTGAAAAAAGAATGGGAGATGGGCAAGTGGAGCATCAAGAATAGACAATTTCTCATGTGGCTGTCCAGTTTTCCTAACACCATTTATTGAAGAGACTATCCTTTCCCCATTGTATAATCTTGGATATATTGTCATAAAATTAATTTAGCATTGGAATTTGTATCATTGAATTTTGCTCAGAAAATAGAACTTAAATGTCCTCACTGAAAGCAAGCAAGCAAGCAAGAAAGAAAGAAAGAAAAAAGGAAAGCAGGAAGAAGAAAGGCAGGAAGGAAGAAAGAGGGGGAGGAGGATGTGTTAATAAACTAAATGGGGGGAGGGGCCCTTTTATCATTATACATATATCAAATCCTCACAATGTATACCTTAAATATTTTACAATTTCATATGTAAATTATACCTCAATAAAGCTAAAATTTAAAAAAAAAGAATACTCCTTTAGAGAGTTTTGTTATAAAATAAGGCAGTGGGTAGAGAAAGATATGAAATCAAAAGAGTTTTATTTTTATGGTGGGATTATTACATGATGACCTTGAATAGGTAAGAGGGGACTGACTCCCATGTACAAACAGGACCTGACCTTGGGGAGGACAAGGACAGCCCATCCCTGTCCACAGTGGGAAGACAGAGTACATGGCTACAAATGTAGTTAGGCTGGTAGATCTAGTGCTGTAAAGATGAGTTGTTTGTCTTTTGTGAATTGTGTTTAAAGTGAGAAGAAAAGAGAGGCTGTTGGAGGTCTGAAGAAAGAGAAGCTGGACCAGGTAGTGCCAAGTGTTTACTTAATGTCTGTGATCTTACTTGTAAGTAGAGACTAATAAATACATAAATGTGTTTTCTTCCACTACCAGTGCTCAGATTTGCTGTATACATTATATTTATTATTTATTGTACATCTTCCTAAAAAGGCTAGAATCTTTAAAATATTATATCCACTGTTCTTCTCCAGCGACCCTCACTCACATTGCCTGGCATGTAATTGGTACTCCATAAATATTTGTTGACTGAATAAATTAATTCAGTATATACAAGTACCTAAAATATGCTTAAAATTAAATTTATTATCTCTTTTTCATTATCTCTCATTTAACCCCTTCATGTATAAACCTATTCCTCTAGTTTTTGTCCCAGCATAGTTTATCCAATCAATTTTCCAGTCCAGAAACTTGGAAGTTATCATACAACCTCCCTCATTTCACTCTCCATGACCTGTCAATCATCAAATTCAGTCAACTCTGCCATTTAAGTATTTCTTGGATCTATTCACCGTTCTCCATTCCAGCAGCCAATTTCCTGGTTCAGGTCACCATCACCTCACCTGGATTACTGGAAAAGCATTGTAATAGCTCTCTTGGCTCTCATTTTATCCCCCTCAAGTCCATTCTCCACATTGTTCAAAAAGCGTAAATCTTATTATGTCCTCCACAACTTTAAACCACCCATTGATACTTTAACAGAGCCCTCAGGCAAAAAAAAAAAATCCTTTTTTAAAAATGGTTTATGACATTTTTCTTAATCTGGCCTAGAACTCTGGTTCACAAATTAATTTCAATTCTCTAATTAATGGCTCTCATTTAGCTCTTGGGTCTTTGCACGTGCTCCTTTCTCTACCCGGAATAAATACTCTCTTCACCATCAACTCGTACTTATCCTTTCCTTCTCAACTTAGCAGTCACTTCCTTAAGAACTCTTCCCTGATTCATGGCATTGGTTGGGTACTCTTACTAAAAGCCCCCTGTGCATATTGGGGTTCTATAACCTTCCTTTATAGCATTGTTTTATCCCAAATCCAGATAGTAACAATTAAGGTACCCCAAATCTATACAGTAACAAATAAAGCTAAGGGTTCTTATGGTGAATTTATCCCTCCATCCTTCTCCCCCAGCCCCTTAAATCTAAACAACAAAAAATAGGAGGATAAAGGGGAGTTCATTGGCTGAGGAAAAAGGAAAGTGTTTCTCACTGGTGTCCTCTGGAGGTGGCAAAATTGTTCTGAGCAGCTCTGTGATCATGGGCCATGAGAAATTGGTGAGGAAACCCCTTTTATGGCATTTTTCTCTTTTCAAATATAATTTAGAATTTTATAAGTAAATTTCTCAGAATCTGTGGTCTAGAATTACTGATGTTACTTTGTTCTCCTTAAAAGTGAAGCTCAATGTATTTGTGTGTCTAATTCACCTCAGGCTCTTTAAATAACTAATACCCATTTTGAAATACTTAGGTAAATATTTGGGGAAAGTGAAAAGTGTAATTTTAAACTCTGCATGATTACTTCATGAGCATTATGGTAAGTCACAGAGAGTAAGAAGATAAATTGTTCTGAAAAGTCAAAGTAGCATGGCTTATAGCAAAATATTTGATTAATTTTAAGTGAACAATCACAAACTACTGCAATGTCCGCAGCAAACCCAATCACATGCCCAGATTTACAAGCAAAACTTTCCAGTTTTCTCATATGTGCCATTCTTTGGTTGTGAGTATTCAAGACTGAGGGAGGATAGTCCCATGATGGCTTCTTGTCAAATTCAAAAGGCATAGGAATAAATGAGCTGAAAGAAAACAAAGAGACCCCCGTAGATAGAATTATTTATTTTTAAAGATTTTATTCATTTATTTGACAGAGAGAGAGAGCACAAGCAGGGGGAACAGCAGGCAGAGGGAGAGGGAGAAGCAGACTCCATGCTGAGCAAGGAGTCCAATACGGGGCTCGATCCCAGGACCCCGGGATCATGACCTGAGCCGAAGGCAGACGCTTAACCAACTGAGCCACCCAGGCACCCTCATAGATAGATTTAAAGCCCTAATTAAAATCACATAGTCTCATCTCATCTCCTCCTCTATTTACTTAAAATGTCGCCCTGATTCTAATTATTTTAAAAATAGCTTGTGCTTTTATTTAGAGTATAATCATATAAATCGTACATGAAAGCACATTATACAAAGATAAGCACAACATGAGGTTTGTCATCTTCATTAAACAAGCAGATATACTCATTATATTCTAATCTACTCATCAGTAGAGAGAAAACAAAGTAGCTGCCCATGAAAATTAATCTGTTAAATAAAGTCATAAAAAAATATCACTCTGAAAAACTATATGTGGTTGACTTTTAGACCTCTATATACAGTTAAATACTGCATTGCCTTGGGCAGTATTTACCCCCCAATATACTTGTTTATATGTTCTACATTTAATCATTAACTGCATATCCCTGAGCTTAAGAAATGCTCTTAAGAAATCAACACCAAGTTTTAGGCAAACTATACCTCAAGTCAGGATGATTATCAACTTAGCCTGTTTTTAAGTATTTCCACAGAAGCACATTCCATCAAAGAAAACTGAGATAGGGTTGCCAGATTTAGCACTTAAAAATGCAGGACACCATTTAAGTTTGAATTTCAGATAACGAATATTTTTTTAGTATAATTATGTCCTGCATAATATTTGGGACATATTTATGCTTAAAAAGTATTCATTGTTTATCTGAAATTCAAATTTAGGTGGGTATCCTGTATCTTATCTGGCAACCCTAGAACCGAAACCTAACCAAGGACAATTTCTATCAGATGACTCAATTTCTCTGCTAGATTGCCACATCTGAGATCATTCATCCAAGAGAAAGGATGATCGTAAGTTGACAACCCCCAGTTAATTACAAACAAATTGTTGGTCAAGTTGCCAAAAGTCAGTACTTCTATCTCCAATGTAACAGTCAAATCAATCAATATAGATTTTTTTAAAGGGTTTTAAACAAATATTATTTTTGTAATTCTTTTTCTCTAATAACCTAGAAACACAACGGTGCTCACTTCATCTTCCATATGAAATTATCTTTAATGGACAACATAAACTTTCTATTAAGTTAAAAATATCAAACTTCATGAAAGCTAATATAAAAGGTAAGGCAGTGTATTTTTTATTTTATTTTTTAAATTGAGGTATAATTGACAAAAGAGATTATATTTTCAATAATAGATAATTTGCTTGTATGTTTAAAATGTAATTGAAACTGAATTTATTATCCTGCCTCCCAAACCTATTTTTCTCCAATATTTTTCCTCTTCCTGAGCAATATCACAACCCTATCTGATGGCCAAGTCAGAAATAGGAGTCATTCTCAATTCCTTTCCACATAATCCACATATTAAAGAACAATGACAAAAATTTATTGGGCATTTGCTGTATTTATCAATATTACCGTATTAAGTATTTACCAAGCCACTGTAATAGAATTTTAACAGCATTCTCTGTTGTCACAACAACCCAACAAGATAGGAACTCTAATGACTTGCTCTACAGATGAAGAAAGTGAAGCATAAAGAAGATGAACAACTTAAGTCAAGGTCACACAGCTAAGCAGGGAGAGAACCAGGACTAAAATCTATGTCTATCTTAATCACTATGTTAACTCCACACGTCTAATTAGTTACCAAGTTCTGTCAATTCTACTTCCTGAATACTTTCAAATCCTTTCTCTCTACTCCATCCCACACTTTAGTTCAGTCCCTCATTGGTCCTCCTTTTAACTGGTCTACAATTTGGGTTCTGTATTCATTTCTTAGGGCTGCCATAACAAAATGTCACAAATTAGGTGGCTTAAACAACAGAAATTTATTGTATCACAGTTCTGGAGGCAAGAAGTCTAAAATCAATGTGTTGGCAAGGTCGGTTCCTCCTGAGGGCTGTGAGAGGACAAACTGTTTCAGAGCTTTCTCCTTGACTTGATCATGGTCACCTTCTCCCTGTGTCAATTCACATTATCTTCCCTCTGTGCATGTCTGTCTCTGTGTCCATGTTTCCCTTTATTAAAAGAATACCAGGCCTTTTGGATTTGGGAACCACTCGACTCCAGTATGACTTCATCATAACTAATTACACCTGCAATTAACCTATTTCCAAACAAGGTCATATTCTATGGTAAAGGGGTTAGAAATTCAACTATCTTTTTTGAAAAAGGATACAGTTCAACTCATAACAGATTCCTTCTCATCACTCCACTTCCACCAAAGAGTTTTTACTAAAACTCAAATCTGATCCTGTCATTCCCATGTTCCCGTATTTTCAAGGATAAGCCACAGCCTCCAGGACAAAGGGCTAAATTTGGGATGTGGAGATAGCAGAATTCTTTATAATCCATCCTAAGCTTGCCTCTCCAGCTTTATTTCAAGCCTCTTTCCACTCTCCGGTGAATCAGGACTTTTATGAGCCTGACAATTTCAATTTGGTAGGAGAGAAACTCCATTTCAGTCTCAAGCTTACGCCAGTTCTATGACAGTAATAACCAGAAGCATCTGCATCAAATAACAAAACAAAGCTCATTTCTCTTGTGGTCCTGGGTCTTTGTATATGTACTCCACTATCAGAGGATCAAAAGGGAGAAAAAGTTAATGGCACTGCAAATCCCTTAATACTTTCCTAGTCATCAGTAGGCGCTCTAAATAACAATTCATTGGAATTAACACGGACAAGTATCTCTTGAATCTATATAGTGCCTATCTCTACAGAAAGAAAGTCTTTGTACTAACAACCTGATCACTGGACTGTGACTTTCTTGAGGGCAGACATGGTTAATCACATCTTAATCATCTTTATAGATACAGCACGGAGGCACAGAGTCTTCTGGCAAGGCACTGGAGACTATGCTTCTACAATATAGTTGTAAATGATTCCTACTATATCACATACAACAAATGAACCATTCAGCCCAAAGGGAGGAATGAAACTCTCTGAGCCTAGTGTGCACTATAGTCGCTAATGGCAAAGAGAAATATGGCAGAAAATGTTTGTGAAATATATGTCGTTAAGGTGCAAGGTTTACTATCTGCTCACAGTGAAATACACAAAAATATTTACTAAGGTTAAAGACCCATGCTGTCAAAGCACACTGAGTCACAATTTCAACAAAATTGTTTTGACAAACTAATATAATCATAAAACTTTTTGGCAGCTATCGCAAACATTGAGCATAAATCCGGTTGAAATAAACTTGATAGGTAGGGTGTCATTTCTTGGCTTTATTTGGTATTGCCAAACAAACATATTTTACTATATTTATGACTTCACTATCCTATTTACTACTTAATATCCATCCAGCAAATAACTAAACAGCTCATGGTTAATCTGTTCTATAATACAACAGGTTTTTAGGAAGATATTGTATCATAAAGTTGGGAATTCCTATTTTGTGCGTTGCCATATGGCAATTCCACTTGACAAAACATAAATATGGTCTATTCAATCCACTCATTTAATAAACGACATTTAATTGAAATATCTAAGTAATTCTTTAGGCATCCATAAATCCACCTCAGGGATGATTCTAACTGGCCTGTTTGGGTCAGGTTCCATCTCTGAACCAATCACTGTGTCCAGGGCAATAGGCTTGTGAATGACAGCCTCACCAGAAGGCCAAAGTAGGGGAGACAGGCATATAAAACATGAAAGACAGTGGAGCACAGTGGAGGGAACACAGAATGAAGAAATTTGTTCCTCTCTAACAAAATGAAGAGTGGGTCCAGCTCCAATATTTTTCTGATCCTACGTGAAATAATTAACTTTGTGACAATTGACTTATTTAAATAATAAGATTCTATTTTATTGATGGAGCAGGGGAATAATACTTGCCTGGAATAGAAAGTCTGTGTGACTCCTCTCAAATACATAGGACTTTGGTGCCTTAAGACAAAGGAACAGAGAAGACAAACTAAGAATTTCCTCAAAGTCAGAGTAGGTGAGGCTTTAGCATTTTTTACATCACAACACCAAGAATCTACTGACTTTCTGCTCCTGGTGCCTACTGACAAGGTGAACTTTGATTCCTGTCCAAAGAGCTACTGAAACACCTGCCAGACCCTTTAGCAACTTACAGTTCAAACCTTGAGTGTGGCTCTAGCTTCATCTTCTCTGCCCCATCAATGAGCCCAGATCTACAACCACAGAATGTCTATGAATCACCACATACTTTCATGACTTTATAACATTAGTGATAATGGTAATATTTTTTAAGTATCTCCTTTGTGCCAGGCACTAGTTACGGGCTACCAATATAGCAGTGAACAAGACAAATCCCTGTCCTCATAGAACTTACATTCCAGTGGAGGGAAATTGGCAATCATTATGTAACCAAATAAAGAATCCAGCTGTGGTGAGGGGTAACTTTAGAAAGGGCAGTCAGGAAGTGACATTAGAGTTATGCATGAATGACCTGAATAAAGAGAAGCAGTGCTTCATGAGATCTGTGGTTGGCACTGTCCTAGGGATATTATATACATTATCATTGATCTTCCCATTTTATTCTGAGAGGATAAGTTGTTTGTTCAGATTACACAACACAGAATTCAAATTCAAGCCTCTCCAATTCTTCAGCCTTGGCCCCCTACCCCGCCACTTTAGACTTTATGCCTTTAAACCTTCTGGCTGAGATTCTCTCCCTGACACTCTCCAACAGATTCTTCCTCACCATTCCAGTAGCTCAACTATCTTTCCCTTCGCAAAGCTTTTCCTGGCCAACAATATCCACTATTTCCCTTCCTCTGACCAACCAAGGAATAGATCATTGTTCTTGCCTCTGTTCCCAGAGCACTCTGTATGGGATCTCTCTTGCAATGAAAGAAAAATTCACTGTAATTTTCCATTTACCTATTAGACTCCTTTCATAGACTGGCAGTTCTTTCAGGTCAGGGCCCATTTCTTATGAATGTTGTTCCTCAAATCTTGCCCAAGGCCTGGAACATTGAAAACACTCAAAAACTGTTTGTTCAACAAATGCTGTTTGGCTATGGAATGAAATGGATGTGATGTGGCTGCTCAAGACACAGCCCTAATAGAGACACTGTCACTGGGAATGTAGAAACAATAAAAGACCATGGGTCCTTCTTCCCCAGCAAAAAGATCATGGGTCCTTCTCTGGAAATGGGCAGTAACATTAAGACTGGACAAATGTTTACTATGCTCCAAATTATATAACGGTGGCTACTACTGAGAAGTAGAAATGACTTTTTTTCAAATAAAAATATTTTTTATAAATGCAACCATCAAGATATTTTTAAGTTTTCAAAAACTGGCATTTCCAAAAGGTTCAAGAGGAAAGACATTTTCCTCTTCTACACCTAGAGTAGAGAAAAATTCCCTGCCTTGAACATTTCATTCAGATATAGTTCCCCATTGATATAAGATGCTTTGTCTATAGAACTATTTAATTAACAAGACCTTTATTTTTCAGAGGAAACTTGCTCTTAAGAAAAGGAGCTTTTAAAATAGTGTTGGAAATTTTT
This sequence comes from Halichoerus grypus, assembly GCF_964656455.1. Taxonomy (NCBI): domain Eukaryota; kingdom Metazoa; phylum Chordata; class Mammalia; order Carnivora; family Phocidae; genus Halichoerus; species Halichoerus grypus. The sequence continues at coordinate 83,836,217 of NC_135712.1, forward strand.
ATTTTAAAAATGGGAGTTGAAGTGCACAGCATAGAGCATGTTGTAAAACAGGCAGTGCATCATTATCACCTCCCACTCAAAACCATTTTAACTATAATCTCTGTATTTGGGTAGTTCAGCTAATTAACAACCTGGTATTACTGTAAAGATGAGATTGTCATGTTACTTGAAGTGGTTTTTAACAGTCTTTAAGCACTAACCACTCAATTTATTAACAGTTTGTTCTATCTTAAGTGAAGGAAATTACATAATTATTGTGAGTCTGAAAATGAGGAGAAATTATATGCATATTTTATCATTACCTATAAAGAATATCAAAACGAAAATGGCACTTGTAAATATAAGTAAAATTCCCAAAAATGCCTATTAATCGTTTGCTGCCAATGGGTTTTATAGGTCTATTACCACCTTCCTTATACACTTCTATTTAACTTTTAGCTCAATGTGATGCAACAAAAATAGGGCAGGCAAGAAAAAACATACTTCCAAAACAGAGTAAGCAATGATTTAAAATGTGAACCTTGAAATCAGACTGGCTGGGTTCAAATCCTGGCTCTACCACTTACCAGTTCAAAGACCTTAGGCCTTACTTGGTTCATCTGTGCCTTTCTTTCCTCATGTATAAAATGGGCGTCTTAATAATAGGGCTCAGCTGTGGGGTTGCTGTGAGAATTGGTGATTTATATAAAGCGCCAGAATTCTCAGCAAATGCTAGCTATCATTAATTTGGCCTAGCTGTAACACTGTCCTTCCCCATGGCAATATTTCACAGGGTAATTTCTCCACCTTTCCAAACAAGAGAAGCTCTTTCCCGACTCTATAAACATTTCTCAAACCATCACTGATGACAGCTGTATATTTTTTATTAGAGAGTGTGCAAAATCACAAAAAACAACTCTGAATTAAGTCACAATTTTAAACAAATGTTTTGTTTGCACTGACATGAATTTGAGGGGTAGCTGAATATAGCCATGGAAGACAGAGCACAGCCCTAAGTCTACAGTTAAGAAGGCATGAATCTGCATGTACAGGCCTCATGGGCTCCCAGCCCACACACTGGGATCCACTCACTTAGCACCCCTGAGCTTATCCTGTTAGAAAGCTAATGTGCAGAATGAAGCCTGCTCCAAGCTAATGCATGGAATAGATACTAAATAATACTACAAGATTTGTTAGCCTTTACCTGAAGATTTTCCTATAAATCTTTTGTGGCTCAAAGATGACATTAATTTTTTTAAATGTTAAGGTTATTTGTCTTTGGGAACAAACTGGACTGGGAGTCAGAAGGTCTCTAAATAGGCATGTAGGAAGAATTAATGACGTAATATGTGTGAGAACCCTTGCAAGTGGCCTGGAATGTAATAATGCCTCCATAAATTCTACTTAAATCATTACTTTTCTCCCACCCAGCTTCCGAACTTGGCTCTACTAATAATGAATAGGACAGCCTTGGCAAATGATGACTCTGAGACCTGGTGTCCTCTGTAAATTAGTAGGTGAGATAAGAACAGCTACGATGACTGTGCTGGTCATTTGTCTATTTGCTCTTAGACCCATTCCTACATATCCCCTGCTCTGCTCCCTATCACTAAGGATCCTTGTAAATTCCATTCTCAGGCACTTGTTAACCGGCTTACAGCCAGCTTGGCCAAAGGGAGGTAGTGACAAGTGATTCAAGAGCCCAGAGAAAACGGACTAGGGAATTTCTCCCCATCTTTCTGATTTTATAATATCCTTGGCCGTAGCTCTGTATCCCTTCTTGTCCCAGCTCCCATAGGTCCCAGGAGGTCCTGGCTTCCTGGCTTTGTAAAACCTCCATCTTTTGTCCCTCCAGCCCTAAAGATGTTGGCAGCTTCCTGCTGTTGCTAACTTCTGGACTGTCTTCCTGTCCCATTTGGCCTTTCAGCTCTTCCAACACCTTTAGAACTACTTCCCCATGTCAAATTCCCTATGCTGAACTACCTGCCACAGACTTTGTTTTTCTGACTGGACCCTGTTAAAAATCACTGACAGATCTTTGAGCTCTCTGGTCCTACCGTAAGTTAAGTGTGGGTAGGTTCAGGATCTTATCTACCTTTTTGCCCATTGTCTACTCTAACCAACCCTAAGCTCCCTACCCATGGGTCAGATGCTCTTCCAATACTCTTTGCTGTATCTCTATTATTCCATTTAACATGCTCTGTCATAGTGATCTGTTTGTACATTTAAATACTTAGTAGACTCTGAACTCTTCGAGGCAGGGCTTTTCTTCTTCCTCTTTATAAACCTCATGCAGTATTGATGCATAGTAGGATATCTATATGAGTGTGATAAATGAATGAATGCACAAATGGAGCCACCATTCCAGATATAAGCAGTCTTTAGTTTATTCTTGATTGGAGATTACCAGGAAAAGCCACAGCTCAACTAGATCTCTTCCATTAGCCTATTACAGAATCCAAAATTCTACCACAGAGTGCACTGGGGGCATTGTTTGTATATGAGTCCATTTGAAAAGGTTAATTTCCCAGGGCAAGGTTAAGTCATTATTAATCAGTCACACCTCAGAATAAATTAGGTTTGTCGATTGTTTCCTATAGACACACACTGCTAGAAAGGAGTAAGTGAATACAGACGAAAGAAAGGAATGTCCAGAGCAAGAAGTCAGGCTGTACCCTGATGTACAGAGTCCCCTAACTAGCCTGTCAGGTTGTCATTCCTCATTTTGTGGAGATCTCAATTTGAAGTCTGCCCTATAGAAAGCTGCTTGTATGGGTATGAGTTTTTAGCCAGTGAGTGAATGTGGAGAGAGGTAAATGAGAGAAGGCCCATGAGGAGGGTGACTGTTCTGGAGCTCAGAACAGATAAAACTGGCTAAGGATTGAGGGTTGAGATAAAGTATGATAAGTAGTAGGGGATGGAGTAAGTTGAGAAGAAGGCACCCAGAGGTGGCCTTGGGTGACTCTTAGTAAGAAAGGGTTAAATAGTCTGAATTAGGGAGTAAGGTCATCATGACTGGGCTTCTCAACTTGACATTTACCATCTGCTCCCATCTGAGGAGGTTATTTCATTGGTTATATTTTGATTGATTTTACTAGGAAAGTATGCTATTATCCTATCTCCAAATTTGGATTCCTGAAGGCCTCAGGATATAATAATTTCTTTATTCATTCATAATTTAATAAAATGTTATAGAAATCTGACTATATATTGGGCACTATACTTAGAGCCAAGCAGATGCCTCTCAAGTGTCAGAGGTCCACTTTTCTTTCACAAAGTAAGAAATGGGTACCCAGGGCTCAGGGAAGAAAAGAAAACAGGAAAATGAAGGGGAGAGACAAAGTCAAACTCAGTCCTTCTGATTCTCAATCCAGTGATCATTCTATAACTTAAAATTGTTTCATAGTTTAAGCTCACCGGGTGGTGAAGCTTAAACTATGGGGAAGGATATTTGTCCTTGAATGCCCAATTCCTAGCATAGCATCTGAAATGTAGCTGGTGTTTAATAAATATTGGGTGAGTGACTTATGGAATGGATGGATGGATAGATTAAGGATGAGTAGATGGATCCATTTCAAAGCACAGGGCTCTCAGAATGGTTAATGAGGATTTCTCAATTTGAATCTTCCCCAGTTTTGTTCTTCAGATAAAAAAAAATTACACTTTAAAGCCAGTTCTTCTAGGAAATGTGGAAAGCTACTTAAAATATTTTTTGGAATATGAAGGAAGATACACAGACAAGTGAACAGAATGAATGGATGAATAAAATACCGCCTAAGGCATTCTCCTCACAGGAGTCATGATTGCCTAGATTGACATTAAAGTCTTGCAGCAAATGTCCCCCCAAATGTGTAACTGCTTTTTCTTCTTTACCAGCATCTCCTCTACTAATTTTAAAACTATGTAAATTTGCTCCTGATTTAACCTCAGTTAGCCACCCACATCAAATCACAAAAACTACTTCAACCTCACAGATACTCTCATTTAATTTTTGTTTCAAGTCATCCTAAAGATCACGTCTTTGTGTTCCTAGAAATGATATCACTTATGTGTGTGTGCATACCTATATATGTTTTTGTATAAATTATTATAAATAATTTCCTGGCCATAGATCACTCCAACTACCTGAAGATCTGGGACATCCTGTTCTCTTTTCCATGAACACAATGCATCTATTCTCTTTAGGACTTAGGTCTGTCTTTGTCCAGGATGGAGGGACACCAAGCTGAGAACTGACATCTACCAAGTGAATAGGGGAAGAGAGGCAGGCTTGGAGTTGAAGTGGCTCAGTAGAAGTTCAAAAAGATCACTGGGGCTGGGAATTATGAGTGCAGGGCTTTTATTCAGATCTCCATTGAGTCACATTCTGGAAGCCATTCAGAAAATCTGTTAAGCAGGCAAGTGATGGAATTCAACTTAATTCTTTACAAGATCACTTCGTGTACTATATGTAATGGTGATTGGAGTGCACAAAAAGCAGGAGACTATTATACGGCAAAACTGAAAGAAATTTAAATCCAGTATCTGTTCCCACGAAACTTCAACCATTATTAATCCATTTTAATCTCATTCCAGTTTCCATTTTACTTTAAGGAGAAAGCCCTTACCTTCTCATACCTTGTACCCCAGCATCCAATAACCACAGAACCAAGCATATTCACATCTTTCTGTTGTTTTTGTCCAAGTATTTCAGGACCTCAGACAGTCTTAACATCTATAGCCTTTTAAAACCTCCTAATACTTATCAAAGAGAAAACATCAGTTTGTTACCTTAGCTCTTCTACTGAGTTTGAGTTCATTGTCTCTTCCTATTTTAAAGGGCAAGTACTTGCCATAGACTGAATGTTTGTGTTCTCCTAAAAATTCATATGTTAAAATCCTAACCCCAATGTGGTTGTATTAGGCCATGGAGTCTTTGGGAAGTGATTACATCATAAGGCTGGAGCCCACATGAATGGGATTAGTGCCTTAGAAAGAGATCCCAAAGAGCTCCTGTCATCTTGTGCCAGGTAAGGAGACAGTGAGATGGCTGTCTATGAACCAAGAAATGGGCTCTCACCAGACATGGAATCGGTCAGCACCTTGATCTTGGACTTCCCAGCCTTTAGACCTGTGAGAAATAGATTCCTGTTGTTTATAAACCACCTGGTCTACAATATTCTGTTATAGTAGTTTGAACAGACTAAGACATTGCTCTTACAGAGCTTTGTTGCTTCATGTTTCTTGTTCTCTAACAGGCAAGCTATAACCATACAGCCCCCTCCTCCCACCCTGCCAGTCCACACTCTGCCCAGCACATCACCTCCACTCAGCCCACATGGCCTCCATTTTGCTCCAACTCTCAGCATCCTTCTTTGGCGGTGCTACAAGAGCCTCCTGACATGTCTAATATGCTCTGGGAGAGGTAAGTGGGTAACTGTTATATTCAAAACGGAAACACCTTGTTGGACTGAAATCACTTTCATCAGTAACTTCTCCATTGCCAAATGTGCCATAGTTCACCATGAATCAGAAGAGACTCCAGATGTTTTTTTTTTTAAATGTAAATCTATGATAAATTTTTAATGTAAAGAAAACTCATATTTTAAAATGTTACAAAATCACATGGGTTAATTAAGAGAATATATTTAGAAAGAAGGAATACAATGTTAACTGTAGTCATTTCTCTTTGATGGGATTATGATTTCTCTGTACATTCAATATTTTCCAAGCATATCTTACTTTTGACCCTATAGTTACCTTTTAAAAAGTAAATTTGATAATTTATATAAACTTTTAAATTTACTTTTACAATTTCTAATATAACTTGTATAATCTTTAACTGTAAACTGTGTGTGTGCATATGCGCACATGCACATATGCATGCTTGAATATAACCTTATTTCTATCATAAGCATTAACTCCCAACCTTGATGCATAAGTACTAGGTCCAGGTAGCAACTAAGGGCAGCAAGCCTCACCCACCAGGATCTATGGGAACAAAGGCCACAAGATTTTGAAGGACAGTAGCTTCATTGAAAAACAAGAAGGTAAACAGGAAAACAGATTCCAGAAATAGTGGTGAGCTGGGACACAGAGGCATACCAAGTAAGTAAGAATGACCTAATAGGAAAATGAGAAAATAAAATCCAAAATATGCAATGATTCCTTAAAACAGATTCCAAGTTTCCTTAAGAAAGATTCTTAGTTTCCCTTATATCATAGGGATAAGTTTGTCATACTCCCTTTTCTAGTTTCAAAAACAAATACACAAATTGGTTTTCTACTATACGCCAAGCATTGTATAAAGTGCCTACACACATTACCTCACTTAAATTTTTCTTTTAATATTCATAGAAACAATATAAGAAGGCATTTTCCCACAGTAGGTAAGAGCCACGAAGAATCAAAAGCTTCAAGGAAATCCCACTTCTACTACTTACCAGCTACGTCTTCTCAGGCAAAGGACTTAAACTCTCAGCCTCAGTTCTTTCCTCTGTAAAATGGGGATAAAATGATAGTGTCTATCCCACTGGGTTGTTAAAAGATAGAGTGAGATATGTCTATAAAGCATTTAGAAGAGTGCTTAGCACATAATAACCACTAGATACATTTTTGCTGTTACTTGCTATTACACTATTTTAGAGACAAGGAAACAGGGAAATGAGTCAGGATTTCATCCAGGATTCTCTGACTTTGAATCCACTGTAAACTTTCAATCACATTTCAACTACAGAAGTTAGAGCCCAAACGCTTTGCAGCCTCAAATGGAAATGTTTTAACATATTACAAATCGAACTGTGACTAATTCTCAGTTCTTTGTGGTTCTTTTACTATTTTTACTACAACTTTCTTTAAATGTGACCTACTATGAGGTTGTAATGCTCAGAGTTTGTAGTTACTGAGTTTTCTCTTTTCTCAGAAGAGCCTTTGATTTTGTTAAGAATCTCGCCTTAAGTGTACAGATATATGGTTCTGCTTCATAAGGAAAATCAGAGAAATATCATTAGAGATCACGAAATCATTATTCTAAATTCAGCCAATTACTCTACAGGACTATAGCTGAACACCTTAACAGGATGAAGCTGGCTCTAACCCAAAGCCCACAAAATACAGGGAAAAGTGAATTGTTATTTGTTGTGTGACTTCTCAATGATGATTTTGTTATTCTCATAAATAACATAGCACTTTTGCCATGGGCATGCAGTGGTTAAGAACTAGGGTTTTTGGATTTGACAAGACCCAAATCTAGGCTCCTTCTCTGTCCTTCCTGGCTGCAGGATCTTGTGCATGTGGAGCTCTTTCTATCTGTTCCTGTGTCAAAATAACGGGGACAATAGTACCTATGTCCTAAGAAAGGGGAGTAAGGAGGAAACTACTTGAGAGAACGTGTGTGAAGTACTTATCACAGTCCAGGTATAGTCAGGCCTCAATCAATTCTGTCAGTATTATTAAAAAGAAAGCATGTCTTCAGATGCCAAAAAACAACTCTATTTTAGGTGACATATTCTAGAGGAAAGAAGTGAGTCAGGAGATGTGGATCCTATTTTGGGCTCGAGAACTGTAGTCACAGGAAGCAGCAATTTCCCCGAGAGTTTGTGAGTTGATTATAAAGTGGAGAAAGTAATATTTTTTACTTACCTGCTTGGATGCATGGACTACAACTCTGTCCTCCTAAGAATGAGCTGTATAAAACATAATTTTTCAATCGTTGGGTCCTTTTCATTGGCGTTGGGTGAGGAAAATACTCCATACCCACTTTCTGTTGTGTGCATTTCTCTTTAAATTCTATCTGCACATGTCACATCGTCAACAGGCAAATCTAGTCTACAGATGCAGACCAAACACTGCTTTAGAAACTATGAAAGCTACATGGAGATGCAGCTACCAGGAAACAGGAAAACTGTGAAATCAGCAAAAATAACTCCTGAAAAATTCTCCTGCCAGTACCTTATTACTACCCTGCTTCCCTTTCTCTGTGCTATGCATACTAAAAAGAAGGGGGAAAGGAGAAAGAATGGATTGTCTGGATTTCCTTGTGATAATATGCTCAGAAATGGTTTCTCTGCAGTCTAATGACATATTCTCTGCAAGTTGAATATGAATTTAATTCTAACCCAACTATTGAAGCATAATTTCAAGGAATCAGTAATATTATTGTTGTTATTACTATCCTTCCCTTTCTCATACTTATCTCAGACTAATGATAAGTGTTTTGCTGAATATTTTTAAAACTTTTCCTTCTGATGAAACTTTAGTTTTTTAACAAAGCTTATACAAAAACCACAAAAATAGGAAATTGCTAATTAAACTGTTAGGAAAGATCCTTAGAGGCTTCAGAATTAAAATATTATGCTTTAAGTAGACTTTTCAAGATTTCAGGATTCTCACCTATAAGATAGTGAAGGTTCTACCCCCTAACATGGGTGCTGGCTGCCGCGTCCTCATTTCACAGAGCACACTGCCGCTTCTGTTCATCCAACTGAGTAGTGTTTCTAAGTTGTGAATGCGTCAACAGGGACAGAAAATAACACTAGGAAACAGATACTAACAACACCACCAAACTAATAGTTGAGAAGTCTGAAAAGAAACCTGCTCTTTTCTCAAGGAATCATTGGCAGCAAGCTGTAGGAACTATGTATTTATCATTTTATATTTGCCTACAGTGACACCTGCTGGAAAACCCTGTTTAAGCTTTAAAATGAAAATAAATTTTAAAAATAAAATAAAAACCAAGCTTTCAAAACATCAGCCATATGTTATTATTATTATTTTTGACTAAAAACACACTGCTTATACTTCAATTTAATTTCTGATTCCGCTTTTGAGTTTTCTTTTTTTTTGTGCAAACTGAGAAACTAAAATTCAATTCCACTTGATGAAATAATTATTTTACTGATAGGAGAGAGTTCAAATTAACTCTTATATGATGCAAACTATTTTAAAATGGAAGCATTTATAAATAGTTTAGTTGCATTATTTTGCTTCCTTTTGAAATATTGCTTTAAAATTTACATATCAACTGCAATGTGATGATAAGTGATTTTTAAAATCTTGCTTAAGATTAAATATCAAGATATTTAATACTGTGAAAATATTTAATAGCTAGCACTTTCCTGAGTGGCATTCATGCATGAAGCCATTTTGTGTTTGGGGTTTTCAGGTTGCTTTTTAGCGTGCACCAGGTGCCAGCCCACACTACGCATTAAGCAACCAATGTGGATCTTATGCAAATTACCTTTTATTTCAACAGAGATTTTGCATACTAAGGGTTCCCATCTCCCAATGACACAGAGAAGGGTTTGTGCACTTACATCCCATTACCATTAATAAAATTCACCCACAAAAATTCTGGCATGTTAAGAAGTTGGAAACATTTACATGGAAATGGACAATTTACGAAGTCAACCTTACCTCAGGATTACGTATCTTATACTTTTCACTACCATGAAATACATGTGCAAAGCAACATCACTATTCTGGAGTTCAATCATTTTCAGCCTTTTCATAATCATTTCAGTATGGTCTCTACAGTTGGTGGCCATTTCTCCCATTTAAAAAAATTTTTTTCCCAAAATATAAAAGCTGTCATTAAAGTCAGTGTTCCTTTTTTAATGCAACTATGTCGGTTTTTTAAAGTCAACTTTTGTAAAGATTGACTCCAGTTCATTTTTAACTATACCTCAATTTCTACAAGAACTCCTTCTAGCATTATGTAGAAAAGATATGGTACTTCAAAACAAAGATTCTAATGTCTTCACACCAGCCACATGACTGGTTCTCCATATTTTACCATATCTGTTCTTATGGGAAGAAAAGGTATCTTTGCTTAAAAGTCAAAATACATAGAGAAACAAATTTTCTCAATACCTTACATTAACCTCCCTATTAACCCATTCCCTCATTCCTTCAGCACTAAAGACCGTGTCTTTATAAACTAGTAAAGATGCAACGATTTGTGATGATATAGCCCACCCATCATTCTATATACGAGAAGACCTTGGCCAGTAGAGAAAGACAAATGGCAGGTACACAAGAAGCACCTGCTGAATTAGCTAGATATTCTGTCCTGTATTATGACTTCTGTAGCTAAGCAAAGCCAGTAACCTTCCTTTTATCTCTGTCCACTGTAACCTGATGTAGGTACAGCTAACTTTAAAAAAGAGATAGGCTTTTAAGAAGATAAATTTTTCCAGGTGCCCACTAAGTTATATCTACTCACCTTCAAAATAGTTAAGAGTCTCTCAAAGTCTCTTTCTCAGTTCCAAGGATTGAGCTTTCTAGGCAGTACAGATTTTTCTAGTCTTTAAACTCCACTCCCAATAAAGTGTAATTACACTTCACAGGAGCAGGGAGATTGAGGTAAGGTAGAGCAAATAGAACCCCTTCAATCTCAAGAATCACAAGAGATATTCAGAGAGACTTTGGATTTCTTGCCACACAAAAGAGAGATTTCAGAAAAATGGGTTTATCTATAGGAAACAAACTGAGGGTTGCTGGAGGGAAGGTGGGTGAGGGGATGGTGTAACTGGGTGATGCGCATTAAGGAGGGCACTTGATGGAATGAGCACTGGGTGTTATATGCAACTGATGAATCACTAAATTCTACCTCTGAAACTAATAATATTAACTCAATTAACTATATGTTAACTGAATTGAATTTAAATTTTTAAATTCAATTCAATTAAATTTAAATTTTTTAAAAAGCTGGAGCTCTTGTGGGCACAAGTTTTATAGTTGGCACGTAGGTTTATATTAACATTTATTTTTATTTTATATTCATGTTTATATTTGCTTTTGTAAATTGTAGATTGGCTACAAATTTGATATTTAACTTATTATATTTTAAAACACTCAAATCATTAGATCATCATTGGAAAACCATTAATGAAATTAACTATTCCATGTTTACCCATGCTTTAAAAGTTAATCTTCAAATGGCATCTGCATAGATTGGGGGGGTGTCTGGATGTTTTCTCTTGGAATATTTTCATCTTGGGTTCTCATTGTTATGAGAGTTCAAATTAAAATCATGTAACTATCTTCTGATGACCTCTTAGAACTGAGAACTGTGGTGTCATTTCAGTGACTCTGTTTCTTTCAAGTAACTCTACTTTCAGTGTTATCATCTGACCAAAAAAAAAAGAGCAAAGGCAGACCTAATATGTAAATGATGAACTTGTATCATGTGAAGAAGTCACATAATGGTATACTATATTCAAACTAAGATTTTTCAATAGTTCCTATAAAGAAAAGTAGTGGCAAAATTGAGTCATTCCACAATGGTGAGGGTATCTCTTACATTTTTATCTGTCTTGCAAGCCTTCCTTTTGAGATTTTTGGTAAGGCTGAAAATCAAGAGAGCTGCCTTTCTCTTTGGAGCTGGGTATATGACAGGCCAGCTAATCAGAAGATTCAGGGATTGGTTCAAAGGAGAATATGTGCTCCAAATAAGCCAATCAGAGTCCTTTTTGCTGAGGAGCTATGGATGCTGGGAGGGAGCCAGGGAATTTTTTTTTTCTCAGATGATATTGATCTATAAAGATGACTTTGGGTTGGAGCTGCCCATGGTCATCTTTGCCATCAAATGGATGGAGAAAGATCAGTCTGTCTGAGAATAAAGCTATCATGGGGACGCCTGGGTGGCTCAGTTGTTAAGCGTCTGCCTTCGGCTCAGGTCATGATCCCAGGGTCCTGGGATTAAGCCCTGCATCAGACTCCCTGCTCCGCGGGAAGCCTGCTTCTCCCTCTCCCACTCCCCCTGCTTGTGTTCCCTCTCTCGCTGTCTCTCTCTCTCTCTCTCTGTCAAATAAATAAATAAAAAATCTTAAAAAAAAAAAAAAAGGTATCATGGAAGAAACCAGGGGCAGAAGTAGAGACAGAATTTAAATGAAAGAATTGTAACTGCTGGGTCCACGCATTTCCTAAATATGGGTTTCATCTTCCCAATTATGTGTATGTGATCCCATATATTCCCAAAAGTTGTTTTTTGTTGTTATTATCTTGCTTAAGCTAGTTTTAACTGGGTTTCTGTCCCTGTAACCAAAAGGATCTTGACCTATACCTGACAACAGAATTTCCATATGCAATGTAAGGAATCTGAGTGTTGCAAGAGTCAATAGCATATTTACACTCTTATATGGCCATTTCATTTCAGAAAAATAACATCATTCATTGTATTAATTTTAATATAAATTGTATTGGGCTTGTAATTTGTTTATATTTAATATGTATATTTGCTTTTGTTTTATTGTTTTATAACAACTATAACCATAAAGGATTTGTCGTTTTATGTTTTCTCATACTTAAGTAATAAAATAATAAAAATCACTTTAATCAACACTGGGAGTCTGCAATAATTTTTTCCCTTTAAAAGGGATCTGTCCTGAAATCAAGCTTGAGAACATATTCTATTGACAAGTCTAGAAGAAACAAGCACTTCTTATATTCCTGACAGGGATGCAAAATGGTACAATCACATATGGAGGGGAATTCTCTGTGCCTTTAACCTTTGGGATCTACCCAAATCTACTTTTTGGAATCTACTCCAAAGATAAATAAGCAAAATATGAATTTTTTGTGCACAAAAGTATTTATTACAGTACTATTTTAACAGCAAAAGATTGGGAAGAAACCAAATATCCATGAATAGGGGACTGGTTTACTACACCATATAGTGGAGTATGATGCAACTGTAAAAAGGAATGAGCAAGATCTCTACTGTATATACAAATAAGGAATAATCTCTAAGATATATTGTTAAGTTTAAAAACATCAAGGTACAGAGCAATGTTTGTAGTGTGCTCTTTTTTTTTTTTTGTAAGAATGGTGAAGGGGGATATTAATGTAAATATACAGTTTTGCTTACATTTTCAAGAATAAATAATGGAAGAATAAACCAAAACTAATAAAAACTGGTTTCTATGGGGGAGGTGAGGGAAATGTGCAGGGAGCATGGATGAAAACATTTGATTTAGTGTATCTTTTTACATAGTTTTGAATTTGGGAACATGTAAGTGTTTTCCATAATTAAAAATCAATCAGAACAGGAAAAAGCATTTCTTAAAATTAAAACAAGTGAACTGAACCGTACATCAAGTTGGTAGCATAACCACACAGAGAATAGAAATACTTGAAATAACTTAAAAACAGAATATTGACTGTATATCTCTCATGAGATATAAGAACAACAGAACATCAAAGAAATCTTAACTTGTGGTCTTACTGTTAGCATTAATGTTGGTGTTATTATTAGTGTACCTATTATAGGTACATTGTAGCATAAAGAAAAAAGTAATTATTCTAATATTGTTAAGCATCAATGGAAGAGAAAACATAAAGCATAAAATATAAAAATTCAGCAAAAAAATCCATAGTTTTCCATTTGAATTGTAATGTTCACATGAATACATAAGTTTTTTCTCTAGTTCTCAGATTGTTACCTCTAAATACTATTTCCCAATAAAAGGAACCAGAGATATTTGGAAAAATGGCTGATTCCAAGTGAATCAGGAAATATGTAAGATGAGCCTCCAGTATCTGTTGTGACAATAAGCTAGAAATTTATCGAAAACTAACATGCTCATGTTGAAAGAAAATAAAAACCAACTTAAGGGGTTCTCAGTGGCCTTAAATGGGTCAATTTGAGCATCAAAAAATAATAACTGTACTTGAGTTAAATATATCAAATTTTATAAACACACACACACACACACAAGTTCATAATGATACTAACAAGCTTCACTGGTCACCATTGGAGGTTGGTAGGGTACTGATCCATTACTATGAAAACTGATAAATTAAATGAAGGAATCAAACATGTATTTTGCCCTACTTGTATAAACTGTATTTCAGGGTAATAAAAAGTAGGCAATGGGAAATTATTTACAGAAGGATTACAGCTAATGCAAAAGTAATAATAATACTACAAAATCACCATTTTCTAACTCCTAATGGAATAACTGACCTAGGCAATGAATATTAATGCCTGCTAAGCCATTAACAAAATGTTGACAGGAACATTTATAATGAAGAGATCAGGCTAACATACCACAACCACTGCACAAACTAAAAGTAGAACAACCAATTAATAATGGGATTCATGATGTGAGACAATAGGAAGTAAAAAAAATATTTTTCCTCAAAGAAAAAAAAAAACTGAACCTGAAATTTAAGCCTCCAAATTTAATCACCAGTTTATATTAGGAGCAATACAAAAAACATAACACCATAAAAATGCAATCAGCCAAATGCAGAATGTGGGAAATTCTGGAGGGCAAATAGATCCATATCTCCAGCAATTTCATGGCATGCCAGAATGGGGGGTGGGGGCAGGGAGCAGGGGAAAATGCTATAAAGTACTAAGACTTAAGACATGCACAGCCAAACGCAATGTGTGGACACTGTTTGGATCCTGATTTGAATAAACTAAATATAAGATATTTTGGAAGCAATCAGGAATATTTGAAATTGGACTGAATATTAGATAATACTAAGAAGATACTACTAATTGTATTAAGGGTTATAATATCCTCATTGTTATATCTTGGAAAGCCCTTATTGTTAGAGATACATATTGAAATAATCACAGGTGAAACAATAGACTGTCTGATCCTTTAAAATACCCATGCAAACAATGAGTACTGTTGATAAAGTTGAGAAAATAGGTGAAATAAAATTGGCAAAATGTTGAAATTTGTTGAAGCTGGGTAATGAGTATATGGCAGTTAATTATACTATACACTTCTTTGTGTTTGAGATCTCTTATAATAAAAAGGTTAATAATAATAAAGTATAATAAACAATTATTATATAATTAAAATAAGGAGTCTATACATTATTCAACTTTGAGAACATTCTTGATGCATTAAAGCATCTTGATGCAAATTAAGTCAACATCTAGCAACAATAGTGAGGAACCACAGAGAAATGCTTCCCTGTGCTGTGTATGATATCACTATCTTCCAATTTCCTCAAGCAAATATTAGTTTCTCTGTCTCTGAATCCATTGTTAGGTTCTATAATTGTTTCATCTATTATATTTATCATATCTACCTTATTATCTTTAAAATAAAAGCATGGGTTTTGGAGTCAGAAAAACTTTTATTCAGACTCCAGGCCTATCCTAATTATCCATATAACCTCGGGAAATATAATTAATCTCTCTGAGCTTTAGCTTTCTCATCTGAAAAATGAGCAGTGTCATCTGTCTCCTTTCTATCATTTTCATCTGGGCAGTCCAACCACTGACTAACAGGTCACTTAGATAAGTATGAGGACTGTATCCACTGGCCTTTTAAGGGAAGACACTCAAGGGCCTCCTCTAAAAACCAGCTTTCAGGGCGCCTGGGTGGCTCAGTTGGTTAAGCGACTGCCTTCGGCTCAGGTCATGATCCTGGAGTCCCGGGATCGAGTCCCGCATCGGGCTCCCTGCTCGGCAGGGAGTCTGCTTCTCCCTCTAACCCTCCTCCCTCTCATGCTCTCTGTCTCTCATTCTCTCTCAAATAAATAAATAAAATCTTTAAAAAAATAAAAAATAAAATAAAAAATAAAAACCAGCTTTCAGAAGAACTCACGGCCAGTCTATACCACTGTTTATCTACTCAATGATCAGCTGACAAAAGCGCTATCCCTCCTCTGACGAGGCAAGAAAAGACCCAGTTTCCTCGAGAATCTTTCAACTATTGAACAATCCCACCCACCATCTTGCCATCTGGTGAACACAGAATGCATCTGGAATGGTGAGAAACTAAAACCCATTGGCCTTCTTTAATTAGAGAATCTCCCTTTATCTTGGAAATATGGAGTTAGCAGCAAAGCTTAAAGATACTCTATGAGCTTATGTCTCTTCATAAACACTCACTCATTAAAAGAGCCCAGACTTTGATACTAGTTTCATTTCTGAAATTAGAAGAGTTTTTTTGTTTTTTCATGGTTTTGTTTGTTTGTTTGTTTTTATGAGACTAACACACATTCTTGACTTACAGTTTGTGTGCTTCTACTTTCTTGGTTTAAATCTGCTACCTCTCCCCTTCTTGAGCCTTCTCTGTCCTTGCCTTATGGAATAATTTTACCTCAGGCCTTCTAGAGAGATAGAAGTAATAAGGATTAACATTTGTTTATCTCTCCCTACTCCCCATAAGATAGTGAATTTTTTTTCTAAGGACCTGGGACTTGACTTTTTTCACAATTCCCCAGAACATTAGGGACCGTGTTCTGGGCCCATAGTCTGCAAAAATATTGGCGACTGACTGAATTCTGTTTCTTTTGCTCTTATTTTCCATTTAAGAAATATTAGAGGAATTTGGGGCACCTAGGTGGTTCCATTGGTTGGCCTTCTGACTCGTGATTTCAGCTCAGATCATGATCTCTGGGTTGTGAGGTTGAGCTCTATGTCGAGCTCCACGCTGGGCATGGAGCCTGCCTCTCCCCCTCCCTTTGCCTCCCCCAAAATAATAATAATTAAATAAATAAATATTAGAGGAAGTAAAACACAGCTACATCAAACAACAGAATAAGAGATATAGACAAAACCTCTGGAGTATTGCCAAAAAATCAGAATCTCTAACATTTTCATATTTTGAATGTTTAATGGCAGACTCAGAACTTTGTTTTTCCTCATATTTGTTTAATTACAGTCAATGACTCAGGGAATGGCTCAGATAATTGTGGTTTTCAGATTTTTAAAAAGTTGGAAGTACGTTAACTATGTATTCTAACCCCTGTTTAACAAATAACAAACCCCAAATGAAATGATGAACAAGGGAATATATGAACACTACCCTAATTATATTCCCTGCCAGCCCACTGAACATGCCTAAATATTAAGGGTCTAAAGCCAGATATCCTCAGGAATTTTACATGAACATTTTTCTAAATATAGTAGGAGTTAATTACTACCAGATATATTCGTGCTTAAGTAAAATACTCCTTTTTATTTCCCTTTCAAATTCTACAAATATCTTAAATTAATAGAATGGATAATGAAATGTAAAAATGATTCCTTGAACTCACAAAAGTCATAAACCAAGTCTTTACAGGTTTCCTCATCTACAAAATGAGAATAACAATGGTAAACATCTGGAAATGTTTCTTGCAATGAAGAGCTAATTAAATTAGCTAGATTTGAGCTAATTAAATACTCTAATTGTAAAGTACTTGTGAAACAAAATACAATAAAAAATACTTTAACCATTATTATAACTATTCAGCAGTTGGGGAATAGAAGAATTTTCTTCTGGGATTCAATTAACTGCCAGTATTACTAAATTATTCCACCATGTGCTTACTGTTAACTGATCTGCAGACAATACCAGGAGGTCTTGGAACTGCCGTACAAGCATGGTTGACCATGCTTCATCTCAGCCACTGATAGTCAAAGCAGCATGTGAATCTGGCTCAAAAAGAAAACCAGATGCCTTTATATTTGAGGTCCCATTCTAATACACAATATTAAATAAAATAACTGGAAAATTATACTACTACTTTACTCAACAGCAATCAAATCCTTAATAGAATACACAAATCCAATCTGGATTATAAGGAAAAGGGTTAGGACTCTATTCTTTTGTAAAATGCCAAAATAAATTGGGACCATAAAAACATCACTGTGCAGGTATTTGAGAGGAAATGAATGATTCAGGTCCCAAATGAAGATGAACTTTATTAATTAAAAGTGAAAATAGCTACTAAGAGAAGCATCAAACTACTTTGGGAAATAAAAAATAAAAATTATAAATAAAAATTAACATTTCCAGGGAGTTTATAGAACTACACTTATTGAGACATTTAAGAATAAGCTCTTTATAAGATTATCATGTGGGATTATTTTGGATAAGACAATGATTAGACTACAAAATCACTTCAAGAGTTTCCAAGAGTTAGGATAGATTTTACTTTGCATATGTGAACAACTACTTTATCATTCTATTTGGTAGACTTTACAACTTTTAAACCAGAAAATAATCTCAGCTCTGAACCTGAACAAGTAGATTTAATCTAGAAACCACTGCTTTCACTTTCTTTCATGCTCTTTTAAGACAATGATTACATCATTTTCTTGAGAAAATTCATCCTATGATGCAAACCTAGTATTTATTTTTAATACCCAGTAAAAACATAAGATTAGCCACAGTATTCCAATTGTTAAGAAGACAAGGCTGAATGAAAAGTTAATATGTACAGTACTGCAATTCAGAAGTCCATCTCCAATGGGAACACAGATAAGTAAATAGGTGTAATCAGTTCATTAGATGAGCTGATTCCTAAGAGTGAGAGTAGATACCAACTTTATTGTACCCCACTGCATGGCTTTCCATCTCTGCTTAGTCAAATCTACCCTCTCCTTTGGAAATATCTCAGGCAGCAACTGTAATTTCTCCGATCATCTTTACGTATTAACAGTCTCAGCTATGGAAAAGTCTAGTCCAATTCCATAGCATATCTTCATATATTTTTACTATTTCTTAACATTATCCTTCCTTTCCTGAAGAAACTTAAAGGGCTCAGAGGAGGTCAAGGGGAAGAACTATTTGTCTTGTCCTTAGTCCTGGCCATGCACGCTGAATTATCCCAACTGACCAATGCTAAGTATTTTAGATTTTTATGAACCAGTCATCCTCTATCCTGGTAATGGGAATGTTTGATTCTCATATCACACTCTTTCTCCTGCTCCAAAAAAAAGTAATCTCCGAGCTGAAAAGAATGCTGTGTAAGTAAATGTCAAGAATGCTAATAAAGAATTCTGAGGAATAAATAAGAATTTCAAAAGAGATTTTATTTTTAAGCAGTACATGTAAGATAAAGGCTAGAAAGTCTTCAAAGCAGGTTACACAGTGGGAATTAATAAGAGGAACACTAGAAGGGCGTCTGGGTGGCTCAGTCATTAAGCGTCTGCCTTTGGCTCAGGTCATGATCCCAGCGTTCTGGGATCGAGCCCCACATTGGGCTCACTACTCAGCAGGAAGCCTGTTTCTCCCTCTCACACTCTCCCTGCTTGTGCTCCCTCTCTCACTGTCTCTCTCTCTGCCAAATAAATAAATAAAAATCTTACAAAAAAAAAAAAAGAGGAACACTAGGAAAAAATGCAACATACCATAGTTTCCATTTTTGAAAAAGTATTTCTAACCTTTGGTACTACGTCCTTTCAAAGAATGAAAAATCTTCATGATAAAATTCATAACTGCATTCAAAAATAGTATCCCCATTTTACAGATGAGAGAGATGAAGCACAGAGGAGTTAGGTCACTTAGATCACAGAGTCAGTAAACGGCAGAGCAGGGACACGAATCCAGGAAGTCTGCTGTTGTAGCCTATGCTATTATGTGCAGTACTGTCTCTTCTGACTACTAAGCAAGCTTGTAAAGTGATAGAATATTTTAGAGTGGCATATTCATTAGTACTTTGGTATTGGTAATTATAATTATATTTTTACCTAGAATAATAATAACCCAGAAGAATGACTATAATGGTGGAAGCTTCTCTAACCATGAGGACCCCCATCTATCACCCATTTGGAATTAGAAAAGGGATTTGTGTCCTCCCCACAAGTACTACCTACAATATCTATACAATTAGTATCATGAGGAGATTTGCATTGTCCAATACTATTTCCCTAAAGGTTATTTTCAACAACTGTAGTTATTGAGTTACTTGGGTAACTTCCCTCTCAACTTCCAATTGGTCAGGTGATAATATCATATATGTAATTCAACATGAACCATTTTGCTTAAGACACTCTACATCCAAAATATTTTTAGATTGCCAGTGATTCAAGATCTTCATTGACAACTGTATTTGAATAGAGTGCTTCCCAAAGTGTGTTCCATGGAAACTGGCCCCTTAAGGTGCTCCATGCTCCATGAAAAGAAGATTCCATAGTCAAATAAGTTTGGCACATATTGTTTCTCTTTGTTAAAGGTTTGATATTCACTTAGTATATTTTAAATTGTGGGGAGAACTAAATTAGACAAAACTGTATAACTTCAGTTAGTTCTCTATTTCCCAAGTTTATTTAACATCAGTATGTTTTCCTCTTTATAATCCCTAATAAATTCACATGAAACTAGTATATCTCTAATGCACCCTTTGAGACTAGATCACTCAGGCCATTGGTTGCCCTGGAACATACCGAGAATTTAGGAGACAAGGAAGAAAGAAACCAGACAAGATTAAGGAAGCCAAAATTCTGCCTTGATTCAATGCCTATAGGTTCTTGAGCAGGTCGCGTTACCACTCTGAGGACCAGTTTATATATCTATAAATAAGAAAATAAATTGTACCAATAGTTTTAGATATTTTTTTAGCCAAGAAATACACTGTACAAAGGAATCTTACTTGACAGTCCAGATGAAAACTACTACATCTGGGTGATGAGGATGAGAATCAAGGCCCACTGCTCCCCCTACTCAGACCTCCATTTGCCTCCCCCAGAACAGTTTGGAACTAACGAACTATAATTTTTATCATCCCTTGTAATCCTAATTAATCCTATGCTCTAAACATGGCTCTCTGTCTATCTAACAAAAGACATCTGAGGATATTCAAAAGCTGTTAGACACTGAAATGGATGAATAATGGTTGGATGGGATTTTATCCCTTTGGAACTTTTTCAGAATAAGCATATGCCTTGTATATGAAGATTAAAAAAAAAAGAGCCAAAAATCTATTTGGCCTGTTAAATGTGCACTGACACCATCCAAATATATCTAGGCCATCCCTGCCCTAATTAATCACCCCACCTTCTGTCAAAGCTCCCAAATCGCTACAAGAAGAAACTACGATCATCAGCTAACAGCAAATTCAGAATTGCCTCCCAAGTAGAAAGCCAAACCAACAAGTTCCTAGACAGGAAAGGAAGTCCACTAAGTATCTTTGAGAATTTCTGCCTAAATGTGATCAAGACCAGCTTAAGCAGAATGAGTGTCCCTTAGGACCCATTAGAGTGAATGCCCCAAGCTGGTCTGCTAAGGTGACCAGATGGCTGGGCACTAGTTCAGGGACGTGACTCCCAGGAGGAAAGGAATGGGTTACACTAACTGATGTCAGATTTAAGGGGGTAGAACTCATGTTCACCAATGTTCCTGGCCAGAGCCCTTTATATGTCACCCACAGTCATTTCTCCTCAGTGTCTTGGAGTGAATTATACCAATATATGCTGCTTCTTGCTGCAGGTGTCAGTCTTTGAGAAATGTAGTTAATAGTTGTCAGGAAATTCAAGCAAGAGGCATTTCTTATCTCATATTTATCTAGGAATGCTCATTGGCAAAATGTGTGAATCTTCTGTCCCCTGCATAGGAAATCCTCTAGTTTTCTTACTGCCCTGAGATAGGTGTTT
The DNA here is from genome assembly GCF_964656455.1 of Halichoerus grypus. Lineage (NCBI taxonomy): Eukaryota > Metazoa > Chordata > Mammalia > Carnivora > Phocidae > Halichoerus > Halichoerus grypus. The sequence continues at coordinate 83,857,509 of NC_135712.1, forward strand.
GACAGGCCCATAAACCAAAATGTACCCAGAGCCATAATTTACAGACTTCAAAAGGGACAGTACATCATTGGATTTCACAACCAACAGAGTTAACTAACTTAGAGCCACGGTCTCAATTATAACAAGGGGGATTCTGTACAATGACTTACTGAGTGATGAGCCACTGTGACCTCCCTGAATGCAACAACCTGTATGCAATATTAGCGGCAAAACTGGGCCTTCTGCGTACCTCTTCTCAACTATGAGTAACCTGGACCAAGGCAGCAAGGAGAAATAAGAATTTATGTGGATGTTCATCCAAACCTGCCCTTTGATGGCATCTATACAAGTAATGTGTGGGCTGAAAGCCAGATTTGCTTTTGTTCTAATGGTCTGACCAGTCAGCATGGTCCCAGTTCACAAGGCTCCACATTTATCACATTGAGATTTGCCCTTTGTCTTCATAGCAATGTAGCTTTCTGACACCAGCAGAGGCATTCTGTGTCCCTTTGCTGGTAACAGGTACCTGCTTCCATGACCAAATCAGAGGCAAAGGTGAGCTTTTCATTCTAAGTCTGTATTAGTCAGGGTTTTCCAGAGAAACAGAACCAATAGGATGTGTGTGTGTGTGTGTGTGTGTGTAATTTATTATAAAGATCTGGTTTACAGGATTATGGAGGCTGAGAAGTCCTACAATCTACAGTCTGAATACTGGAGACCCAGGCAATCCAATGATGTAGTTCTGAAAACCAGAGAGTCAATCATGTAAACCCTAGTCAAAGGCAGGAGAAGACCAATGTCTGAGCTTACGCAATCAGACAAAGAGAATGAATTCCTCCTTCCTCCACTTTTTTGTTTCATTCAGTCCATCAACAGATTAGACAATGCCCACCCACATTGGGGAGGGTAATCTGCTTTACCCAGTCTACCAATTCAAATGCCAATTTCATCCAGAACCATCACAGACACACATAGAAATTATGTTTAATCTAGGTACTCCATGCCCCAGTTAAGTTGACACATAAAATTAACCATTACAAAGCCCTATCCCAAAAGCTTACTTTGCTATCTAACCAGGCTCCCAACAAGTGACATGCTCATGAGCTCCCTTGCTAGGACCAGTAACCAAAGAGACCTCTCCTTGGAACTGCACACAGAGGCCCCACCAAGAAGCTGCTATCACCTATTGCCCAAATCAACCCTTTACTTTCAACCTCTTCTGAAAAGATTCCCACAACCCCAAAATTTCCTAGAAGATCTACACCTACAGGCCTCCTCAGGGTTTGGCCATCAGCTTTTCCTGCACATCCCATAGGTACCCCACCACACCCATCCTTCCCCATCTCAAAATCCTAAGCAAGTTACTCATCCACAGGAGTAGCATTCAGACCTGAAGTCCTAACACAGAAACTGCCAAAATGGAAAAGGTTCCAAGCCTTCAGGAAAAGGGGACCCAAGTAGGAAAATATGGGTATCTGCTCTATTGCTGACCTCATGAATACAAGCAGCACCACTTCCCTAAAAATATCCAAAAGGCAGCCACCAGCATCAGCCTCAGTCTCTGGGATAGACCCACAGCCGCTCATTTGCTTACAACCCTAATCCATTACTCTCTGCCCTAGGCCTGTGAATCTCCAGTTCTCTTCCTTGGTAATCCAGCGCATATTATTTACTTCACTCCTTTCATTTTTTGACGCATTGTACTCTCCTCTTTAGATTATCTTTCTCCCCACCCCCACAACCCACCCTTAACTTCAATTTTTACCTTGATTACATTTCCACTTCAATTTTTACCTTGATTACATTTCTGACTATTGCTCTAACAATAGATATTCCTTTAGCCTGCCTGGTGTCTATAATACCCAACCTGCTTGTTCCTTCAAGGAGATGGATCAGGTGGCTCATGGGCAATTCACAGCAACGAAACTCCATTTTCAACTGAGTCTGCTTACCCATACACTCTCTCATTCCCAATCTTGAGAGAAGAGCTAAGACCCAGTTGCTGCCCCGAACTTCAACAATATTTTTGTGAATAATCAGCTTTTCTTTGGGAAATAGTTCTAAAATATAAAATTAATGCTGAAAAGACTTTTTGATACTATTTCTAAAATTGACCCATGAGAAACTTTCTCTAATAACTCCCAAAACAAGAGTAGGATTGCCCCCATCCTCTTTTCCATACTCAGTCAACATATCTAAAGTTGAACTCAACTCCCTATCCCCAAACATACCACTCCTTTCCTGTTCTCTCTCAATAAATTGCACCACCATTTTTCAAATTGCCTAAACAGACTCTTAAATCCTTCTACTGTCTTCCCTCTCTCATTCCCAATACCTAATCACCATATTTTATCAATTCTATCTCCTATCTCCCCCCAAATTTATCCAATTTCCTCATCTCAGGCCTCATCATCTCTTTCCTAGATAACTATAGAGCCTCCTGACCAGGCTCTGTTTTCCATTTCCATCCCTGCTCCCACTTCACCTGATCATTATATAATTATGTTATTCTTTCTAAAATGCAAATCTGTCTATGTCACTCCTCTATTCAAAATAGTTCCACAGCTCCCTATTATGCTTAGAATAAATATCATACTCTTTAGCAGGACATACAAGCTCGTCATGATCTGGGCTTTACTTTTCTCTCCATCTTCATTTCTCCAAACTCCTCTCCTCCCACTGTATAACATCCCCTGAGTGAGTCACACTCTCACACCGTAGGGACTTTGCACCTGCTGTTTCTACTTCCTGAATTATTCTTCCTGCCCTGCCATCTCTTCATCTGCCTAACACTCTTCATTATTCAAATATCAGCATGACCCCTACTTTTTCCTAGAAGTCTCCCCTGCAGCATACCCATGTACCTCCAGACCTGGCTGAATGTTCCTCCTTTGTGTTCCTACTGCACCATGGGCTTAAGATATTGTAGCATTTATCCTACATATTGTAATTGTCCATAAAATTAAGAATTAACTGTAATTTTAATTACCTCTCTCCCCTAGTGAGTTAAGGACAATTTCTTACTCACTGCTTCATCTTCAGCACCTGGAAGAGCATCTGCATGAAATAAGTGCTCCATAAAAACAAGTTAATGAATAAATGGATGTTGACATTTACCTCCTAGAGAGAATGCCCATAAATGATCATTTTAATCTGCCTTCAGCTATGTAAGAGAACTTGGACATGATCACATTGGGTGATTTGCTCCAAGCACAGCATTTCACTGCAGGTAGACTGACTAGTATGCTTACTCCTAAGAAACATCATCAGTATTTCCTCTTCCTGTCCACAGAAGACACACTCTTCTTTAGGATAAGTCTAAGTTCAAGGCAGAAATAATGCCTAGACTTGATGTTCTAAAGTATGTTGTCAGTTGCATAATCCTGGTAGAATGTTGAATAGATTACACTTCTGCATTTTTCCCAGTTATTCATAAATCAGAAAAAAAGATTGTACATTATTCCCTTCCCTACTTTACAATGTATGCAACCTGGAGAAATTCAAAGAGAGCACCAATTCAGGAAACAATCTGGTTTTACTATGAAATATTTTCACTAAACTGCCCTACTTTACATGATGAGCTATTTAATGATACAACTAAGGGGGGCGCCTGGGTGGCTCAGTCGTTAAGCGTCTGCGTCATGATCCCAGCGTCCTGGGATTGAGCCCCACATCCAGCTCCCTGCTCTGCAGAAAGTCTGCTTCTCCCTCTCCCTCTCCCACTCCCCCTACTTGTGTTCCTTCTCTTGCTGTTTCTCTCTCTGTCAAATAAATAAATAAAATCTTCTAAAAAATGAAAAAAATTTTTTAAAAATGATAACAATTCAGGAATATGCCTCCTAAAATACCACACAATACAGCATTGCTCCAAAATTTTTGACAGTACCTGAGTACAATACATCAGCAATTCATTCCTCTGCTCTGAAAGGTTGAAGATCAGTAACTAAATCATGTAAGTGCTTATCAAGTAATTATGTTATTAAAATGACATACATCAGTCAGTGCATATCTCGCCTTTGTCTGTGGATTCTTTGTATTCTACATTTTACTAGTCAAAACACTATTTTCAGCACCCTTCTCAGGAATTAAGAAAGCTATATTTAAATAATGTTAATAAGAGTGACATAAACCTGCATGAAGGAATCAGAGAAGTCTAAGGCTATACCCCTTTGCACTTAGCAGGCAAAAATAGACAGTGGCAGCCTGAACTTGGAATTCTAAGGCCTTTGTTACACAGCCACAATCTTTATACTTTCTAAACCATTTTTTCCTTTATCAATGGAACTTTTTTTACCCTTGTTGTTCATAATGATAACAAAATTTGCCAAGAACCAAAAGAATCACAAAAGTAAAAAATACATTTATAGAGCCATAAAGGCTAATATAATTTTCATTATTAATTAGATTTGTGGAAGGGCATTTATATTCTTTCAAGTTTAATTCAGAAATATTTAAAATTCTAATTTTCACCAGAATTTGAGTTTGGGGAGGTTTCAAATGTGTTTGTAAAAAACCAAGATGACTCAGGGAATTATTTCCAATAAGACATTTACTTAGATTTCCTGATTGTGGTAATAACTTGCAAATTAGATTTATGCAAATTTAGTATGTGCATGTGGGTATAATACTGACTCAGAAATCTGTCCTTCAGGGAAGAGGACCCTGCCCAAATTCACAAAGCCATTTAGTGACCACTCAAAACCAACTGAAATGTCTATTTAAAAACAGCTATTAGAGGGGTGCCTGGGTGGCTCAGTTGTGAAGCATCTGCCTTCGGCTCAGGTCATGATCCCAGGATTCTGGGATCGCACCCTGCATCGGGCTCCCTGCTCAGCGGGAAGCCTGCTTCTCCCTCTCCCGCTCCCCCTGCTTGTGTTCCCTCTCTGACTGTGGCTCTCTCTGTCAAATAAATAAAATCTTTAAAAAAAAAACAGCTATTAAAAATGCAAACAGCACGTTATCATGCAAAAGAAACAAAATGATGCACACTGTAGAAGATATTGCGTTAGTTCAAAAAAAGAAGAAAAAGAAGAAAAGGCCCACCTTGCTTCAAAAGAATTTCAAAGATGATCTATCAGCCTATGGATAGAATTATTGCAGGAAAGATAAGGATCACAGATGAAAGAACATCCAATTTTTCCAGGAGGAAGTCATTAGAACTTCTTTGGTAAGTACAATTTCAGTGTAGAAGATGGCGAAAAAGCAGTTGGGAGAAGGTCAAGAAGAAAGTTGGAGGTGAGGAAGTGATTCAAACATCTGATGGGTTTGGAATAGATTGAAGGAAAGGTTTTTAGTTGAAGAATGAAAAAAAGTTAATGGATTTTTGGGGAGGGGAGATTTAATAAGAGTAAAAAAAAAATTAACGTTAAAAGACAAAGGAGAGTTTTGGAGGAAAGTTAAGGATAAAGAATCCTATAAGGAGAACTTTATTCAGCCCAGAGTTCTAGAAGAGAATAAAGGGGGGGGGGGCGGATATGCAGACACAAACAAGAGGAAAGATAGGAAAGAAATAAGACAGAAAAAGATGACAGCATGAGAGAATAAAGAAAAACAGAGATAAGAAGGATAAAGAGAGACCATTCTGGGAGAACTTGGAAAATAATGTCCTAGATGAGCACCTGAAAAAAAAGTAAGAAGAAAAACTATAAAGTTTCAAGAGAGAGTTGGAACAAGCAGTAAAAGCCCTTGGGCTAAAGTTACACAAACACACACACATACACACACACAAACACACACACACACACACACACTTGAATAGGGATGTGCCCTTGTACAAGATTACAACAAAAGTTCCAAGAGCAAAGAGCAAACTTTTTTTGAAGGTGTTTGCCCAGAAGATGTATCCCCCTCACATAGCGCAAAGCAAAACTGTAACAGGAGGATGCAATAATAACAGTCCAAAGATAGGAGTGGGAAAAGCAAATATGAAGACAAAAGAACAAGGGCATTCAGGCAAGAAAAGTGGAGCTCTTTATGTGGGGAACAGAGGTAAGGGATCAAGGGAATGGGAGGGTACCTTCTGAGCCGAGAAAAGTGAGGATTAAATTGCCCTGAAACACACAGCATCGAGTTCAATCTGCCCAGGGTAAAATCATTTCAAAACAAGAGGGGATTTAACCATGACCTTATGAGACTTTTCTTTCCTATAAGTTAAAATATCCTGATTAAAAAAATAAAAATAAATAAAAATTTAAAAAGAGAGAGAGAAGCAAACCAAGAAACAGACTCTTACCTATAGAGAACAAACTAATGGTTACCAGAGGGGAGGGGAGTGGTGGGATGGAGATTAAGGAGTGCACTTGTGATGAGCACCGGAAGTGTTCAATCACTATATTGTCACCTAAACTAATATTACACGTATGTTAACTAACTGGGATTTAAATTAAAAAAATTTTTTAATTAAAAAATAAAATAGCCTGAGACATAGGACACAGTTGGCCAATATTCCTGTGTACTACTTCCCATGATGATGTGTAATTTCTTTTTTTTTTTTTTAAGATTTTATTTATTTATTTGAGAGAGAGAGAATGAGAGACAGAGAGCATGAGAGGGAGGAGGGTCAGAGGGAGAAGCAGACTCCCCGCTGAGCAGGGAGCCCGATGCAGGACTCGATCCCAGGACTCCAGGATCATGACCTGAGCCGAAGGCAGTCGCTTAACCAACTGAGCCACCCAGGCGCCCGATGATGTGTAATTTCATCTTGTGTTTCACTCACCATATACCTCCAGCATGAGCAAAGTTGACAGGCAATTTTCTTCCCCACTGCCTTAAGCATCTACTAACCTTTCTGGCTTTATACCTGTTTCAAATTTAAGACTACCTTCAAGGAATTTCAAAATGTCCCACAATTGGGACACCTGAGGGCAAAGTGATGAAGGAATGTCTTGAAGTTCTTCCCTAACACCCAGACAGCCCAGTCTAGTTTTATCAGAAACTTCTGACAGTCTACCACTTCCTTTTGTCATTTTGAGAGAATGCTGACACCAACCTAAAAGACAAGTCATCACAGTACTAGAATTTCACAGGTGGAGAGGTAAAAAGAACATAGTCTTTGTAGAGACGGAATTCAAATCCCAGCTCCATGATGCTGGGCAACTTTCCTGTCCTCCCTGAGCCTCAGTTTCATCACCTATAAATTTGGGATAATAATATTTACCACCAAAGTTGTTGTAAATGAGATAATGTACAAAGCATAGTTTAATAATTGCTTGGCACACAGTAGTTACTCATAAAATGACAATTACTCTGTTACTCACATTTTTGAGGCATGAGAATCTCACCTAGCTGCAGGTCTTATTCTCACTCCATGAAACTGTTAATCTTTTCTGAAGCCAACATAATATATTAGAGTCTTTTGTAGAAACAGATATGGCTTGTTTCTTGGAATACACTTCACTTTTCAAAGTTTATTTATTTATTTGTTTATTCATTTATTTATTGAGAGAGAGAGCACACAGGTGTGCATGCAATGGGGCTGGGGGTGGTGGAGTGTGACAGAGGAAGAGAACCTTAAGCAGACTGCATGCTGAGCACAGAGCCCAACATGGGGCTCAATCTCGCAACCCTGAGATCATGACCTGAGCCAAAATCAGGAGTCAGACACTTTAACTGACTAAGCCACCCAGGTGCCTCCAAAGTTTAATATTAATATTATTGATAGCATAAAATAGGTCTCCTTTATGTTAAATTTAGGCTATTCATTTCATTTCTTTCTCTGTTCTCACCATACTTTTATAATAATTAACTATAAAATCCCATTAATTATTGTATTTCCATATGTTAGGCCTTGAGTGTATTAAAAACAATTAAATATTGAACATATTGGACCACCTATCCAATCATCTGGTGGGTATAATTTAATGCATATTTGTAAAATATATTACATATACATATATTAGTATATATATATATATACATATGATATATGTTATGTACATATAGTATACATAATATTTTAACCACTTTCTCACATACTATTAGTATGCTAAAATGTCATTTAAGCACTTTTACTTTACGCTTCAAACAATTTTGTGAACATAAAACATGTTCTCAGAAGTGTAGACATTTTATTTCTGGCTTTGTTCACTTTTAAAATGTAACAATACCTAGAAAGAAGCAGCATATCAAATGTCCCATCACTGATGGTTTCAAGCAGATGAATAATTTAGATCCTTACCTAAGAACAAGAGGACACTAGGCAAGCTCAAGCAAGTGAAGAAGAGGTACCAACAAGGAGAGGCCAGACACTTTGGACTCAGGAATCACCCAGATACATATCCCCAACTTCACAATTTCACCAAGAACCACCACTGTTCACAAAGCATTTATTGCTTTTGATAAGCAGGAATAGCCTCTCCCTCTCCCATGCTTCAGTAGCACTTGACACCTCTGCTAGCACATTCGTCACTTATGTGTGACAACTGTCTCCCCAGGAAACTGTTGGAGCTCCTGAAGGGCAAGAACCACATTATTTTCTTGGAGAAGATGTTCAGTACCCTTTGTGGAATGAATACTCAGCACCAACATGAACTGACTGCTGGGTAACCAGTAACCTCCTTCTTGCAGAATGCAGTGGCCTTTCCTCATATTCTACAACATTTGACGCCATAGACTCCCTCTGAAATTATTTCCTCCCTTACTTTTTGTGTCACTGCCTTATCCAGGTTCTCCTTATACTTGTCTGGCCATTAATCCTGTGTCCCCTTTAGCTGCCTCCTCTACCATCTCCCAGTTCCTAGCTTAGAGACTTGACATTTATACCCCCTCTGCTCCAGGAAAGAACTTCTATTAGACCATCTCAACTGCAACACTGCCCTCTATGCTTATTAGTCTCCAGTCCACACCTCTAGCCCTAACTCTCTCACCAAGCTCTAGAATGTCTCCACTCTAAGATAGCTGCTCTCAAATTCAATACAGCCGCAAACAAAACTCATTATGTTCTCTTCAAGAAAGTTTCCTTATTTTTTGACCATGACATCAAAATTCTCTCCAGCATTTTCCAGAGGATGTGCTATATTCCCATACTGTTCTGTAAGAAAGAGATATGTGTTCGGTTAAATGGGAGGTAAGTTGGGTTAAATACAATTAAAACAGTTTCTTTTCTGTAGGACTTCTCAGAACCTTTTATACGCTAATGTGTTTGGGGAGTCTCCAAAATAGAGATAGAGTATATACTGCTTACAAATATATTTGATTATGGGACTCTTTCTGGAAGCTCTTCTCAGGAAGGACCAGCTTCAGTGAACCACTTATAACAAGATCTTATCCTAGTCATCCTTGACTCTTCCTTCTCTATATCTAAGTAGTTACCAAATTCTAATAATTCTTTTAAAATATCTTTTTTTCCATTCCTGCTATTCATACACTATTTTAACTCCCCTGATTTAGGCTTCCAACATTTCACACCTGGATAACAGCCTTTCTGTTAATTCCTTTTCTCCTCTTATCTCATCCACCTGTCTAAACCTCCTAAACCATTATTTTCATTATCCACATGGTTCTCTTGTTTAAAAAGAAAACAGAACAAAACCAAAACACATTCTGTTCCCAGGATCAAGTCAAATTGAAAACCTGGGATGTATCATCCTATTCACCAGCCTGATTCCTTCCAAGGCTCTAGCTGAGTCCTCCATCCAACCAGGCTGGTCTTGCCATAGTCAATTAAACATATCATGCTGCTTCTCAACTTCTTTTCTCTCCTTATTCACCTTCTTTCCCTTTGGGGCAGGCAGTTAACATGCATAAGGAATGGCAAATACAGGATTGGAAGCTACAGCTCTCCCCTCCTGTGCCCATGGCAAATTTACTAATTAATCATAACTCTCTCTTTCAGACCTTAGTCTCTACTTCAGAATCTTTCCCAACACAGTGCTTTAGGAAGCTACTGCCCACAAACCTATTGCAGTTGACACATATAATAAAACCAAAAAAAATAATGGGCTTCCCAGTTATAGAGATCATTTCATCATTCTATTCTCTCCATGAATTTAAACTTTTAACCTCTATGAACTTCAAATTCTTCATCTTTGAAATAGGAATAATTCTCATCTCAGCAGTTTGTTGCTAAGGTTAAATGAGTTTACACGCATAAAGGCCCACTAAAGAGGCACAGAGTAGATGACTAGTAGATGACCATCTCTTCTCTTCTCCTTCTCCCCTTGTTCTCTACCTGTCTAAATATTATGCATCCTTCTCCAGGTCCCCTTAGCCAGACCAGCCCATGCTGACAAGCCTCTTCTCTCGCTCTTTCGACCATCTGTGTTTTCATCCTAGACACCCAACCTAGTTGTGTTGTCCAGTTGTCGACTTAACTCTCCTTAGGCCCCTAGTCTCACAAGTCCTTGATCTCTCATCTTCAATGACATGCACCTCTACAACCCAGGTCGGTTCCTGATGTAGCCCTGCCTCATACTCCAACATGGTTCACATCTGTTCTAAAAGTCTGCTCTAACCACAAACATCTGATCTGCTTCTGAGTCCTGACTTTCCAAGTCTTTTTCCTACTCTCATGAACATGAATCCCTCCAATCCTCCTGATTTTTTGAGTCCATCAGCCTCCTCCTGTCTATCTTTGCCTTGCTGCCAAGCCTGGGCCCCCTGAATGGTCATTCAGTGAAGCACTAACCACAGCCTTAGAATCCTCCCCTCCTGCATTGTCTGCCATTCCTTCCATGCCAAGCCCCACCCAGATTACTGTAAACCCTCCTTGTCTCCTAGTTCTGGGCTGTTGAGCATTGAACTCAGTGACTTGACACCTGGAGACTACATTTTTCAGAGAACCATGTACAACCATTCCCCATTCACTAGCTCTGTCCTTAAGCATTAGTCTGAGAGTGGTATAAAAAACACCTGGGAGCTATTTTAAAATGCAGACTCCTAGGGCCCACTCCAATTATTCTGACTGAGTCAGTCTAGTATAAAACCCAGGAATCTGTATTCTAACAAGCACCTAATAAAGCAAGAGTGAGCAAACTACTGCCAGTAAGTCCAATCTGGCTCACTGACTGTTTTTGTACTACCCTTGAGCTAATAATGGTTTATTTTTAAATGACTGAAAAAATGTCAAAAAAAAATTTCATGACTCCACCCCAAAACTGCTAGAACTCATACAGGAATTCAATCAAGTGGCAGGATATAAAATCAATGCACAGAAGTCAGTAGCATTCCTATACACCAACAACAAGTCAGAAGAAAGAGAAATTAAGGAGTCGATCCCATTTACAATTGCACCCAAAACCATAAGATACCTAGGAATAAATCTAACCAAAGAGGCAAAGGATCTGTACTCAGAAAACTATAAAATACTCATGAAAGAAATTGAGGAAGACACAAAGAAATGGAAAAACGTTCCATGCTCATGGATTGGAAGAACAAATATTGTGAAGATGTCAATCCTACCTAGAGCAATCTACACATTCAATGCAATCCCCATCAAAATACCATCCACTTTCTTCAAAGAAATGGAACAAATAATCCTAAAATTTGTATGGAACCAGAAAAGACCCCGCATAGCCAGAGGAATGTTGAAAAAGAAAAGCAAAGCTGGCGGCATCACAATTCCAGACTTCCAGCTCTACTACAAAGCTGTCATCATCAAGACAGTATGGTACTGGCACAAAAACAGACACATAGATCAATGGAACAGAATAGAGAGCCCAGAAATGGACCCTCAACTCTATGGTCAACTAATCTTTGACAAAGCAGGAAAGAATGTCCAATGGAAAAAAGACAGTCTCTTCAACAAATGGTGTTGGGAAAATTGGACAGCCACATGCAGAAGAATGAAACTGGACCATTTCCTTACACCACACACAAAAATAGACTCCAAATGGTTGAAAGACCTCAATGTGAGACAGGAGTCCATCAAAATCCTAAAGGAGAACACAGGCAGCAACCTCTTCGACCTCAGCCGCAGCAACTTCTTCCTAGAAACATCGCCAAAGGCAAGGGAAGCAAGGGCAAAAATGAACTATTGGGACTTCATCAAGATCAAAAGCTTTTGCAAAGCAAAGAAAACAGTCAACAAAACCAAAAGACAACCGACAGAATGGGAGAAGATATTTGCAAATGACATATCAGATAAAGGGCTAGTATCCAAAATCTATAAAGAACTCATCAAACTCAACACCAAAAGAACAAAGAATCCAATCAAGAAATGGGCAGAAGACATGAACAGACATTTTTCCAAAGAAGACATCCAAATGGCCAACAGACACATGAAAAAGTGTTCAATATCGCTCGGCATCAGGGAAATCCAAATCAAAACCTCAATGAGATACCACCTCACACCAGTCAGAATGGCTAAAATTAACAAGTCAGGAAATGACAGATGTTGGCAGGGATGCGGAGAAAGGGGAACCCTCCTCCACTGTTGGTGGGAATGCAAGCTGGTGCAGCCACTCTGGAAAACAGTATGGAGGTTCCTCAAAAAGTTGAAAATAGAGCTACCATATGATCCAGCAATTGCACTACTGGGTATTTACCCCAAAGATACAAAAGTAGGGACCCGAAAGGCTACGTGCACCCCGATGTTTATAGCAGCAATGTCCACAATAGCCAAACTGTGGAAAGAGCCAAGATGTCCATCAACAGATGAATGGATAAAGAAGAAGTGGTATATATATACAATGGAATATTATGCAGCCATCAAAAGGAATAAGATCTTGCCATTTGCAACGACGTGGATGGAACTGGAGGGTATTATGCTGAGCGAAATAAGTCAAACAGAGAAAGACATGTATCATATGACCTCACTGATATGAGGAATTCTTAATCTCAGGAAACAAACTGAGGGTTGCTGGAGTGGGGGGTGGGGTGGGAGGGATGGGGTGACTGGGTGATGGACACTGGGGAGGGTATGTGTTCTGGTAAGCGCTGTGAACTGTGCAAGACTGTTGAATCTCAGATCTGTACCTCTGAAACAAATAATGCAATATATGTTAAGAAAGAAAAAAAGAAGAAGAATGTAGCAGGAGGGGAAGAATGAAGGGGGGGAAATCGGAGGGGGAGAAGAACCATGAGAGATGATGGACTCTGAAAAACAAACTGAGGGTTCTAGAGGGGAGGGGGTTGGGAGGATGGGTTAGCCTGGTGATGGGTATTGAGGAGGGCACGTTCTGCATGGAGCACTGGGTGTTATGCACAAACAATGAATCATGGAACACTATATCTAAAACTAATGATGTAATGTATGGGGATTAACATAACAATAAAAAAAATTAAAAAAAAAAATTTCATAATATGAGAATATTCAAATTTCAGTGTCCACTACTAAAATTTTTTTAAAGGACTTTATTTTTTAGAGCAGCTTCAGGTTCACAGCAAAATCAAGAGGAAGGTACAAAAACTCCCATATATTCCTTGCCCACACATATGCATAGCTTCCCCCATTTTCAACACCCCCTGCAGAATACATTTGTTACAACAGATGAATCTACATTGACATGTCATTATCACCCAAAGTCCATAGTTTACATTAGGATTCACTCTTGATTTTGTATATTATAGGGTTTGGACAAATGTATAATGACATGTATCCACAATTTAATATCATACAGAATATTTTCACTGCCTAACATGAATACAGTTTTACTGGAACACAACCATATTCATTTGTTTACATCTTACCTATGGTTGCTTTCATGATACAACAGCTAATCTGAGTAGCTGCAACAGAGACCACATGACCCACAAAGTCTAAAATATTTATAATCTGGCATTTTACAGAAAAAGTTTGCTGATCCCTGAATTAAAAGATCCTGTTGCAGTATCAGAGACGTCAGTTTGAGGTATCCTTAATAAGATTCACTGAAACTCCATGCTGCCTAAACTTTACTTCTTTTCTTCATGTCTTAATGACACCCTAACACCCTACAGTTAGTGTTCCAAGTCTTCTTCCCTTTCCTCAATCCCTTCTCTGCCTGGACCTCCTCACTCTCAGCAGATACCTCACTTCTCACCTTATTAAGAACACAGAGCCTATTTATAAGTTACTTATTTCACTTCCTTTACTCCTATGTGAAACCAAAACTACTCAAAAAACAAACAAACAAACAAAACCTGTAAGGCCTAGCGGTATCTTCAGTGTCTGGCAGACGTTTGTTCAAGTCCCAGCTCTGCACTTACTGGCTTGTGATCCCAGGCAAGGCCTCAACCTCTAGGTCTGACCATATATAAATCTGGCTGACAAGCCTAGCTCAGAGGACCGCTGTCAAGGTGAAGTGAAACAACATGTACTTGGCATAGAGCAGGCACTCGATAAATGCTTTCTTCACTCCATCTGACACCAAAACACTAAAAGGTCACATTTATCGAAAGCATACTGTGTGTCAGATACCTTATATTCATTATCTCATTAAATTTTGAGAGAAGTACCCAGATAGGGGTTCCTGGGTGGCTCAGTTAATTAAGCGTCTGCCTTTGGCTCAGGTCATGATCTCAGGGTCCTGGGATCGAGCCCCACATCAGGCTCCCTGCTCAGCAGGGAGTCTTCTTCTCCCTCTGCCCCTCCCCCTGCTCGTGCTCTCTCTCTCTCTCTCTCAAATAAATAAAATCTTAAAAAAAGAGAAATACCCAGATAGATGCTAAACCATACTGTCTACCCAAACATGTTTCATCAATTATCCACCTTTCACTCTCAGTTCTCACCTCTGATGACTTTACTCCTGTCCACATACAGTCATACACAGAAACATGCTCCATTCTCCTCTCAGCCCTGCCGCAATCTCATATTAAGGTGTTTTATCTCCTTTCCTGAAACAATAAAAAAATCCCACTCATGCCTCAATTGCTCACAACTTGGTTTCTTTTGTTTGGTTCAATCTATGAAAACAGCTATTCCCATTTAGGAACAAATGGTTCCCAAGATTACCAATAATTATTAGCTGCCAAAAATAGATGGTTTTGTGTTGGTACTTATTCTGTTTTATAGCAAATACTATTCTAATCACAAAGATTAAACAGACACAAAACAAAACTCTCCTTGGCTGCCATAACAACTCACTCTGGTGGTTTCCTTTGCTTTTCTGAGCACTTCTTTTCGGTCATCTTCATTGGCCTCTACCCTCTTCCCCATCCCTCTCTCTTGTCCTCTCTACTCTTCTCTTCCCTCTTCAGTTTACTTTCTAGGACCTTGGCTTCAACCAGCAGTACTATGCAAATCTAAATTAGCTGTGTCTAGCCCTACCATTCTTTAAACTTTTTCTTTAAATTTTTTATCCTTTTTCCAAACCATGGGTGAAATGTCTATTCATATTTCAAACTCAATCAAGGGCAAAACCAAAGCTCCCTTAAAATTAAGTCTTTCTCCTGAATTCTCTACTTTGCTAAATGATGCCATCATTGAGAGTTAAACTCATAGAATCATCGTTTCTTTCTTACTCTCCAATACCTTGACCCCAGCAGCTGCCTCATGTTTATCTCTAAAAATGTTTCTCCTGTCTCCTTATCCTCAAGTCCTCACTTCCCAATCCATCTTTGATCCTTACAGTTCTAATTCTTCCCTCACTGCTGCAGTAAAATTGGTCCTGCTAACATCACTGATATCCTTTATGTTGCAAAACTCAACAGACTCATTTCAGGTCTCCTTTAACGCTATTCCTTTGGTAATATTTGAAACTATCATTCTCTCTTTCTTAAAAGTTTATTCCCTTGATTTATAGTTTCCTTCATACACATGCCACCTATGTGACCTCTTATCATTGGTATTTCCCTCTATTATACAACTTATTTACATCACACACTTGGCTAGGAGCTCC
Source organism: Halichoerus grypus (assembly GCF_964656455.1). NCBI lineage: Eukaryota > Metazoa > Chordata > Mammalia > Carnivora > Phocidae > Halichoerus > Halichoerus grypus. The sequence continues at coordinate 83,873,243 of NC_135712.1, forward strand.
TTGAGATTAGGGGCCTATGTCTGCTAATACATAATAAGCACAAAGTAAATATCTATTAAATTAATGAGTGAATTCTCTTTCTGTTAATTCTATTCCTACTGTCACCACTCTGATTGAGCCTCTGGTTCCCTCTCACTGGGGCTATTATAAGTTTCCTAACCGGCTTCCTCCCTTTCAGTCTGCTCCAAACATTTCCAGGTATAGTTGCCAAGTACATTTTCCTAATGTAGATCTCTGGATCATGTCAAAAACCATTCAATTGCTCACAAAATTCAACTGAACTTATGAATTTGGAATTCAAAGCCACTAAAATAAAAATCCAATGTTCCCTGCATGGTTTTCTAAGACTACTGTATAATAATAACCCAACACCCAACATGGCCTTTCAAGTTCCTGTGCTTTGGTTCCCAAACTCCTTCTACTGCAATTTTTTATCCTTTAAGGTCTGCTTTCTCCATAATGCCTGATTCTTCATAAGTCCTGATCCTATATGTATTAATAACTTTTGATCTTCATTATTCTAATCCATATAGCATTGTACATACTACTTTGATGAGCCATAAGATTTCTAGCCTATTGTTATCAATAGTGATTGGCCTTTTGAGTGACCTACTTTGCAAACTCCCTGAGAGCAAGAGCTATGTATTCTTTATCTCATATTCCACTTCATAATGCATTTTCAACAAACACCCAGTGAATTAATACTTAACTGTGTCATATGTATTAAAATACTTTGCATTCAATTATTTCCCATCTAAAAATTACTGTCCCTTAATTCCCAAGTTCTTCTCCATCTTCAACCCTAGCCCATCCTTCCCTTTCCCAGTGAAACTCCCTTGAAAGGATTGTCACAGATGCAGTCTCTTCTCTCATACCTCCCATTCTCTTCTTAGCCCGTGGCAATCTAGCTTCCTGTCATCCCTCTACCCAAAACAGTCTTGCAAAATTAATCACAATCTCTTTGTTGTGAAATAGAGTGTGCCCTTTTTAGTTTTTAACTTACTTCACATTCCTGTTGAAAGATGATCCCAAGTTCTTGTCTTGAGCCCAGAATTCACCTGAGCTCCTTATTTACACATCCAGTTCTGTACTAGACATCTTCAGCTGAGTGTCAAACCCAGCAGAGTACCCAATAAATATTTGTTGAATAATGAATACCTCCCAACTTGCTCTTCTTGGTTTAGATCAGTGTTTCTTACTCTATTTTATCCTATGCCCTCTATTTAATAAATATGTAAAATCTTATGCTCCCCCACTATCAAATACATTCTGACATAGCTGCCCACCCTTCACCCAGAGGCTTTTTGGATGATGAAAATGACCAACCCTCTGCATGTCTCCATCAGACATCAGACCAAAATGGTTCTATGGAGCATTGGTTTCTGATGTTTAAATTATTAAAACAGTAGTATTTGCTTAATTTTCAAATATAAAATTATAATATTAAGTATGTTTGATAGGCTTTTTTAAACAATATACAGAAACCTGGAGATCCTGACAAGCCCTTTGGGAAGTCACCCTTCTTCTACTGCTCATCCTCTAACCTGAAAATCCCAGAGATAGGAGCTCTCTAAGACAGAGTACAGCTCTAAAATTGTGTGACTTTAGGTTATAAAGTGTTTAAATGTTTTTGACCCCTAAGCATAGTGGGCACTAAAGAAATAAACACTTTGAGCAAATTATAGAAAAGCATTAAAACACAAGTAAATTATTTTAAAACTTAGTTTATACCTGGAATTTCCCCCTTCCTCTCCCTCATCTTCTCTCCTCTACTCTCCCTTCACACTTCTTTTTTTTTTTTTATGGTTTATTTATTTTAGAGAGAGAGAGAAAGAGTGCAAGTGAGCACAAGAGGGAGGGGCAGAGGGAGGAGAGAGAATCTCAAGCATACTCCACACTGAGTGCAAGCCCAAAACGGGACTCAATCTCACAACCCTGAGATCACGACTCAAGCCGAAACCAAGAGTCAGTCACTTAACCAACTGTGCCACCCAGGTGCCCCCCTCCTTTCACACTTCTAACCCCAATTCCTTCCATTTTCTTTCCTCATTTTCACTGTATTGATCACAGAGTGTGTTATCCCTATAAGCAGCTGAAATTTATTTTTTTCTGGAGGCCAGAAAAGTAACTTGTCCATTTTGGAATTTTTATGAGGAAATACAAGTGACCATCTTCTTGGCCATGCCTAGTAGTCCAAGTAGTCCAAAAAAGAAAAAATTTTCCAAGTTGCTCTGGGGGAGTCATCTAAGCAAGGTTGAAAACAGAGGTCTGCTATGTGCTTAGAGGGACTTACTTCCAGATCTGACTTCCCCAGCAGAAGCTGGAGGGGAAGTCTTAACTTTCCTTGTGCTCACATCTTCATTTTCCTGTATCCTGACAGATCCTACCTTTGAACTGTTAGGATGCTAAACTACTCTGCTGAATGAAGTACTTTGCTCTTCCTTCAGTTTATTAAAAAAAAAAAAAAAACCTTGAAAACAGCTATGGGGTATTTTTTCATAGCATATTTTTGTTACTCTAACCCTGTCTTTTCACCCCCAATGATCTAGCACATATTTAAGAGAGTTCGCCCTTCCAACAAAAGAAATCACACATTATTAAATCTGTTCTTATAAATGTCTCAGGGGAAGAAAAATATTACCATCTTCATTTTCAGAGCACTCTACAAGGAGTCTGTGAATATTAAAAGGCATTTATTTTTAGCCTTCAATTCACTCTTTAAGGACACACTCATTAGAGCTATGACAATATAGACAATTTTGAATGGCTGACAGATTGGACACCCTTTCCTAAAAGAGCTACACTGGCTGACAATCAAGTTCAAGGCTCCAAGAACCTTGTAACATCAACTGTTTAAGCCAAAAAGCAGAAGCAAAGACCTGAATAACTTAACCAAAATTCTACGCAGAAAATATACCACTGTGCAGGTAAATGACTCACCAAAAACTTTCTGAGCCTGGGGTTCCAAAAGTTTTGTAAAATGTTTCTCAATTTTCACTCCATGCCCCAAAGTCCAAACAAATTATATATGTTGAACCATTATAGTTGATTCGTGTGCTTCTCTTCAAATTTTCTAAAAGGAGTACACAGAAGCTGAACTGATAAAAGCCCTACTACTAATCATGATTCAATGTATCACAAGTCTAAACCCTTGTGATGTTAAAGCTGAGGACTTGTTTTCCATTTTTCAGTGTCTGTGGCCTCTTTCTAGGCATTAGGATTCTTTTTTTTTTTTTTTTTAACTATAATTGAACTAACCATTTAATGGTATAATTTGATAAACTGTTTTTGACTACTTTATTGAATAATACACAGTGAATCCGAAAATAATAACCTGGAAACTTTATCCTTGGATATTATCCAATGTAATACACAAATCTGGTAGTCCCAGAAAACATTCCAGTTGCATTTTAAAGATTCTAAGTATTAAAATATTTCTGCTTTGGTAGCTCAAAGGATAAAACTTTTTAAATGATGACTGGGCCAAGGGATGAGTCTTAAGAGTAGCTGGAAATAGGAGCACCTGGGTGGCTCAGTTGGTTGGGTGCCCAACTCTTGATTTTGGCTCAGGTCATGATCTCAGAGTCCTGAGACTCAGCTCAACCCCTGTGCTGGGCTCCATACTCAGCAAGGAGTCTGCTTGAAATTCTCTCTCTCTCTTTCCCTCTTAGGCATTAGGATTCTATTATCCTTTAAGTAAACTTGGCATTGTCTGTCTAATACGTAAATTAAGAATACAGTTTCCTATTCCATGTAAAAAGGAATTTATGGACAAAACTGAAAAAAAGGAGACTCAAATTCACTTTTAACATTATATTACAAGGTAAATCGTTTCTCTCTCCTTTATTGCTTTTCTCATTCTTAATTTCACCTTTCCCTCCATCTTTTCTATTTAAAGCCCCAGAGAAAGGAGCATTTGTAAGTTTTGCTATGGCACCCTGGACTCATCAGCAGGGGTAGCTACAACCAAAAGCATAATGAAATGTCTTTCCCTAACAGAAAATGTATAGGGGGATTTTTTCAATTGCTACATAATCCTCACTACTATTAAGTTGTCAGGAAGGCTTTTGGGGATGTGTTAAGCACAACATTAGGCTGAGATATGCAAGTTTAGTTTTAGGAGCTAGGGGAAAACCATATTGCTTCTGCAAAATAGAGGTATAAATAATTTAAAGATAGAGAAAGGGGGGGTCCCAAGAATAGAAGAAAACATGTAGGGAAGCTGGATGGAGCATGAGGGAAGAAGGGTCAAAGAGAGAAATCTCCAGTGTTGGCAAACTAAGAAGGTATTTCACAGAGGAGAATGTTCAATAGGGATGTTCAAGTGGTTTGATGTGGGATATGCAAAGTAAACTCCGAACCCACCCCACCTCATCTCTCTTTCAGTAAAAAATACTGTAAAATTTTACTGAGTAAGATTTGCTGCTCACTCACTCTTTGTGAAAGGGTACTCTATTAGAGAACCTCAATGAAAGCTGAGGTCTGTGGCTGTGGGTTGCCCTTGGACAAAAACAGAAAGATGTTTTGTATATATAAGAGACTGAGGGACAGCTGACATCTATGTTGCTCAAGGAAGGCCCAGGATATGATGCCCGGATTTAATCTACATAGCCACATGCTTCCTGTGTAACTAGAGGCCAGTCACTGAATCTCTCTGATTCTGCGTTTTCACCACTGTAAAATGAAGGTAATGATAACAGACTTTGGGGTGGTTGTGAGAATTATGGCTAATATGTATAAGATATCCACTATATGGAAGTTACCCTTTTGATGATGATTTTTTTTTTTTTTTGCTATTTTTGTTGTAGCTGCTAAAAACTCTGGCCAAGTCTATGACTCAAAAAAACCCCACAAAACAAAAACAAAAAACCTCTGAAATGCATGGCCTTCATATGTGTGTTATTTTTTTTCCAAAGTCTTAAACTAATTTATATTTTCTCTATTCCTAATTGTTTAGTTATTATTTATATCTATCGTATTACATTACAACCTACATCAAAACCCTTGTAAAAAGTGGTTTGTGTGTATGTGACAGAGTTTTTCTGCCGCTTATGTTCCCAGTTTCCCCATACTGAATTTTAGGGCATGATGGGAGTCTGTGAATTTTCTTCTACTTCAGATGCTGCTGCCATGTTTATGGTTTCATGGAGTTGTCTGACCAATAATTGGAATGACCTTGGCATTGATCAAAACCTGCCCTGTACCTTGTCCCTTTTGTCATAAAAAGGTGATTCCAATCTGGGATTAGCAGGGGAGCATGTCTGTGGAAACCTGGTCTTATCTTCTTTGTCATTATGTCATCACCATCTTAGCTGACCAGACCCAACCATCATATTCATGGCAAAATGTCTGCCCATCCATAGGAGGCAAGAAAAAGCAAACAAACAAGGGACAGATAATGTTCCCATTCGACACCTGAGGGAAGCAAGGCCCAAAGATGTCAGTGATCAGCACAGAGCTTTCATCAACACAAAACTGGAATTAAAACCAAGCCAACCACTTTCCTGCATCCTGAACACTAGAAAATGTAACCTCTTAACACACACTGATTAGTCAAGCAATCTATAGCTTGTCAGCACATCAAAGCATGGGCAGATTTACCTGATCCTGCTGAAGATTATAAAAAGAACAATCTGCAGATAATAGCTTCTACTGGCAGAGCTTATGCAGGGGGTAGGGCTCCTATCCTATCCTAGAAGGACTGGGGCTGCATGAGCCTCATCTCTACCTTTGGATTCTATTGCTCATCCACGAAAACACTGAAACCTCAATACCACTAGTGTAATAAAAAGGTAGCACCTAGTTCCTAACACAAAGCCCAAGGAACTTTTAATTTTACATAAAGGAAAACAAAACTTTAAAATCAATATCAGATGCTTCAGACACTTAACAAGTGTGTTCGTTTTTCCTTTCCTCTGATAACTCTTGAAGACACCACAAAGATTTGGATTTCTAAACTTTCTAGGAGTGGTTTTTTGTTTGTTTGTTTGTTTTTGTTTTGGCTTAGCAAAGAGCAAAGTGTGCAATATTATCAGATTCCTATATCTAGGAATACAAGGCCTACAAACAAAAGATTTGGGAAGGTTCCCCTTGCCCCAGTGGTTAGGTAGGAAATATCTAGCTCTCCAGTACCCAAAAATGCCAGGTGCTTACAGGATAATGCTTATACCTACGTTGAGGGGAAAAGGAAACATTCATTCTCCACTAGCAAAAGCTTTGAAACAGTTAATCCTCAATAAACTGAGCATGCAGGAATCTTAGCTGATTTTCAGGCTTGATTATCTATTCCTTAACATGTCTTTACACATAGTTTTTACAACTATATCAAGACAAAATATCTCTAGCTTTTACCAAAAGTACTTAATGATAACACAAGGAGAAATTTGGCAAAATGCTTATAAGATTGACTAGACATGAAACTAGTAAGCAAAAGACAAAAGTATTATTGCCCAGGTACTAATATGGATTAGCAAAAAACAACAATGACATTCCTAAATAATAAACTTTTTCTTTTAAGAGCTAAAAAAAAACAATAATTTTAATTTAACAAGCTTAATTTACATAAAAGGGAACGTAATCAATATTATGAGAAAAAATCTGCATAACTGGTATAATTAATTACATCTCTCAAACAAAAGATCTTTATATTGTGCTTCTCTATCAATCTAAGATTGTAGGCAATGATTACAATGGCACCGTACAGATTATCTAGAACATCATGTCCATGCAGACAACACAATAATCCAACTTGTTTTCACAGGAAGAAACCACACTTAGATCCATCAAGAAGGGCACCAATTAGTTTTACTCTTCTCCCTCCCACCCACCCCTCAGGTTTTAATCATCTGTTGTATAGCAACTGTTGTAAATTATGGGTAACAACAACCTTGGAACTTCAATACCAATATAAACTAATACCCCACTGCCACCTTCTTGGCAGTTTGCCACATATGCTATTTTAAAGTTAGGCATTAGGAGGCAGCAAATGGCTCAAAACCACAGGCACAGATAAATATTGTAGGAAGTTGGAAAAGAGACCTAAAGCTGCAAAGGCAGAGAAAACAGATCTCATCTTAAACACAGACTTCCAGGAATTTAGATATGTTATGAGGAACAGCTAGAAGGGAAACGGGTTTGGCCCTCATAGAGAGTTGTAAAACTATCTGGATTCCATTCCCCATTTCTGCAGCTCTAAGAAAGGCTGATGGTCACCTGAAGGGTTAAACAACATAGGTCTTGGTTTCCTTTAATCTTGTTTTGTTTCTTGGCTCCAGAAACAAAGGTCTCTTGGTTGCCTATGTGGAATTCTCAGGTCGCACTTGCTTTGGCAATGCCCATGCTAATGCATATTCTGTTCAAGCCATCACGGAGACATTAGAACTGATTCGGCCCCATATCGCTTCATTCTGACTAAGGCATTTACATATTTAAAGCATGCACCATAGTTACTCAGAAATGCCAATGCGGCATCTACGTTAAAAAAAATACTTGTGACACGTACTCTAATTCAAGGAATTATGTCTTCAGATAACACATATGTGTCTTATTTGGGGAAAGATGAAAACAGACTTTTCACTTTCCTAAAGGGAGAAAAATACCTCTAAATGAAGCATTTTTATTTTAGTTATAATGCTTGACTGAATTATAAGACATGTAGCTTAAGCCACCTTAAAAATTGTTTGATTGGTTTGTAATATCAAAACAACTCTTGCCTTTCTCTGGGTATTTACTTTGAAAAAATAAACTCATATAATTTATAGAAGAATTTTATTTCAAGCACAAATAGAAAAGTCCTCAGGAAATATGACTACTAGGAATCAAAACTATAAATGTATGAGGAAGACTGTGTGGTGCATGAAACAAGAAAACATCTCCAAAGATAGTTCCCTACAATTTTTGCATTGTTTCTTAAACTGTTGTGCTAAGAATGCATACATTATGTGCCACACAATACTTAGCTATCAGAACATACAGGATAGAGCAGTAATGAAAAACACATTCAGTATTACGATAGTAATATTGTGATAAACAATTATACCAAACCAAAAGTAATTGCTATCTAAAAATGCAAATGCTCCACAAAACGTATTTTCCGTCTAGGCATGCATGATGATTCCAAACTCCTCCAATAACCAAATTTCAGCTTTATTACAACTGACTATTAAAAGTAATTGAAGAAAATATCACACATTACTTACTGTTTCTGAGATTTCTATGCCATCTTTCTGAATTCAAAGGGGTGGAGAAGAATTACTGCCACGAGGAAGTCTAGCAGGCAAAAAGAGGGAAAACAGCAAGTATTAGTTGTCTGAAATATTAACATCTTCAGGTTTTCTTGAGGTACTTCCCACAAGATCCCAAAGCAAAGAAGAAAAAGGAAAAGTTGGAGAAAAACATCACACACATCCCAAGCCGACTTTCTCCACAAACCCATGCAGCTCCAAACTTTAAAGTAAAGGCTCAAATTGTTGAGCACCCTGATTGAGCAAATATCCAACTTCGGTATCACTGGTTACGTACACAATTTCAGTAAGACGAATGCATCTCCAAAATTACTGTTACTTTAATGTATTATCCAGATTTTCCCCCTGTTTCTCTCCCTTTCTCCCTTTTCCATTCACATTTTTCTTCCTACAAAATGCACATAGGTCTGTTCTTCCTTGTACCCTGAGTCAGGCCTGGCTTTGAAATGCATTTCAATCTCTCAACACAGACTGCTTTCATTGCATTTAGAGTCCCACTAAGGCCCAGCTTTAAAAGCTACTGATTCTTTTTTTCTTTAGCCTTCCTCACAAAGGAAGGGTATTTTGTAAATTACCAGCTCGTTCAGATCAACAAAAGGTACTTTCATAGAAAGCCCCATTTGATTTTGCTCAAATTTGATTACAAGGATGGAGAAAAGGAAAGGAAGTCAAAAAGAAAAACCCCAGATGGCTTTTTCATTCATCTCAGTGAATGAGCTTTATCTGTGCCTTTTGAAACTGTAGCAGTGGAAAAGCATTTCTGTTGGCTTAAAAAACTTGACAAAAATTATTGGTTTGCCATTTCTCATGTAACAGCCATTGGGAACTGGATGAAAAGACTTTTTCATGGGATCGCCTGCTTGGATCAAAATAATGGAGATTAGGTATTTCATTATAAATTACAGTGGGAGATAGAGCAGGCTGTCATATTAATAGCAACCTGCTCATGGCCTTCAATGGTAGCTATTCTCCTAGACAAAGGACCAAGGGGGTTGTCTATTGAACTTGTACTTTAGGCCTGATCAATTTTCTATCATCAAGGCAAAAGGTGAGATGACTAACAAAGGAATTCACACATGAGTGACCTCATAAGCCTACAGATAAAACAGCTTAAAGAAGCAAAATACATCCTGAAATTATGGATGATAAACTATATAAAGAAGAAGAAGACAGAGTCTGAGAGCAGGAAAAGGAAAGAGCAATAGTCTATAATTCTCCTCTCTCTTCTTGGCCAAATGGACACATTAAAAGCTACTTGTTTTCAGCTGCAGATAATTGCAGCATTTGGGTTATAGTGGTCGGCTCTAAATCCTTCAGCCCACTTTTTTCCTCAGCACAGCTCCAGTCATTTCACTCGCTCTTAACAACAGCATTGTGTTCAAGACAAAGCGTCTACCAAGAGTCACACTTAAAAATAAAAACTAAAAAGAATCACAAGCAACACAGGCTTCCAGATATTACACAGTAGACTGTGCGTTTGTTATTTGCTTCAGGTTTCCAGCCTCTCGCCTGCCTCTCGTGCACTGACTTGGAATCTAAAGCTTTTCAAAGACTAAGCTGTACCTGAGACTAAAAGACACAGAATCTTAACGAAGCAGAATGAAACGTGTGATTCCATGAAGACTCTCTCAGAAGAGAGTGAAGATAAAATACTAATCCAAAGAACTAGTGCAGGACAGGTGATTAATTTTTATCCAATCACAAGGACTACTTTAGATTCCAAATTGAAGTTGTCCAAATCACTGTAGAAATTGCTAAAATTGTCTTCCCTGTTACATTTCCATGGAATTTTCTTCAACCTTTCTTAAAAAAAAATAATTGGCATTTCTGCCCTCTAGTCTCAGTATTCCTTGAATTCAGGATGGTAATAGAGAATTTATGTTCCAGGGATAAAACCCAGGTTACCAAAGGTTACTGTTACCTGGAGATGCAGATACTCTGTAAGACTCTGCATACTACATAAAGCTAATGCAGAGTAAAAATACCTGTGAGCTGGGCACCTGCCTGGCTCCGTCCATTAAGTGTCTGCCTTCAGCTCAGGTCATGATCCCATAGTCCTGGGATTGAGCCCCGAGTTGGGCTCCCTGCTCAGCAGGGAGTCCACTTCTCCTTCTTCCTTTGCCCCTTCCCCTGGCTTGTGCTTTCTCTCTCTCTCAAGTAAATAAATAAAATCTTTTAAAAAATACATGTGAGCAGGATATATTTTTACTGTGCTGCGTATTTTTTAAACCCAAAGAGTAGTATAAGATTATCAATGTAAAAGGACTTCCAACTGCCTAAAAGCTTGAGAAAATACCATAAATATCACCCATGACAGCAGCTGTCAAAATAAGACTATATTTGAAAGGGCACTCTTGACAGGTGTAATGACCCCCCAAATCTTGGTCACAAGCAGTCTCAGTACACACTCACACATATAGTAGTGATGACATAAGGAAGGTCATTTATACGTAGTTCAATAAAACAGGATATAGTGTAATCTGAGGCATATATACAAAAGAATCTGCATTTGTGTAAATTGTCCTTTGTTTTTTTAGAACCCTGGATCCCTCAACTATTTGAACTATTTGGAGAGATCACAAAGTTATTAAGGAGGAATTAAACAACACTGATTGAAGCCAGTGTGCAGGAAAGCTCTTTCTACTATTGGTGTAAATGTGGATGGGTATAAGTTTTCCGGAGGGTAACTGGCCAGCATTCTTCAAAAGTTTGAAAGCCTTCATAACTCTTTTTTTTTTTAAGATTTTTTATTTATTTATTTGAGAGAGAGAGAATGAGAGAGAGAGCACATGAGAGGGGGGAGGGTCAGAGGGAGAAGCAGACTCCCTGCCGAGCAGGGAGCCCGATGCGGGACTCGATCCAGGGACTCCAGGATCATGACCTGAGCCGAAGGCAGTCGCTTAACCAACTGAGCCACCCAGGCGCCCAGCCTTCATAACTCTTGACCTAGTTATTCCACCTCTAGGAATCTTCCGAGTAGAAACCATCAAAAATGCAGATAAAGATTTTGTTTTCCACAAAGATACTTATACAGTGAGTCAGACAGTAACAGGATAGTGGTTAGGATTACAAATTCTAGAGCCAGACTAGCTGAGTTCCAATTACAACTTGATCAACTTCCAATTACAACCTTATAACTTGGGTAATTAACCTCTCTATGTGTCAGTTTTATTACCTGTAAAATGGGAATCTTTAAAGTGTGTTATAAGAATTAAACGAGTTAACATATATAAAACACTTAAAAAGTGACTAACACAGTAAGTACTGAGTATTAGATATTGTTATTATTACTATAAATGCTCAAAATCTGGAAAATTATCAGCTCAATTGTGATAAATAAATACAATAGAATGCAATATGCCCATTCGAGATCTTGTTTCTTAGTGACATGGAAAAATACTTAGTGAAAAACTCAGTATTCAAAAATCTCTGTATTATGTGACCTCAACTATATCTATATCTATATCTATATCATATTTATGTGCATTATGTGGCAATAGTATTTATTCCTGAATAATGTAATTTCAAGTGATATTTATTTCTTTTTATATTTTTTAATTTTTAAATTTTGAATGAAAAATTTTAATTTTTAAAAAAAATCCTTTTTAAAAAGATTTTATTTATTTATTTGAGAGAGAGAGAGCAGGAGCAGGGGGAGGGAAGGAGCAGAGGGAGAGAGAGAAGCAAACTCCCCACTGAGCAGGGAGCCCAATGTGGGGCTCGATCCCAGGACCCCAGGATCATGACCTGAGCCGAAGGCAGGTGCTTAACTAACTGAGCCAACCAGGCACCTCCCCAAAATTCTTATTTTTATAAAAGTTAGTTTATGAAGAAGTAGAACTAGGGGGAGCCCCAAAGACCATGCAGTGTTTATCTAATAGAGGTAGGCCAGGCTATGGGGAAAGTCAGAATCTAGTTCTTAGTTCTTAGCCCTAAGATCTGGAGATGAGATGTGCTTCAATAACTGGGAACTAAACTTAATCCCTAAAATGCAAAAAAGTAAAATCCAAGCATAATAGATCCACAAAATTCCCACCCGAAGAAGTTGTCAATATCTGGGTTAGCAAAGGTATCTGACAACAGGAAAATCCAGCAAAATGACTCAGGGATGAACCTGGGGAGATATACACAATGCCAACATATATAGGATGTATTTAACACAAACAGCTTTGATTCAGTTAGGGGCAAAAGACAAAGCCAAGGAATCATAAACATAAGAAGTTTGAACAACAGGGCCAGAGTAGTGACCTAATCAATTGCAGTGGCAGCTAAATATAGACTATAGGGTGCAACCAAGGAAAGGACTCTCTATGGAATGTCTAGAAAAGGGAGTAAAGGCCAAGAGGTAGGCAGTTGCTTTCCCTCTTCCTACCCATGGGGAGCTAGAACCTGAAGACAGAAAGGGAGGTGTATGGAAGAGCAGAACCCTGCCCCCAAACCCTGCTGGGCCTTTTGTCAAGCCTGAACTAGGGGGTAGGGGAAGGATGGGGGTGGGGGGGTAAGGACAGGGAAATGGGTGAGCCTAGTAATTGGGCTGTGCTAGTCTTTAGTAACTAACAGTGACTGGAAAGTTACCAAAATCTCCCAAATTATTATTAAGAATCAGGAATGTGACAGAGCAGAGTTGAAGGTGAAGAAAGCAGAACTGAATTACTCAATACATGACTTACATGTGTATTATGCCTTTATTGCAAGAAAAAGTGTCAAAGCTAAGTGCTAGACTTTTGAAGAGACTTCAGTTAGTAAGAAACAACATTCAAGAATATGAAAATGCCATATGATCCAACAATTCCACTTCTGGATATATATCCAAAAGAATTGAAAGTAGGGACTCAAACAGATATTTGTACATGCAGCATTATTCACAATAGCTAAAAGGTAGAAACAACTCAAGTGTCCATAGAGAGATGAATGGATAAACAAAATGTGGTATTTTCAATGGAATATTATTGTATATTCAATGGAATATTATCCAGTCTTAAAAAGGAAATTCTAATACATGCTACAACATGGATGAATATTGAAGATATTATGCTAAGTGAAATAAGCCAGATGCAAAAGGACAAATACTGTATGATTCCACTTGTATGAGGTACTTAGAGTAGTCAAACTCAAATAGACAGAGAGTAGAATGGTGGTTGCCGGAGGCTAGGGGAAAAGGAAAATTTGGAATTATTGCTTAATGGATACAGAGTTTCAGTTTTTCAAGATAAGAAGGAGTTCTGGAGATGGATGGTGGTCATAGTTGTACAACGAAGTGAATGTACTTAGGGCCACTGAACTGTACACTTTAAAAAAATGGTGAATTTTATGTTATGTATATTTTACCACAATTTTTTAAAAGAATACGAAAAAATACAATAAATAAAATAAAAAAGAATATGAAAATATTGCTTCCTGAACGCCAACTCTTTCATCTTATTATCATCCAATGGCAAGGAAAGGACAGAGAGGGAAAGGTAGGGGAAGAGGAAGGGAGACAGTGAGAGAGAGTGAGAGAGAGAGACAGAGAGAGAGAGAGAAGGGCTGCTATGTGCAGTTAGTTGTGCAATCTGTACAGTTCACCCAGAGACCACGGGGGTAAAATGGGGGTGAAATCCAGCCATGATTTATGCTGACCAAGTGGTATGTCCTAGGGCTGGACTTCAATAGCTGGGAGGAAGGGTGCTATTTTGTAACTCATCCACCCAGAAGGAACATCTTTTATTAATCTGCAGAATGGCACTGCATGTGTCAACAGGCCTTGGAAGGGAGCCAGACTGGTATGCAGACAGATTAAGAATGATGATTTAGATTGAGTGGCAGAGTTGGTTATGTGCTCTTTATCAGTGAACTGGCCACCAATTCTCTGGGATAACCTTCTGCCTGGGAGTTTCATCATTGTCTTCTTCACAAGCTCTTCCCTGCCATCAATACAACCAACAGTATCTCACGCACCAAGGCATATGATATGATATGAGTAAAATAATATGTAATATATAATTTGGCTTCTCTAAATGAGACAAGATAAATTGACTCCAGGTCTAAAACACATGCTCTTCACTTTTCAGAACTACAGGGAACCCCGTTCTTATACCACTTGTCTGTGGATGGTATTTAAAATTTACATTTCTAACCCTGACTTTCCACCCAAATTAATGCCATACTTCAGGTAAGCTACAGGACATTTCTAAATATATCCAAAATATCTATTTGCCCCATCCCACCAAAAAACAGCTGCCTTTCCTAACTTCTCTGATTCTGTTCATGTGTGACCCTAAGTGCCCAGACCCACTATAGTGGCAATATATTTGAATCCTCCCTTTTCCTTGTGCCTTACGGTCAATCAATATGGGTCCATTTTTTTCCCTTGATATGTTATATCCAGACCTTCCAGACCTCTCCTGAGGTCATATACGGTCCTGAAAATATAATAGTTTCTCAGTGTTCTTTAATTGATCCTCTTGTCTTCTCTATGGCCTCATTCAGGAAGAGTGGTAATTCCCTTGATTAACTCTATCAACTTGCTCACTCATCTTCCTTAAAACTCTCCCTCTGTGGCTTCTTGGACTCCAACCACTTCCCTGATTCTCTAATCCCTCCAATTCCGTGTTTCTGACTCCACCAACTTCAGTGAGGGACTCTCCTTCATCCCCAAAAATCTCTTTGACTTGATCTTCTTCATACTACACATCCCTGGCCATCTCTCCCTCTTCGGGATCACCTATGATCTATATGCTAATGACTCCCAAATCCACCCTCCAGCACCAGTCCTAAAGCCAGCTCAAGTTCAAGTTCAATATGCTAAAACCTAATCCATTGTCTTCCACAACTCTGCAGGGAATGAGGGAGCAAGTGAGAAGGGGGGACAAGGGGAGAGAGAGAGAGATAGGAATAGAGAGAGAAAGAAATAGAGCCCAAACATGCATTCTTCCCATTCTACATTTTTTTAAAGATTTACTTTAGAGAAAGAAAGAGAGAGAGAGCGTGCGCAAGCAGGTGGAAGGGCAGAGGGAAAGGGAGAGAATCTCAAGCAGACTACCCACTGAGCACAGAGACTGATGTGGGACTCCAACTCACGACCCTGAGATCATGACCTGAGCTGAAATCAATGGCCTGACTCTCAACTGACTGAGCCACCCAGGTGCCCCCCCTTTCTAGATTGGTAAAAAGCAACTCTTAGTTTCTCAAGCAACAAATGGCCATCCTTGTTGGTTTTTCTGTCTCAACCTCTAATTAATCACCAAAACCTTGGAATTACATCTTACAAATTTCTCTATGGTTTCTCCTCTTCTTTTCAATCAAACTCCTATTACTCTAATTAGGATCTGAAGCAGCGATGAGTTAAGCAACTATACTAACCTCCAAACTGAGCTTCCTTCCTAATCCTCAAAATTCATCCTCCCCCTGGCCATTACAATGATGTTTTTAAAGGAAAAATCTACCCATGTCACTGTTCTAATTGAACCTTTCAATGCTATCCAATGCTGTAGAGCCTTACTAACCAAAATGCATCACCTGGGACCTTGTTAGAAATGCAGAAACTGGGACCTTACTCCAAGTCTAATGAATCAGATCTGCATCTTAACAAGATCTTCAGGTGATTCATATATTCATTCAAGTTTGAGAAGCACTGGTCTAAAGAACAAAGTACTATTATTATATCTTCACCCATAGGCTCTTCACAACCTTCACAAACTGGTGCTCATCTATCTTCCCAATTTCAACTTGAGCCCCCTCCCCTCCACACCACTTTTCCTGCCTCAGGACCTCTGTACAAGTCATTCTTTGCCCAGAATACCCTTTCCTACTTTATCTGGCAATATCTGACTCATCTCTTAAGAGTTAGACTAAATGTCACATCTTCTTACCACCTGTCAAGACCAGAAGTTTTATTTCAAGAGAATAAAAAAGAATAAGCAAGGTTAGAACACAGTATCCATACTAGACATAAGTATTTTTCATGAAATTTTTTTTCAATTTTACGTGTATAGATGCATACTGATCATGGTCTACAACGCATTTCTTACTACAAATAAAAAACAAAAAAAATGTCTTCACTAAGTTCAGAGGTTTTGTCAGAAGAGCCTCAGAGTTTTGCCATATGTGCATACCTCTTTATAAAACGGATTGAATTTTATAGTAAATTTTTGCATGTCTGTTTCTCCATCAGACCATGAGTTCCTCCAGGGTGGGAGCTGTAACTTTTCCATTTTTGAAAATCCAAATCCTAATACAATCAATGTTTATTGAATGAATGAATGAATGAATGAATGAATAACAGCATTAATGAATTAAGTTCACTATTGTTCAGGAGAAGATCAATAGTTTCTGGTGTTGAGGCAAGGAGTAACAGAGGGACAAGAGTCACACCTTCGGGAGGTGGTCCAGGGTCCAAGAAAAGGCTGTGGGCTCCAGCTAAACTGACTTCAATTTTGAATCCCTACTTTGTCCCTTATGACTGTGTCACCTTAAACAACTTACCTAACCTCACAGAGTCTCAACTTTCTCCTCTGAAAAAAGGGTATGTTATATATTTAATTTTCCAAGTGGTAAGATAAGTGAGATAACGTTGCATGAAGTACTTAACACATTCTCTAGAACATAGTAAGTGCCCTGTAATTCTGTATTGGTATAAGAATTAAATATAATAATATTTACCACAGATCTGTGACATTGTAGGCATTCATGAACAGTAATTATTGTAGCTAGGCAATTTATTGGGATTTTTAATATGACAGAATAACCTACCAAAAAATAATTAATAAAATAATCTCATAATAATGTCAGTATGGTACAAAACCAGACACAGAGATCAATGGAACAGAATAGAGAGCCCAGAAATGTACCCTCAACTCTATGGTCAACTAATCTTCGATAAAGCAGGAAAGCATGTCCAATGGAAAACAGTCTCTTCAACAAATGGTGTTGGGAAACTTGGACAGCCACATGCAGAAAAATGAAACTGGACCATTTTTTTACACCACACACAAAAATAGACTCAAAATGGTTGAAAGACCTAAATGTGAGACAGGAGTCCATCAAAATCCTAAAGGAGAACACAGGCAGCAACCTCTTCGACCTCAGCCGCAGCAACTTCTTCCTAGAAACACTGCCAAAGGCAAGGGAAGCAAGGGCAAAAATGAACTATTGGGACTTCATCAAGATAAAAAGCTTTTGCACAGCAAAAGAAACAGTCAACAAAACCAAAAGACAACTGACAGAATGGGAGAAGATATTTGCAAATGACATATCAGATAAAGGGCTAGTACCCAAAATCTATAAAGAACTTCTCAAACTCAACACCCAAAGAACAAATGATCCAATCAAGAAGTAGGCAGAAGACATGAACAGACATTTTTCCAAAAAAGACATCCAAATGGCCAACAGACACATGAAAAAGTGCTCAACATCGCTCGGCATCAGGGAAATCCAAATCAAAACCTCAATGAGATACCACCTCACACCAGTCAGAATGGCTAAAATTAACAAGTCAGGAAACCACAGATGTTGGCGGGGATGCAGAGAAAGGGGAACCCTCCTACACTGTTGGTGGGAATGCAAGCTGGTGCAGCCACTCTGGAAAACAGTATGGAGGTTCCTCAAAAAGTTGAAAATAGAGCTACCATACAACCCAGCAATTGCACTACTGGGTATTTACCCCAAAGATACAAATGTAGGGATCCGAAGGGGTACATGCACCCCGATGTGTATAGCAGCAATGTCCACAATAGCCAAACTACGGAAAGAGCCAAGATGTCCACCAACAGATGAATGGATAAAGAAGATGTGGTATACACAATGGAATATTATGCAGCCATCAAAAGAAATGAAATCTTGCCATTTGCAACAACGTGGATGGAACTGGAGGGTATTATGCTGAGTGAAATAAGTCAATCAAAGAAAGACATGTATCATATGATCTCACTGATATGAGGAATTCTTAATCTCAGGAAACAAACTGAGGGTTGCTGGAGTGGTGGGGGGTGGGAGGGATGGGGTGGCTGGGTGATAGACATTGGGGAGGGTATGTGCTATGATGAGCGCAGTGAATTATGTAAGACTGTTGAATCACAGACCTGTACCTCTGAAACAAATAATACATTATATGTTTAAAAAAAAAAAAAAAGAGAAGAAGATAGCAGGAAGGGAAAAATGAAGGGGGGAAATCGGAGGGGGAGACGAACCATGAGAGACTATGGACTCTGAGAAACAAACTGAGGGTTCGAGAGTGGAGGGGAGTGGGGGGATGGGTTAGCCTGGTGATAGGTATTAAAGAGGGCACGTACTGAATGGAGCACTGGGTGTTATACGCAAACAATGAATCATGGAACACTACATCAAAAACTAATGATGTAATGTATGGTGATTAACATAATAAAATTAAAAATGTGAAAAATAAATAATCTTATTTACATAACTATAAATAATTATATGAATATGTGTTTATATAAATTTATATAAATATTTATGCAAAGAATTAATAAAACAATTTCTTATTTTAACTTGGGATTAAAAATGAGACTCCCCATTCCCCACAGGAGAGTATCTTACTTTATTTCCTTTTTCTATAGCACATATCACTTTTAACTATTATATAATCCTTAATTGTATGTTTATTATTTAGCATCTGTTTCCTCAACCAGAATATAGGCTGCATGAAGGCAGAAATACTGTCTGCTTTGGTTACCAAGCTCCTACATTAGTACCTGACAGAGGGAGAGTAAGCACTGAAAAAGTATTTGCTGAATAAATGGATTACCAGCTAAGCCTTTATGTCTTTCAAATATGGATTTGCCTTGGTCTGAGGGGGAGTTAAGAGTCTCTTCTGGTGAAAAAGAAAAGAGACAGATGGGACTGGCCACATCCAAGCTAACCCTAAACAGGCCTTTGTTTTAAAAATCCTAGGCCTGTAAAATTAACAAGTCAGGAAATGACAGATGTTGGCGGGGATGCAGAGAAAGGGGAACCCTCCTACACTGTTGGTGGGAATGCAAGCTGGTGCAGCCACTCTGGAAAACAGTATGGAGGTTCCTCAAAAAGTTGAAAATAGAGCTACACTACGACCCAGCAATTGCACTACTGGGTATTTACCCCAAATATACAAATGTAGTGATCCAAAGGGGTACGTGCACCCCAATGTTTATAGCAGCAATGTCCACAATAGCCAAACTATGGAAAGAGCCAAGATGTCCATCAGCAGATGAATGAATAAAGAAGATGTGGTATATATATACAATGGAATATTACACAGCCATCAAAAAAACCAAAACAAAACAAAACAAAATCTTGCCATTTGCAATGACGTGGATGGAACTAGAGGGTATTATGCTAAGCGAAATAAGTCATTCAGAGAAAAACAAGTATCATATGATCTCACTGATATGAGGAATTCTTTTTTTTTTTTGAACTCCAAGTACAAACTTTATTTCTATTACAAGTATGTTAATAATAATAATAGTAGTTGTAGTAGTAGTAGTAGTAGTAAAATAAAAAGAGGGGATGGGGGCTCTGATACTTGGTTTTCAGGGCAAGCCATGGAGCTTAGGCCTCAGTCCTGATCCAGGCAGAGCCCAGCATGGCTCTGGTGGCAACAGGGAGCCCCCAGCCTTCTCCATCAGAAGACAGTAAAGACAAAGGAGCCATGCTCCCCACCAGAAACAGAAGGCAGTTACACCAAATGCCAAAGAAGCAGATTTAAACAAAGCCTCTAGTGCACTCACCTCTAGCTCAACTCATCTCCAAAGCCTTGTTCCTAACATATATTGCAACTGGCCTGAACACTTTACCAGAGTGCCTCCATACACACAAGAGGCCCAAATTCTGGAGTGGGGAGGGACAGTACACAGGAGAGGGTACCTAAAGTTCCCAAAGTGAGGCCCCAGCAGAGAAGAGAATCACTTCACTGGTGAGTACCAGGTTTCCAGAACCCTCTCTCGTCTCTCCACCAGGACTACACAGCACCAAGAAGCAGTGGCAATAGTATGTCAAAAGATGGAGCCCTGGTGGGCTGAGAGGCCATAACTTGTATTTCTGTGCAGCGAAAAGGCAGTAGCTAAAGATGAAACATTTCTCAACAGCCTCCCTGCTAACCCTCCCCCAAAGCCTCAAACTCCCACAGCACAATCTCAAAAGACACAAAATGGCCATAACCTACAAAAAGTTAAAATCTGTAAAATCTCCCCTGCCCACAGAGCCCGAGAGATGGGGCCTGAACCACGGCAAGTGCTGCTGTGCAGAAAAGATGGAACCACTGCGCAGGTTCTCTGTGACACCATTACTCCTCCTCCTCTTCCTCCTCTGCATCCCCAGCTCCCTGTTACTTGGGGGGTTTTGCCTTTGCAATTCTGTTTCTGTAGTTGGCGGCTGTGGAGGTGACCCGCGAGTTCCTGCCAGCTTCACTCCTACCACTTACTCCGTACCTCCGTGAAGGCCCATGGGGGAAGGTGGGTACAAGGTTTTCTGGGTAGAGATTTCACACTGGGTGAATCACTGGAACATGTCCAGTGGCCATGGCTGTGTTATGGCTGTTTCGATTGCGTGCCCGGCCATCCTGGCTGTCTAAGTTTTGTTGACAGTCGATTACAAGTTGCTGTCATATTGTTAATGGGTCTCCTGGGCGGGGGGGGAAGAGGGTAGGTGGGCCCTTTAGCCGTTGCCTGCTTGATATCATCCATATAACCAGAAGACAAGTCTCCCTGGTGTCTGACACGCCTCTTGGGCAGCTCTGGTGAGGTCTCTGGAGGCTGGAAATCCTGTCTAGGAATCCCCTCTGTCACATGGTTGTTTGCTGTGGCTGGGCATTGGTCACACTGGTCCTGGTGATGGAACAGCACCTCCTCCTCCAGCTGTACCCCACAGAATTCACATGGGATGATGATGCCATCCTCCATGGGGGGTGAATTGCTCAGGCCCATCAAAGAGTCTAACTGGTTACTCGCAGCCTGCTGCAAAAACTTTTGGAAGATACATCAGGGTCCTCCACCCCTTTGGGGGAAGTACTGCCCATACTGAGTGAAGGTAAGGCACAGGAAGGACTAGAGCTTGTCTGATGGTCTATCAGCAGTTCCTCTGGGTAGAGCTCCTCACAAAATTCACAAGGCAACATGGTCCGGTCAGCTGTACCCTTCATGTCATTCAGAGCATTGGAACCTTCAAGGGACTGGTCTGTACCACATACAGCCCTCCAGAAGTCCTGCTCTGCCACACTGCGGGCCTGCCCTTCATTTTGCAGACTTAGGGCCAACATGAAGTCCAAATTTGCACTGTCTTCACCACCCTCTTTTGGGGGCTATCGGGTTCTATTCCTTTCCTGCCTTTCTTGTTCTTCCAATAGATTACTCTGAATTGGAAACTGGGCTGTCATGTTCCTTTGGTTGGTAGTTCTACTATGGAAAGGATCTGATTCAAAGGCTCTCAGGGGTTTTCGGGGTAGCCTCATAGGTGGGTCCAGAGCCTCAATTTGCCTGAGGAGCTGGGATGCAATCCAGATGCCATCTTGACCCCAGGACTCATCATATGCATTAGGAGGCATGGCAACCTCATCTCTCTTTTCCTCTCCATCTCTTCCACAAACTTCAGGATGAGTCTTCAGATCTTTCATCAGGACACTGCGCCCACAATTGCCACATAACTCCGTCCGGGCACCACAGTAATCTTCATGGTCCTTCAGTTTGAGAACAGAAAGTTCCAAATCACAGTGCTGGCAAAGGGTGAGCCGTAGAGGACACTCAGTCTCCTCATGCTTCTTTAACTGCCTCTTCTCCAACTTCTTATTACATTTGCAGGTCACCTGACAATGTTCTGTAGCCATGTGACTCTCCATGTCAGATTTGGGAAATGGTTCCTTGCAGATAGGACACATACCAATGTTCCTTTGACAGTGGATCTCATGGATGGTAAAATTAAACAGAGGAATTTCTTTTTTGCAACTGTCACACAGTTGAGTGTCCTGGTCATCTAGAAATTCAGCCATCTTTAGTTCTGCCTGAAAACCAGGACGACAGCAAGGACCTGCAGCTGACCCGCTAGCTGCAGACACAGAGCCTCCTCAGTCAGCCCCTACACTGAACACCCTGATATGAGGAATTCTTAATCTCAGGAAATAAACTGAGGGTTGCTGGAGTGGTGGCGGGTGGAAGGGATGGGGTAGCTGGGTGATAGACATTGGGGAGGTTATGTGCTATGGTGAGTGCTGTGAATTGTGTAAGTCTGATGAATCACAGACCTGTACCTCTGAAACAAATAATACATTATATGTTTAAAAAAAAAAAGAAGAAGATAGTAGGAAGGGAAAAATGAACGGGGGGAAATCGGAGGGGGAGACGAACCATGACAGACTATGGATTCTGAGAAACAAACTGAGGGTTTTAGAGGGGAGGGGGGTGGGGGATGGGTTAGCCCGGTGATGGGTATTAAGGAGGGTACATACTGCATGGAGCACTGGGTGTTATACACAAACAATGAATCATGGAACACTACATCAAAAACTAATGATGTAATGAATGGTGACTAACATAACATAATAAAATAAAATTTAAAAATAAAAAATAAAAATCCTAGGCCTATAGATATCATGCTAGAGTGTTTCAGAAGGGAAAACACAAAGGCTGTGGAATTCCATGGTTGAGGAGGAAAAGTGGCCTCATTCGCATAAGGTCCGATTCCCTAAATTGAGAGTAGAGATGGAGTTCTAAGTTCTAAGAATGGCAGTCATGAACCTAATGCACCTGAGGTGGTAGGACTTCAGAAGCTAATAGCCCCAGAATTTACTAAAGGCAATGCTGTCTCTCCAGCAGAGGACATCCAAAAATGAACAACTGTTTCCCCTGAGGCTTGTTAGCATGAGGAAAAAAGGCTTTCCTTTCAGAAAAGGAAAATTTTGCTTCACATTTAATTTAATGCCACACAGAGAAGATAGACAAAATGAAATGTCTTAAGAAAAGAGGTGCAGGGGAGCTTGGGTGGCTCAGTCGGTTAAGCATCTGCCTTCGGCTCAGGTAATGATCTCAGGGTTCTGGGATCAAGCCCTGAGTTGGGCTATTTGCTCAGCAGGGAATCTGCTTCTCCCTCTCCCTCTACCTGCCCCTCCCCCTGCTTGTGCACACTCTTTCTCTCTTTCTCTCAAATAAATAAATAAAATCTTAAAAAAAAAAGAAAAAAGAAAAAGAAAAGAGGCCCAAACTATTTAAACCAGGAACCAGTAAAGGAAGTAGAGATATTTAACTTGGCCTAGAGGAATTCCCAGAGGACTCTACAAACACAGAGATGTAGCTACACAGACATAGACATAGACTGTGAGGCAGGCATGGAGACAAATGTGGAGCTAGATGCTGATCTAGATGTGGGTGTAGATGCAGATGCATACATTCTCTCATGGAGAAGGGCAATAGATTTGGCCTATGTCCCTCCTTAGGTCAAACTGAAATTAATGAATAAAAACTACAGAGAAAATTTTATCAACATTAAAAAAAGTTTCTAATATTAACATGGTCCAGAAATGGAATGAGGTCATTTAGAGGTTGATCTCTAATACTTAAAGTGTTCAGATAGAAACTGAACTACTGTTTAGGTTGAAGGTTATAAAGAGAACATGAGCATTATTTCAGTTTATCTAGATGTCTGTCAAGAAATGTAAAGGGCCGGGGCGCCTGGGTGGCTCAGCTGGTTAAGCGACTGCCTTCAGCTCAAGTCATGATCCTGGAGTCCCAGGATCGAGTCCCGCATCTGGCGCCCTGCTCAGCAGGGAGTCTGCTTCTCCCTCTGACCCTCCCCCATCTCATGCTCTCTCTCTCTATCTCATTCTCTCTCTCAAATAAATAAAATCTTTAAAAAAAAAAAAAAAGAAATGTAAAGGGCCTACATGCAAGAAAAGTTAGCCTGCCACAGTTTCATGGATGGATATTAAATAAGAAATGCCTTTTTAAGCTCTTTTATCTCTGTGGTAAGGGTCTCACTGATGTCTTCTATTCTTTTCTCAAACCCAGTGAGTATCCTTATGATTGTTGCTTTAAATTCTCCATCAGTCATGTTACTTCCATCTGTTTCGCTTAGATCTCTGGCTGTATGGAAGTGCTGAATCACTGGATTGTACACCTGAAACTAATGTTACACTGTATGTTAACTAACTGGAATGTAAATAAAAACTTTAAAAAAAAAGGGGTGCCTGGGTGGCTCAGTCAGTTAAGTTTTGTCTTCGGCTCAGTCATGATCCCAGGATCCTGGGATTGAGCCCCACATTGGGCTCTGAGCTCAGCAGGGAGTTTGCTTCTCCCTCTGCCTGCTGCTCCCCCTGCTTGTGCTCTCTCTGTCAGATAAATAAATAAAATCTTTAAAAAAAAAAAAAAGCTTAAAAAATGCCAATTAAGATGAAGATTCCTTAAAAAACTTAAAAATAGAAATACCATATGACCCAGTAATTCCACTACTGAGTATTTACCCAAGGAAAACAAAAACACTAATTTGAAAATATATATGCACCCTTATGTTTACTGCAGTATTATTTACAATAGCCAAGATATATAAGCAGCTTAAGTGTCCCATCGATAGATGGATAAAGATGTGGAATGGAATACTACTCAGCTGTAAAAAGGAATGAGATCTCACCATCTGCAACAATATGGATGGACCTAGAGAGCAGTATGCTAAGTGAAATAAGTCACACAGAGAAAGAAAAATACCATATTATTTCACTTATATGTGTAATCTAAAAAGCAAAACAAGGGGCACCTGGGTTATCAATCCAGGGTGGATGGAGCCCCACATTGGGCTCCCTGCTTGGCGGGAAGCCTGCTTCTCCCTCTCCCGCTCCCCCTGCTTGTGTTCCCTCTCTCGCTGTCTCTCTCTGTCAAATAAATAAATAAAACTTTTAAAAATAAAATAAAATAAAAAGTAAAACAAATGAACAAACAAACCAACAAACCAAAACAGAAGCAAGACTCATAAATACAGAGAACAAACTGGTGGCTGCCTAAGGGGAGGAGAGATGGAGTTGGGTGAAATAGGTGAACGGGATTAAGAAGTACAAACTTATAAAATAAATAAGTCATAAGGATGAAAAATATAGCATTGGGAATATAGTCAGTAAGACTGTAATAACATGTATGGTGACAGATGGTTAACTACACTTATGTATACTTGGTGATGTAGAATTGTCAAATCATTATGCTGTACACCTGAAACTAATGTAACACCTTATGTGAACTATACTTCAATCAAAAATTTTTTAAATAAAAAAGAAATGCCCACTAATGGTAATAATACAGAAAAATAAGCAAGCTCACAGATGCTCTGAAGTTCTGCTCAACTTCAGTTCTTAAGCAAACCTCTTTAATGTTGTATACCTTGAACACATTTAAATATTGACTAAGATGTTAGAAAAATATAAAGCTCCATTACTGGTACTCCATTAATAACAAACTGGAGTAATTTCACTATTTGTATTATATATTTTAAAAAGGAGCCTGTCCTTTTATACACATATATATATATACACACACACACATACTGAATGAATGAATGAGTGAATGAATATAACAAAACTGTAGTCATTCCTCAATTTCAAAAGTGGTTAAAAATTTTGTATATATATATATGAAAATCTTGTCTGAACACCTATACTGCAAAACAAAACTGAGAAATTAAAATATTATTTAAAGTAATTCAACCAAGTTATTGCTTTTGGCAGACAATATAGCTCATAAAAATGAGTCACACCTCAAACTGAAAGCCTTTTATTAATTCCTCCTGGTCAAGTATAAATAGAAAAACACATGTCCTACCTAGGGCTTGCCACTTACAATAGGAAAACCAGGTTAAAGAGATGGCAAGCCAGAAGATGGAAAGTGACCCTGCTCTGATACACAGGTGAGGCGGCACAGTCCTCACACTAACACTGACAATGATCTCGATGACGGTAATGGTGATGATGACAATGATGGTAAGAGCAGCATTTGTCAAGCATTTGCTATGTGCCAGACACTGTTCTAAGTGCTTGCCATGTACTAACTCCTTTAATCCTTGTAACAACCTTACTGCTACCCCACTTTACAGATGAGAAATTCCAAGGCTTAAACAATTAGAGTAAGCATTTGAATTTACAAATGTCACACAATTAAGAAAAGTAAAAGCTGAGATTTAATCCTAGGTACTGTGATCCTAGATGCTGACATTTATTTCTATTAAAGAAAAACCAAAATATTCTGTTTGAATATACCACTAGACCAAACACTCATAGTCACATAACCAAAACTTAAAACTGTCCTGACTTACCTGAAATGCTGACTCTGACCTGAAACAAAACTTAAGCCTTCTTTATGTCCTTACAGCACGACCTTACAGCTTCCTAGATAATCAGCTATAAGCATATGCATTATGCAATGAAAAGGAGTGAGTTTCTAGTAACCAATCACAAGAGAAAACAATGTACTTACTCCTTCCTGCTTCATCAACTGAACAGTAAGTACTGAAAGCTCTGCTCTAACCACTTTCTGTTTGAAATCTCCCTGTTCGCAGTTAGCTTCTCACTCTATAAAATATTCATATCAAGTAAAGCTCTCTGAATTTTCTTTTGACATTTCTAACTATATAAAAATATTTTAAGACATTCCAAGAAGAAAGTGTACCTTATATGGTAATAAGCATAAAGTGATGAAACAGGACCTGTCAGGACTTTGCAACAATGGGGGATGCTCACTTTTCTTATTGGCGAAATCTATATTGGTTTGGACCCAATAACAGGGTTATTTTTTTTTTTTTTACCAAAAGGACAAAAACAGCACTCTTCGGATTGTCTCAGAAAGACAGACAACACAAAAATAAACCAAAATAAAACATCAGGTGTCCAGAACAAAGAGTACTTGGATAAGAGAGAGGGAAAGAAGGAAAGAGAGAAGGTGAGAAAGAAGGAAAGACAGGCACTACCATGTGAGTCAACAAATAGAGCAGGCAGCCAACATTTTGCAAAACATTTTTAGAGAAAATGAAAGCCACTTTGGTAATACTACTGATAAAATTTTGAATTCAAAGGAATTTGAGATAAATAGGAAATAGTATTCTATGTGGCTGCTGTCATAAATTACCACAAACTTGGTGGCTTAACAATAGCAATTTCTTCCCTACAATTCTGGAGGTCAGAAGTCTGAAATCAGTATCACTGGACCAAAAACAAGGCACTGGCATGGCTGCATTCCCTCCAGAGATTCTGGTGAAGAATCCACTCCTTACTTCTTCCAGCTTCTTGTGGCTGCCAGCATTTCTTGACTTGTGACTACATCACTCTGATCTTCTAAGGCCAGTGTTGTGAATCTTGCTCTGCTCTGTCTTCACATTGCCTTCCTTCTCTGTGTGTATAAAACTTCCTCTAGCTCCCTCTTATAAAGATACCTATGATGGCATATAGGCCCCACATGGATAAACCTGGATAATCTATCTTGATTCTTAATCACATCTGCAAAGGCCTTTTTTCCAGATAAGGTAATATTTAACAGGTTCCAGAGATTAGAACCTGCTATCTTTGGGAGCCATATTTCAGCCTACTACGAGGATGAAGTGCTCTAATGAAAGGAAATAGCTGGCCCCAGCATAGACTATTGAGACATAAAAACACTGTAGAACTCATAGACCAGTGGAAGTTAGTGCAAGAAAAGGAATCCCTCCAGAACTAGAAGACTAATCATACTTCATTAAGTGTTTTTCCTAGTGCTTTAAATTATGCCAGAAATTAAAGCCAGCATAATTACTGTAGTGTAATGCATAAAAGTTTTGCTTAAATTAATTCTATTATGAATTGTATCTAATTTTATTCCATAACCTGAGTTCAGTCAATCTTGAAAAAATCTTTGCTGTCTTTATGGAATTCTAGGTTGATGTGCCAATCCCAATACACTTATGCAGGAGAAGAAAGAGAGGGCTTCTCTTTTCTACTCTAGTATATTAGAATCCCAGGGAAGTGCTCTGATGGGCCCACATAAGCGAGAAGGACAGCTTGCTTTAGTTGGAGTGGGGAGGAAGAATCTTCGAAGCAAAAGGGAGGCCTCTACCAAAAGAAGAGAGGAAGGTGTGCTGTGCAGGTAAAAACCACAGAAGTTGACTGCACTCTATGCCAGACGACACACACCTATTATAATACAATCATCCCACATGCACCTATACATACACACAGAAAAGAAAAGCACTCATTCCTCCCACAAGGGCAACAATCCAAAGCTGTGTCCTGTTTCTGCATCTAGCCAAAAGTTCAAGATCTGAAGGTGATATAGACTTTTCTTCTTTGGATCCAGGCATGT
This sequence comes from Halichoerus grypus, assembly GCF_964656455.1. Taxonomy (NCBI): domain Eukaryota; kingdom Metazoa; phylum Chordata; class Mammalia; order Carnivora; family Phocidae; genus Halichoerus; species Halichoerus grypus. Next base: position 83,901,750 of record NC_135712.1, read on the forward strand.
CTCTTCCTGACCTTGCACCCTTTGGCTCAGTGTCTAGCCCAGTGGTTAAAAGAGGACTAATCAGACTGTCTGGGCTCAAATCATGGCTCTACCTCTTAACAGTGTGTGGTTTGGGACAAGTAACCCAACTTTTCTGTCTCAACCTACTAATCTATAAAATGGTGATGCTGATAGTATCTACTTCATAGAGTTGTTTTATGCATTTAATGAGAGAAAATGCATGAAACACAAAATGTAAGCATTCAATAAGTGTTAGGTGCTGTGGTTTTTATCATTTTAGATGCTAGAGATAGAACGTTAAACAAAATAGCAAAGCTCCCGGCAGCCTCCTGGAACTCTAGCAGGGGAAATAGAAAAATTAGACAAACAAACAAACAAAAAAAACACAAATAAATAAGACCCCCTTAACAATTTCTGACTTTGGCTATTCAAACTTCAAATGAAGCCATTAATCTCTTTTTGCACTCATCCCGCTATTGTTGAACACTTAAAAATGAAGTGGAGCTCTTTGTAGTGATGTAAAAGTTGTGTGAGATAAATTAAGTAAAAAGATGAGGCAGAACAGCATACACTGTATAAGCCCTGAATATATTAAATACACACATACATTACACATACACATACACATACACATCTTGCCATTTGCAACAACATGGATGGATCTAGAGGATATAATGTTAAGTGAAATAAGTCAGTCAAAGAAAGACAAATACCATGTGATTTCAGTCATGTGGAATTTAAGAAACAAAACAAATGAACAAAGAAAAAAAGAGACAAACCAAAAAACAGACTCTTAACTATAGAGAACAAACTGATGGTTACCAGAGGGGGGTGGGGGGGGGGATGGGTGAAATAGGTGAAGGGAATTAAGAGTACATTTATCATGATGAGCACTGCATAATGTATAGAAATGCTGAATCACTATTATACACCTGAAACTAATATAATCCTGTATGTTTACTGGAATTAGAATTTTTTTTAAAAACTGTTCATACAAGCCAACAATTGGCTCTTTGGCATTCACCCAAATGAGCTAAAAACTTAGGTCTACACAAAAACCTGCACACAAATGTTTATAGCAGCTTTATTCATAATTACCCAAACTAGAAGGCAACAGAGATGTAATTTAGCAGGTGAGCAAATAAACAGTGGCACATCCAGACAATGGAAAATTACTCATTGCTAAAAAAAATCAGCTATCAAGCCATGAAAAGATACGGAGAAACCTTAAATGTATATTATGTAGGGAAAAAATGCAATCTGAAAAGGCTACATTGTGTGTGATTCCAATTATATGGCATTCTGGAAAAGGCAAACTATGGAGACAGTAAAAGGATTAATGTTTGCCAGGGTAAAAAAATATCTCATTTTGGTTACAGTTTGCATTTCCCTAATGGCTAATAATGTTGAGTATCTTTTTCATGTTTATTAGACATTTGTGTATCTTCTTTAATGAGTTATTCTACTCTTTTGTTTTAATTGAGTTGCTGTATTTTATTACTGAGTTTTAAGATTTCTTATATATTCTGGGTACAAATGCTTTATAAGATACGTGATTTGAAAATATTTCTCCAATTTGTGGTTTGTCTTTATTTTCTTACTGCCTTCTGAAGTGCAAAAGTTTTTAATGTTTGTAAAGTCTAATTTTTTAAAAATATTTTATTTATTTATTTGACAGAGAGAGAGACAGCAAGAGAGGGAACACAAGCAGGGGGAGTGGGAGAGGGAGAAGCAGGCCTCCCGCCGAGCAGGGAGCCCCATGCGGGGCTTGATCCCAGGACCCTGGGATCATGACCTGAGCTGAAGGCAGATGCTTAACGACTGAACCACCCAGGCGCCCCTGTAAAGTCTAATTTATCAGTTTATTGTTTTATTGGTCATTTTGGTATTGTACCTATGCTATTTGCTTGACAGAAGGTCACAAATATTTTCTCCTAAAAGATTTATAATTTTGGCTTTTACATTTAGGACTAAGTCCTTTTAAAATTAATTTTTGTGTATATGGATATCCAATGGTCTTACCAATCTTTGTTAAAAAGACAGTCTTGGGGCGCCTGGGTGGCTCAGTCGTTAAGTGCCTGCCTTCGGCTCAGGTCATGATCCCAGGGCCCTGGGATCAAGCCCCGCGTCGGGCTCCCTGCTCCGCAGGAAGCCTGCTTCTCCCTCCCACTCCCCCCTGCTTGTGTTCCCTCTCTTGCTATGTCTCTATCTGTCAAATAAATAAATAAAATCTTTAAAAAAATAAAAAATAAAAAAAATAAAAAATAAAAAATAAAAAGACAGTCTTCTCCCCCATTGAGTTGGCTTGGTACCTTTATCCAAAATCAATTGACCATAAATATAAGGGTTTGTTTTTTGACTCTCAATTCTGTCCTGTTGATCTATATGTCTATACTTATGCCAGTGCCACACTGTCTTGATTATTGTACCCTTATAACAAATTTTGAAAGCAAGAGGTGTAAGTCCTACATTTACTTTGTTCTTTAGTTTCAAAATTGTTGTGGCTATTTTACATCCTTTGCATTTCCACATAAATTTTAAGATCAGCATGTCAAATTTCTGCAAAAAAAAAATGCCTCTTGAGATTTTGATACAGGTCATTTTGAATCTACAGATTAATTTAAGGCAATACAATAAGGAAATACAATAGTTCCTTGTATATTGGTCTTGTGTTCCAAAACACTGAACATTTATTAGTTCTAGTGCTTTTGAGTGTGTGAATTCCTTAAGATTTCATGTCTTTTGCAAATACAGAAAATTTATTTCTTATTTCTTCCTTTTAGTTTGGCTTTTATTATTCCTTTCTTCCCTTTCTCCTCTCTTCTCACTCTCTCCCTCCCTCCATCTCGCCACTGTTTCTTCTCTTTCTTCCTCTCCCTTTTCTTTTCTCCCTCCCTTCCTTCCATTCTTCCTTCCTTTCCTTCACTACCTCCCTGCCTCCCTATCTCCATTCTTTCCTCCTTTTCTTTTTTTTTCTTTCCTTCCCTTTCATTCTTTCTTCCTTCCCTCTTCCTCCTTGCTTCCTTCCTCCCTCCCTCCCTTCCTTTTTCTTTCTTCTTTCTTTCTGTCTTTCTTTCTTTCTTTTTTCTTTCTTTCTTTTTTTTTCTCTCTCTCTCTCTTTCTATTGCTCGGGCTAAAACGTCCAATACAATGTTGAATAAGGCATCCTTGCCTTATTCCCAAAGTTATGGAAGAAAGCACTCCATCTTTTACCATCAAGTATGATTTTGGCTGTGAGGTTTCTTTATACAGATGCAGTTTATCAGGTTGAGGACCTGTCCTTTTATTCCTAGTTTAAGGGTTTTAATTATAAAGAAGTCTTTGATTTGTCAAATGCCCTGTTTTATAACTATCGAGATGAACATGTGCTTCTTTTCCTTTATTCTATTAAGATGGTGTGTTACATTTATTCATTTTCACATGTTAAGCAAATCTTGCATTTTTAGGATAAATTCCACTTGATCATGGGTATAATCTTTTTTATAGGTCTCTGGATAAGGTTTGCAAGTATTTTATTGGGGATTGTTTAATCTATATTTATAAAGGATATCAGTTTATGGTTTCCTTGTAACATCTTTGGATTTGGAATCAGAGTAATATTGACTTCGTAGAATGAGCTGGGAAATGGTTCCTCTTTCTCTGTTTTCTGGAAGAGTTTCTCAAAAATTCATTTAATTTCTTCCTTAAATATTTAACAGAATATACCAATGAAGATATGTAGGTCTGGGCTTTCCTCTGCGGATAGATTTCAAATTACTAATTTAATTTCTATATTTGTTATAGGCCTATTTACACTTTCTTTTCTAGTCAGTTTTATTTTTTTATAATTTTTTTATTGTGTTATGTTAGTCACCATACAGTACATCATTAGTTTTTGATTCAGTGTTCCATGATTCATTGTTTGTGTATAACACCCAGCACTCCATGCAATAGGTGCCCTCCTTAATACCCATCACTGGGCTCACCCATCCCCCTACCCCCTTCCCCTCTAAAACCCTCAGTTTGTTTTCCAGACTCCATAGTCTCTCATGGTTCATCTCGCCCTCTGACTTCCCCCCCTTCCTCTTTCCCTTCCTTCTCCTAATGTCCTCCATGTTATTGCTTATGTTCCACAAATAAGTGAAACCATATGATAATTGTCTTTCTCTGTTTGACTAATTTCACTTAGCATAATCTCCTCCGGTTCCATCCATGTTGATGTAAATGGTGGGTATTCATCCTTTCTGATGGCTAAGCAATATTCCATTGTATATATGGACCACATCTTTATCCATTTGTCTGTTGAAGGGCATCTTGGCTCCTTCCACAGTTTGGTTATTGTGGACATTGCTGCCATGAACATTGAGGTGCATGTGGCCCTTCTTTTCACTACATCTGTATCTTTGGGGGTAAATACCCAGCAGTGCAATTGCTGGGTCATAGGGTAGCTCTATTTTAGCTTTTTGAGGAACCTTCACACTGTTTTCCAAAGTGGCTGTACCAACTTGCATTCCTACCAACAGTGTAAGAGGGTTCCCCTTTCTCCACAACCTCTCCAACATTTGTTGTTTCTTGCCTTGTCCATTTTTGCCATTCTAACTGCTGTAAGGTATTTCAATGTGGTTTTGATTTGAATTTCCCTGATGGCTAATCGTGTTGAATATTTTTTCATTTATCTGTTAGCCATTTGTTATGTCTTCTTTGGAGAAGTGTCTGTTCATGTCTTCTGCCCAATTTTGACTTATTTGTTTTTTGGGTATCGAGTTTGAGAAGTTCTTTATAGATCTTGGATACCAGCCCTTTATCTGTAGTGTCATTTGCAAATATTTTCTCCCATTCCATGGGTTTCCTCTTTGTTTTGTTGACTGTTTCCTTTGCTGTGCAGAAGCTTTTTATCTTGATGAAGTCCCAAAATTTCATTTTCAATTTTGTTTCCCTTGCCTTTGGAGACGTGTCTTGAAGTTGCTGTGGCCAATGTCGAAGAGGTTACTGCCTATGTTCTCTGCTACGATTTTGATGGATTCCTGTCTCACATTGAGGTCTTTCATCCATTTTGAGTTTATCTTTGTGTATGATGTAAGAGAATGGCCGAGTTTCATTCTTCTGTATGTAGCTGTCTAATTTTCCCAGCACCATTTATTAAAGAGACTGTCTTTTTTTCCATTGGATGTATTTTTAAAGATTTTATTTATTTATTTATTTGACAGAGAGATAGAGAGCACAAGTAGGTAGAGAGGCAGGCAGAGGGAGAGGGAGAAGCAGGCTCTCCACTTAGCAGGGAGCCTGATGCGGGACTCAATCCCAGGATCCTGGGATCATGACCTGAGCCGAAGGCAGCCGCTTAACCGAATGAGCCACCCAGGTGCCCCTCCATTGGATATTTTTATCTGCTTTGTCAAAGATTAGTTGACCATGGAGTTGAGGGTCCATATCTTGGGCTGTCTATTCTGTTCCATTGATATATGTGTCTGTTTTTGTGCCAGTACCATGCTGTCTTGGTGATCACTGCTTTGTAATATAGCTTGAAATCAGGCAACGTGATGCCCCCAGCTTTGTTTTTCTTTTTCAACATTTCCTTGGCGATTTGGGGACTTTTCTGGTTCCATACAAATTTTAGGATGCTTTTTTCCAGCACTTTGAAAAACGCCATTGGTATTTTGATCAGGATGGCGTTGAAAGTATAGATTGCTCTGGGCAGCACAGACATTTTAGCAATGTTTATTCTTCCAATCTATGAGCATGGAATGTTTTTACATCTTTTTGTGTCTTCTTCAAGTTCTTTCATGAGTGTTTTGTAGTTTCTAGAGTATAGATCCTTTACGTCTTTGGTTAGGTTTATTCCAAGGTACCTTACGGGTTTTGGTGCTATTGTAAATGAAATCGATTCCCTAATTTCTCTTTCTACAGTTACATTGTTAGTGTATAGGAAAGCAACTGATTTCTGTGCATGGATTTTGTAACCTGCCACATTACTGAATTGCTGTATGAGTTCTAGTAATTTGGGGATGGAGTGTTTTGGGTTTTCCACATAAAGCATCATGTCATCTGTGAAGAGAGAGAGTTTGGCTTCTGCCAATTTGAATACCTTTTATTTCTTTTTGCTGTCTCATTGCTGTTGTTAGGACTTCCAGTACCATGTTGAACAATAGTGGCAAGAGCGGGCATCCTTGTCTTGTTCCTGATCAAAGCTGGCAGCATCATGTTGCCTGATTTCAAGCTATATTACAAAGCTGTGATCACCAAGACTCTCAGCTTTTCCACATTGATAATGATATTCGTTGTGGGTTTTTCATAGATGGTTTTTATGAAATTGAGGAATGTTCCCTTTATCCCTATACTGAAGAGTTTTAATTAGGAAAAGATGCTGTACTTTGTCAAATGCTTTTTCTGCATCATGGAGAGGACCATGTAGTTCTTGTCTCTTCTCTTTTTAATGTGTTCTATCACACTGATTGATTTGCAAATGTTGAACCACCTTTGCATCCCAGGGATAAATCCCACCTGGTCGTGATGGATAATCCTTTTAATATACTGTTGGATCCTATTAGCTAGGATCTTCTTATTTTGGCATCCATATGCATCAGGGATATTGGTCTGTAATTCTCCTTTTTGATGGGGTCTTTGTCTGGTTTGGGGATCAAGGTAATGCTGGCCTCATAGAATGAGTTTGGAAGTTTTCCTTCTGTTTCTATTTTTTGAAACAGCTTCAGGAGAACAGGTGTTATTTCTTCTTTGAATGTTTGGTAGAATTCCCCAGGGAATCCATCAGGCCCTGGACTCTTGTTTTTTGGGAGGTTTTTGATCACTGCTTCAATCTCGCTACTGGTTATTGGTCTATTCAGGTTGTCAATTTCTTCCTGTTTCAGTCTTGGTAGTTTATAGGTTTTCAAGAAGGCATCCATTTCTTCCAGGTTGCTTAATTTATTGGCATATAGTTGCTGATAATAATTTCTAATAATTGTTTCTATTTCTTTGGTGTTAGTTGTGATCTCTCCCCTTTCATTTATAATTTTATTAATTTGGGTCCTTTCTCTTTTCTTTTGGATAAGTCTGACCAATGGTTTATCAATCTTATTAATTCTTTTAAAGAACCAGCTTCTAGTTTCATTGATCTGCTCTACTGTATTTCTGGTTTCTAATTCATTGATCTCTGCTCTAATCTTATTTATTTCTCTTCTAATGTGTGTTTTAGGCTTTGCTGTTCTTTCTCCAGTTCTTTAAGGTGTAAAGTTAATTTGTATATTCGGGATTTTTCTATTTTTTTGAGTGAGGCTTGGATGGCTATGTACTTTCCACTTAGGAACGCCTTTGCAGTATCCTATAGGTTTTGGACCGATGTGTTTTCCTTCTCATTGGTTTCCATGAATTGTTTAAGTTCTTCTTTGATTTCCTGGTTGACCCAAACATTCTTAAGCAGGATGGTCTTTAGCTTCCAAGTGTTTGAATTTCTGCCAAATTTTTTCTTGTGATTGAGTTCCAGTTTCAAAGCATTATGGTCTGAGAATATGCAGGAATAATCTCAATCTTTTGGTGTTAGTTGAGACCTGATTTGTGACCCAGTATGTGGTCTATTATGGAGAATGTTCCATGTGCATTCAAGAAGAATGAGTATTCTGTTGTTTCAGGGTGGAATGTTCTGTATATACCTATGAGGTCCATCTGGTCCAGTGTATCATTCAAAGCTCTTGTTTGTTGATTTTCTGCTTAGATGATCTATTGCTGAGAGTGGAGTGTTGAGGTCTCCTACTATTAACGTATTATTATCAATATGTCTCTTTATTTTGGTTAACAGTTGGCTTATGTAGTTGGCTGCTCCCATGTTAGGGGCATAGATATTTACAATTGTTAGATACTCTTGTTGGATAAACCCTTAAGAATGATATCGTATCCTTCTGTATCTCTAACTACAGTCTTTAGCTTAAAATCTAATTTGTCTGATATGAGAATTGGTACCCCAGCCTTCTTTTGAGGTCCATTGTCATGAAAAACATCATGACATTGTCATTGTCATGTCATCACTTCACTTTTAGTCTGGATGTATCTTTAGGTTCAAAATGAGTCTTTCATAGACAGCATTGGGATGGGTCATGTCTTTTTATCCAATCTGCAACCCTGTGCCATTTCATGGGAGCATCTAGGCCATTCACATTGAGAGTGATTATTGAAAGATATGATTTTACTGTCATCATGTTGCCTGTGATGTCCTTGTTTCTATAAACTGTGTAAATTTCTGTTCTATATCATTCTTGGGGTCTTTCCCCTTTTATAGAACCCCCCTTAATATTTCTTTCAGGGCCAGCTTGGTGGTCACATATTCTTTCAGTTTCTGCCGGTCTTGAAAGTTCCTTGTCTCTCCATCCATTCTGAATGACTGCCTTGCCGGATAAAATATCCTTGGCTGCATGTTCTTCTCATTTAGTAACCTGAATATGTCTTGCCAGCCCTTTCTGGCTTGCCAGGTCTCTGTGGACAGGTCCGACATTATTCTGATGTTCCTCCCTCTGTATGTAAGAAATCTCTTCCCCCTCGCCACTTTCAAGATTGTTTCCTTGGATTTAAGATTTGCAAATTGTACTATTATATGTCATGGCATCAGTCTGCTTGGGAGGGGTCCTCTCTGCCTCTTGGACATGAATGCTTGTTTCCTTCCCCAGAGTAGGGAAGTTCTCTGCTACGATTTGTTCAAATATATCTTCTAGACCTCTGTCTCTCTCATCCCCTCAGGGATCCCAATAATTCTGATATTGGGACGTTTCACTGAGTCATTAATCTGTCTCAGTTTGATTCGTTGGGTTTTAATTTGTTTTTCCGATGCCACCTCGGTTTCTTTCTTTTCTATCATCTTATCCTCTATCTCACTAATTCGTTCTTCTGCCTCGTTTACCCTGGCAGTCAGAGTATCCAGTTTAGACTGCATTTCATTCATAGCATTTTTAAGTTTGCCCTGTTTAGATCCCATTTCTGCCCTTAGAGATTCTATATTGTCATTAATATTTTTCTCAAGCTTAGATATCACCTTGATAATTGTTACTCTGAAGTCTATTTCTGACATCTTGGTTATATCCATATCCATTAGTTCTGTGGCAAAGGCCACAGTCTCTGAATCTTTCCTTTGTTGGGAATTCCTCCTCTTAGTCATTCTGTTGAGGGGTGGTTGAGGGAATATACAGAGTCCAAATTATTGACCACAACCCAAGCAAGATGTACCTGTTTTATAGGGACCTCAGGTTTGTCAGCCTCTTGTTCTTCCAGCCTATCTTCTGGGGGATGGGCCTGCTGTGCTGTTACTCAGGCAACCCTGTTTGGGCAGAGTTGCCCTGCCCCCTGTGGGGGGGATGGGCTCAGTGGAAACCAGTTTTGGGGGGCTTTTGTTCTCTGGTGGATTTCCATGACTCTTTCAAGAGTCAGAGCAGAAGTGAGCATATCCAAACCTCTGTCTCAGAACAGAGAGATCACAGTCTGCTCTTCACTGAGCTCTCCAGGCCACACTGTTTCTGTCTGTGCTGCTAAAACCACAGCATCCTGGGTTGTGCACCCCACAGCAGCACTCCCAGCCCTCACTCCCAGGGCTGGACACATCTCTCTGCCCTTTGTGTTTCTAAAACCACAGGCTGCCCCTGGTTCCCATGCATGCCCCTGTAGATCCATGTTTCAGACTGGGGGCTGCCCTAAAGTTCCTTCTCCACTGCTAATTGTCTGTGAGTCTGTGCCTGGTCCCCAGCACGGGAGGCTTTTGCCTTCCTGGCACAAGATCACAGAGGCTCCCTCCCCCTTCTGTTTATCTTCTGATATCTGCCCGTAGAATCACAGCTCCCTGCTTTATACCTCAAGACCAACCGCCAGAGATATTCTGTTTGTAGAGACCCAGATATATCTTCTTATATCTCAGGCTGATTTCGTGGGTGTTCAGAATGGTCTGGTAGATATCCAGCTCAATTCAGGGGACTGGTTGAAATAGGGTCCCCTACTCCTCCACCATCTTTTCTCCGAGACCTCTAGTCAGTTTTAGTAATTTGTTTCTTTCAAGGCATTTTTCCATTTAATCTATATTGTCTAATTTGTTGGCATAAAATTGGTTTTTAGTATCTGCAAGGTCAATACTGGTGTCTCCTCTTACATTCCTGATTTTGGTAATTTAGGTCTCAATTTTTTGCAAGGGGAGAAGAGGGTCACGCCAGCTAAAGGTTTATCAATTTTGTTGCTCACAAAGGCAACAAAAAAGCAATTTTTGCTTTCATTGATTTTTCTCCATTGTCTTCCTGTTTTTAATATTATTGATTTCTACTCTCATCTTTATTATTTCTTTCCTTCTCCTCTGAGTTTTAGCTACTCTGTTTTTCTAGTTTCTTAAGGTAGAATCTCATGTTATTATTTAAAAGTTTTTCTTCTTCGCTAATAAAAGCCTTTTACTGGCATAAATTGCCCTCTAAGTACTGCTTTAGATATATCCCATAGATTTTCATATGTTGTATTTTTCTAATTCAGTTCAAAATATTTTCTGATTTCTCTTGTGATTTTTTTATTTGACCCATGGGTTATTTAGAAACATTTTAAATTTTTTTTTAAAACAGTTTAAGCATTTTAAATTTCAAAACTTGAGGGATCTTCCAAATTTCCTTAAACTGATGGTTTTTAATTCAATTCTGTTATGATTGAAGAACACATCTTGTATAATTTTAATCCTTTTAAGGTATATTGAGACTTGTATTATAGCCTGGTATAAGGTCTATCTTGAAGAATGTTCCATATAGCTTGCAAGGAATGTATATTTTGCTTTGTTGGATGGAGTACTCTATAGATGTCAGTCTGGTCAAGCTGGTTGATATTGTTAGTTAAAGTCCTCTATTTCCTTGTTGATTTTCACTGTAGTTTTTCTGTAAATTGTTGAGAGCAAGACATTGTAGCTCCAGCTATTATTGTTGCACTATTCACCTACAATTCTGTCAGTTTTTGCTTCACTTATTTTAAGGTTCATATATATATAGTTATATCTCTCTAATGAATTGACCCTTTATTATGTGAAATGCCCTTCTAGTTTCTAATAATTTTTTTTATTTTAAAGCCTATTTTGTCTGATATTAATATAGTCACTCCAACACTCTTATAATTACTGTTTGTGTAATATATTTTTCCATGCATTTAATTTCAATTTGTAACTTTGAATCTAAAGTATCTAAATCTAAAGTATGTCTCTTATAAATAGTATATAGTTGGATCTTGAATTTTTTAAAACCCAGGCTAATAATCTCTGTATTTTTATTATTTTTTTAGTGTAATCACTGATATGGTTGGATTTTCATCTGTTTTGCTATGTGTTTTCTATATATTTCATGTCTGTTTTGTTCCTCTGTTCCTTTTTTTTGCTGCCTTCTCTTATGTTGAAAGATCTTTAGTGGTGTGCCACTTGAATGTCTGTGTTTCTTTTTTAGAAATGTATAAACTTTGGGGTACCTGGATGGCTCAGTCAGTTGAGCGGCTGCCTTCGGCTCAGTCATGATCTCAGGGTCCTAGGATCGAGTCCCACATCGGGCTCCTTGCTCAGTGGGGAGTCTGCTTCTCTTCTACCCCTCCCCCTGCTTGTGCACTCTCTCTCTCTCTCTCAAATGTGTCTAGATGCGTTTTTTTTCTTTTTTGCATGTGAATGTCAGTTTTTCCAGCACTTTGTTGGAAGGACTATCCTTACTCCATTATACTGCCTTTGTTCCTCTGTCAAAGATCAATTGACTATATTTATGTAGGACTATTTGTGGACTCTCCCTTCTGTTCCACTGATCTATTTTTCTGTTTTTTCACCAAAACTATGGATATTGCCTTGATTACTATAACTTTTTTGTAAGTCTTGAAGTCAAGTAGTGTCAGTCCTCTGACTCTGTTCTTCTACTTCAATAATTAGTAGGCTATTCTGAGACTTGCTTCTCCATATAAACTATGAAATCAGTTTGTTGATATCCACAAAATAAGTTGCTGGGAATTTGATTGGGATTGCACTGAATTTATAGATCAAGTTGAGAAAAACTAATCTTGAAAATATTGAGTCTCAAAAAAAAAAAAAAAAGAAAATATTGAGTCTCCCTATGCATGAACATAGAATGTCTCTCCATTTATTTCTCTTTGATTTCTTTCATCAGAATTTTATTCTTTTCCTCAGATAGACCTTGTATATATTTTGTAAGATTTATACCTAAGTATTTCATTTCTTTGGGTGCTAATGTAAATGATTATGTGTTTTCAATTTCAAATTTCACTTGGTCATTGCTGGTATATAGGAAAGCAATTGACTTTTTTTTTAAGTTTTTTTTTTTTTTCAAATTCCAGTTAGTTAACATACAGTGTAATATTGTACAGCTGTACAATATAGTGATTCAACACCTCCATACAACACTCAGTGCTCACCACACAAGTGCACTCCTTATCCGTATCACCTATTTAGCCCATTCCCCTCACTCACCTCCCCTCTGGTAACCATCAGTTTGTTCTCTATAGTTAAGACTCTGTTTTGGTTTGCCTCTCTCTCTTTTCACCCTTTGCTTCTTTGTTTTATTTCTTAAATTCCACATATGAGTGAAATCATATGGTATTTGTCTTTTTCTGACTGATTTATTTCACTTAGCATAATACTCTTTCCATGTCATTGAAAACAACACCTATGTCATTGGTCTATCCATGTCATTGCAAAACTCAACACCCAAAAAATGAATAATCCGATTTAAAAATGATCAGAAGACAGGGATATTTTCCTAAAGAAGATACAAAGATGGCCAACAGACACATGAAAACATGCTCAACATCACTCATCACCAGGGAAATACAAATCAAAACTACAATGAGATATCACCTCACAACTGTCAGAATGGCTGAAGTCAACATTACAAGAAACAACAGGTGCTGGTGAGGATGCAGAGAAAGGAGAACCCTCTTGCACCATTGATGGGAATGCAAACTGGTGCAGCCACTCTGAAAAACAGTATGGAGGTTCCTCAAAAAGTAACAAATATAAATATCCTATGATTCAGCAATTGCACTACTAGGTATTTACCCAAAGAATACAAAATTACTAATTCAGGCACACCTGGGTGGTGCAGTCAGTTAAGCGTTAGACTCGGTTTTGGCTCAAGTTGCGATCTCAAAGTTGTGAGACTGAGCCCTAAGTCTGGCTCCCCACTCAGTGCAGAGTCTTCTTAAGACTCTCTCTCCTTCTCCAACTGCCCCTGTCCAATCCACCCCCACTCTCCATTTCTCTCAAATAAATAAATCTTTTTTTTTAGGATTTTATTTATTTATTTGTCAGAGAGAGAGAGAGCTTAAGCAGGGGGAGCAGCAGGTAGAGGGAGAAGCAGGCTCCCCACTGAGCAAGGAGCAGACGGATGCAGGACTCAGTCCCAGGACCATGAGATCATGACCTGAGCCGAAGACAGACACTTAACCCACTGAGCCACCCAGGTGCCCCTCAAATAAATAAATCTTTTTAAAAAAAATTAATTCAGGAGGGGGGAAAGATGGTGGAGGAGTAGGGGACCCTATTTCAACTGGTCCCCAGAATTGAGCTGGATATCTACCAGACCACTCTTGAGCACCCACGAAACCAACCTGAGATGTAAGAAGATCTGGATCTCTACAAACAGAATATCGCAGGTTTTGAGGTACGAAGCGGGGAGCCGTGATTCCGCGGGCAGATATCGGAGGAAAAACGGCAGCAGGAGGGTGCCTGGCTGTGGGGATCCTGCACCACTGGTGAGTGACAGCCTCCTGCGCTGGGGACGGGCACAGACTCGCAGACCGGTAGCGGCGGGGAAAGGACTTTAGGGCAGCCCCCAGGGCGGGGTCGCGCGTGCAAACTGGGAGCGGCTGGCGGTTTTAGAAGCACAAAGGGCAGAGACGTGCCCTGAACTAGAGGCAGGACTGGGAGTGCTGCGAAGGGGCGCACAACCCAGGACGCTGCAGTTTATAGCAGCACGGACAGAAACAGAAATCGTGTGGCCTGGAGAGCTCACTGAAGAACAGACTGCGATCTCTCTGCTCTGAGGCAGAGGGTTGGAAACCGTCTCTTATGCTCTGACTCGCGGAAGAGACGTAGAAAGCCGTCAGGGAAAGCCGCCAGAGAACAAAAGCCCCAAAGACTGATTCCCGCTGAGCCCATCCCCCGCCACAGGGGGGCAGGACAACTCCGCCCAAACAGGGTTGCCTGAGTAACAGCGCGACAGGCTCCACCCACAGAAGACAGGCTGGGAAAACAAGAGGCCAGCAATCCTAAGGTCCCAAGAAAACAGGTGCATCTTGCTTGGGTTCTGGTCAATAATTTGGACTCTATACATTCCCTCAAACACCCATCAACAGAATGACTAGGAGAAGGAGCTCCCAAAATAGAAAAGACTCAGAGATTATGACTTATGCTGCAGATTTACAAATGGATGCAGATATAACCAAGATGTCGGAGATGGAATTCAGGCTAGCAATTGTGAAGACGATGGCTAGAATGGAGAAATCAATTAATGGCAACATAGAGTCTCTAAGGGCAGAAATAAAAGGTGAATTGGCAGAACTTAAAAATGCTATCAATTAGATCCAATCCAATATAGATAATCTAACAGCTAGGGTAACTGAGGCAGAAGAGCGAATAAGCGACCTGGAAGACAATATAGTAGATAAAAAGCGAAAAGAGGAGGCCAGGGAAAAACAACTCAGAATCCTTGAAAATAGAATCAGAGAAATAAGTGACACCATGAAGCGTTCCAATGTCAGAATAATTGGAATCCTGGAGGGAGTGGAGAGAGAGAGAGAACTAGAAGATGTATTTGAGCAAATCGTAGCTGAGAACTTCCCTAATCTGGGGAATGAAAAATATTCGAGTCCTAGAGGCAGAGAGGACCCCTCCTAAGATCAAAGAAAACAGGCCAACACCCCAGCATGTAATAGTAAAACTTACAAATCTTAGAACCAAGGAGACCATCTTAAGGGCAGTTAGAGGGAAGAGATTCCTTACGTACAAAGGGAGGAACATCAGAATAACGTCAGACCTATCCACAGAGACCTGGCAAGCCAGAAAGGCCTGGCAAGACATATACAGGGTACTAAATGAGAAGAACAGCAGCCAAGAATACTTTATCCGGCAAAGCTGTAATTTAGAATGGATGGAGAGATGCAGAGCTTCCAAGACCAGCAGAAACTGAAAGAATATGTGACCAATAAGACGGCCCTGCAAGAAATATTAAGGGGGGGTTCCATAAAAGGAGAAAGACCCCAAGAGTGATATACAACAGAAATTTACAGGGACAATCTATAAAAACAACGTCTTCACAGGCAACATGATGACAATTAATTCATATCTTTCAATAATCACTCTCAACATGAATGGCCTAAACGCTCCCATAAAGCGGCACAAGGTTGCAGATTGGATAAAAAGACAGGACCCATCCATATGCTGTCTACAAGAGACTCATTTTGAACCTAAAGATACATCCAGACTGAAAGTGAAGGGATGGAGATCCATCTTCCATGCCAGCGGACCTCAAAAGAAAGCTGGGGTAGCAATTCTTATATCAGACAAATTAGATTTTAAGCTAAAGACTGTAGTTAGAGACACAGAAGGACACTGTATCATTCTTAAAGGGTCTATCCAACAAGAAGATCTAACAATTGTAAATATCTATGCCCCCAACATGGGAGCAGCCATCTACATAAGCCAACTGTTAACCAAAATAAAGAGTCATATTGATAACAATACGTTAATTGTAGGAGACCTCAATACTCCACTCTCAGCAATGGACAGATCATCTAAGCAGAAAATCAACAAAGAAACAAGAGCTTTGAATGATACACTGGACCAGATGGACCTCATAGATATTTACAGAACATTCCACCCTAAAACAACAGAATACTCATTCTTCTCAAGCGCACATGGAACTTTCTCCAGAATAGACCATATACTGGGTCACAAATCAGTTCTCAACCGATACCAAAAGATTGAGATTATTCCCTGCATATTCTCAGACCACAATGCTCTAAAACTGGAACTCAATCACAAGAAAAAAATTGGCAGAAATTCAAACACTTGGAAGCTAAAGACCACTCTGCTCAAAAATGTTTGGGTCAACCAGGAAATCAAAGAAGAACTTAAACAATTCATGGAAATCAATGAGAACGAAAATATATCGGTCCAAAACCTATGGGATACTGCAAAGGCCGTCCTAAGGGGGAAATACATAGCCATCCAAGCCTCACTAAAAAAAACAGAAAAATCCTGAATTCAACAACTAACTCTACACCTTAAAGAACTAGAGAAAAAGCAACAAATGATGCCTAAGCTACAAATTAGAAGAGAAATAATTAAAATTAGAGCAGAAATCAATGAATTAGAAACCAGAAACACAGTAGATCAGATCAATGAAACTAGAAGTTGGTTCTTTGAAAGAATTAATAAGATCAATAAACCACTGGCCAGACTTATCCAAAAGAAAAGAGAAAGGACCCAAATTAATAAAATTACGAATGAAAGGGGAGAGATCACGACTAACACCAAGGAAATAGAAACAATTATTAGAAATTATTATCAACAGCTATATGCCAATAAACTGAGCAATCTGGATGAAATGGAGGCCTTCCTGGAAACCTATAAGCTGCCAAGACCGAAACAGGAAGAAATTGACAACCTGAATAGACCAATAACCAGTAGCGAGATTGAAGCAGTGATCAAAACCTCCCAAAAAACAAGGGTCCAGGGCCTGATGGATTCCCTGGGGAATTCTATCAAACATTCGAAGAAGATATAATAACTATTCTACTGAAGCTGTTTCAAAAAATAGAAACAGAAGGAAAATTTCCAAACTCATTCTATGAGGCCAGCATTACCTTAATCCCCAAACCAGGCAAAGACCCCATCAAAAAGGAGAATTTCAGACCGATATCCCTGATGAATATGGATTCCAAAATCCTCAACAAAATCCTAGCTAATAGGATCCAACAATACATTAAAAGGAATCATCCACCACGACCAAGTGGGATTTATCCCTGGCATGCAAAGGTGGTTCAACATTCGCAAATCAATCAATGTGATAGAACACATTAATAAGACGAGGGAGAAGAACCATATGGTCTTCTCAATTGATGCAGAAAAAGCATTTGACAAAATACAGCATCCTTTCCTGATTAAAACTCTTCAGAGTATAGGGATAGAGGGAACATTCCCCAAGTTCATAAAAATCCATCTATGAAAAACCCACAGCAAATATCATCCTCAATGGGGAAAAGCTGAGAGCCTTTCCCTTAAGATCAGGAACACGTCAAGGATGCCCACTCTCGCCAGCATTGTTCAACATAGTACTAGAAGTCCTAGCAACAGCAATCAGACAACAAAAAGAAATAAAAGGTATTCAAATTGGCAAAGAAGAAGTCAAACTCTCTCTTTTCGCAGACGACATGATACTTTATGTGGAAAACCCAAAAGACTCCACCCCCAAATTACTAGAACTCATACAGCAATTCAGTAATGTGGCAGGATACAAAATCAATGCACAGAAATCAGTTGCTTTCTTATACACTAACAACGCAACTGTAGAAAAAGAAATTAGAGAAACGATTCCATTTACAATAGCACCAAAAACCATAAGATACCTCGGAATAAACCTACCCAAAGAGGTAAAGGATCTATACTCTAGGAACTACAAAACACTCATGAAAGAAATTGAAGAAGACACAAAAAGATGGAAAAATATTCCATGCTCACGGATCGGAAGAATAAACATTGTTAAAATGTCTATGCTACACAGAGCAATATTCCTTCAACATCATCCCGATCAAAGTTCCAATGACATTTTTCAAAGTGCTGGAACAAACAATCCTAAAATTTGTATGGAACCAGAAAAGACCCCCGAATCGCCAAGGAAATGTTGAAAAAGAAAAACAAAGCTGGGGGCATCACGTTGCCCAATTTCAACCTATATTACAAAGCTGTGATCACCAAGACAGCATGGTATTGGCACAAAAACAGACATATAGACCAATGGAACAGAATAGAGAATCCAGATATGGACCCTCAACTCTATGGTCAAATAATCTTTGACAAAACAGGAAAAAATATGCAATGGAAAAAAGACAGTCTCTTCAATAAATGGTGCTGGGAAATTGGACAGCCACATGCAGAAGAATGAAACTCGACCATTCTCTAACACCATTCACAAAGATAAACTCAAAGTGGATGAAAGACCTCAATGTGAGACAGGAATCCATCAAAATCCTAGAAGAGAACACAGGCAGTAACCTCTTTGACATCGCCCACAGCAACTTCTTTCAAGATACATCTCCAAAAGCTAGTGAAACAAAAGCAAAAATGAACTTTTGGGATTTCATCAAGGTAAAAAGCTTCTGCACAGCAAAGGAAACAGTCAACAAAACAAAGAGGCAACCCACAGAATGGAAGAAGATATTTGCAAATGACACTACAGATAAAGGGCTGGTATCCAAGATCTATAAAGAACTTCTCAAACTCAACACCCAAAAAACAAATAACCAAGTCAAAAAGTGGGCAGAAGATATGAAAAGACACTTCTCTGAAGAAGACATACAAATGGCTAACAGAAACATGAAAAAATGTTCATCATCATTAGCCATCAGGGAAATCCAAATCAAAACCACACGGAGATACCACCTTACAGCAGTTAGAATGGCCAAAATGGACAGGGAAAGAAACAACAAATGTTGGAGAGGTTGTGGAGAAAGGGGAACCCTCTTACACTGTTGGTGGGAATGCAAGTTGGTACAGCCACTTTGGAAAACAGTGTGGAGGTGCCTCAAAAATTTAAAAATAGAGCTACCCTATGACCCAGCAATTGCACTCCTGGGTATTTACCCCAAAGACACAGATGTAGTGAAAAGAAGGGCCACATGCACGCCAATGTTCATAGCAGCAATGTCCACAATAGCCAAACTGTGGAAAGAGCCGAGATGCCCTTCAACAGATGAATGGATAAAGCAGATGTGGTCCATATATACAATGGAATATTACTCAGCCATCAGAAAGGATGAATACCCAACTTTTACATCAACATGGATGGAACTGGAGGAGTTATGCTAAGTGAAATAAGTCAAGCAGAGAAAGTCAATTATCATATGGTTTCACTTATTTGTGGAACACAAGGAATAACATGGAGGACATTAGGAGAAGGAAGGGAAAAAGGGGGGGGGGATTGGAGGGAGAGATGAACCATGAGAGACTATGGACTCTGAGAAACAAACAGGGTTTTAGAGGGGAGGGGGGAGGGGGGATTGGTTAGCCCAGTGATGGGTATTAAGGAGGGCACGTACTGCATGGAGCACTGGGTGTTATACGAAAACAATGGATCATGGATCACCACATCAAAAACCAATGATGTATTGTATGGTGACTAACATAACATAATAAAATTTTTTAAAAAATTAATTCAAAGGAAACATGCACCCTGATATTTATAGCAGCATTATCTATAATAGCCAAATCATGGAAACAGTCCCAGCGTCCATTAACTGATGAACGGATAAGAAAGATATAGTATATCTATGGTATGGTAAAGATATGGTATAACAGAATATTACTCAGCCATAGAAAAGAATGAAATCTTGCAACTGACTTTTTTTTATATTAACCTTGTATCCTACAACTTTGTACATTCTTACTAGTTCCAGGAATTTTTTTTTGTTGACTCTTTCAGATTTTCTACATAGATGATAATGTTGTCTATAAACAAAGACAGTGCTATCTCTTCCTTCCAAATCAGAATACCTTTTGCTTACTTTCCTTGTCCTATTAGCTAGGACTTTAAGTATGAGTTGAAATGCAATGGTGAGAGGGGACATCCTTGCCTTTTTCCCAATCTAAGTGAAAGTTTCAAGTTTTTCATTATTAAGTATGATGTTATCTATAGGTATTTTGTAGAGGTCTTTTATCAATTTGAAAACTCTTCCTTTGTTCCTAGTTTGCTGAAAGTTTCTATCATTAATGGGTATTGGATTTTGTCAAATGCTTTTCCTGCATTTATTGACATGATCATGTGATTTTTTTCATTTTTTGCTTATTGATGTGAGGGAGTACATTAACTGACTTTCAAATGTTGAAGCAGCCTTGTATACCTGGGATAATCCACAGAATCCATATAATTCTATCTACACATTGTTAAATTAGATGCCTGATACTTTGTTGAGGATTTTTGCATCTATGTTCATAAGAGATATTGTCTTGTAATTTTATTTTCTATCAATATCTCTGTCTGCTTTTGGTATTGGGGCAAAGCTGACCTCACAGAATAAGTTAGGAACTATTCCCTATGCTCCTATCTCCTGAAAAAGAATGGAAAGAATTGGCATAATTTCTGCTTAAATATTTGGTAGATTTCACCAGTGAACACACCATGGCCTGGTGCTTTCTGTTTTGAAGTTTATTAATTATTGATTCAATTTCTTTGATAGCTACAAGCCTAGTCAGATTATCTATTTATTCTTGTGTGAGTTTTGGCAAATTGTGTCTTTCAAGGAATTGGTCCATTAATTTATCAAATTTGTGGGTACAGAGTTGTTCACAGAATTCCTTTATAATCCTTTTAATGTCTATGGGATCTGTAGTGATGACCCCTCTTTCATTTCTGATATTAGTATTTTCTGTCCTTTTTTTCTTTTTTAGTCTCTCTGGCTAGAGGCTTATCAATTTTACTGATCTTTTCAAAGACCCTGCTCTTATTTTCCTTGATTTTCCCTATTAATTTCCTGTTTTCAATACCATTGATATCTTCCCTAATACCTTATTTCTTCTGCTTATTTTGTATTTAATTTGCTCTTCTTTTTCTAGTTTCCTAAGAGAGAAAGTTAGATGATTGATTTTACAATTTCTTCTTTTCTAATATATGCATCCATGCTAAAATTTCCCTCTAAGCACTGTTTTTGCTACATCCCACAAATTCTAATAAACTGTGTTTTCAAATATTTTTTCCATTTTTCTTGAGATTTTTTCTTGACCCAAGTGTTATTTAGAAGTGTGTTGTTTAGCCTCTATTATTTTGGTATTTTCCAGCTATCTCTGTTATGGATTTCTAGCTTAATTCTATTGTGATCTGAGAGCAAACATTGTATGATTTCTATACTTTTAAATTTGTTTCAGTATGTTCTATAGCCCAGAATGTGGCCTATATTGGTGAAAGTTCCATGTAAGCTTGAGAAGTATGTGTATTCTGCAGTTCTTGGATGAGATAATCTATAGATGTCCATTATATCCAGTTGAATGACGGTGTTGTTGAGTTCAACTACTTCCCTACTGATTTTCTGCCTTCTGTCATCTGTCCATTTCTAAGAGTGGAATGTTAAAATCTCCAACATCAAGCAGTGCCTGGGTGGCTCAGTTGGTTGAGCATCTGACTCTTGTTCTCAGCTCAGGTATTGACCTTAGGGTCGTGAGTTCAAACCCCACATTGGTCCCATGCTGGGTGTGGAGCCTACTTAAAAAAAAATCTCCAACAGTGATAGCAGACTCATCTCTTTCTACTTGCATTTCTATCAGGTTTTCCCTCATATATTTAGACACTCTATTGTTGGGTATATAGACTGTTATGTCTTCACCACTTTGTTATGTCTTCTTGGAGTATTGACTCCTCTATCATTATGCAATGCAATTCCTTTTCCCTTAACATTCCTTGCTTTGGATTCTGAATATACCTACTCCTGCTCTTTTGATTACTGTTAGCATGGTGTATATCATTTTCCATCCCTTTTAATTTATACGTGTCTTTATATTTAAAGAGGCAATATTGTTGGCTCTTGTTTTTAGATTGATTCTGACAGTCTCTGGGGTTTTCTTACTCTTTATTTAAACTCAATTTAGTTAACATATAGTGTATTATTACTTTCAGGGGTAGAATTTAGTGATTCATCAGTTGCATATAACACCCAGTGCTCATTACAAGTGCCCTTCTTGATGCCCATCACCCAATTATCCCTTCCCTCCACCCACCATCCCTCCAGCAACCTGTTTGTTTCCTAGAGTTCAGTGTCTCTTATGGTTTGCCTCCCTCTCTATTTTCATCTTACTTTATTTTTCCTTCCCTTCCTCTATGTTCATCTGCTTTATTTCTTAAATTCCACATATGAGTGAAATCATATGGTATTTGTCTTTCTCTGACTGACTTATTTTGCTTAGCATAATACCCTCTAGTTCCATTCACATCGTTGCAAATGGGAGTCTCTGTTTTTTAAATGGTGTATTGAGATCTTTGATGTTTAAAGTAGATCAATATAGTTGGATTCGAACTACCATATTTGTCAAAGTTTTTTGTTGCCCTTGTTCTTTCTTCCTATTTTTGTCTTCCATACTTTTTCTGCCTTTTCTGATTTTAACTGAATATTTTACTTTTTCCAATTATCTACTTTCTTAGCATATCAACTACATTTTTTTAAACTGTTTTAGTGGTTGTCTTAGAGCTTGCTGTGTAAATTTACAACTAATCCAAGTCTAGTTTCAAATAACACTATGCCACTTCACAAGTAGTGTTAATAATCACCTTATAATAACAAAATATTCCTAATTCTTTCCTCCTGTGCTTTGTATCATTGCTGTCATTTATTTCACTTATACATAAACATTCATAAACACACACATATATATAAACATATATATATTTAAACATACATAATCAAATCCATTGTTACTATTATTATTTTTTCAGGCAAACATGACAACAAATACACTACAAAAACATTGCTATTATTATTTTGAACAAATTGTTACCAGTTAGATCAATTTAGAATAAGAAAAATTAAAATTTTTATTTTATCCTCAATTTTTCATTCTCTGAAGCTCTTTCTTTATGTAGATCCATGTTTCTGATCTATATCATTTTCCTTCTCTCTGAAGAACTTCTTTTAAATTTCTTGCAAGGCAGTACTACCAGCAACAAAATACCCTCAATTTTTGTTTGTCTGAGAAAGTCTATTTCTCCTCCACTTTTGAGGATAATTTTGCAGGGTCAAAATTCTGGCTGTGCATTTTTTTCTATCAACACTTTAAATATTCACTCCACTCTCTTCTTGTTGTCATGGTTTCTGAGGAGAAATCTGATGTAATTCTTATATCGGTAAGATTTTTTTTTTCCCTCTGATTTCTTTCAGGAGTCTTTATCTTGATATCTTTGGTATCGTTCGGCCTTTGATAGCCTGTAGTTCGAATATATTTCTAGGTATAATTTTCTTTTGACATTTATCCTGCCCGCTGTTCTCTGAGCTTCCTGGATCTATGATTTGGTGTCCTACATTAATTTGGGAAAATTCTCAGTCATTATCACTTCAAATACTGCTTCTCTTCCTTTCTCTCTTTTTTCTCATTCTGGTATTCCCATTACATATATGTTACACCTTTTATGGTTGTTCACAGTTCTTGAATATTTTGTTGGGTGTTTTTGTTTGTTTGTTTGTTTGTTTTTTAGTCTTTTTTCTCTTTGCTTTTCAATTGTGGAAGAGTCACTGTCATATCCTCAAGCTCACAGATTCTTTCTTCATCCATGTCTAATTTACTAATGAACCCTTTAAAGGCATTCTTCAATTCTGTTACAGTGTTTTTGACCTCCAGAGTATCTTTTTTGGTTCTTTCTTAGAATTTCCACATCTCTGCTTGCATTATCTGTCTGTTCTTGCATATTGTCTACTTTTTCCATTAAAGCCCTTAGCATCTTAGTCATAGTTTTTAAAAATTACTAGCAGGTCTCATTTTCTTTCATCCTGAAGAACTTCCTTTAGTATTTCTAATAAGGCAGGTCTTCTAGTAGTGAATTTTCTGTCTTTGTTTATCTGGGAATGTTTTTATTTCCACTTTATTTTTGAAGGAATTTTTGGCTGATATATAGAATTCTTAGTTGACAAATTCTTTTCCAGCACTTTAAATTTATCATCCCACTCTCTTCTGGCCTCCACTGTTTCTGAGAAGTCAGTTTTTAATCACATTGTTGTTTCTCTGTACATGATTTTTCTCTTACTGATTTCAAGATTTTTTTCTTTGTCACTTACTTTCAACAGCTTGGCTATGATGTCTAGGTGTGATTATCATTCTGTTTATCCTACTTGGAGGTTTCACTGAACTTCTCAGATACGTAAATTCATATTGTTTTCAAATTTGGAAAGAATCTGTCCATTATTTCTTCAAATTTGTTTTCTCCTTTACTCTCTCCTCTCTTCCTGGGTCTTCCATTACACACATATTTGTATGCTTGATCCCACAGATCTCAGATTCTGCTCATCCTTCTTGATTCTTTACTTTCTGTTCTACATATTGGATAATTTTCATTGATCTATCTTCAAGTTTGCTAAACCTTTATTCTGCAAGCTCAGATGTTATGTTCATTCCCCTCTAGTGAATTTTTCATTCCAGTTACTTTACTTTTCAATGACATAATTCCCACTTAGTTCTTTTTTGTCATACCTTTGTTTTTAGTGAGATTCTCTATTTGATGAGTTATTGAAAGTGTGAATATTAAAAGCATGAGTATTATTAGACCTTCCTTTTAAAAGTGGATCACACTTGGGGTGCTTGGGTGGCTCAGTTAAGCATGCAACTCTTAGTTTTGGCTCCAGTCATGATCTCAGGGTCTTGATATCAAGCCCCGTGTCAGGCTCTGTGCTCAGGATGGAGTCAGCTTAAGATTCTCTCTCCCTCTCCCTCTGCCTCTCCCTTCACTCTGTCTCTCAAATAAATAAATAAATCTTTAAAAAATAATAAAAAAGGGGTGCCTGGGTGGCACAGTTGGTTAAGCATCCAACTCTTCATTTCACCTCAGGTCACGATCACAGGGTCCTGAGATTGAGCCCTTGTCAGTCTCTGAGCATAGTGTGGAGTCTGCTTGAGATTCTCTCTCCCTCTCCCTCTGCCTTTCCTGCTGGTGCTCTGTCTCTCAAATAAATAAATAAATTTTTAAAAACAAATACAATAAAAAAATAAGTAAAAGTGGATCACACTCTTCTGTTTCTTTGCATACCTCATAATATTTTTTGGAAGCATTAAATATTTTAGACAATACATTATAGCAACTCTGTATTCTTACCCTGCTAGGAGTTGTTGTTGTTCTTTCTGGGTTTTGTTTCTTTGTTTTGTGACTCACCTGGACTACTTTTGTCTTTTCTATAGTGTAGGGCCACTTGTTTCTACTCCTTTTTTTTTTTAAGTTTTGTTTCCATATTTAAGCCTGACATCCTAGGAGTTGCCCTACATAACATAATTTAGTGGTCAGCCAATGATTGGTCAAAGGTTGTTCAAACACCTTGAACCAATAAGGCTTCTACCTTTTACCAGTGGATCTGTGTTTTAATTTAGGGATGCATTCAAGTTCACAGTTTATAAGTCTTCCTGGCTTTTACTTTCCACAGAGCCATCTATTTTTCCTCTGTACATGCATAAGACATCATATTCAGGTAGAGACATATGGATAAAGTCATCTCTAGTCTTTCTTGAGAGTGTACACAGGCTTGTGCATACCCACTGACTTCTATTATATCAAGAATATAGGGTTTCTTTCTTATTAAAGCCAGCCATTGCTGCCTCATTCCCTGAATGTCACTGATAAATTTCTGGATAGGCTGCTAAACTATTGCTTGCCCAAACCAGGATCACAACCTCAGGTTATATGTAATGTTGGCCTTCCCTTTTCATTTGCCACTGAGATCACTACTATTTCTGATAATGCCTAGTATCATGAGGTTTCTGTGCACACTATACCAAAAATCAAGTCAGCCCCTTCCACCAGCAAAGCTGCTGATTCTCAGTTTGTCCCATCCTGGTAGAGCTACCATGCTGATGGAGCTGGGGAGAGGAGCAGAGTCAAGAGCAGCCCCAGGTCAAAGTGTCAAAAACTCCCACTTTTTTTGCAGTGGTCAGTAGTTTTTCTGGAATAAACTCTTCTCAACTTTTGTGTATGTCTTTGGTGAATTTCCAGTTTTTTATATGGTTGTTTTTGACATTTTTGTCAAAATTCATTGGTGCTTTTTGGAGAAGGAATTTGCTAAGCTCCTCACTTCACCATTTTTATAGCACTATGTTTTTTTTGTTTTGTTTTGTATTTTTTAAACTTAGGTTTGTTTTTATAGTTTTGCTTGAAACTTGTATTCTGAAAATTAGGAAATTAAAAATGATTTAAGAGGGTTTCAACTTTTTTTTTTAAATAAATATGTCAAAGAACAACACATGACTGATAAATGATTGTTATATATATAAAGAATACTATAAGTCAATAAGACATACAACAAATACATAATGAAGAAATATACATCAATTTATAAAAAGGTTTCCAAATGTTCAATGAATACATGAAAAAGTACTCAATCTCATTAGTGATCAGAGAAATACAAATTTAAACCACCATATACCTTATGCAACATCTACCAAATTGGCTACAATTTAAAAGTATGATATTATCGGGGCACCTGGGTGGCTCAGTCAGTTAAGCAGCTGCCTTCAGCTTAGGTCACGATCCCAGGGTCCTGGGATCGTGCCCCACATTGGGCTTCCTGCTCAGGGGAGAGCGTGCTTCTCCCTCTCCCTCTGCCTGCCGCTCTGCCTACTCATGCTCTCTCTATCTCTCTGCCAAAAAAATAAAAATCTTTTTTAAAAAAGTATGATAATATCAAATCTTGGTGAGAATATGGAGCAAAAGGAATTCTCATATACTTCTCGTGGGATTATAAACTAGTAAAATTTCAGAAGATAGTTTAGCTTTATCAACTTAGGATGAAGATGTTATTCAATGTTTTTACTTTGGGAATATACCCTGAAGGAAAATATGTACACCAGAACATATGCACAAGGATGTTCACAGAAATTTTGTTCATTGTAGCCTCAAACTAGAAACAAAGAAATAACCCAAATTTCCACTGACAGTAGAATGGAAAAATAAGCTATGGTATATTCATATAAGAGACGACAGTGTACCTACATCCAACCACATTGGTGAATCTCACAAACACTATGTTGGACAAAAGAAGTCAGATAGAAAAGAATACAGAATGATTTCATTTATACAAGTTCAATAACATGCAAAATGAGAGACACACATAATCAAAAAATTCTAATGAAAACACAAAAATAATTTTCACAAAAATCAGGGTAGTGGTTACTTCTGTGGTAATGAAAGAGCTACAATTAGCAAGCAACTCAGTTTTAATATATAAATAGAATTTTTGTATTAAAAAAGATCTCAAAGACATTCAAATACTACTGATATTACTAATGAGAGACATTTTCAGAGAATATTGACACTACTTGGAAGGATCATAATCATTCATTCAGTTAGCCAAACAGTTAGTCAGGCATATATTCAACAAAAACAATTATGTATTAACCATCTTCAATGTTTCAGACACTAAATCAGGCCCTAAGTATACTCAAGCTGCTATAACAAAATACTCTAACTGGATGGCTTAAACAATAGACATTTATCTCTCACAGTTTGGAGACTGGGAAGTCTGAGATCAAGCTGCTGGCAGATACAGTTGTCAGTGAGGGTTCTCTTCCTGTCTTGTAAACAGCTTCCTTCTTGGGTGTATGTTCAAATGCCTTTTCTTCATTGTGTGTACATGGACAGAGACAGAACTCTCATGATTGTCCCTCTTCTTAACAGGGCACTAAACTTATCATGGAGACCCCACCTTCATGACCTCATCTAGGCCTAATTACCTCCTAAAAGCCTCACCTCCAAATAACATCACATTGGGGGTTGGGGCTTCAACATATAAATTCCGGGATGAACACATTCAGTCCACAACATGTCTCCCATAGGATAGAGAAATGGATAAGACACAGACTGAGTCCTGGAAGAGTTCATCTAGTAAGAATGCTAAGTACACATCTAGTAAGAATGCTAAGTATACACACACTTATCATGGATAGGAGAAAGGCATAAGGGCTCCAAGAAAGACACAAAGTTCAGTTAACATAAAGATTACTTCAAGGGTGGGAATCATGGAGGGCTTATAGCTGACTGGGAGTGATCTGCAAGAGTGAAGACATTGAAAAAATACAAATAATTTTCACACAGGCAAGATTCCTGGAATAGTTTGAGGAAGCAGCAGTACACAAACCAAGTAAGAAAAGGGCACAAAAGAGGCTGGGGAGGGAGGCAGGACACACTGGCCTTGGGACTCGATAAGGAAGATCAGATTTTTTCCAAAGCCAGCAGAACTATTAAAAATTTTAAATAAGTGATGGGTGTACTGTAGTAGTTTCCTACGGTTGCTGTAACAAATTACTACAAACTTGGTAGCTTAAACAATAGATATTTATTCTCTCACATTTCTGGAACCTAGGAGTCTGGTGTCAATGAGGTTGGTTCTTTCTGAAAGCTCTGAGGGCAAATCTGTTTCATGTGTCTTTCCTAGCTTCTGGTAATTGTCAGCAATTCTTGTAGTTTCTTGGTTTGTAAACACATCACTCCAATCTCTCCCTCTGTCTTTACCTTGCCTTTTCTCCTCTGTGTTTCTTTTTGTATCAAATCTCCCTTTCCTTTCTCTTATAAGGACACTAGTAATTGGTCCACCTTAAATCTAAGATGATCTCATCTTGAAATCCTTAACTTAATTACTTCTGCAAATACCCTTATTCAAAATAAGGTCACATTCTGAGGTTCTAGGTGAACATGTCTCTTTAGCCCACTAAGGCATATTCAGATAGATTGGTATGATTGAGCTGGGAGGTAAGGATGAGTAAAAATGTTTCCCACAGAAACACACATGAAAGTCCAAAAAGACATTATCCCTAATGTTCATCTATGATATTATAATTTGTTATTGGAAAAGTAGGAAATTATATATACATCAGGCACTAAGGGACTTATCAAAGATATATTGCACCTATCTACTAGAATACTATACAGACGTTAAAAATGACAAAGTAGATCAATATGCACTGATATAAGAGGTCAGTAAAGTACTGAGTGAAAAACTTCAAGTTACAAACTGTGTAAATATGATCCTGTATATGGTAAAAAGAAAAAAGCTGAAAGGAAATTCACAGCTATTAATGATGTCTATTATCTGGTATTAAGTCTAGGAGGGCTAAAATATAGAAAGCTTATGTTTTATGGATTTATATACTTTGTAAATATTTAAAGTTCCATGTTTTACCTTTATAAATTTAAAAAATATTCCTTTTTAGAAGAAACTATATGCTTAGGAAGAAGAGAAAAAAACAGGTTAGCTGGGAAAAAAGGTATAATCTGACAATATGATTTTGAAAAAAATGATGATCACCATGAAATTGAAACATAAGGGCGCCTGGGTGGCTCAGTCACTAAGCGTCTGCCTTTGGCTCAGGTCATGATCCCAGGGTCCTGGGATCGAGCCCCGCGTCGGGCTCCCTGCTCGGCAGGAGGCCTGCTTCTCCCTCTCCCACTCTCCCTGCTTGTGTTCCTTCTCTCACTGTGTCTCCCTCTGTCAAATAAATAATAAATAAAAATCTTTAAAATAAAAAAAAAATTGAAACATAAAACCTAAAGGACTAAATTTTTAAATTCTGTACTACAAATTGGCATTGTAGATTGAATTCTGGCAGTTAGAGAAATTTTTTTTTAAGATTTTTATTTATTTATTCATGAGAAAAAGAGAGAGAGAGGCAGAGGGAGAAACTGGCTCCCTGCTGTGCAGGGAGCCTGATGTGGGACTCCATCCCAGGACCCGGAGGGTCATGACCTGAGCCGAAGGCAGAGGCTTAACTGACTGAGCCACCCAGGTGCCCTAAAGAAATACTTTTAAGAATATCCTAACAACAGGCACCTGGGTTGGCTCCCTGCTCAGCGGGGAGCCTGCTTCTCCCTCTGCCTGCCACTCCTGCTGCTTGTGCTCTTTCTCTCTCTCTCAGTCTGACAAGTAAATAAACAAAAATCTTAATAAAAAAAAGAATATCCTAACAAGGTGGGAATGTAAACTGGTGCAACCACTGTGGAAAACAATATGGAGTTTCCTCAAAAAATTAAAAATAGAACTACCATATGATCTAATAATTCCACTACTGGGTATTTACCCAAAGAATGTGAAAATACTAATTTGAAAAGACATATACACCCCCACATTTATTGCAGTATTATTTACAGTAACCAAATTATGGAAGCAGCCCAAGTGTCACTGACAGATGAATGGATAAAGATGTGGAATATTTATACAACGGAGTATTATTCAGCCATTAAAAAAGACTGAAATCACCATTTGCAACAGCATGGATGGATTTAGAGGGTATAATGTTAAGTGAAATATGTCAGTCAGAGAAAGACAAATACCATTTTATTTCACTCATACGTGGAACTTAAGAAACAAAACAAATGAACAATGAAAAAAAAAAAGAGAAAAACCAAAAAACAGACTCTTAACTATAAAGAACAAACTGATGATTACCAGAAGAGAGGTGAGTAGGGGGGAATGAGTAAAATAGGTAAAGGTAGGGTTCAGTGTACATTTATCATGATGAGCACTGCATAATGTACAGAATTGTTGAATCACTATATATACACCTGAAACAATATAACACTGTATGTTAATTATACCAGAATTAAAATTTTTAAATGATGAAGAGAAGATAAAAAATATATCAAATTATATCAAATATATCAAATAGAAATATATCATATATCAAATATCAAAATATATCAAATAAATAAAATAGAAATTATATCAAATATATCAACTATAAATCAAATATATCAAATTATATATTTGATATATCAAATATATCAAATATATAATTTGATATATCAAATATATCAAATTATGGAAGTATTAAAAAAAAGAATATTCTAACAATACCTTGATAAATCTGATGGGCATGCCCAGCCCTGAATTTTCATGCTGCCTCATGAAAGCTACAGCCAGAAGGCATGCCCCAGCCTTGCACTCTTCCACTGTCCTGCTATAGTTGGCAGGTGTACCCCAGCTCTGTGGTCTCTCTCTGCACCACTAACACTGGTAAGTATACACAGTCCACACAGGAGACAGCTCCTGATCACCTAATGGCCCAGAGAGGGGGGAGCTTACATTGCTAAGCAACCCAGGACTAAAATAACTGAAGAGACCATTCTCAGTAGGCTACTACCCCTAAGGCACTGCAGACAGCACACTGAAACAAACTCCCAGTCTTCCTGTGAAAAAGAACTATTTACTAGTTGTGGAGCTTCAGCCTGAAGTGTGATGGCAGGTCAGGTTTGCCACACATCTAGAAGCTACAGAGGTGCTCTCATGAAACATAGGCTGGGAGAAGCCACTTTTATGATCTTCCTTGGCCTCACTACAGGTTGTCAGTACCTCCCAGATAGGGGAGGTACTCATTTATGGAGCTCCAATTTTTACAACTGTCATGGGTAAACACCTTCAGGTCACCTGGACAAGAGGCCGGCAGGGTTGACAACTGCAGTCCCCCCGGGCTCCATACATTTGCATACTTTAATGTGCTGACTGAAATCCCTCCCTTTGGGACACTGAACATTCTTGACATACCCTCGACTACTGGGACCTATAAAGAATAAATCAGGTTGCTTGGACAATCACAAAGGTAAACTGTGGCAAAGTTGAATGATAAAGTTCATCTCTTATACAAGGACACTCCTTCAAGACTGGCAGAAGTAGCTCTTTCACCTAATACATAGAAACAAACACAGAGTCAAACAAAATAAGGAAACAGAAATATGTTCCAAATGAAAGAACAAGACAGGAGGCTCTAACTGCTAGGATAAATGAGGCAGAAGAAAGAATTAGTGATATACAAGACCAAATGATGGAGAATAAAGAAGCTGAGAAAAAGCGAGATAATCAACTACTGAAACACGAGGGGAGAATTCAAGAGATAAGTGATATCATAAAGTGAAAAAATATTAGAATAATTGGGATCCCAGAAGAAGAAGAAAGAGAGAGAGGGGCAGAAGATATATTGAAGCAAATTATAATGGAGAACTTCCCTAATGTGGGGAAAGAAACAGGCATCAAAATCCAGGAGGCACAGAGAACCCCCCTCAAAATCAATAAAAATAGGTCAAAAACCTGACATCTAATAGTAAAACTTACAAATCTCAGAGACATAGAGAAAATCCTGAAAGCAGCTTGGGACAAGAGGTCTGTAACCTACAATGGTAGAAACATTTCCACAGAGACCTGTCAGGCCAGAAAGGACTGGCATGATATATTCAGGGTACTAAATGAGAAAAATATGTAGCCAAGAATACTTTATCCGGCTAGGCTGTCATTGAAAATATAAGGAGAGATAAAAAGCTTCCAGGACAAACAAAAACTCAAAGAATTTGCAATCACCAAACTAGCCCTGCAAGAAATATTGAAAGGGGTCCTCCAAGCAAAGAAAGAGCCCAAAAGTAACATACACCAGAAAGGAACAGAGACAATATACAGTAACAGTCACATTACAGGCAATACACTGGCACTAAATTCATATCTTTCAATAGTTACCCTGAATGTAAATGGGCTAAATGCCCCTATCAAAAGGCACAGGGTATCAGATTGGAAAAAAAAGCAAGACCCATCAATACGCTGTCTGCAAGAGACTCATCTTAGACCCAAAGATGGGGGTGGAACACCATTTATCATGCTAATGGACATCAAAAGAAAGCTGGGGTGGCAAACCTTATATCAGACAAATTAGATTTTAAACCAAAGACTATAATAAGAGATGAGGAAGGACACTGTATCATAAATTAAAGTGTCTATCCAACAAGAAGATCTAACAATTATAAATATTTATGCCCCTAATATGGGAGCAGCCAATTATATAAGCCAATTAATAACAAAATCAAAGAAACACATCAACAATAATACAATATTAGTAGGGGACTTTAACACCTCCCCCCCACTGCAATGGACAGATCATCTAAGCAAAAGATCAACAAGGAAATAAAGGCTTTAAATGACACACTGGACCAGATGGACTTCACAGATATATTCAGAACATCCCATCCCAAAGCAACAGAATACACATTCTTCTCTAGTACACATGGAACATTCTCCAGAAGAGATCACATCCTAGGTCACAAATCAGGTCTCAACCAGTACCAAAAGACTGGGATCATTCCATGCATATTTTTGAACCACAATGCTTTGAAACTGGAACGCAATCACAAGAGGAAAGTTGGAAAGAACTCAAATACATGGAGGTTAAAGAGCATCCTACTAAAGAATGAATGGGTCAACCAGGAAATTAAAGAAGAATTAAAAAATTTCAGGGAAACAAATGAAAATGAAAACACAACTGTTCAAAAATCTTTGGGATGCAGCAAAGGTGGCCCTAAGATGAAAGTTTATAGCAATACAGGCCTTTCTCAAGAAACAAAAAAGGTCTCAAATACACAACCTAACCTTACACCGAAAGGAGCTGGAGAAAGAACAGCAAATAAAGCCTAAACCCAGCAGGAGAAGAGAAATAATAAAGATCAGAGCAGAAATCAATGAAATAGAAACCAAAAGAACAGTAGAACAGATCAACGAAACTAGGAGCTGGTTCTTTGAAAGAATTAATAAGATTGATAAACCCCTGGCCAGACTTATCAAAAAGGAAAGAGAAAGGACCCAAATAAATAAAACCATGAATGAAAGAGGAGAGATCACAACCAACACTGAAGAAATATAAACAATTATAAGAACATATTATGAGCAACTACATGCCAACAAATTAGACAATCTGGAAGAAATGGATGCATTCCTAGAGATGTATAAACTACCAAAACTGAACCAGGAAGAAATAGAAAACCTGAACAGACCCATAACTAACAAGGAAATTAAAGCAGTAATCAAAAACTTCCCAATAAACAAGAGCCCAGGGCCAGATGGCTTCCCAGGGGAATTCTACCAAACATTTAAAGAAGAATTGACACCTATTCTTCTGAAACTGTTTCGAAAACTAGAAATGGAAGGAAAACTTCCAAACTCTTTTTATGAGGCCAGCATTACCTTGATCCCAAAACCAGACAAAGACCCCACCAAAAAGAATTAAAGACCAATATCCCTGATGAACATGGATGCAAAAATTCTCACCAAAATACTAGCCAATAGGATCCAACAGTACATTAAAAGGATTATTCACCATGACCAAGTGGGATTTATCCCTGGGCTGTAAGGTTGGTTCAACTTCTGCAAATCAATCAATGTGATGCACTACATTAATAAAATAAAGGACAAGAACCATATGATCCTCTCAATAGATGCAGAAAAAGGATTTGACAAAGTACAGCAACCTTTCTTGATTAAAAAATCTTCACAGTGTAGGGATAAAGGGTACATACCTCAATATCATGAAAGCCATCTATGAAAAACCCACAGCGAATATCATTCTCAATGGGGGAAAACTGAAAGCTTTTCCCCTAAGGTCAGGAACACGGCAGGGATGTCCACTATCACCACTGCTATTCAACATAGTATTAGAAGTCCTAGCCACAGCTTATCAGACAACAAAAAGAAGTAAAAGGCATCCAAATCAGCAAAGAAGAAGTCAAACTCTCACTCTTTGCAGATGATAGGATACTTTATGTGGAAAACCCGAAAGACTCCACCCCAAAACTGCTAGAACTCATACAGGAATTCAGTAAAGTGGCAGGATATAAAATCAATGCACAGAAATCAGTGGCATTTCTATACACCAACAACAAGACAGAAGAAAGAGAAATTAAGGAATCGATCCCATTTACAATTGCACCTAAAACCCATAAGATACCTAGGAATAAACCTAACCAAAGAGGCAAAGAATCTGTACTCAGAAAACTATAAAATACTCATGAAAGAAATTGAGGAAGACACAAAGAAATCCTTGCTCATGGATTGGAAGAACAAATACTGTTAAAATGTCTATGCTACCTAGAGCAATCTATACATTCAGTGCAATCACTATCAAAATACCATGAACTTTTTTCACAGAACTGGAACAAATCATCCTAAAATTTGTATGGAATCAGAGAAGACCCTGAATAGCCAGAGGAATGTTTAAAAAGAAAAGCAAAGCTGGTGGCATCACAATTCTGGACTTCAATATCTATTACAAAGCTGTAATCATCAAGACAGTATGGTACTGGCACAAAAACAGACACATAGATCAATGGAACAGAATAGAGAGCCCAGAAATGGACCCTCAACTCTATGGTCAACTAATCTTTGACAAAGCAGGAAAAAATATGCAATGGATAAAAGACAGTCTCTTCAACAAATGGTGTTGGGAAAATTGGACAGCCACAAGCAGAAGATTGAAACTGGACCATGTTCTTACATCATACACAAAATGCTCAAATGGATGAAAGACCTAAATGTGAGACAGGAATCCATCAAAATTCTTGAGGAAAACATAGGCAGCCACCTCTTCAACCTCGGACGCAGCAACTTCTTCCTAGACACATTGCCAAAGCAAGGGAAACAAAGGCAAAAATGAACTATTGCGACTTCATCAAGATAAAAAGTTTTGCACAGCAAAGGAAACAGTCAACAACCAAAAGACAACTGACAGAATGGGAGAAGATATTTGCAAATGACATATCAGATAAAAGGCTAATATTCAAGATCGATAAAGAACTTATCAAACTCAACACCCAAAGAACAAATAATCCAATCAAGAAATGGGCAGAAAACATGAACACACATTTCTGCAAAGAAGACATCCGAATGGCCAACAGACACATGAAAAAGTGCTCAACATCGCTTGGCATCAGGTAAATACAGGTAAGTACAAATCAAAACCACAATGAGATACCAGCTCACACCAGTCAGAATGGCTAAAATTAACAAGTCAGGAAATGACAGATGTCAGCGAGGATGCAGAGAAAGGGGAACCCTCCTACACTGTTGGTGGGAATGCAAGCTGGTGCAGCCACTCTGAAAAACAGTATAGAGGTTCCTCAAAAAGTTGAAAACAGAGCTACTGTATGAAACAGAACTACCAGCAATTGCACTACTGGATATCTACCCCAAAGATACAAATGTAGTGATCCGAAGGGACACCTGCACCCCAATGTTCATAGCAGCAATGTCCACAACAGCCAAAATATGGAAAGAACCCAGATGTCTATCAACAGACGAATGGATAAAGAAGATATGGCATATATATACAATAGAATATTACACAGCCATCAAAAAATGAAATCTTGCCATTTGCAAAGACATGGATGGAACTAGAGGGTATTATGCTAAGCAAAATAAGTCAATCAGAGAAAGACAATTATCATATGATCTCACTGATATGTGGAAATTAAGAAACAAAACAGAGGATCATAGGGGAAGAGAGGAAAAAATGAAACAAGAAGAAACCAGAGAGGGAGACAAACCATAAGAGACTCTTAATCTCAGGAAACAAACTGAGGGTTGCTGGAGGGGAGGGGTGTCCAGGGGATGGGGTGATTAGGTGATGGACATTAGGGAGGGTATGTGTTGTGGTGAGTGCTGTGTATTGTGTAAGACTGATGAATCACAGACTTGTACCCCTGAAACAAATAATATATGTCAATAATTTTTAAAAAATACATACAAAAAAAAGAAATGACAAAAGCCACTTCCTCCATTATGTTTCAGTTTATATTCAAAACTATTCCTTTAGCAAACATTTACTGAGCACCTATTATATGCAAAGTCCAATACTAGAAATATTCTAGGAGAATAAGAGTTAGCCAAAAACTATGGTAAAGAGTTACCCAAAATCAACCAAGAATCTTTAAAAAAAAAAAAAAAATGAGGGGGCACCTGGGTGGCTCAGTTGGTTAAGGGTCTGCCTTCGGCTCAGGTCATGATTCCAGGGTTCTGGGATGGAGCCCCAAGTCAGGCTCCCTGCTCAGTGGGGAGTCTGCTTCTCCTTCTCCCTCTGCCTGCTGCTCCCCCTGTTTGTGTTCTCTCTCCTTCTCTCTCTCTGACAAATAAATAAATTCTTAAAAAAAAAAAAACAGGCCCCACCTATATGCTGCCTACATGAAAATCATGTAAGCCCACACACAGACTGAAAGCGAAAGGATGGCAAAAGATGTTTCATGCAAATGGAAACGAAAATATAGCTGGGGTAGCTATACTTCTATCAGACAAAATAAACATTAAAGCAAAATCTATGATAAAAGACAAAAATGGGATTATATAATGAGGAGGAGAGATATTATCAGAAGATATAATATTTGTAAGTATTTACACACCCAACATAGGAGCACCTAATTATATAAAGCAAATACTAACAGATGTAAAGAGAGACACTGACAGCAATATAATACCAGGGACTTTAATATCGCACTTACATCAATGGATACATCAACCAGACAGAAAATCAATAAGGAAGCATTGGCCTTAAATGACACATTAGACCAGATGGACTTAATAGATATATACAGAAAATTCCATCCAAAAAGCAGCAGAATACACAATATTCTCAAGTGCATGTGAAATATTCTCCAGGATAGATCACTTATTAAGCCACAAAGCAAGTCTTAATAAATTCAAGAAAACTGAAATCATATCAACCATCTTTTCCAACCACAATGGTATGAAGCCAGAAATCAATTACAAGAGGAGAATTAGAAAAATCACAAATATGTGAAGACTAAACAACATGCTACTGAACACCAATGAGTCAACACAGAAATCAGAGGAGAAATAAAAAAGTACCTTGAGACAAATGAAAATGGAAATACAACATACCAAAAGCAATGGGATGCAGCAAAAGCAGTTCTCAGAGGGAAGTTCATGGTGATACAGGCCTACCACAAAACAAAACAAAACAAAACAAAAACAAAAACAAAGAAAGGAAGGAAGAAAGAAAAATCTCTAAATAAACAATGTAATTTTACACTTAAAGGAATTAGAAAGAGAAGAACAAACAAAGCCCAAAGTTAGAAGAAAGGAAAAAATATGAAATAAAATTAAAATAAAATAAAGATCAGAGCAGACAGAGAGTTAGCTAGAGGAAAGATGGCAGAGTAGGAGGACCACAAGCTCACCTTGTCCTACTGTCCTATGGATACAACTAGATAACACATCAGTGTAAATAAGCAGAAAAACAACCCAGAAGACTGGCAGAACAAACTCCACAACTAAAGGTACAGAAGAGGCCACATCAAGAGGGTAGGAAGGGTGGAGACATGGTAGGTTACTACAGAGACCCACAGACTGTGGCAGGAGCGAGGGAGCAGTAGGTGCAGAAAGGGAAGGGAAATAGATTATCCCACTGGGGAGCCCACGCAGGGAAGATGACTCCCCATAATATCTTGCTTTGAAAACTAGAGGGGCCAAATTTTGTGAGTTCTTACAACCAGCAGCACTTAAAGTCTAGAATTTTAAAAAATCAGCAGGCTTAGGGCAAGAAGAAGCTGAGTCCCCACCCTTAAAGACACAGCACAACAGCAAGCCTACAGAGTACATCACAGAAGCAGTTGTTTGAAAAACACCTGGGGCATACATGAGGGAGATTTATTTACTAATCTCAGAGGATGTCCCAAGGGGCAGTGATTGCTGGGAGACTCCTCCAAAAATAAAGGAGCTGGCAGGTGTCATTTCCCTCCCCCAACCCCAGCATAAACACACAGCCATGCAGAAACCAGCAGGGGCGGGGGTCGGGGGCGGGGGCGTGGGGAGCTGACTTGCTTACACCAAGCCCCACCCCCTGGGCTCTGGGGGATCCACCCTTTCAGTCCTGCTTGCCTCTTGCCCGGAAGACCAACACACCTTGCCAATACTGCACCTCCTGAACCACATACTTTGTGGGGCCTCTCTCCTGGGGCCTCACTCTCCCAGTGTGCAAACCCTATAAGCACTGTGTGCCCCACCCCCTCCAATATGCTCTTGACCAGAGCCCATTCAAACTGGGGCCACAAGTCTGGCAGTGGGCAAACAGCCCCAATAGGCCAGCACCACTCCAAAGTGACTCCTGTCCTGGGATTGAGGGGAAGATAACCAGACACACCAGTCAGAGGGCAATCCCTGCATCGGGCTAAGGGCAAACAGTTGGTCTGATTGCAGGCTGCAACCACCACCAATGAAAGCTTCTCAGGAGACAACACAGGGAAAGCACCCTGCAGTTTGGTGCAACTCCATCTCTGGCAAATGCCTGGTCTGACTAAACTCAACCCCAAGGCAACCCCAGACTGGTCTGCTAACACCACTGGTCTGCCAAACACTGCCCACAACAGACAGGCAAAGAGAGACACTGCAGATGACTATACTAAAAGGGGACTCTTTGAGTGGAAAGGAAAGATCGTAAGTAAGAGTAAGAAAAGTAGGGACACCTGGGTGACTCAGTTGGTTAAGCGGCTGCCTTCAGCTCTGGTCCTGATCCTGTGGTCCTAGGATCGAGTCCCACATCAGGCTCCTTGCTCAGTGGGGAGCCTGCTTCTCCCTCTGCCTACTGCTCCCACTGCTTGTGCTCTCTCTCTCTCTAATAAAAAAAAAAAGAAAAGTAAGAAAAGTAGAAAGCGTAACAGCAGTAAAATATATCTGGAAAAATCAGTCAAGGGACTCACCAAATAAAAGGATGTAAAGTATGACACCATAAACCTAAAACGTGCAGGGGGGCAATGGAGAGGAGTAAAGAATGGGCTCAGGGGCTCCTGAGAGGCTCAGTCATTAAACATCTGCCTTTGGCTCAGGTCATGATCCCAGGTGCCTTGGATCGAGCCCTGCATCTGGCTCCCTGATCCGCAGGAAGCCTGCTTCTCCCTCTCCCACTCCCCCTGCTTGTGTTCCCTCTCTCGCTGTCTCTCTCTCTGTCAAAAAATAAATAAAATATTATAAAAAAAAAAAGAATGGGTTCAAACATAAGTGATCATCAACTTAATATAGACTGCTATCTGCAGATGTTATATATAAACCAAATAGTTATATACAAACCTAGTGATAACCACAAATCAAAAACTAGTAATAGATATGCAAAAAATAAAGAGGAAGGAATCCAACTATGTCACTAAAAGCCAGCAAACCATGAGAGAAGAGAGCAAGAGCAGAAAGGCACAGAGAAAAACTACAAAAACAACCACAAAACAAGCTTAAAAAAATGGCAATAAATACATAACTATCAATAATTACATTGAATGTAAATGCACTAAATGTTCCAATCAAAAGACATAGGGTGACAGAGTGGATAAGATAAAGATAAAAAATAAGATAAGATAAAAAACAAGACCCATCTATATGCCATCTACAAAAGACTCATTTCAGACCTAAAGACTCATGCAGATTGAAAATGAGAGGATAGAAAAATATTTATCATGCAAATGGATGTGGAAAGAAAGCCAAGGTAGCAATAGTTATATCAAACAAAATAGAGTTTGAAACAAAGACTGTAGCAGGAGACAAATAGGGACATTATATAATAATAAGGGGACAATTCAACAAGAAGATAGAATAATTGTAAATATTTATGCACCCCACACGGGAGCACCCAAATACGTAAAAGCAGTCAATAACAAACATAAAGGAACTAATCGATACTAATACAATGATAGTAGGGCAGTTTAATACCATACTGTTTTATAAATTTTTAATTTAAATTCAATTTAGTTAACATATAGTGTATTATTAGTTTCAGGGGTAGAATTTAGTGATTCATCAGTTGCATATAACACCCAGTGCTCATTACATCAAGTATCCCTTCTTAATGCCATCACCTAATTACCCCCATCCCTCCACCCACCTCCCATCCAGCAACCCTCAAAGGCCTCAGCAAAATATTAGCAAACCATTTCAACAATACATTAAAAGGTTTATACACCACAGTCAAGTGGGATTCATTCCAGAGATACAAGGCAACATCTGCAAATAAATCAATGTGATACACCACATCAACAAAATGATAAAAATCATATGATCATTTCAATGGATGAAGAAAAAGCATTTGACAAAATTCAACACCCATTTATGATAAAAAACTCAACAAAGTGGGTATAGAAGGAACATACCTCAACATAAGAAAGGCCATATATGAAAGCACACAGCTCATATCCCCCTCAACAATGAAAAGCTGAAAGTTTTTCCTCTAAGATCAGGGACAAAAAAAGTATGACCATTCTCATCACTTTTATTCAACATAATCCTAGAATAGCAATTAGATAAGAAAGAAATAAAAGACATCCAAATTGGAAAGTAAGAAGTGAAACTGTCACTATTTGCAGATGACATGATTGTATATAGAACACCCTAAGGACTCCACCAAAAAACTCTTAGAACAAATAAATTCAGTAAATTTGCAGGGTACAAAATCAAAATTGGTTGCATTTTTATACACTAACAATGAACTATCAGAAAGAGGAATTAAGAAAACAATTTCATTTACAATTGCATTAAAAAAGAATAAAATACCTAGGCATAAATTTAACCAAGGAGGTAAAAGACCTACACATGAAAATTATAAGACACTGATGAAAGAAACTGAAGAAGACACAAATAAATGGAAAGATATTCCATGTTCATGGATTGGAAGAATTAATATTGTTAAAATGTCCACATTACCCAAAGCAATCCACAGATTCAATACACCCTTTATCAAAATTCCAATGACATTTTTCACAGGAATAGAACAAAAAAATTCTAAAATGTGTATGGAACCATAAAAGACCCTAAATAGCCAAAGCCATCTTCAGAAAGAAGAAAAAGTTGGAAGCAACATGCTCCCTGATTTCAAACTATATTACAAAGCTATAGTAATCAAAATAGTATAGTACTAACATAAAAACAGACACATAGATCAATGGAATAGAATAGAGAGCCCAGAAATAAACCCAAGCATATACACCAATTGATTTACAACAAAGGATCCAAGAGTACACAATGGGGAAATGACAGGCTCTTCAATAAATGGTGCTGGGAAAACTAGACAACCACATGCAAAAGAATGAAACTAGAGTACTATCTTACACTACACAAAAAAATTAACTCAAAATATGTTAAAGATTAAATGTAAGGCCTAAAAGCATAAAACTTGCAGTAAGTTCCTTGACATTGGTCTTGGTGATGACTTTTTGGATCTGACTCCAAAAGCAAAGGCAACAAAAGCAAAAATAGGTAACTGATAGTACATCAAACTTAAAAGCTTCTGCACAGCAAAGGAAACAATCAACAAAATGAAAAGGCAACCTACTAAATGGGAGAAAACATTTGCAAATCATATATCCAATAAGGGGTTAATATCCAAAATATTAAAAATCTCCTACAACTCAATAGCAGGAAAAAAAAAATCTAATTTAAAAGTGGGCAGAAGATCTGAATAGTTTCCCAAACCAGATACACATATAACCAACATGCATATGAACACATGCTCAACACCACTAATCATCAGAGAAATGCAAATAAAAACCACAGCAACATATCACCTCATACCTGTCAGAATGACTAGTATCAAAAAGACAAGAAATAAAAAATGTTGGTGAGGATGTGGAGAAAAGAGAATCCACATGCAGTTAGTGGGGATGTAAATTGGGATGGCCACAATGGAAAACAGTATGGAGTTTCCTCAAAAAATTAAAAATAGAACTACCCTATGATCCAGCAATTCCACCACTGGGTATTTATCCGAAGAAAATGGAAACACTAATTCAAAAAGGTATATGCACCCCCTACGTGCATTGCAACATTATTTACAATATTCAAGGAAACAACCTAAGTGTCCATCAATGGATGAATGGATAAAGAAAAAGTATTCATATATAAGGGAATACTACTCAACCATAAAAAAAAGAATGAAATCATGCCATTTATGACAACATGGATGGACGGTGATGGTATTATGCTAAGTGAAATAAGTCAGACAGACAAATATCCTATGATTTCATTAATATGTGGAATATAAAAAAAAAAAACTCATAGATACAAAAAAGAGATTATTGGTTGCCAGAGGGAAGGTGGACAAAATGGGTGAAGGAAGTCAAGAGATACAAACTTCCAGTTATAAAATAAATAAATCATGAGGATTTAATGTACAATCTGGTGACTATAGTCAATAATATTATATTGCATATTTGAAACTTGCTATAGGAGCAAATTTTAAAAACTCTCATCGCAA
This sequence comes from Halichoerus grypus, assembly GCF_964656455.1. Classification (NCBI taxonomy): domain Eukaryota; kingdom Metazoa; phylum Chordata; class Mammalia; order Carnivora; family Phocidae; genus Halichoerus; species Halichoerus grypus. The sequence goes on from NC_135712.1 coordinate 83,944,702, forward strand.
GAAAAAAATTGTAACTCTATATGGTGATGAATGGTAAACTAGACTTATTGTGGTGATCATTTCACAGTGTATACAAATAGCAAATGATTATGTTACACACCTAAAACTAATACAATGTTATATATCAATTATACCTCATAAAGAAAAAGAATATACTAACAACATTAATTCACAGCAAAAAATACATTGACCATCTACCATTACATTGCTGACTTAGCTGGGCTGGACAGCAGGTTTCAGGCTTAGGGAAGTGATTACAACAGTCTCACAATTCTGGCCCCGTATCACCATGACAACATGAACATATAATTATATACATGCATTGGAAGAAAACCAAAGAATAAGAAATACAAAAGCATGCAGGGATAATTTTCTTTTTTTTTTTTGGTTCTGTAAAGGAAAACACAAAAGAAAATGATTTTTTTAATGTTTCTTACAAAAGAACACCATGTTTGTGAAAATAGTTAATTAAATGGATTTAAGTGTAACATAACTTAAACACTATGACCATTTCCATTTTCAGTACTCTTGATTTATCAAAGCTCTCAATAGCACACTCAGGAGCATTCAAACAAAACTAAACAGCAATAAAGCTTTTCTAAGCTTCCTGTAATTTGAGTGACAATTTCTATAATTACAAATATTTGACAACTTTTTTATCATTTCTAAATGATTATGAATATCTGCAAGTTTAGAAGATTATATTTTGAAATGCATTTATATATAAACCTATCATAAAAAAAGCAAAATAAATTAAGCTATTACTATGTTTAGGCTGTTGGTTTATAGTGTGATATATTTGAAACAAGAATTTTCAAGTAAAGCTAAAGGAAGGAGTTAGTTACTAGATCTAAACACTAGTAGAAACAGCCTGATTCTCTTTTGCTGGTGGTTCAGATCTCACAAAGCAGGATCATGAAATTAGCCTCATCTGCACTGGAGAGATACAAAAGGAAGATCTTTAAAATATAAGTATCTGTTCCAACATTCAAGAATAAACAGGGGAAAGAAAATGATCAAATGTACCTAAAGCATGTATTAACCCTCCAGAACTAGGAAGACTAAAAAAATCTCCAGCTCTAAAGGACAGGGGAGCTTCTTTACTCAACATTAAAAAGCATTTATCAAGCACTGTGTTGAGCATCTGGGATAAGAATAATCTACATCATCAAATGGCTCACCAGCTAGCTGGGAACACAGACAAGTAAACAATCACCGTATCAGGGCATCCATAGATAGGAGTGCCACACATCCCGCTGCCTGAGACAATTCTAATTTATTCCTGTCCTATCCCTGAGACAATTCCAGTTTATGACTGTTATGTTAGCATAGTTTTTAAATTAGTAATAATAATTTCAATCTCAAATATGTCCCAATTTATATAATGAATTATGTGGTGATACCCACAAGAATATTATGGGAACCGTGGAAAGGCACTTATTCTATCACTGAGAAGACTTTTTGGAGGAAGTGTTGCCTTAGGTAAGTCATAAAGGATAAATTAGTTAACCAAATGAAGAAGGGGTAGAGGACCTAACTAACTCTCAAACTGAGCTAATTGGCATCCTGTCTCAACTATTATCCTAACACAGGAGATTTTTCCTTTGTACTCAAAATCATGTAATGTCACATGTGCGGGGAGCAGTATTCTGGTTCCTCAAACTCCTTTAATAAGCCTCTCACAGATTCCAAATTCTAAGAGCATATTTGCAAATGACACTGGGGCACTTCATAATTTCTCACAGTCTACTTCCTCCTAGGAATCAGGAGGAATCATGATCACAACAGGGCCTATTGCCACACACAACTAAGTTCTAAACAACATCTTTTACATGTGTTAGTCCAGCATTTTTTCCTTCCAGAAAAGTCTCCTCTCTCACCAGGTGAGGATGTCAGTTACACAGCCACACCCCTCCCACCATAAGAGACAGCATGTGACCCAGCAGGGCCACAGTCCTTTTGGGAGGGTTGATCAGAATTCTAGGATATCACTAAGCATGAGCTGCTGGTGACCTTCTTTACCACCACTTGTTAAATCCTGCCTAAAAATATAGTCAACACAGGATAAAACAGACCTGAGAGAAAGAAAATCCTGCAGATGTTCTTTGAATTTCTCTATGCAACAATGCCTAATACTCTTGGATTTTACACAGGCTAACAATTACACTCTCAGTTGTACAAAGAAAGCATCTTTATTTCTCTCTAACTGTGAAGTAGCAGATGGGGGGGAGGCAGGCTGGAGAAAACACTAGTCCTATCTGATAACCTCAGTTAAAACCAATAATTTAACTCAGTCTCTGCTTAAAAGACTCAAGTAAATCTCAGGGTTTCCAAGTTCTGAGACCTCCCTTTTCTATTTAAGAAAGCACATAGGTGTGTGAGAGAGGAAGGTGGCCTGGGAGCATTGGAAAGGAAATGAGGTTCTCTCATGCACAAGTTATTCTTTGGGCCCGTGTTAATCTCTCCAGCAGAATGCCTGGTCCTGCTGCTCCATGGAGTGCTGACTGGTTAGATAGCACCAATCTCATCCCTCATTATTCTGTCAGCATCTGCTGCTGCTAAAGGCTACAGCTGTTCTCTTGGCTGGGGCAGTGTTCTCAGTGGGCACTGGTCATCCCTTGCTTAACTGGGTCCCACCCCAGCTCTCACTAGGGGTATGGTCTTCCCTAAGGTAGACTGGGACTTCCAGTTTGCCTCTTATCCAGGTATCCACACTTAAGCCATTGGCTATGGACTTTGTCCCATCACAAGAAAAGACCCTTTAGATAAGCCCACGATTAGCACCCTCAGCTACCTTCCCCATCCACAGGGAACAAGTGAACTTCTGGATTCTTCCCACACTACATGGAATCTAAGGGAGACTCAAGGCACCTAAACTCAGATCCTCTCTCCATGCAACCACACTGAGCCATCAAGGTGACTTTGACACAGCTACACACAGGTTGCTGAAGTTATCTCCTTCCAGACTGCAGTGGGAACAAAGGCAGGAGTCCCTATATCCACTATCTCCCCTCAAGAGACTTCAGCTTAGAGACACACATCTCATAGTTGGCTTTCCAACCCTTAGTCCAGGAGGGTGAAAGAGACCAGTTTTTCCCTTTTGTCTTACCTCTTCACTAAGACCTTCCATATTTAAAATTGTATGCTCAAAAAAGCAAAACAAAACAACTCCTTGATCAGATTCATTGGTTTGCGTCTTCATATATTAAAGGAGGAGATAAAGGAGTTTACAAAATCCTTTTCTTTATCAGCCAGGTCTTACTTTCTAGTCTGTTATCTTGCCTGCTTGAAAATTGTGTTGGTAATAACTGATGATTAATCCTTCCTTTTTCTCTGCACTCCTGCAGTTATAACCCTAATTCAATCCCCTCCCTAGCCTCAAGGTCATGTAATCCAAAATGTAAGTGATAAGCATATTGAGTTTTTAAATTATTACCCTAGATCAACATTCTCAATGCATGATGCCCAGACTAGCAGCATTATTAGAAATACAGATTCTTGGACTTTACCCCAGACCAAACGGGAATCTGAAATTCCAAGGATGGGGCCCCAAAATCTGTATTTTTAACAAGCTCCTTAGGGATTCTAATGCATGCTAAAGTTTGAGAACCATTGCCTTATGTGTTATTTATACAAAAGACCCTCCTTCAAAATGATCATGGTGTATATAATGTGTTTCTCATAAGCTTTGTCAACTTAAAGAGGTCACAGTACCATTTTAGAAGGGTCACTCTGAGCAGCCCCAGAGCTGAATAATACTTCTTATTTAATGCTTCATTCCCTCAGAGAGGTAATGACGTGGGAATTCGGGAGGAATACAAGAGATAGTCTTCTCTGGAAGTGAGGAGCACAAATGTGAAGCACCTGGAGAGTGTAACAAATCCTAAATCTCTATTTGGGCTCCAGGTCCCTGGCTTGACATCAACTGAAATGAGAAAAAGGAGCCCTTACTTAAAGGCACATCTAGCCTTTGCCTTTCAAGGTTTTGGTAGCTTATTTGTGGCAGTCTGTGAAACCTTCTGCACATTTTCTTTTATTTTTTTAATTATGTTTCAGTGAGCCAGCCATAAGTTTTTGTTGTAGTGTTCAACGATTCATTAGTTGCACATTTTCTTTTTACATTTCTTCCCTCCCTCAAGAACTAAGATTCTATCTGCTCTTGAACCTTAAATATTAGGATGGAGGATAGTTACTTTCTGGCCAAAAATTCCCAGGCTGCAAATACATGTGCTATACCCAGTTGACTAAGACATGTAACACCAAACAAACTGCATGTCAGGACCTCTAAATATGTAATTTAGAAAACACTGAAGAAAAAAGGATTAATATACATATGTAATAATAATATCTTATTGAAGGCTTACTTTTTATTTTAGCCTTATAAGTCTATGGGTATACCAATCTAGGTTCTAAGCAATAGAAACTAAATCTAGCTAACTTAGGAAGAAAACTGAAATAGAAAGATTGTGAGTAATTCAGTGACATGAAGGGAAGGCTGGAGAAGAAACATCCATTCATCTGGGAAGAAATGAGAACAAGGGCAACCCCAGGGATCCAACTAGCAGGAACTGATGGATGTGTCTTCCGAGAATCACTACCAACATGAGCCAGAAATACAATGTGTTCTTTCACCTTTTTGTGGTCCTCTCAGGAAATAAAGTCCCAGAGAGACTCTGATTGACAGGCTTGAACAACGTGTCTACACTTTGGCTCGAGAAAAGCAAGATACCTTGAACAATAGTCTCACTAAGGGGGAAGAGTAAATCCCAAAAAGGAAATCAAGCACCTATCTCAAAAATAATTTAATAGAAATGGATGTTGGGTGGCCAAGACATGTCCATCACAATAATACCAATGATACCAAACAGCAAGTGTTAGCTGAGGAACATAAGCCCAGAGAAGCTATGACTGCCCAAAATCCCACAAAGTAAACCCAAGCTTCTGACTAGCACATCACTCCTCTTCCCTTTTCACCCCACTCATCTGATATTCTGACTCTAACTTCCATGCTGAAATAGTGAACTCCACACTGAAAAAATAGTAGCTATGAGCACTAACTTTTAAAAGCCCAAAGGCTCTAGTGGCAAAAAAGTAACCCCACTAGCATACTTCCTCTCCCCATATTCCTCACTTTTGCTCTGTTGTGCTCAAAGTGAGATACGTGGGGACCCCAGAAAATGCACTGGGCTTTAAGTAAATTGTCTCAGCTTTGCCATGGACTAGCTATGAGACCTTGGACAGGTTATTTAACATCTCCAGGCCTGTTTTTTCATTTGTAAAATAAACGGGTTGGATAGAATCTCTAAAATCCCATCTTTAATAGCAAACTAAAATTAAAATAAGATCTATTTATTTCTAAGGACACTGCTTTTCTCTAATTCAGTAAACTCCCAGACAGGTGATACTGTATCTTCTTGTTCATTGTAACTTTTCCAGTACATGTGAAATGATCCCCCAAAGCTTGTCTAATACCATTATTTTCAGAAGTTGCAGTCAAACAAGGAGATCTGGTCCTTGCCTAAAATTACAGAAAGGAAGGTACTTCCTACTACTTCCCAGTGCCTGGACTGACCTGGTGTCTTCCACTACCTCAGGTACATAAAAGGGTCCTTCTAGATATAATATTTAAACAAAATCTATGTGTGTGTTTATAAATGTAAAATGGAAATGTTTTAATAACACAAGAAATAGCCTTATACTAATCCCTGATTTTTTCACCAAATGATGTCACAGAGAAGTATAAATTTTAAACTATAAATACATCTACCTCTCATCGCACTGTGTTAATCGAGCCCTTTATGTGAAACAATACTACTAATTCCCATTAAAGCTTCCCTGAATAAAAAGCTATTTTGTGGACACAGAAATCCACTTTTTCTAAATCTCATTTCTTTTTATCTTTGACACCACCATTCTGCTCTCTCTTTGTGCAAAAAAGTAAATCCTTTCAGAGCCAACAGGCTCAAATACCATAGCGAGTGAGATTACCAATACTGACATCCCAGCTGAATAAACGGTAAGGAGCATTTCTTCTCACCTTTCACCTTGAAATAATCACAGCCCTGGAAGTACAGGCTCCCGGGTAACAAATGACAGAAAAATCATCCCTCTCAGTTTAGCCTTGGAAATTGACTTCAATAATGGCTGATAATGTTACTCTTTTAAAAATAAATTTTAGCAGGAATAATACCAAATTTAAAAAGAAAAACTTAATAGACAACAGAACCCCCTTATTTTTACACTCATTCTCAAGGTCTGGAATCTTCTCCACTCTTTTGTATTCACCAAAAATATTTCTCCCTACTTAACATTTTTAAAGCATTGGCTCCAAGTTTCCTTCATCCTATTATCAATAAATTATTTGAGTCACAGATGAACTCTTCCATGGCTAAAAGCTCCCATCTCAAAACCCCCCACATGGTAGTAAGTGTGTGACACACAGAAGGTCTTTTAAATACTCATTATAATAATTTAAAATTCCTTTATAAATACAAGAAAGTATGTAGGCATAACCCAATGTCCTTCTGGCAACAAAAATCTAAATTGAGTCAATCTGACCATTATCTTCTCCCTTTTCTCCTCTATACTTCATCCTCATATTCCTGTCATCAGCCACCTTGGTATCGCCAGATGGTAAAACCTGTCACATTCACCTCCTCTCTCACCTCCTCTAATACACTCCCTGTATTAACTGATCACTAAATCTCATAATCTCATAGTATCTACCTCAGAAATGTCTCTCAAATGTACCCCCTTATCTCCAGCCCACCTCCACTGCCTTAACACAGACCTTCCTCATCTTCTGTGGGAACTACCATAATAGTTGTTACTCTTTATTCTCCCTGATCCTGTTTCTTCCCAGTTCATTCTGTGCTTGGCACTGCCATCTGCCACCTGCTATATTCCTGAAACAATGATGTAGAGAGATCAGCCACCAGCAGCACCATGCAGAAAAGCTGGGAGGGAGCAGAAGAAGAAACACTCCAACCTTTCTTTCCTCTTATCTTCTGACCTCCTGCTATTATCTCCAATTGGCTGAATCCAAATGGAAGCCAGAGCAGATCCTGGATGATATAGATGCTAAGGGACAGCACCCTAAGGTACATAACAGGGCAGAGAATAAATTTAGGGGGCCAAATGGAGGCATATGGGGCATAACCTGCACATCCCTACTCTTTCTTCATCTTCCAGATACCCACTAAACCTATAAGATTCAGTTCAAAAGTTACCTTGCCAGGGAGAGTTACTCTATTTCTTTTCATATATATATATATACACACACACACACACAAACACACACACGTGTATATATATACGTATATATGTCCATACTGCCTCAAGGAAGTGCATGGGGGATACCACATATCTCATCAAGAAAGAGCTCTTTAATGAATTACTTAATGGGTCAGACAACTTTATTCCCACCAAACATACAAACTGCCTATGTTAGTGCATTTGGGCTCCTATAACAAAACACCATAGACTGGGTGGCTTATAAACAACAGAGATTTATTTCTCATAGTACTGGAGACTAAAAGTCCAAGATTATGGTGCCACCAGATTTAGTGGTTGCTGAGAGCCCACTTCCTGATTTATAAACAGTTGTCTTTTCTTCACTGTATCCTCATATAGAAGAAGGGCTAGGGAGCTCTTTGGGGCCGGGGCCTCTTCCATAAGGGCTCTAATCCCACTTATGAGGGCTCTACCCTTATGACCTTATCACCTCCCAAAGGCCCCATCTCCAAATACCATCACATTGGGGATTAGGTTTCAACCTAAGAATTTTGGGGAGACTCAAATATTCAGTCTTCTAAAACCACCTGGAACAACCAGGCCTCAAAGTTAGTCATGGTATCCTTGGATGCCTTCTGCACACATTAACATTTACCTCTTTCACTTTGGGGCATTAAGATGTATACGTGGCAGATGCTGTATATGTCATACCCACACAGCACGATTTAGTAATCCCATCCTACGAAACTGGGGCATCATTGCATTTGTGCACATAAACTTGACATGTAATTTCCTCTCTAGAAAGTACTCTCACAATCTCTCCTAGATCCTTTTGTCTATATTTTTTAATGAGGTTGTATAATTTACATGGACAATGATCTGTTATAGTATATCCATAAGATGGAATAACATACAGCCATTAAAATGTTCATAGTGATAACGACATGAGAAGACACTTATGAAACAATTTTAAAAAGAAAAAAATGAAGTTGCAAAATTGACTATAATAAAACAGTTAAGGGGGCCTGGGTGGCTCAGTCAGTTAAGTGTCTGCCTTTGGCTCAGGTCATGATCCCAGCGTCCTGGGATCGAGCCCCGAGTTGGGCTCTCTGCTCAGCAGTGAGTCTGCTTCTCCCTCTCCCACTGTCCCTCCCTCCCACTCATGTTCTCACTCATTCTGCTCTCTCTCTCAAATAAATAAATAAATCTTTAATAAATGAAACAAAACACACTTCAAGAGGCAAATGCAATAAATTATTTATTAACAGTGGTTATCTCTGGTAGTGGGATTGAGTATGACTTTTATTCTTACCTATACTTCCTTGTATCTGTTATGCTTTTCAAAAAGAGCCATTTGTATATTTTTAAAATCAATCTATTTATTCTGCAAGCATGCCTCTCTGTATTAATGATGAGGTATCAGTCAAATGGAGCACTGTGAAGCCTAGTATAATTTTCATATTATCACAGAGTCTCTTAGGATCAGGTTATATCTCAACTAAAACAATTCTGATCTTAATTCAAGACTAAAAATGGGAAGTACATTTTTAAAGCTAAAAGTATTTTGGTGAGGTTTAATATTGTTCCTCAATTCACTGTTCCTCAAGCTTGGTACCAAAGCAAAGTTTCCTTCTCACATGAGCTTATCTTCCTAATAGTCACATACTTTTTTTTTTTTTTTTTTTGATGGTACAACCCCTCTCCCTATCTACCCAAACTCAAAACCTTGGAGATTTTCACTTCTGTTTTCTTTCATTCATTTAACCAGCATTTATTTAACACCTTCTAGGTGCCACTCAGGTGGATGCTAATAATACAAACATGAAAAGACACCTCTGCTTTTGAGAGCTTTTAGTCTGGTGAAGGCAGACATGAACCAATTTCAGTACAAATATGATCACTAAGGCAGGTACAAAGTTCAGAGTTAAAGTTCTATTTCCACCTGAGGGGTCAGGGAAGACTTCACAGAGGAGTTGTGCTGAGTTGGCACCAGGAAGATCAGTAGTTTCTTGCTAGACAATCAAGGAAGACCAGTCCAGCAGGGAAGAAGCTCACTTAAAGGCATTAGAGGCATTAAGTGGAATGTTCTCTGCAATGGCAAGGTATTCAGTGTAGCTGGAATGTAAACTGAGAGCAGGGAGATGAAGCCACACTGCTAGCCAAGAGACATCATGAAGATCCTCTTATATCTTCCCATGGAGTTCAGAGATTATCTAATAGGTGATAGGGAGGTAATGAAAGCATTTTGACTGGGGAAGTGACATAACCAGGTTTGTAATTTAGAAGGATCATTCCAGAGCTATACTGTCCACTACAGAGGTCACCACATAAGATTATTGAGCACTTGAAATATGGTAGTCCAAATTGAAATGTCTTGTAAGTATAAAATATGTACCATATTTCAATATGAAATAATGGGATATAAAATACTCCATTAAGATTTTATATTGGGGGCACCTAGGTGACTCAGTCGGTTAAGCTTCTGCCTTCGGCTCAGGTCATGATCTCAGGGTCCTGGGATCGAGCCCCATATCAGGCTCCCTGCTCAGAGTGGAGCCTGCTTCTCCCTCTCCTGCCCCTCCCTCTGCTCGTGCTCTCTTTCTCTCAAATAAATAAATGAAATCTAAAAAAAAAAATGATTTTACATTGATTACATGTTAAAATAATAAGAAAATTTTGGATGTATCTGATTAAATAAAATATTTTATTAAAATTAATTTTACTTATTTCTTTTTAATTTTTTATTTCTGATTTTTAATGTTCTACTAGAAAATATAAAATTACATATGTAAATGCATTCTAATTCTATTGGGCAGCGTTGCTTTAAAATCAGGGAAAAGGGGCGCCTGGGTGGCTCAGTCGTTAAGTGTCTGCCTTCGGCTCAGGTCATGATCCCAGGGTCCTGGGATCGAGCCCCGCATCAGGCTCCCTGCTCAGCGGGAAGCCTGCTTCTCCGTCTCCCTCTGCCCCTGCTTGTGTTCCTGCTCTTGCTGTGTTTCTCTCTGTCAAATAAATAAATAAAATCTTTAAAAAAATAAAAAATAAAAAATAAAATCAGGGAAAAAAATGGTCTGGAGCTGTGGTTAGACTAAGATCAGGTAAAACAGCCAGGAAGTTATCACAGCAGGCCAAGAGATGAACACCTGATCTAGAAAGAGGGTGATGGGGATGGAGAAGCAGCAAATGAATGTGGGAGACATTTAACAAAAAGGATCAACTGTTCCTAAATAATGTAGTAGATGTGGGTCAGGGAAAAGTCTAGAATGACTCCAAGTATTTTGGCTGCCCAAGTAAATGGATGGGGAATTAACCAAAACACATGATGTGAGAGATAAAGCCAAGATTCAACTATTGAATACTGACAATACCTGTTATGTCACCTACAGTAAATCACATAACCTTTTTGTGCCCTCTTTTAATCATAGTACAATAGAACTAATAATAGTACCTATGTCATAAGGTTGTTGAGAGGATTAAATGAATTATGACATTTAATGAAGCCATAACAGTTCCTGAGACATAGAAAACACCCAAAAGAAGTTTATTCTTGTTATTGTTGTGTTGTCAGTATTCTATGCTCTTCTTTCACATATTCTATGCCAACCATTTTTCAAGTCCTTTAGAGTCTACCTAAACATTATCTCTTGAATCTGTCCCCACCTTTCTATTTGTACTCTCACCACCCTAAATCAGACTGTCATCACCTAATCACCTGAATACATGTAATAGTCATCAATTGGTCTCCCCCATATTATATTTCCCTTCACTATGATCCATCCCACACCTGTGTGCCAATCATGCTATTTCCTGATCAGAAAAACTTTAATGCCTTCTAATATACTACAGGAGCTCCTGCCAAATGCTTGCCTTTGTTTCTGGACTTTCTGCCTCCTTTCCTATCTTAGTGATCTAGCGGAGAGGGAAGGAAAGCAGGTCATCATTCCTTTGTTCTTATCAATAGGGCTGAAGTATACAGTCACCTACAAATTCTCTTCTTGGCCTTACCCTGTCCCTTTGGTTCTCTAGAGCTAGAAGTACTTCAGAGGCCTGAGAAAACTCAAGAATCATTCAAAACACTTGCCATCTCACTCCCTAAAACCTCACAGGGAAAAAAAAAGCATCCCAACACCTGCCATTGTCATAATTCTAGGATCATTCAACTTCTGCTATCAAATGCCCCTGTGTTTAGGTCTTTTCTTCTCACAATTGTTTCTGATTTATGCTTTCCTCTTTTTGGTTGTGGCAACACTTAATACACTCTTAAAACCTTTTATGTCCTTTATTGTTTATTGAATTTTTCACTATGGAGATTAGTATGACAGTGTGTGACCTCTCCATCCCACTCCTGATGTATTTTTCCTCCTTCTGCTAATTTGATGTTTAATATCCTGATCTGTTGTTATCCAGTTGTATGGGGGTGAGAACTCTTTTGATGCATATAACTGGAGGGTAAAAGATATCCTGCCCTATCTGAGAGAATGTCTTCCACAATCCTTCCAAAATATTCATCCAGGACCAATAAGGAAGTCTATTAGTAAACAAGAAATCTTCAAGAACTGAAATGTATCATGAATTTAACAGAAGTTTCCCTCTAGATCACCTCAAGTACTGATAAGTGATCTCAGTTCCAGGAGAGAGTGGGGAAGGGCAGCAAGAATGCCAAGTATAGTACACTAGTGAGCCACTGTTACTGATGGGGATATATGATGGGACCAGAACATAGGCTTAGAATTATTTCACCAAACCAAGAATTTTCTCTAGCCCATCTTTTATTCTTAACTTGGAAATGCAAATAAAATTCACCAACCAACAATCAAACAGTATCATTAGAACATCACTAAAATGACTACAACAGTTTATAATATTAACCTGTCAAGAGTACATTCCAAAGTGTTTACAACATTTTAACTCCCCTCTTGAGATCTCTAGACAAAGATGACAGAATAATTTTTCACTTCCAAAATTCAACAAAAATGAGAATACAAAGGAGAAAAAAAGAGCAAAGCAACTAAACAATGGAAACAAAGAAGGGACAAGAAATTCTGAGAAACTGCTTAAAGACAAAGATGATCTGAGATCAGAATAACAGAAAAAAAGAGAGCTGAGAAATTTGTTCCTGTCTCCAGAGAATAAATTAAAAGACAAAGAAGTTATATGAGAAAAATTAAGAGACTGAATGTAGATCTAAAGATACAATATCTATCTAATTGAAAGTGCAATAGAATAAAATGGAGTAGATGGTAGATAATCAAGGAAATAAAAAGGAGAATTTCTTTGAACTGAAGAAAGCTTTGATTCTTCAGATCAAAAAGACTCACCAAACATAAGGCAGAAAAAAATGAGGGAAGTAAGAGACACATCATGCGATTTCTAAACTTTAAAGATAATGAAAAAAGACACAAGCTCCCAGAGAGAAAAGAAAATATTCTGCAAAAGAATAAAAATCAGATTGGCATCAGACTTTTCATCTTCAAAAATTTCAAAAATAATGAGATAATGAAGCATTGTCTACAAAGTTATAAGAGGAAAGGATTTTGCATCTGCAATTCATTCATCCATATATTAACCAGGCAGGAGGGGAAAATAGACATTATTCATGTAAAAATTTCAATACTACCAATAAATTCTCTTTCCACAAAAACCTTCCTTGGTGATGTAGTCGCCATCAAACAATTTAATTACTGAGAAAGGATTCAGTAGTGTGTCATGGTTAAGAGTATAGATTCTGGAGCCAGATTACCTGAATTTTGAACCCTGGATACCCATTTACCAGCTATGTGACCCTGGGCAAGTACTTAACCTCTTTGCACTTCAGTTTCTTCATCTGCAAAAGAGGATGATTTATAATACCTACATCACAAGGTTGTGAAAATTAAGTTGGTTAATACGTAAATATTTTGTATAGTGCCTCATACATAGTAAACATTAGGTAAGTTTTTGCTATGTTTCTTAAAATGGAAGGGGAGTAAAATGCTAAATTAAAAATAAATAACATGACCTCTCGTTTCAGCTCCAACACGTAAATAGCTTACAAGTAGTCACTCCCATCCTTACAATAAGAAAAAAGCTAAACAAACTAAAAATCAATCATATTGCTTGGATCCATCAGAAAATTCAGGTCACAGGGCAAATCACCACCCTGAAATCATAGCCAGTCACAGCTCACAATAGTTTACAATATCAACATGATACTCAATCTCAGATGTGATCAGGTTACTTTGCAACAGAAGCCACTAGGGCCAAAAATGTAGAACCACTTAAATGGTAATTTTATAAATTATTGGAAGCCAAATATGGACTAGCTCACTAGTGAGAAATTGCTGGGAGCCCGAACTTAGGAAGGCGCCTACACTTTCATGGGTTTTACCCCCAAGATTACTGCCAGGTTCTCAAGGTAAAGATCCAAGAAAAATTCCCTTGTATCTGTGGCAAAGGGAGTGGAGATGTAAATGCTATGAAAGAACTAAGAGCCTTCTCCATAAAAAGGTCTACTCTCCAAGAAAAAGCATTTTACCATCTGATCTGGGGAAAGGGCAATTACACAACTCCAGCCCCTCTAACCTTCTTGTCTCACCTAAAGGGGGAGAAAAAAGGCTAGGAAACATTTGTGAAGGTCACAACACAAGGACAACAGCCCATTAAAAACTGAGATTTCACTATAAGATTATATAATGTTCCTCTCTCCTATACCTTAGCACCACATCAATAGGGCTTCAATATAATAATAGTGACTTGGAGTGGAAGGAGCTGCAAGGTACAGATTTTATTTAAGAAAAAGTTCTTAGGGAAACCCAAACACAACAAGGGAAACAAAAACAAGGACACTAAGGGAAACTGAGGCCTCTGGCATCTACAGCTATAGGCAATATTAAACACAACCTAACTCCTAGCCAGATTAACATAAAACCTCATACTAAAGACCTATTTATCTCAGTTCCTATTAGCCAATACATGGTAATCCAGTTTTCTTTTTTAATTTTTTTTTAAAAAGTTATTTTATTTATTTATTATAGAGAGAAAGAGAGCGAGGGAGCATGAGGCAGGGGAGGGGCAGAGGGAGAGCATCTCAAGCAGACTCCTTGCTGAGCACAGAGCCAATGTGGGGCTTGAGCTCACAAACTGGAACTCATGACCTGAGCCAAAATCCAGTTAGACGCTTAACCAACTGAGCTACCCAGGCACCCCATAGTGTCCAGTTTTCAACAAAAAATGACAAGGCGTGCTAAAAAGGAAGTTAAAAAAAACTGTCTAAAGAGACAAAGCAAATATCAAAACCAGCCTTGATATTACATAGATTTTGAAATTATCACATGGAGAACTTTAAATAACTATGATTACTATGTAAAGAGTTCTAATGGAAAAAGTAGACAAAATGCAAGAACATATGGGTAATATAAGCAGAGAGATAAAAACGAAGAAAGAATCAAAGAAAATGCTAGAAATAAAAAAAGACACTGATAAACATTAAACGCTTGTTGCTATGTGAAAGAAGCCAGTCTGAAAAGGCTGCATGCTGTATGATTCCACTTACATTACAATCTTAAAAAGGCAAAATTATAGAGATAGTAAAAAGATCAATGGTTGCCAGAGGCTTAGGGGGAGTGGAAAAGTTGGATAGATGATTTTTAGCACAGGGGATTTTGAGGGCAGAGAAAGTATTCTGTATCACAAAGCAATGGTAGATACATAACATTAATGCATTTGTACTAACCAAAAGAACTTTACAAAGCAAAAAGTGAACTTCAATTTATTCAAATTTTAAAATTACTTAGGATATCAAGGGATTCTACAAAGAAATGCAGGCTGTGATAAAAGGACCTAACTGTATTATAAATGTATTGGAAAAAACCTCACTGAAAGGGGCAGAGTTAAAAGACGCTGACCTAAGTAACTTCAGAAATGAATGGAATCTATGACTAAAGGCAAAGGAAGTGTACATAAGCATTGTATTCAAGTTGATAAAATTGTTCCCATGGGGAAATGAATTAACAATCCTGATACTCTTTTACATGTATATTGGAATTTAACAATTAAATAAATGGATAACGGATAGTAGGAGCCAGTTTTCTCACTGTTAGAGTGGGAATTTATGGGTAAGCAAGAGTAGACAAGAATGATCCAGATGGTAATGGATTAGAACTAGAGACATCAGTAAGAACTTAATATGAATACAGATGACTACATATAGAAATATTTACAGATATGTGGGACACCTGGGTGGCTCAGTCAGTTAAGCATCTGCCTTCAGCTCTGGTCATGATCCCGGGGACCTGGGATCAAGTTCCACATTAGGCTCCCTGCTCGGTGGGGAGTCTGCTTCTCCCTCTACCCCTCCCCGCTGCTTGTGCTTGCTCTCTCTCGTGCTCTCTCTCTTTCGCAAATAAATAAATAAAATCTTTTAAAAAATAATATTTGAGAAATATTTACAGATATGTGCCTACACTGGGTGAAAATATACACATATATGTCCTTTCTCTGTCAGCTGAGAGAACCTAAAAAAAATAAATGACACTCCAGTAGCATGAGCACACCTACCACCCAGATCTTGTTTCTAATACCATCTTCAGTAAAAGGACCCAGGGCTTCTTGGAGAAATGGCTGATTCTTGGACTTGTGTAGAAAATATACAAGGTGATGGGTGGCTCAGTAGGTTATGCATCTGCCTTCAGCTCAGGTCATGATCCCAGTGTCCTAGGATGGAGTCCTGCATCAGGCTCCCTGCTCAGTGGGGAGTCTGCTTCTCCCTCTTCCTCTGCCCCTCCCCCCTGCTCATGCACTCTCTCTCTCTCTCATGTTCTCTCTCTCTCTCAAATAAATAAATAAAATCTTAAAGAAAAGAAAATATACAAGGTGAGCCTAGAGCAGTTTATGTGCCAGAAAGTTAGGAAGTGCTCAGGAAAAAAAATTAAAAAACCTTACACTGATGGGGGCATATGTCAAAGGGACACAAGAGCTAACTGAAAGAGCTTCCCATGGCCAAAGATGGAATAATTTTAGCAAAAAAAGAAATAAAGCAGTATTAAATCATAACCCAAAGTATAAAATAAATACCTTTGAGTCCATACTGATATAAATTATTGAATAAGTAAACAAACAGGGGAGATAAGACAAATCTCCTGTGCAAGAGATTTTCAAATAATTTGTGTAGATACTCCACCCTCAAGGAAAGGAAGCATAGCTCTCTACTCCTTAAGTGTGGCCTGTCCATAGTGACTTCATTCTAAACAGCTCATTATGGAAAGTGGGAAACAAAAAGTTAACTTTACAGTGAAGAAATCTGACAAACACCATCCCAACCAAGTGACCGAGGGCAACATCAACAGTAATAAATCATGTTAATACTATGTACTCTTGATGTGATGAGATGAAAATGGCACTTTACCTCTGTGGCTTATGCCCCCAAGCCCCCATAAACCCAGTCTAATTATGGGAAAAACATCAGACATGTCCAATAGAGGCCATCCTATAAAATATCTGATCAGTACTCCTTAAAACTGCCAAAGTCATTTTGTAAGTTAAATAGTGACCACCCAAAGAGGCCAGGTCCTCATCTCTGGAACTTGTAAATGTTACCTTATTTGCAAAAGGAGTCTTTGCAGATGTGATTAAATTAATGATTTTGAAATGAAGAGATTACCTTGGATTAGCTGAGTTAGCTCTAAATGCCATCACAAGTGTCCTTGAAGACAGAAGCGGGGAGGGAAATCTAACAGAGACACACAGAGAAGGCCACGGGAAGACAGAGGCAGAGACTGGAGTGACGCAGCCGCAAGCCCAGGAACGCCAGGGCAGCCACCAGACAGACACTGGAAGTGGCAAATTACAGGTTCTCCCCTAGAGCCCCAGAGAGAGGGTGGCCCTGCTAGATTTTGACATCTAACCTCCAGAACTGTGAAAGAACACATTTCCATTGTTGTAAGCCATCAAGTTTTGTGGTAATTTGTTAACGCAGGCACAAGAAATTAATACAGTCATAAAAAAGAAAAGTCTGGGAAACTATCATAGCCAAGAGAAGTCTAAGGCGACATAACAACAAGGTGTGATGTGATATCCTGGATTGGATCCTGGAATGGAAAAAGTATATTAGATTAAAAAAAAAAAAAGGAAATCTGAATAAACTTTGGGCTTTATTAAATAATACTATATCAATATTGGTTCATTAATTATAACAAATGTATTATAGTAATAATGTAAAATGTTACTAATAGGGAAAAATGAGTCTAAGGTATATAAAAACTCTCTGTATTATCTTTTAAATTTTTTCTGTAAATATAAAACTGTCCCAAAAAAATAAAGTCTATTTAAAATGAAAACACTGATAAATAAATAACACCTCAGAAACAAAATCTAGATGATTACAATACATCTTGGTTATAAGGAATGAAAGATAGAGATGGTGTGGGACTACAATACACTTAACTATTAATTTTTTTTACATAGAAAAATGTTTCAGTATGTTCATTAAAAATTTTAAGATAAAGAACATAGAGGGGGATGAGGGGATGGACAAAACAGGTGAAGGGGATTAACAGATACAAACTTCCAAGTTATAAAATAAATCACAAGTATGTGAAAGTATTGCATAGGGAATATAATCAATAATACTGTAATAACTTTGTATGGTGACAGATGGTAACTAGACTTACCATGGTTATCATTTTGTAATGTATATAAATGTCAAGTCACTGAAACTAATATTGTATGTCAACTATACTTCAATTTTTTTAAAAGAAGAACAAAAACAGAAATTTTTCTTCAAGCCACTAAAGGGAAAAAGCAACAGAGAAAATAATGTAATCTACGGGGAAAATCATAAGAAAAAAATATATATACACACAATAAAATATGATAAAATGAAAACATAAAATAAGGTGGTGAGAATAAGAGCAAATATACCCATAAAAGTAAATTAAAGTTAAAGATTTAATTTCTAGCTATATGCTACTTACAATTAATGGAGAAAGGTTAAAAATAAAGCATAGATAAATATATGCCAGGAAAATCACAATAAAAGAAAGCATGTGTGGCATTATTAGCATAAAAAAAAACAGAATTCAAGTCAAAAAGCATGAAATGGAACAAGGAGGGATTTATAGTGATATAAGCTGTAATTCCCCTAAGAAGATAACCATAGTCATGAACCATCATGACTAAATAGCATACCATCAAAATATAAAGCAAAAGCTGTTAGAAAAAAATGGGGATTGTATTCACAAAGTCTCAATTTAAATAGAAAACCTTAATTCATCTCTCTCAGAAAAGGATAGGATAAGTAGGCAAAAAATAAAGAAGTTTTCAGAGAATTTGAATAACACTATCACTGCAATGATTTTATTAATGTATAGAGAATGAATACCAAACATACAGAGACTATCTTTCCTTTCAAACAACTCTGGAAATACTACCAAAAACATAGTCATGTGTAAAGTCACAAAACAACTCTCAATGAATCCCTCAAAGTTTAAATTTACAGGCCACATTACTCAGTCACAATTCAATATTATAAGTTTACAACAAAGTATCTTAAAAGCCACCAAAATTAATCTACTTACAAATAAACAATTATGAGAATACCGTATATTAAAACCTCTGTGGTGCAACCAGGGTATTTAGAAGAAAATGCATAAACTTAAATACGTTTATTAGAAAACAACTGAAAAGTTCATGTAACTTAAAGTTACATTAAAATACAATGTGGTCCTGGTACAGGAATTAAAAATAGGTCAGTGGAAGGCAGAGAGCCCAGAAATAAAACCAGGTATATATATGAACATAATATAATAAAAGTGGTATTTCAAATCTGTGAGGAAATGACAGGTCACTCATTAAATAATACTAGCACAATAATATGGCAGAACTTTCTAAAGAACACTGTTATGATTTTGCTGATTTGTACAAAGGAAAAGTTGACCTTTGGCCACTACTTGGATCCTAAAGCTTCATTGGGAGAAATATTTCCTTAAGAGAAATTAACTATGATGTTCATATCCCCATTCAGAAAGAATCCCCTGGCCCATCAGCCTCAGGGAAACCCCACCAGCTCTAAAGAGTAACATTTTTTAAGCTACCATTTATCAAACAATTAGGAAGTGTCAGGTACTGTGCCAAGATGCTTCCATTAGCTCCAGTCCTCATAATAACACTGCAAAATAAGCACAACTAATTCCATTTTAAGATGAGGCAAGTAAAAGCTCAGAGACATTAAATAACTTAGTCAAGATCACAAAAGCAGGAGTGCCTGGGTGCCTCATCAGTTGAGTATCTGACTTCAGCTCAGGTCATGATCTCAGGATCCTGGGATCAGGCCCCATGTAGGGCTCTCCACTCTGCAGGGAGTCCGCTTGTCCTCTCCCTCCCCTTCTGCTGCCCCTCCCCCTGCTCATGCTTTCTTTCTCTCAGATGAATAAAATCTTTTAAAAAGAAATGTAAATGTAAAAAGAAAAAATCACAGAAGCAATAAATAGCCAAATTGGGACTCAAACTATCACTGCCTGACTTCAAAGCTCATCCTTTGTACTGCACTTAATCCATCCTTACCTGTTCACAGATTTGCATTTTGAGTTTGTTATGGGTTGAACTGAGTGTCTCAGAAGGATGCTGGAGTCCACAGCCCCTTTTGTGAAAGTGATTTTATTGGGAAATAGAGTCTTTGCAGATGAGCAAATTAAGATGAGGTTATTAGAGTGGGCCCTAATCCAATATGACTACGTCCTTATAAAAAGGGGAAATTTGGGCACAGAGATAGAGAAGAGAATGTGAAGGAAGACACAGAGAATGTCATGTACAAGCCAAGGAATGCCAGAGAGAGGCTACAAGGAGCTAGGAGAGAAACGGAACAGATTTACCCTCACAGCCCTCAGGTTTAAAACAAAACCAACCTGCCAACATCCTCACCTTGGACTTCTGGCCTCCAAAACTGTGGCACAACATATTTGTGTTGTATAAACTACCTGGTGTATGGAACTGTGTTACTGCAGCCCCAGGAAACTAATCCAGGCTCATTCTCCTCCTGCAGCTCTCTCACTCATCTCAACCGTATGTTTAAGAACTCCCATTCTCCACAAACTGAGGGTTGATGGAGGGAGGTGGGTCGGGGCTGGGCTAAATGGGTGATGGTATTAAGGAGGGCACTTGTGTTGAGCACTGGGTGCTATATGTAAGTGATGAGTCACTAAATTCTACTCCTGAAAACAAAATTAAAATTACACTATATGTTAACTAACTAGAATTCAAGTAAAAACTTGAAGGGAAAAAAAAAAAAAGAACTCCCATTCTCCATTCTTTTTTTTTTCCCCCTGTTCTCCATTCTTCATATGCCTGATATTCTCTCAATATCTCATGGACTGCCTACATTTCTTATACTACAATTCTGTATCCTCCGAAGACTTGTTTCCTATTTGAGTTTGTGTTTTTCCAAACATAGTATAATTCCAAGTCATAACCTTATAATGCTATTCCTTTCTCTCCCAAAGATACCACTTGCTTTACAATACCTAAAACAGGACACTGTACATGGTAAGTGTGCAGCTTATTTGTTTGACATTCATATACTTTTGATATAAGTAACTGCTGTAACCCATTAGTAAAGCAATTTAGCTATATGTATCAAGACTTCCAGAGGCTTTTACTATTTAACTTATTCCCATTTTGAGGAATGTATGTCAGGTAAATAAATTAACAGGAGGAAAAAAGTCATATGTACTGCAACATAATCTAAGAATAAATATTTGGAAATAAATCTAAAATATTCAAGTAGAAGAATAATAAAATAAATCAAGGTATCTAAATCTGTGAAATATGGATTTATGAAAAAGAGTATTTAGGAAGACTATATGAAGCATGGGAAAATATTTTCTACATCAAATGAAAAGTAATAAATACAATTGGAAACATGAGTATAACTGTGAGACATTTATATAAATGCTCAGGGACTAGAAGAAAACATGCTAAATAAAAATACACATGACTTGTATGATGTTTTTGTTTTTATGATTTTAAATAGAGGAAAAAATATGCTTAATTCATTTCTTGTGTCCTTTAGAAGAATTGAATCATGGCCTCTGTACCACAGAGCAATCACCATGCACTTTACATTTTTGAAATTGATATTCTGTGGCAGTAAATCCTTGAGGATGAACCCTGACTACAGTCAGTTCAAAAGTACAGTTCAATCGGCCACAGCAACTTCTTTCAAGATACATCTCCAAAAGCTATTGAAACAAAAGCAAAAATGAACTTTTGGGACTTCATCAAGATAAAAAGCTTCTGCACAGCAAAGGAAACAGTCAACAAAACAAAGAGCCAACCCACAGAATGGAAGAAGATATTTGCAAATGACACTACAGATAAAGGGCTGGTATCCAAAATCTATAAAGAACTTCTCAAATTCAACACCCAAAAAACAAATAATCAAGTCAAAAAGTGGGCAGAAGAGATTAACAGACACTTCTCTGAAGAAGACATACAAATGGCTAACAGACACATGAAAAAATGTTCATCATCATTAGCCATCAGGGAAATCCAAATCAAAACCACACGGAGATACCACCTTACAGCAGTTAGAATGGCCAAAATGGACAGGGAAAGAAACAACAAATGTTGGAGAGGTTGTGGAGAAAGGGGAACCCTCTTACACTGTTGGTGGGAATGCAAGTTGGTACAGCCACTTTGGAAAACAGTGTGGAGGTGCCTCAAAAATTTAAAAATAGAGCTACCCTATGACCCAGCAATTGCACTCCTGGGTATTTACCCCAAAGACACAGATGTAGTGATAAGAAGGGCCATATGTACCCCAATGTTCATAGCAGCAATGTCCGCAATAGCCAAACTGTGGAAAGAGCCAAGATGCCCTTCAACAGATGAATGGATAAAGAAGATGTGGTCCATATATACAATGGAATATTACTCAGCCATCAGAAAAGATGAATACCCAACTTTTACATCAACATGGATGGAACTGGAGGAGTTATGCTAAGTGAAATAAGTCAAGCAGAGAAAGTCAATTATCATATGGTTTCACTTATTTGTGGAACATAAGGAATAGCATGGAGGACATTAGGAGAAGGAAGGGAAAAATGGGCGGGGGGAATTGGAGGGAGAGATGAACCATGAGAGACTATGGACCTGAGAAACAAACAGGGTTTTAGAGGGGAGGGGGGAGGGGGGATTGGTTAGCCCGGTGATGGGTATTAAGGAGGGCACGTACTGCATGGAGCACTGGGTGTTATACGAAAACAATGGATCGTGGATCACTACATCAAAAACTAATGATGTATTGTATGGTGACTAACATAACATAATAAATTTAAAAAAAAAAAGTACAGTTCAGTACTCTTTTCTCATTGATGACTCAGAGCATGCTATTTATTTCTGAGCTAAAACAATACAAAAAAACATGAATCTAAAATGAAAAACTAGTCAAATTCTGCAAATAGATGCCACAGCAGCAAATCAAAGGGCAGCTTCAATATAAGCAGCGTACAAGTGCCTGTCTCCCCAGTCCCACCTGAACACCCACACACTGGAGGCCCCTCTGAGGCTGTATAGGACACATGAACTCTCTTGCAGACCTCCAGAGGGTACCTTTGGATTCAAAAGATTGGGTTCACTGTGCTGCTTTTGCCTCTCTCATCAACTCTGTCTTCACAATACTTTGTGCATCTAAATTTATTCTTGTCATTGCCACAGAGGCAATTCAGGCTCTTGTTATTTCAGGATTAGAACATTCTAATAGTCTCCAATGCCTCATACACCTGTTCACGTGCTCAGGCTCCATGCCATCACCACCATACATATATATGTGTGTGTGTGTGTGTGTGTGTATATACATATATATATACATATATATATATATATATACATACACATATATTTAATTAATGAGAATTCCTTGAATGACCACTGGTTGCTATGCTAGCTACTGGAAATGCACTTTTGAACAGACTCTGTATGGGCTAAATGTTTGTATGCCTCCAAAATTCATATGTTGAAGCCCTAATTCCCAATGTGATATCTCTGAGGAGACGGGGCCTTTGGGAGACAATTAGTTTTAGATGAGTTAATGAGAGTGGTGCCCTCATGAAGAGATGGGTGCCCTTACATAAGGAAGAGGAATAAGAGCTCTCTCCATGCATGCACAGCAAGAAAAGGCCATCTGAGGATATAGCAAGAAAGTGGACATTTACAACCCAAGAAGCAAGTCTTCAGCAGACACCAAATCCACCCACACCTTGATCTTGGACTCCTCAGCTTTTAGAACTGTGAGAAATAAATGTCTGTTGTTGAAGCCACTCAATCTGTGGTATTCTTATTTTAGCAGCCCAAGCTAACCAAAACAGACTCTACCTTCATAGAGCTCATGATCTGTGGAAAAGTGTTAATAACCAAGTAAAATGAATAAATGAACAGTTTCAAATCTGATATAAGCTACAAGACCAAGCCTATGGTACTTTAGGAGAGGAATTGGAAGGAGGGCAAAAGAGACTTGCCTGAAGACATGGGGACCCAGCGGAAGTTCAAAGAAAGAGTAGGAGTTAGAGGAGTAAGAACTGAAAACACCTGGGAGGGTAGTGGGGCCACAGTGTAGAGGGCCTTGTAGGCCATGTTAAGGATTTAGTCTTACATAAGAATAAGAATTTATTTAGGCATTTTATGTTTAGAATAACATGATTATCTGCATATAGAAAAAACTCTTTGTTTGCTGAGGAGAAATTATTCGGGGAAAAAATCAGAGTGGTTTTGCAAAAAGACCAGTTCAAAAGTGACTGCAATAGTCCTGGGTAGGTTGTTTGCAGCACAAAGTGAGTTTATATGAGGAATATTAAGAAGATGAAATCAATAGAAATTGGTGAAATATATAAATTGGTAAATATAGAAATCGATGGAATTTGGTGACATGTTGGCTATGGTGGATAAGACAGGTTAAGTCTGACTCTTGAATTTCCGATTTATATAAGTACATGGATAGTGGCATCATTCAGTGAAATAAAGAAAACTAAAGAGGACCAGATTTGGGTTGGAAATTATGATATCAGTGAGGAACATAGTGACTTTGAAGTATCTTTGAATCAACTAAGTGAAGTATCTTTGAATCAACTAAGTTAAGATACCTGAATACATGACTCTGTAGCCCAAAGGAGAGATCTAGGCTGGAGAAAGAAACTCCTGAGTCATTGAAGCTACTTCTCTTCTCTCATTCATTCAATCCAGACATTATTGAATGTCTGCAGTGTGCCAGGTACTGTATTAAAGACAGTGGACAGAAAAAGGTAATAAGACACCAGCTCCTTCTTCCAAGAGCAATGTCTCCCTATATCCTACAGAGTAAAGTCCAAATATTTTATATTGGTAATATTCAGGTAACTTCACAGTCTGTCCCCAAATTACACTGCTCCTTTTATGGGTAAACTCTCAAGTTCCCAAATTTTCCAAGCCAGTCAAACCGGTCTACCTGCTCTCCTCCTAGCTAGAATGATGAGTTCCTGCCTCTACAACACTTTGCCCATAAAATACTCTTTCCTTCCTCTACTTTCCAACACAGGATGCCTTCCTTTCTTCCTTGTACCTATGGAAAATCCTTGAGGAGGTGGGTCAGTTTCAGTTCTTCTTCTTCACCAGATCCTTCCAAGAGTTAGTTGAGTGTGAAGATGACTTAATTTCCTCCACCATAAAATTCACAAATGTATTTTCAATGAGAAGTCCTCCCAATAATTTAATTTGAACATATTTGGCAAACACAACATTCCTTAGCAGCTAGATATAAAAAGGGTAGTAGACACTGTTGTAAATGTTAAGCCAAATGTGAAATGGGAATTAGAGCTTCCTCCTAAGATAAATCTATCCCTTTGTCTTTCTTATCCTCTATCTAGAGAGTCTCCATTTTTATTAACAGTTCTCAGAACTAAAAATTTTTCTTTCACCTCCCTAGCTCTTCCCTCCTTTTTTGCTGGGAGTGGGGGGTGGTCTAGAAAATTATAGCATTAAAAGAGCTTGCTTTCATTTTTCAAAAAGTGGTGCCACCATTTATAACACAATGTCTCATAACTCCTATTTGCGTTTCCAGATTTTGTAATTAAAAAAAAAAATCTGTGTATTACTTTATCAATGTGCTTTTTATGATTCTGAGTAACTATAATTCAAATGCAAAATAAAAAGCAATATATACTCAATCTTCTTATAAATTATATAACATAGATTACAATCCCCAAATTGTTGACAAAAAGCCATAAAGTATAAAGCCTGAGGAATCTAGAAATGTGTGGCCAAGGGCATCTTCACAGTAAATAAAGTAAATAAAACACAACAGTTAAATGCAAACTGCACACCCACAATTATAGGAGGGAACTATACAATAGGATGACAAGCTAATATCATGGCTTTGCACTTGGAAAAAGTCTTCACACAGCAGCTTTACAATGGTATTTTGCCAGCTTAACACAGAGGGGAATCATTTCACTCCTAAAATTTATGTACCAATTAGACAAAATATAACTCATTTAATAATACAGTCACACTGAAGATGGCAGAACAGCAGGGGGACCTTGAGCTTGCCTCATCCCTCAAACCACAGCTAGATCAACATAAAATCATTTTGAACAACTAGGAAATGGATCTGAGAAATAAGAAAACAATCTGCACAACTGGAGGGAGAGAACATGGCAGATGCAAGGTTCAGAGAAGTGAATTGGGAAAGAGAAAAGCAGAGGTGCCAGGAAGGGGAGGGAAGTCAGGGAGAGAAGCAGAGTGAAGTCAGGGAGAGAGAAGAGCCGGAGAGAGAGCAGAGTGAAGGATTCACACAATATGTTGGGGTGAGAGGACCCCCTGGGTCCCATTGGGAGAAATGGCTCCCCTTCCTAGAGTACATTTGGAAGAGGGTATTTTGCCTCTCCAAGGACAAAGGGCTGCTAGGAGCTACCGAGTGCCGTTCAGCAGCAGGGGACAGAGGCGTGCACAGAGGGCAGATAACCTGGTCACAGCTTCTCACTGTGCTATCACAACAGACCTCAGCCACCCTGCACATGTGCAGTGAGACTGCTTTTCTGTGACAGAATGGTGCCAGGTGCACCCCAGAGGCTCTCTTCGGGGGGAAGGGAGTATGTCCATGCTTGTTGGACCCTTTAAAATTTGGAGTTTTGAATCCTAGCCACTGGCCAGAGATAAAACACAAGAGAACTGTGGCGCCAGGCCAGCCAATGGCCAGGTACAGACAGGTTGAGGGCAGCAATCTTACAAAAGCCTGGGACACAGGCAAAGAAATTGTTTGCATTTCTGTGAGGGCCTCCCGAATAGTGGTGGCCACGAGTTCCCTTCCCCAAGGACAAGAGGGTGGCATGATGCCATCTTCCAGACCCCACCAACCAGCATAGTGGGACTTCAGAGAGAAACAGCGCTTCCAGTAGAGGCTGGAGTTGCTTATACCAAACCCCACCCCCCTTACATCCAGCAGGGGCATCTTTGCAAGGGCAGGTCTGACTGTAAGGCAGTGCAGCAGGCCTGGGCCTCTCACTCAAAAGACCAACAAAGGCCCTTCTACATGTACCAGGCCTGCTGATCATGAGTGCTCTAAAGCATCAGCTTCAGTTCTGGTGGAACTAGGGCCTGGCTCGCTGGCTGGCTTGCTTGCTTGCTTTTATTTTTTATTTTTTTTCTTCTTATTTTTTTCCTTTGGTATAGGCTTATAGCTTTTTGTTCGTTTGTTGGTTTTTTCCATTTCTCATTTTTTGGATCAGGCTTCTTTTTTTCTTTTCTTTTCCTTTTCTTTTTTCTTTCTTTCTTTCTTATACTTTGGAGTTAGGCTTATAGTTTTTTGTTTGATTGTTTTCTTTTTTGTTTCTTTTCCTTTTCTCTTTCCTTGGTCAGGCTTTTTTTTTCCCCCTTAAATCAGGCTTTTCTTAACAAACAAATCAAAGCACACCTAGTTGGAAGTCCAAACCCTCTCCCCGCCCGCACCCACCCTCCCCACCTGCAAGTAAGGAGGAACTCTGTAGAGGACTGACCTGTGGGAAAGAGCAGCCAAAACACAACAGTGCACAGCATACACTAGAAACACTTCCTGAAGCATCAGGCCCTGGATAGTGTACAACCCCTTCTTAGTATAGTATTACTCTCAGGAGCAGGAAACATAATTAGCTTTCATAGCACACAAAAGACAGAAACTAGACATAATGACAAGATAGAGGAATTCTCCCCAAAAGAAAGATCAAGAAGAAATCACAACCATGGATTTAGTCAAGACAGGTATAAGCAATATATCTGAATAAGAATTTAGGATGACAGTCGTAAGAATACCAGCTGGGCTTGAAAGAAACATAGAAGACACCAGAGAAACCCTGGCTACAGAGATAAAAGACCTAAAAACTAGTCTGGCTGAAATAAAAAATGCTACAACTAAGATGCAAAACCGACTAGATGTAAACACAACAAGGATGGAAGAAGCAGAGGATCAAATAGGTGATACAGAAAATAAAATTATGGAAAATAATGAAGTTGAAAAGAAGAGGGAAAGGAAACTATTAGATCATGAATATAGACTTAGGGAACTCAGAGATTCCACAAAGCACAATAATATCTGTATCATAGGAAGAAGAAGAAGAAAGGGGGAAGGGGGCAGAAGGTTTATTTGAACAAATTATAGCTGAAAACTTCCCTAATCTGGGGAAGGAAACAGGCATTCAAGTCCAAGAGGCACAGAGAACTCCCTCAAAATCAACAAAAACAGGTCAATACCAAGACATATCATAGTAAAACTTGCAAAATATAAAGATAAAGAGAATCCTGAAAGCAGCTAGGGACAGAAGGTCCTTAACCTACAAGGGTAGACACAAGGTTAGCAGCAGACCTGTCCACAGAGACATGGCAGGCCAGAAAGAAGTGGCATGATATATTCCACATGCTAAATGGGAAAAATATGCAGCCAAGAATACTTTATCCAGCAAGGCTGACATTCAGAATAGAAGGAGAGATAAAAAGTTTCCAAGACAAGCAAAACCCAAAAGAGTTCATGAACACTAAACCAGCTCTGCAAGAAATACTAAAAGTATTTTAGAGACCAAAAGGAACAAAGACTAGAAAGGAACAGAGACAATATACAGGAACAGCAAATTTACAGGTAATGCAATGGCATTAAATTCATATCTATCGATAATTACTCTGAATGAAAATGGACTAAATGCTTCAATCAGAAGACATGGGGTAGCAGAATGGATTTAAAAAAAAAAACCCGTTGATATGCTGCTTACAAGAAACTCATTTTAGACCCAAAGACACCTCCAGATTGAAAGTGAGGGGGTGGAGAACCATCTAACAAGTTAATGGATATCAAAAGAAAGCTGGGGTAGCCAGACTTATATCAGACAAACTGGATTTGAAACCAAAGACTAACAAGAGATGAAGGACACTATGTCATAATAAAGGGGTTTATCCAACAAGAAGATAACTGTAAATATTTATGCCCCCAACTTGGAAGCAGCTAAATATATAAATCAATTAATAACAAACTTAAAGAAACTCATGGATAATAATACAATAATAGTAGATGACTTTAACACTCCACTCACAGCAATGGACAGATCATCTAAGCAGAAAATCAACAAGGAAACAAGGGCATTTTATGACACACTGGACCAGATGGACTTAACAGATATGTTCAGAACATTTCATCCTAAAGCAGCAAAGTATACATTCTTTTTTATTGCACATGGAACATTCTCCAGAATAGATCACATCCTGGGTCACAAATCAGGTCTCAACTGGTACCAAAAGATTGGGGTTATTCCCTGCATATTTTCAGACCACAATGCTATGAAACTTGAAGTCAACCACAAGAAAAAATTTGGAAAGAGCACAAATACACAGAAATTAAAGAACATCCTACTAAAGAATGAATGGGTCAACCAGGAAATGAAAAAAGAAATCAAAAAAATACATTGAAGCAAATGAAAATGAAAACACGACAGTCCAAAAACTTTGGGACACAGCAAAGGCGGTTATAAGAGGGAAATATATAGCAATAAAGACCTACCTCAAGAGGCAAGAAAAGTCTCAAATACACAACCTAATCTTACACCTAAAGAAGCTGGAAAAAGAACAGCAAATAAAGCCTAAAACAGCAGAAGAAGGGAAATAATTAATATTAGAGCAGAAATAAATGATATAGAAATAAAGAAAAAAAAACAGTAGAAGAGATCAATGAAACTAGCTGGTTCTTTGAAAGAATTAATGAAAGTGATAAACCCCTAGCCAGGCTTATCAAAAAGAAAAGAGAAAGGACCCAAATAAATAAAACCATGAATGAAAGAGGAGACATAACAACCAACACCACAGGAATACAATTATAAGAGACTATTATGAGCAATTATAAGCCAACAAATTGGGCAATCTGGAAGAAATGGATAAATTCCTAGAAACATATAAACTACTGAAACTGAAACCAGAAGAAATAGAAAATTTGAACAGACATCCTTAACCAGCAAAGAAATTGAATCAGTAATCAAAAATCTTCCAACAAAGAATTCAGGGCTGGATGGCTTCCCAGGGGAAGCCTACCATTTAAAAAGAATTAATACCTATTCTTCTGAAAACCTTGCATAAAATAGAAATGGAAGGAAAACGTCCAAGCTCATTCTATGAGGCCAGCATTACCTTGATTCCAAAACCAGACAAAGGCCCCAGTAAAAAGGAGAATTACAGACCAATATCCCTGATGAACATGGATGTAAAAATTCTCAACAAAATATTAGCTAATTGAATCGACTGTACATCAAAAGGATTATTCACCATGATCAAGTGGGATTTATTCTTGGGTTGTAGGGATGGTTCAATATTTGTAAATCAATCAACATGATACACCACATATTCATAAAAGAAAGGAGAAGAACAATATGATCCTCTCAATAGATGCAGAGAAGCATTTGACAAAATACAGGATCCTTTCTTGATAGAAACCCTCAAGAAATTACGGATAGAAGGAACATACCTCAACATCACAAAGGCCATATACAAAAGACCCACAGCTAATATCATCCTCAATGGGGAAAAATAGAGAGCTTTTCCCCTAAGGTCAGGAACACGACAGGGATGTCTACTCTCACCACTGTTGTTCAGTATAGTAGTGTAAGTCCTAGCCTCAGCAACCAGACAACAAAAAGAAATAAAGGGCATCCAAATTGGCAAGGAAGAAGTCAAACTTTCTCTAATGACAGATGACATGATACTCTATGCAGAAAACCCCAAAGACTCCACCAAAAAATTTCTAGAACTCATACATGAATTCAACAAAGTCATGGGTTATAAAATCAACTTACAGAAATCTGTTGCATTTCTACACACCAAAAACGAAGCAGCAGAAAGAGAAATCAAGGAATCGATCCCATTTACAATTGCACCAAAAACCATAAGGTGCCTAGGAATAAACCTAACCAAAGAGGTAAAAGATCTGTACACTGAAAATTATAGAACACTTATGAAAGAAGTTGAAGAAGACATAAAGAAATGGAAAAACATTCCATGCTCATGGATTGGAAGAACAAATATTGTTAAAATGTATATACTACCCAAAGCAATCTACACATTCAATGCAATCCCTATCAAAATAACACTAGCATTTTTCACAGACCTAGAATAAACAATTCTAAAATTTGTATGGAACCAGAAAAGATCCCAAATACCCAAAGTAATACTGAAAAAGAAAAGAAAAGCATGAGGCATTACAATTCCAGACTTCAAGCTTCATTACAAAGCTGTGATCATCAAGACAGTATGGTACTGGCACAAAAACAGGCACATAGATCAATAGAACAGAATAGAGAACCCAGAAATGGACCCACAACTTTATGGTCAACAAAGCAAGAAAGAATATCCAATGGAAAAAAGAGTCTTTTCAGGTGTTGGGAAAACTGGATAGTGCCAGGAAGAATGAAACTGGACCACTTCCTTATACCATACACAAAAATAAATTCAAAATGGATGAAAGACCTAAATATAAGAAAGGAAACCATCAAAATCCCAGAGGAGAAAGCAAGAAGCAACCTCTTTGATCTCAGCCACAGCAAATTCTTACTAGACACATCTCTGGAAGCAAGGGAAAAAAAAGCAAAAATGAACTATTGGGACCTCATCAAGATAAAAAGCTTCTGCACAGTGAGGAAAACAATCAACAAAACTAAAAGGCAGCCAATGGAAGGGGCAAGATATATGTAAATGACATATCAGATAAAGGGTTAGTACAAAATCTATAAAGAACTTATCAAACTTAACACCCAAAGAACAAATAATATAGTTAAGAAATGGGCAGAGCACATGAATAGAAACTTTTCTAAAGAAGACACCCAGATGGCTAACAGACACATGAAAAGATGCCCAACTTCACTCATTATCAGGGAAATACAAATGAAAACCACAATGAGACACCACCTCACACATGTCAGAATGGCTAAAATTAACAATTCAGGAAACAAAAGGTGTTGGTGAGGATGCGGAGGAAAGGGGAACCCTTTTACATTTTTGGTGGGAATGCAAACTGGTGCAGCCACTCTGGAAAACAGTATGGAGATTCCTTAAAAAGTTAAAAATAGAACTACCCTATGTTCCAGCAATTGCACTACTAGGCATTTATACAAAGGATACAGAAATATTGATTCGAAGGGACATGTGCAACCCAATGTTTATAGCAACACTATCAACAATAGTCAAATTACGGAAAGAGCCCAAATGTCCATCAACTGATGGATGGATAAAGAAGATGTGGTGTGTATGTATATATATAGTAATATTCTGTTGTGTGTGTATGTATGTGTGTGTGTGTGTGTGTGTGTATGTATATATATGAAGATAGTATGGTACTGGCATAAAACAGACACATAGATCAATGGAACAGTATGATATATATATATATATAATGGAATATTGCTTGGTGATCAAAAAGAATGAAATCTTGCCATCTGCAACAACATGAATGGAACTAAAGTGTATTATGCTAAGCAAAATAAGTCAGAGAATGACAAATATCATATGATTTCACTCATATGTGGAATTTAAGAAACAAAACAGACGAACATAGAGGAAGGGAAGGAAAAATAAAATAAAATAAAATAAAATAAAATAAAATAAAATAAAATAAAATAAAATAAAATAAAATAAAAACAGAGAGGGAGGCAAACCATAAGAGACTCTTAAATATAGAGAACAAACCGAGAGTTGATGGAGGGAAGGTGGGTGAGGGGATGGGCTAAACGGGTGATGAGCATTAAAGAGGGCACTTGGGATGAGCACTAGGTGTTGTATGTGGGTGATGAATCACTGGATTCTGCTCCTGAAATCACTGTTGCACTGTATATTAACTAATTTGAATTTAAATTAAAAAAATGCTAATACAACCATATCACAATGTATAGGAAAGGAAGAAAAGGGAACATATTTCTCTCGAGAAAAAAATTCAGATCCACACATCACAGGGGTAAACAAGTCAACTCCCAATGTAATTAAGAAAGGCCTCTTGGGTGATTCCTCACAGAACAGAATGATCTTTCCAAGATTATATGCTGCCTCCTCCCACACAGTAAAGTTTCAGGCAACTTTTAAATGGAGGTCTTGCTTACTGAAGCTCCCTTTTAAATGGAAGTCTTGCTTACTGAAGCTCCCTCTAACCAGGAATAAGTAGGTATAAAGACTGTATTAGAGAAGAGAATAGATAACCTTGCCCATGAGAGACAATAAAGCATAAAAGGGGATATTTGAGCTGAGTCTTCAAAGATGGTAGGACTTCACAGGCCAAAGAGAACTTTCTTGGTAGAGGGGATAACATGTGGAAGACAGAGGTATGAAAGAAGGTACAAAGTTGTGAGTATGAGAACAAAGGGCAATAGGAAGGAAAGAACCAGATGTCAGGAACATTTGTTAAGAACTATGAAAGTCATTCTAGGATGTTTGTATTTTATCCCATGGAAGATAAAGAATTATTTGATGTTTTTTAAACAAGGTGAATGGCATGCTCAATATGTATTTTAGAACAAAGCTGGGACCTATGTACTATAAACCTTTTTTTTTTTGCTATATTGGGAGAAATAAGAATTTTTAGACTGTGGGCCTGTGGGAGGATATTAAGAAAAGAAATGGGCAGAGAGATGTGGGTGGGAGAGAAATCTGACTGTCTCAAGAGCAGTGCTGCTTAGTTGCTCCTCCACAGTACAATAGGCTTGTAAGGTTTATACTGAGTCTGTGTCCCATGTCCCAGGATTGAGGAATGCCAGCTATGCAAGGGAGTTCAGCCATCTTCCAGCAGGAAGGACAGGCAAGTTTGTGCCAGACAGGGCTGCAAGAAGCACAGAAGGCCTGGAGTGAGGCACTGGTCACATTCATCAGAATTAATGTTCCATGTTCAGCTGTATGATATGTATAATGACAGCTAACATGGGTTGACTGCATGTGTTAAGGTACCATTTTCAGTCTTTTGCATGCATTAACTCATTTATCCCTCATAACAACTGTAAGTAGATACTATCATCAATCCCATTTTATAGATGAGCTGACTGAGGCACATAAAAGTTAGGAAATTTGCCCAAAGTCTCACAGTTAGTAAATAAAGGAGCTAGCATCCTAAACTAGGCCATTCTGGCCCTGGAGGCAGCATGCCAATGACACTATAAAAATGAGCTTTGGCTTATGTGTTAGCCAACTCAAGCTGATATGACAAAATAACATAGACTGGGTGGCTTAAACAACATTTATTTCTCACAGATTTAGGGACAGGTAAGTCCAAGATCAAAGTGTCAGCTGATCTCATGTGTGGTAAGAGCTGCCTTCCTGGCTTGCAGATAGTCACCTTCTTGCTGTATCTTCACATGGCAGAAGGAAAAGGAGTTCCAAAATCTTCCTCTTCTGATAAGGACACTAAGCCTATCATGGAGGCCCCACCTGCATGATCTCATCTAAATCTAACTCCAAATACCACCACATTGAGGGTTAGGGCTTCAACATGTAAAGTTAGGGGGAGGAGGTGGAGAAACGACACAAACATTCAGTCTACAATAGCCGCATGTTCTTCTCTCAGAAGGAAAGATCACAAGTTCACTCTCCGTGACAGGTTGTACTCAATATATGACATCTTAATACTAGAAGGATGAGGATGGAGTGACATTTAGAAGGTAACTAGAGCAGACTGACCAAAAGAAAGTGGACCACGCTCTTGTCCTTCCCAGACATAGATGACACATTCTGTGGAAGGGTCAGCACTGCCTAACTTTCCCAGTAGAGTGGAACTCTCAGGCTGTTTTCTGAAAAAGTCGAGATTGAAAATTGGTTGAGGATACATATGGTACCATGAAAACAAGCATGGGGAGCAGTGGTAGACACAATGCCAAAGAAACGTCTGGAGAGAGCAGGAATGATCTGGTCAGGTGACAGCTGAGTTAAGCCTTACAGGCCACATTGAAGTTACCCATGCGAAGGACATGGGGAGGCATTCCAGGTACAGGTATGAGGAAGAGAATGGGCCAGGCAGACACAAAAGTAGACTGATATGTTCAAAGACAACGGGAAAATCAACTAATTTCTAATGTCTTCTAAAGTCTTAAATATCCATTGTCCAAATCTGTATGTTGGACACTCTCTCTTTAATTCATAAAACTGTTTTTTAGCATGAATTATGTCCCCATAAATCCCCTTTTTGGTTTCCTCTGGGAGAACAGAGATACAGATACCTTGATGCACACATACGTGTACTTTTGTCCTTAACTTTCTGGAATGTAAATCTATAAATACAGTAATGATGTTGTATCAGATGCAATTCAGGATGAGCCTAGATGTGGTCAGTTCCTGGGATGAGACACAAGAAGATAGATCATTATATCCCTAATAAATAATCTGATCTGTGTCATTCTTCCCATCCCTTGGAGTATTACTCTAAAAGGTAAATGGCAAGAGAAGGTATAGCAAGAGAAACCAGAAAAAAAAATTATTTGGTTTTGTGCTATCTGAAGCTTACACTCTGCATTCTCACAGATGCTTTAGTAAAATGTAAACTGTTAGGATTAAGTGGCTCCAGCTGGTGAGAATTAAAACTGGAGAGAATAGGGAGAGAGACCATGGGGTGGGGGCAGTTGGGGAGAGCTCCATCACCCTCCTGGAAGAAGCTGATTTTCTATATCATTTGCCTCCAACCACTATGACCTCCCACCTCTCACTCCTCATCTGTCTCCACTCACCCCACCCTGCTTCTCTATCAGCCATGAGGAGCTGGTGGTTCAGCAAAATTAATCCAACCTTTTGCATCTGCTATGCTGTTTGTGCTAACTCCTTGCCATAAATATGAAACTTGAGTTCTCTTTCATTCAACAAGTATTATTGATTTAAGATATGCCAGGAACAGGTAGTTACTGATGATATAGTAGAAGATAAAATAAATTAGTCTCCCATCACAGATTTTACATTCTAGTGGGTAATATTAACAAGTGAATGGAGTGATGAGAGCTGTAAAGGCAGAAATACAGGATACCAGAGGATCATGTAGAAAATTGAGGCTCAAGGCAGGCTAGGATGGGGTAGGGGTTGGGGTGGGGTAGTGATTGTTCAGAGAGGAGGGAGGGAGTATACAAAGTCACAAAGAGGAGAGAAAACACAGTCCAAACAAGGAACTGAAGAATAAACCAATATAACCAGAACATTCAGTGGGTAAGTCCTTGGTGGTAAGAAATGTCTCAGACATAGTAAGTCTGAGATGCATGTTCAACATGTAAGTGGGGACATCCAGTAGAATGGGACATATATGTCCCTGAGACCAGAAGAAAGGTCAGGTTTAGACACAGCTTTCTCATCTCTCCAATGGCATTTTTCTTCCTCACGATACTCTTAAGAAAAACGTTAGTTCAAAGTCAGTGAGAATACTTGGTGGCATTTTAAAGAATTGCCACTAATGTGGAGGAAGTTTGAGGTTAGAGGCACAAAATTATATTTTTCCTGCTGTTGTATTATCTTACCTTAGAAGGCCTACTTTTATTGATGGTCTACTCTACAGTCAATTGAAATCTGAATGAGGGCTCATCCATTGTCTGGGCAAGTAGCTACAAACTTAGTTCTTTATGCTAACAGAGGCTTTTATTTCCTTTGTTGAAAGTTCTTTGTCATTATTTTCTAACTATAATTGCTATTTATCCATTGACCTGTAAAACAGGATCCAGTGTTAGATTAATGCTAGAAAGTTAACATTCCCCAGATTTAAACTCTGCAGCACAAAATTATAAATAAAAATAAATTATTTTACATATAGATATAGTATTTTCATATGTCTCACATCAATCATAGTGAAAACAAGCATACACATTTTAAATATTCTGACAAGCAAAAAAGTTAGACTTACAAAGAAATACTGATATTTTCTTTCCAAACCAGAGTCAAGATCTATCAGTCTCCTTTGTCATGTTAGAAAACCCATCTGCCTGTTAATGGTTTGCAAAGATCTTCTCATGTCTTCCCCAAGTCTCAGTACCTTGAAGTACAAATGATACCACCAATAATTACATTTTTAACTACATCTCACTCATCCCTAAAACTCTCCACTATTTTCCCATTGAACCAAGTTTCAAGAATTGTATCTTCTTCCTCTTGTGAGCTCTAATCCTCACCTAGTTTTCTTTTTTTTTTTTTTAAGATTTTATTTATTTATTTGGCGGGGGAGCATAGAGAGAGAGAAGCAGACTCCCTGCTGAGCAGAGAGCCTGACTCGGGGCTCAACTCCGGGACCCTGGGATCATGACCTGAGCCGAAGGCAGAAGCTTTACCGACTGAGCCACCCAGGTGCCCCTTTACCTAGTTTTCTTTTCTGCTCTTTCTGCCTATACCTTTTGGCATGGTGTCCCAGACTTCCACAGAAGTATTCTTTCGATATGAAGCTACTTCACTTTTTAAAAGCTGGGTATACAGTCACATAAAAATAACAATCCAAGGAAAAGAATTACAGAGATTTAAACTACAAATTTTTAATCCTACTCATAAATTATTAATTAAAACAGTGAAGCCCTTTCCAAAGGGAAGAAAAATAGACTGACCAAAGTTGGTGAAATAAAGGTACTCGTTGATAAGCCATCATTTATTGATTTAACAAATATTCACTTCTCTTCATAAGATTTTCACATCTTAAATGTGAAAAGAAAGCTATAGGGTCCCTACTTTATTCTTTCCACTCTGTGATAACTCTCGCACCCAGAGTAAGCTTTCAGCACATCCTGAAAAGCAACTAAGCTGTCCTTAGATGATGGCGCCATCTGGTGGCTAGTTTACACATCGGCTAAAGGCCATTTCTCCAAGTTCTCTATGTCAGGCAGCAACATTTTTACATTTCCCTTTCCTGTTCTTTTCCAATTCTTGCCCTGTTATTTCATATAAATTTATCTTCCTCTTCCTACTTTCTCTGATCTCTGTTCAATTTGTAAGAAAAATAAACACACCTGCCTAATCGTGGCAAATAAGCATTAGAGAATATCAGTCATATATTAGTATCAAAAAAAAGAAAACCCATGAGATGGAAGACATGAAGAAATAGTAACAACAGAAGTTTCACCAGGCATTTCCATACACTATCTCATCATTCCCTAATTTACTCAATTTACTCAAGTACCAAAATGTAAAACCAAAAAAAACTTCCATGAAGTACTAGGATGGCAGCACGTTGCTTTCGCATTATAAAGCACCACAAATGCAGCTAAGTCAGAGATGGGAGAATTTGGAATTTTATAGGCTAATCAAAATTTAACTGCCACTTCTAACACTGTTTCTTTCAGGAATTACATTCTGAATTCAAATAGTTTTGAATTATGACCCTTTTATGTAGGGACTTCCTATAATTCCAATTTGATACATTATTTTAAAAAGAGTAAATTGTTTCCAAAGATACCCGAACAAGTATAGCTCAAAGACTGGTCTGTAAAACGGGGATAATAAAACTTGGTTTGTACAGGAAAAATTAGAGAAAATATTTTAAAGTAGCTAACACAATATCTGATAAATACTAAGTGTTCAATCTATTCTAACAGGTGAACTCATAAGCTATATGTTCATCTTGGGATCATTTTCCTACCAGTAGTTAAAAACATATAAATTATAACTAACATTCCTGGTAAGAAAAATATGATTGACTTAAGTGATCTCTGAGTTTACATCTAGCTCTAAAAATATCCTACAATTCTGCAATGCTCAGAATCTCTGTCACAACTGCACACAACTCACAGAAACCACTTTATCATCCAATATTGTCTATAATTTCAGGGCACAAATAAAACTATTTTCCCAAACTCATCATTTACAGATTTTTCTATTAGGAGGTAATTGGAAAACAGTCTTCTTATTAATTGCATTTATATATAATGAGTTTTGGTCCTTCTTGAAGTTTGAAATATCTTGCGTGATGTTTGAATATCCACATAGTAAGGATTATATAGGCAGTCCTATAGGTTTGTACATATGTTCCTAGGAAAATGTTTAAAAGTTGAATCTCTGAAAATCAAATGGACATGTAAAGGATTCCATCCCCTTTTAACAAAATATTATAAAATCCCCAATCATGGTTCTTGCAGGCTGATGAAAATCTTGGAAGAGAGATAGTAGAAAGCAAACATGGTCAGAAAGAAGCTGCCAGCAAAGAGCCCAATAGCCAACACTCTGTTATCCAGGAAACAGGTAGCTAAGGGAGGCAACCCTTCTCCTGTCTCTCCCTAGAGACAGACATTAGGAGCCCCTGAATTATTAAATCTATATTGTCCTTACCACCCATCCTTAGCCACCCCTTATTCAAGGATACACAAGGAGCCTGGAGCAGGAGTGGGAAATGGGTCTGTGGTTCCCTACCCTGAAACGCAGTTGCCATGGTATCTACGGGTTTAGGGACTCTGCTACTGAAAGGAAGGTCCATCATGTGAAAATTCAACATCCTCATTAGCCAGATGATGTTTCTCCAAATTCAACACCCAAAAGACCATTTAGGAGAGTTCATGTAAAATGTGAAAATATGGGCTCACCACTTTGAGTAATTGAGAGCCTCTTTCCCTGCGCTGGAAAATTAATTGAATTGATTCCACTTTGTTGGGTTACCTCATTGGAAACCTGTGGCAAAAGCCTTTCCCACCCAGTTGGTTGAGGCACTATCTAGCATTAGTAACCTGCATGTCCTAGGAGCTTGAGGTCGCCTAAGGGCTTGACCTGGATAAGCTAACCCAACTATCCCTTCCATGTGGGCTATACTGCTAGAAAACAACTCCCTTTACTTTGAAACACTCCAGTTAAGGGAAATTCCTTCCAGCCACTATCTTCCACAAAGGATGACTCAGGCACTGCCTTTGTCAGGAGGGCCCTTCACCAGTTATACAATCTCTCTGTAGAGCCCTCACCCACACAGGTCTCTGTTCAACTTCTCTAAAGACAATTTTGTAATATAAACATTCTTTAAAAAAAAAAAAAAAAAGAGGGAGGAAGTGAGGGTGAGGAGAGGCAGAGAGAGAGGGAAAGAGAGAATTTAAAGCAGGCTCCACATCCAGGGTGGAGCCCAACGCAGGGCTCCATCTCCAACCCTGAGATCATGACCTGAGCAGAAATCAAGAGTTGGAAGCTTAACCAACTGAGCCACCCAGGTGCCCCCACAATAAATATTCTTAACGGTAGGACTGTGGGGGAGGTAGGGTATAACCAAAGTGTCTGGAATTGACTGAAACAATGATCTCAAATCCAGTAAAAATGAAAGAATTCTTCCCTATCCTGCAA
Source organism: Halichoerus grypus (assembly GCF_964656455.1). NCBI lineage: Eukaryota > Metazoa > Chordata > Mammalia > Carnivora > Phocidae > Halichoerus > Halichoerus grypus. Next base: position 83,984,674 of record NC_135712.1, read on the forward strand.
TTAATGTTAAACCACCTCTAGAGGGTTATTCAAGGTACTTGAAAAGACACAGGTGGCCTGAGACCTCCTGGACCCACGAAGTCTATAAGGTCCTTACTGGATCCTTTGTATGCAGATAAACAATCACAGGGGATTCCAGGATGGGCAGCAAGTATACTATGAAGGTAAAATCACATGAACTCTTTCATAATACAAAAGCAGGAATTTTAAAGACCATGAAAATCACAATTCCAGAATGGACAAAGGACCCATCCTTGAGAAGATGAAGTTACCAAGAGCTGTAGATCCCCCCATTCATTCCCCAGCATGGAGCACATCTACATATTTATTGAGCATCTTCCTCCCTGATCCTGACATCTGTATCCCAGAGAAGCAGAAAATGGCTGCCTCTAGGTAGCATTTCTATCATAAGCCATTTGATTCCCTTTTGGTGTACCTCTGCTAAACTCATGGTTAAGAGCACTGACCAAAGAAGACAGTTACTGGATACATGGAACCAAGGACTAAAGATAGGAACTCTGAGTTGAAAGACTCAGATTCTCAATCAAAGACAGCATTGACAATGTTGTCACCTCTATAAATAATCCCAGGCTGTTACATGGAAACCTTTTCATACTAAAAGGACCTATCACAATAGAATAAAGGTCATCAATTCAAGTATTTCTTACAACTGTTACTTTTAAATTAGATTTACACTATATCATATCTGCTAGAAAGTAAATCCACAAAGGCAGGAATCCTTGTCTATTTTGTTTGGTGATAGCTTCCTATGTGCTAGACACTGTATAGTTTTCCTTTACTAAGCATTATTATGTCTCAGAAAAGCCGATATTAGAGATAGAAAAAAATCAGAGAAAACCTACTACCCATGTAAGAAACATGAATTATTCAATAAATCTTTATATTTAAAAAATTACAAATATCTATATAACTTAAGTAGAAGCAAAAGAGATATTCCAAGGATTAGCTATTAGCTAGATATTTATTGTTAAAATGTGAACTGCATTTACTCATTGAAATAAAAAAGAAATTAAGCAAGATGAAGCAGATGCACACAAGTTACATTTAAATTTGCTCACAAAAATTACCCTATTGTTCTATAACAATAAGCAATTATAATCACCCACGGACACATACAATCTTTCAAATGCATTCCACTAATGAATTCTTAAAGGAACACAGTAAAACTAGTCAAGTTCCCATATCATCTAGCTACACCAAATCAATTTCATACTTATCTCATTAACCTCAATTTCAATTCCTAGAAATCTCAAAGCTCAGGGTACATCAGAATCACCTGGAGGATTTGATAAAACACAGATTGCCAGGTGCCATTCCAGAGATTTGATTCAGTATGTCTTGGGTGGGGATCAAGAATTTGCATTTGTAGTAAATTCCCAGGTAAACCTGATGCTGCTGGGTCCAAGGACAACATTTTGAGAACCTCTGCCCTAGAATATTCATTTCTCAGCACACAGTCATTTTCAAAATCTCTGAGCCCAGTAAGTCATCCTTAGGCCTCTGTATTTGATTTTATGAACAGCAGGCCACATGCGAAAGGGGCTAAAATCAGCTTATTTATATATGCTTTAGGATCAAGTGTCTTTTGCTAAAATAAATTCTTCAAAGAACTTCATTTCTATCCTTTTTTAAAGCATATTTGAGTTGAAATAAATTCCTCCTAACATATGGTACATTATCTTGAGTTTTGAGATCTTTCAAATGCTTACTCTAGGTCTTTTTGAAGTCATGTAATCTTAGTACAGCTAAATATTTTCACCTTAAGGACTCAGAGGAAATTTTATTTTAGAACATCAACTACTCTAAAAAATTGTAGAACAAATTGACCTTAACTTGTTTATAGAGAACTTCATGTAATATATCTGTTCCTTAGAAGAAGATTTCAATCTTTAAACCAAAATAATATGAAGCAGTAAAATGTTAAAGACCCAGAATACAAGTAGTCATTTATGGGGGCTATGAAGTATTCATAAATTTAATAAAAGCACTTTTAAACAGCAAAACTTACTTGAATATTTTGTTAATACTGAAGACTCTCACTTCTGAAATATTTAACAAGTTTGTATGGAGGCCAAACAGAAACACAGAATTACCCCGTCCCAACGCACTGCAGGATCTCCTCTGAGGAGAGGTCTGACCTATCTTATAGGAGGAAATACCTTGCTGAAAGTCACCATGCTATTTTTTGTTCCCCAAAGTCAGAAACCCCAGACTCTGTAATTTTGTAGATCTCAATTCTATAAGATGACCATTCTTATACTATGATGAATATTCTGGTTCATTTCCAGGATATAACCCTGTTTATTTCTCTAAGGTATCTTTTAAACCACCAAGTACCCCTGAATGACTATGAATGACTCCAGTAACTCCCAAGACAATATTCATCTCAAGAATTGTCATTTATGTTTTTTTTTAAGATTTTATTTATTTATTTGTCAGAGAGAGAGAGAGCATAAGCAGGGGGAGTGGCAGGCAGAGCAGGCAGAGAGAGAAGCAGGCTACCCACCCAGCAAGGAGCCTGATGTGGGACTTGATCCCAGGATCCTGGAATCATGACCTGAGCTGAAAGCAGATGCTTGACTGAGCTACCCAGGCGTCCCGCCATTTATGTTTATATAAAAACCAACGGCATCAACTATTTACAACCTGAGTTCCCAGCTACACATTCACCATTCAAAAGTTTATCTAATTATTAAGTCAACAGAAAGAATAAGAAACCAAAAATTGGCCCAATTAGAGTGATCTTTGTGATAAAGTGGCCAGTGAGTTATTTGATCTGTTTATGGTGGTCAGTTCAAAAAGCATTAATTGATTTAGTCTACAATATATTCTTAACAAGTTTCAAACTTAATGAACTAGAACATTAACTAGACATGCTAGCTAACAAACTTATTTAAAACATATTTGAATAACCATGAAAAGGAAGCCAGGTAAAATGCCCAAACTATATCATCCAGTGTTCTCAACCTTGACTACATGTTGAAACTATCTGTGAAACTTTAAAAAATACTGAAAAATTTTACTGAATTAATTTATGAGTGACTTAAATGGGATTCTGATGTGCAACCAGAACCACTGACCTAATTGAGAAAATTACCAGAGGATATTTATCAATAATCAAAATCTTCTATTTTCCTTAAATATCAAAATGAATCATTTTTCTTAATAATTTCTGTAATTGGATAAAATTGGCTTATGGACAGAATAATCATAGAATTTATTCTCCAAACCAGGATACTTTAGAAAGTGAAAGAGGTTACTATCTGTGATTGGACCAAGACAATAAGGGTAAACCAGGACCAGGACAATAAGGGTAAATCACAGGCAAAAGAGTGACCATAGGGTCACTCTATTTACAGAAGAGTTACTGGATTTTTTTAAACTATGTAATCTGTATTTGGAATTTTTTATATAGTATACAGTTATATATGCCAGGAAATTTTAAGGTTTTTAATGACAGCAACAGTTCAAATAACACTTAAAGGTTAACATTCAGATTCTCATTCCCCTGAATAAATGCCTATTTACTTAGGATCATGTGTAAAGAGAAGATTTTTAGGCTAAGTTAAGATTTGCTGGGTGAACAAATGAAAATAGTAGAGATAATATTTTAAATATCATTAATTTTCTGTGCCAACCCCATTTCAGTGGATAATCACATGCAATAATGCTGACTCTCAAAAATCGTAGATTAAAATAATTCATTTCTGTTTTTAATTAAAATTTCAAAAGTAGGAACTAATAATATAATGCGTGTCAGAGCTGCATGTGTGCAGCATCAAAGATAAGAAGGGGCCTGCAACCAGGGTTTGCTTCTTGAGTTCCTTGAAAATTCACAAGGAAAGCAGAGAGAATGGAAGCTGATGGCTGCCACACAGGCACATGATGACATATAAAACAGCTCTTTTGTTGGCTGAGTTACCAGAAGCCATTCCCTTGGTCCTCTAATCACTCAAGGTCACCAGCAACATTGTCCATGTACACCCAGTGTGAGAGCCTCTGCTTCTTCTTTGGGGTCTGATGGACACATCAACTTTGGGGTATTTTTCATAGTAATCTCTAATATCAGATCTCAGTGCCAACTGGGCTTGAAGATGATAGGGAAATGTCTTGTTCTCACAGAGACTTAAATGAAAGGGTCATAGGTACCTGGAAAAAAAGAATCAGAAACAAGATACTGCTCTATAAATAAATCCCATCAAATCTCTAGATAAGATTGATTTACTGTTCCTCCATGCCCTTCCTGAATTTCTGATGTCCTCAAAGTGCAATGAATAAATCCCTGTTTCCTTATTTTACAAAAAGTGTGACATGAAGGTTTATCAGGATGCTCTTCTCTGTACAGATTATGGATATCTCTAACCCAGTGCAAATCTCACTTTATAAAGGCTTTACCCATGTGCACCAGAACTGCTTCCATTTATTGTACTACACTATGACTGTAATTATGAAATTGAGTTTCATGGAAGAATCTGTCCATAGCCGGAAATTGAAACAATAGATTTTAAGAGTATTCAGGTGACAGAGAAGAGCCTAATCTTAAAAAGACAAAATCTCATACAGAAATTTTAACTTGCATCCCAAGACCATGTAACCCTTAATGAGCCTCTCCTAAAATGCATGCTTCAGGGGCGCCTGGGTGGCTCAGTTGGTTCAGCGACTGCCTTTGGCTCAGGTCATGATCCATCCAGCTCCCTGCTCAGCAGGGAGTCTTCTTCTCCCTCTGACCTCCACTCTCTCATGCTCTCTCTCATCCTCTCTCTCAAATAAAAAAAATCTTTAAAATGCATGCTTCATATCATCATGTGCTTGAAACGTTTATTAGAGATTGCCCACAATGATAGTTTCCTGATCAAATATTTTTGAGGAATGTTCAATTAACAAAGTTAAATGGATTTTATCACAGCAGCTTCTTCAGGGTCTCAAATGAACTGGAAATTTCAATAAAATCAATAGAGGATGCATGTTTTCACAAAATTATGAGGCCATGAAGTCCTTTTTTTGTTAGGGAAGCCCATGGAATTAGCAGTCTAAAGAATATACTGTAGCTTCACCATGATCAATAATTTTTTTTTATCAAGAATCTTTCCTTAACCTCCCTGATACAACTTAAACCAACCACTTTCGTCCCAAACTTTGTGAAAATTGAGAATATTAACTACCAACCAAAAAGTTTATAGCCAGCAAAATTATCCTTTAAGAAAGAAAGTGAAATATAGATATTAACAGACAAACAAAAACTAAGTTATCACCAGCAAACTTAAAAAAGAAATACTAAAAGGTATTATTTAGAGAAAATAAGTCCCAGATGGAAGAGCAAAGATTCAGAAATAACTAATAACAATAAAAAAGGTAAATACAATGGATAAATTGAGAAGAGAGTCAATGGAATTAAAGTGTACTAAGATCCTTGCATTGTCCAGGAAGTGGTAAAAGCACAAATTTAAATAGACTTTAAATCAAAGATTCATGTTATAATATCTATATTTCCAAGTAAAAGAAAAGTAAAAAAGTGTATAACTAGTAAGATAGTAAGAAAAAATAAAGTTATAAAAAATACTTCATACAAAGGGAGGCACAAAAAAGTTAAAAGGAATTTAGCATAAATGATACAAGTAGAAAATGCATAGTAAGATAATAAATTTAAACCCAATTATATCAGTGATTACAATAAATGTAAATGGGCTAAATCATTCAATTGAAAAACAAAAAAATGTTATATTACACGGAGTCTGCCTGTCCCTCTCCTCCCCCCTCTGCCCCTCCTCTGCTTGCACTCTATCTAAAATAAATAAAATCTTAAAAAAAAAAAAAGAAATGAGACGTTGTACTCAAAAGGAAAAAAATCATTATTCACAAAGAATATAGTTGTACACATAGAAAATACAAAGAATCTACAGATGAATTACAGAGTTAGAATAAATAAGATGGCCAAATACAAAATAAAAATACAAAAATCAATTGTTCATATACATATATATATTAATTACAAGCAGTATATGAATTTTTTTAAAGACACAATTTGCAATAATACCGAAGAAAAGAAAATCAAATGCCTAGGAATCAATTTAACAGAAGATATATGAGACCTATAAACAAAAAAAACTAAATTATATTGGGAGAAATTAAAGAAACTAAATAAATTGATTGATATACTATGTTCATAATATTGTTAGAATGTCACTTCTCTCAAAATTCATCCATGCATTCAGTAAAATCCCATTCCAAATCCTGACAGTTTATTTTGTGGAAATTGACAAGTTGATTTTAAAATCATATAGAAATAAAAATGGCCAAAATAACCAAGAAACTCTGGACATGGGAGAACTTAATCTACCAGATGGCACGAATAACTTGTTGTTAAACTATACTAATTAAGACAGGGAGAAATCGTACAGCATAGACATATAGAACAGAATATAATAGAAAAGGTAATACAAAGTAACAATAGAAAAACAGATCCATACAGATGTGGACACTTGAATGGCATCAAATAGAATACTTAGAGCAGTAGGGGAAATGACCATTTTTCAAAAAATTATGCAAGATCAACTGACTATCCATACAAGAAAAAAATGCAATTTGATCCCTCTGTCACACTTTACAGAAGAAATTCAGTTTTGGGTGTACTGAAGATCTAAATGTAAAAAGTAAAAAATGAAACTACTAAAAGGAATAGATTAGTAGTATATTCCTGACTTTTGGGTAGAGAAATATTTCTTAAACATGTTACAAAAAGCATTAACAATAAAAGGAAATTTGCAAAATTGTACTACATTAAAATTAAGAATTTCTACGCATCAAAACACACACAAAAGTACAAAGTCAAGTTACAGGGAAAGATATCTGCAAAACATAAAACTGATGAAAGAAAGTTGAAAACTAGAAAGAAATCTGACCAGGTTCTTCACAAAGATGAAAATCTAACTGGCCTAAAAACTTTTTTTTTTTTTTTTAACATATGACCTTATTTCTCTTAAATTTAAAAAGATCATGGCTATTACCATTTGAAGCATTTGCAAAATACCATTTAGATCCAATATTAGTATATTAAATGAAAGTATCAGAGAACCTGATAGTTATGGCATCATGTTATAAAGAAGTTGAATTCAAAATAAATGGCCCATAAACCTTTGAAAATCAACCGTGATGGTTAATTTTGCACATCAACTTGACTGGCCATGGGGTTTCCAAATTAAACATTATTTCTGGGCATGACTGTGAGAGTGTTGGATGAGATTAATATTTGAATTAGTGGGCTCACTAGATTGCCCTCCCTGATGTGGGTAGGCATAATCCAATCCCTTGAGGGCCTGAATAGAAAAGATGGAGGAATGAAGAATCTGCCCTTTTATCCTGCCTCTTTGCTTTAGCTAAACATCTCATCTCACCTTCTCTGGCCTTTGGACTGGGATTTACTCTACAAACTCTTTTGGTTCTCAGGCCTTCTGATTCAGATTGAATTACACCATTGGCTTTCCTGGGTATCTAGCTTACAGATGGCAGATTGTGGGATTTAGCCTCTACAATTACATGAGCCAATTCCTCATAATACATAAATACAAATAAATAATATATATACTCATATACAATAAAAATAAATAACAAATGTATATTTAGACATATATTTAAATATAAGTATATTATATTATAAATATAAATATTAAATATTTTTATATATGTGTGTATATATATATAAATCTCATCATATTTGCCCTACTGATTCTATTTCTCTGGAAAACCCTGACTAATACATTAACCTTACCAGTAATCAGTAGAATGCAAATTAAAACCACAAAATTTACACATTCACAGGAATGTCTAAAATTTAAAACTATCAATCCCAAATTCAGAATTTGGAGCAATGGATACTCCAAATCCACGTACAAAAATGCTCATATCATAAGAGCAGTATACTCAATAGACCCAAACTAAAACCAACCTTAATGTCTATTAACAGTAGAATCCATGCATAATTGTTGTTTCATACAACAGAATACCCGACAGCTACTACAGTGAAAGAACTACAAGTACATGGAACAACAACATGAATGAATGTTACAACGTTGAGTGAAGGATGTTAGATACAAAATACATACTATATGACTTTAACACGTAAAGTTCAAAAACAGGCAAGACCATTTCATGGGGTTTATTCTCCTAAGGGGGTTTAGTCTTGTTTAAAAGAGCAAAAGGTAGATGCCTGGGTGGCTCAGTTGGTTAAGCGGCTGCCTTCAGCTCAGGTCATGATCGCAGGGTCCTGGGATCGAGTCCCACATCGGGCTCCCTGCTCAGCGGGAAGCCTGCTTCCCCCTCTCCCTCTGCCTGCTGAGCCCTCTGCTTGTGCTCTCTTTGCCAAATAAATAAAATCTTTAAAAAAAAAAAAAGAGCAAAAGGTATAGAGAGGGCATAAAGAAAGCTTCTGGGGCACTGGCAACATTGTAGCTCTTAACTTGGATAGTGATTACATGAGCATGGTCACCTAATGATAATTCATGGAGCTCTAAACTCTTTATTTGTGCTCTTTTCTATAATTTCTTATATTTCACTAAAATTTTTTTAAAAGTAGTTAAATCATTTTTAAAGGTAATAAATTATTCCTAAACTAATTCCTAAAATCTCAGTTTAATCTCTGACTGTGGCTTGTGAGAAAAGAAATAGGTATAAAAGATTTTTTTAATATATATATATATATATATATATATATATATATATATATATATATATACTACATGAGAAATCTGTATAATTGCCATGATTTCAGCGGGTCACCAAAAGCTTTCAGTTGCTATTAGTTGTGATTATCTGATTGTGCTGCTGAGGAATAACTAAATAAGACCTAATACTAGTAAGATTACCCAGCTGTTAAGTATTTTGAGAGAGATGCAGTAATTTAAATTACCAGACAAGAATCTCAATGTAGAATTCACAGGTTTTTAATGAGATGAGGAGAGAATGGACTATCTGAAATCCTTTCCTAACATGATAGAATGTCAGATTTGGAAGCAACATGAGAGATTTACCTACTCAGTCTGACAGATAAAAAACAAAAAAACTGTACACCTGCAGAGGTTGAGTAAGTGGTCAAGATCAAGGTCATACATGTGGAGGGAAAGCTGCGAAAACAACTCCCATCTATTCGAAATGCAGAGAATTTTCTATTTCTCCAGGCTGCTTCCCCACCCCACCTGCTTACGGTTGGGAAATCATTTTTTTTCTGAAACCTAAGAGTATTGAAAGTACAGGGTTGTGCAACTTTCATCTTGACTTGCTCTTAAGAACAGGGTCTACATTTTTGTTTTAATGTAACGGCCTTTTTTCCCCATTCTCACAGCACTTCTGCCAGAATTTATACCTTTGCAAATGCAGCAAATGTTATCTTAGAAATTAACTCACTGCCTTCCTTCTAAATTGTTTTTGAAAACAGTATAACATAATTCCTAAGTAGGTAAGGACAAATCCTTAGAAAAGTACCAGTTACCCAATAAGCACATATCTACCTTTTATATCCAAGGCCTCTGAGTTCCCAAATTGCCCTAAGGAAACAGTGGTGACAATGGATGTCCCTCTGTAGAGGAAATCTGCAATAATAATTCCATTGCAGTCCTCTATACATTTTCATTTCCATTATGTCTATCACCTGGTAACCATGGAAGCATATATTGCAGAGACACTGCAGAAAAAACAAATCTGCAACATACACTTTGGGTTTTTTTTGTTTTTTTTGTTTTTTTGTTTTTTTTATTGTTATGTTAATCCCCATACATTACATCATTAGTTTTAGATATAGTGTTCCATGATTCATTGTTTGTCCATAACACCCAGTGCTCCATGCAGAACGTGCCCTCCTCAATACCCATCACCAGGCTAACCCATCCTCCCACCCCCCTCCCCTCTAGAACCATCTTTGATATTAGTCATTTGTGCAAAACAAAATATTTATAATGCAGAAGAAAACGGGAGGCTGATGAAAAGATGAACATTCAAAGACTATAGGAGAGATTTAAACAATGGAGCCAAAAGACAGAATCCTATTAAGAGAACATCAAAGATGGGACCACGACCCAGCCACATCTTCTGTCTCTCCCTTCTTCCTTCTTTCCTTCCTAAAAGAAGATTGGGGAAAGGGATAAGCATCTGTTGAATTCACTATACACCAGGCACATTAGAGTAATTCCTCATACCATCCCTATAATATAGGAATGATTGTCCCCAGTCTGCAGATGAAAACACTGAGAGTCAGGCTAAATTAATTGCCCATGAGCCAAGTCACAACACAACCAATAAGTAGCAGAGCTGTGATCTGAGTCCTGTCTGAGTTAAAATCCCCAGCTTTTCCCATGAACTTTACCATTTCAGTAGCTCAGACCAAACACCTTCTAGTCCATTGACCCTCTCTTTAACAAACCACCTCTGATCTGTCAGCAAATCTTGTTGGCTCTGCCTCCAAATATATTCAAAATACAACCAGTTCCCAATATCCTGCTACAACCACCATGATCCACTCCATCATTCTCTCTCCTAAATGATTACCAGGAAGCCTGGTTTCTCTGTTCTTGCCCTTGCTCCCTATAGTCTGTTTTTAACACATCAGCTAAAGTGATCCTCTTATAACCTAAGTCAGGTTATTCTCTCCTCTGCTCAAAACTCTTCAAGGGTTCCCCCAAAGTCATGCCCAGAAAGACCTATAGGACCCTGCCTTTTGCATGTGTGTGCATACACACACATACATGCACACACACACACACACACACACACACACCCATTACCCTCTGACTCACTGCCACTCTCCCTCCTTTGATCCATTCCACCACTCTAAACATGTGAAGTTAATGCCTACCTTAAAGTTACTGTACTAGCTATGCCCTCTGCCTGGCACACTCCTCCATCAGATATCCATATGATTCCTTCCCTCTTCAAGATTTCACTAAGTATCACTTTCTCAGTGAGGTCCACCTGAAATCATAGCACCACTTCCCCCATCAGATCCCTGATCTCCCTTACTCTGCTATATTTTCCCATGCCACTTACCCTCTAATATAGTATATAATGTGTTATACTGTTTGCTGTCTCCCCCACCATCACCACCCCAGCTGAAATGTAAACCTCATGAGGTAAGGATTTTGGAGGGTATTTTGTTCACTGATATACCAAGAGCCTAGAACAGTAGCTGGCATATTGTAGATGATCAAAAATATTTGCTGTTGTACTAAACACTGCCTCCAGGCTATCCACTACCACATCAGTGGTTATTTCTTGACCTTTTAAAATACCTTTGAGTCATATAGTTCATTGGGAATCTGATAAAACTATGGACTCTCTCCCCAGGAAAATGTACATTCTCAGGAATGTATATGTATGCACATTCAAAAAAATTCTGATATATAGTTTCAGTGGGTCTCTGGACCTCCCGAAGACCATCCATGGAGGTCATGGATGTCTCCATTTAGGTCATGGAGACCTAAATCCACAAGGATATATCCTACTTAGGTGTCACTGATAGACCATGTGGGATACAATGAATGAAGTAAGAATTTCTACACTAGAAAGCAAGTCCTCAAAGCCCCGGATGTCCCTCGTTCTGGCAAGTGCTGGAGTAGGGGCTTCCAGGAAGAGGGCTTTGCGGAAAGAGAGGCTCAGAATAAGACGGCTAGGACCATAGCAGCAGGTACTCAAGAAGTGCAGCTCGGGTGCCTCCTCTTCCCCTTCTCCTTGCTACTGTCAGACTGACCATGCCTCCATCCCTCACCAAACCCTACCCTGGATTGCATTAAAGTTAGATCAGGAAGCAGGAGCTGACCTCCCATAGGGTGGGAAACGTCCACAAGTAACTTCGGGGTGTATAGTGGTAGATGGAAAGGCAAGTAGAGGGAGTTGGAAGAGCAAGAAATTCCAGTGGCCTCCCACCTGGGACAATCATTCTCAGTTATTTCATTCATTTATATGTGAGTATGACTACTTCAGAGACTCCCTGAACAAAAAAGAAAAAAAATGTTTAAGGGCTTTGCATTTCTTTTTAGAAAAAAAAATCTACAAATATATAATCAAAATCAATCAAAATTATAAAGCACTATGAAATGGAAAATGTTTGTTGTAACACAAAAGATGTTTTAGAGAAAATGAAAGAAAATGACTGGTCTCAATTTTCTTTGCAATGATATTTACAAATAGTAGGCCATTAATTGAAAAATTATCATACTGAACAGACTGACTCTACCTGGAATATTTGACCTTTGGTGTTCCACTTATTCTCCTGCAACAGAAAGCAAGCTCAGGTAAATAGTAGTAGGAGCAGAGATGAGAAGGAGTGGAGGTGTCATTCTAGGAATTAGGAAGCAAGCACAAAATTCAGTGTAACCAGGCTCCCTTTCGAGCTTTTACCATAGCTGTGAGAGCAGAGTAATGAAATTGAATAATTGTTTTAAATGCCTGTGTAAAGGGCCAGTGTAAAGAGAAGAGGCCTGGAAAAGTCCACTAATGTGGAGAAACCAGCATGTGTCAAGTGAGAAGGGAGCGCAGCTACAGCAAACACACAAAGCAGGGAGAAACACCCATTGAAAAATGTTGATTTCATTTGCTGGAATTCCAAAAACACTGCATATGTTGCAGTCAAGGTTGCCAGGTGAACAGTGTGGATTCCTGTCAGGACCAGACGTATAAAATCTATGCTGGAAAAAATCCCCACAGACTGAAGAGAAAAAACACTACATACTTTCTGCACTGATTCAATAATGATGTGACAGACACACAGAGCCCTCTATCCCCTATGGATGGCCCTGAACTCTACCTACCTTGAAATGCATACCTGGAATAGCATTTGTTAGGCACAAAAACATCTGCTCTTGAGGAGCACCCCATGTTTACCTTTATGTTCATGTCTTTATGTCCACAGTCTCACTGGGCCTCAAACAGCCTGTGACTTGGTGGCACAATTGCAGGATAAGGTGCTGAGCTCACAGCATGACTTTCCCAGATCACACAACTTGAACTTTGGGTCATATAGCTCATTGGGTCAGGACTGCTGCCTCCAAAGTAAATAGGCAGAGAACTTCATTAATGCCATATGCTTCAGAGCTCCAAACTTGGAGCCCTAGTGAAATCTGGGCAGGGACAGGATGCCTCAGGGGTTCCAAGATATTGTCTAGAGAAGCTGCAACTCAGTGCACCCACCTAAGCACTACTTGCTTCATGTTCTAAGACCCTCGGGAAGTACTCCAGATCTCCAAGGCTAAGGAAGCAGCTAGAAGTTCAGAGTGTCTTTAAGAGCAGGTTCCAAATGTCCTGAAAAGTTCAGGAGAATCCAGTCAGAGCTATCCTGACCCCTTACTGCTCCCTACACCCGCATGGACTCAGAATCCTACCTTCTTAAGGGTTAAACATGATCACTTCCTGTGTTGGCTTTTCCTTCTACAACATCTCTGCCCATCCTTAATTTTCAGTCTCTGCTTAAAACTCCTTCCACATAGCTCTCCTGTTATATTAAACTGAAATCTGACCACCTAAATCTTCTGTCTGCTACTGTACAAAATAAATCTAGCTGTCTTCATATAAGAGTGCCTAAGATACACAGAGCTACCAGACACATCACTAGTTGATGGAGAATAAGACAAATGCCCTTAAATAAATCTCAGACTAAGCAAAATATCATTAGCAAAGTACTATTAGATTCACAGCTTGCAGTATCAATTATAAACATAGCTACAAACATAGATAAAGCACTCTCTTCAGAGTTCTTTTCAACTTACCCTGTGGCTCTGGTTGACTACCAGTCTTAACCTTAGATGAAGTTTGCCACAACTTTGGGCTGCATCTCCCAACAATCTTGAATCCCGAGAAGACCCAGGTCAGTTCCCACAGATTAATACCCCAAGACATAAAATGATGAACTCAGCCCTTCCTGTCATTAGTCCATAGCCCTCGTTGCACATTAGGATCACCTAAGGTGCTAGGGTCCCACTGAAGACCATTTGAAATAGAATTTGGGGTCAAGGGAAAGGGAGTATCAGTAGGTTTTTAACTCTTCACATAATTCTAATGCATAGCCAGAGTTGACAATTGTTATATTTAAATCAGTGGTTCTCAGACATTAAGATGCATAAGAATCACCTCTGAGATGGAACCTGTAGCTCCCAAATCCCAGAGAATCTGACTCCTTGAGATTGGGGTGGAAACCAAAGGCTCAGATGTTTCTGAACAAGTCAGTTCTTTGAAACATACCTTAAGAAACTGTGCCCTAGGTTTTAGATCAGTGGTTCTTAAAATATGGTCTCTAAACCATTAGCATTAGCATCAGCATCACCTAGGAACCCATTAGAAATATAAACTCTTGGTACTCCACCCCAGACATACCAAAATGAAATAGTGAGCAATCACTGTTTTAACAGTCTTCCAGGTGATGCTAATGCACACTCAAGTGGGAGAAGCTGTGACCCAGATGACTGAGTTTGTCAAGTAGAGAGGAGAGGATCCCAGTGAACTAAAGAGGTCCCATTGGCACACCCAGGGTTTTGCATCATGCCTTACAGGAAGAGTAGCCTTTGGAAGCAACCTAAACATTTTTGAGTAACTGTAAAAAGCTATTCTAAGTCAAAACCCACTAAACAAGGTAAATTTGCCACCAAAATACAAACAAAAGTTTGTTAGAGTGAGCAAGACATGCCCAAGATAAAAACTAAAGGACAACAAAACAATTACTAACCTCAAAACAAAACTCTAACAGCAAACCCTCAGGTTGATTTTCCTGAAAATTTCTTATTCTCTTGGACATAAACATCTACAGAGCTAGTTGGAAAACCTGCTTCTCCTCAGAAATCCCAATGAAGTCATGGTCGCAAAAACATTCATATAGCAGTGTGCTGGTCATGAGGCATTTTCACATTCTATGTTTGGTATTATCCACTACCTCCCAGTGTAGAAATTATCAGCCTCATTCATAGATAAAAATATTGGGTCCCTATAAAAAACTTTATAATATAAACTTACCAAATCACTATGTTGAACATCTGAAACTAACGTATTGCGTGTCAACTATACTTCAATTTTTTTTAAAGTTAAATATTTGACACGGTTACCAGCTAATAAGAGACAAGAACCAGAACTTGAATCCACATTTTAGATGCCAAATCCAGAGCCCCCTTCTCCACCCTGTACTAATTGCTATGACCTACTCTGGATCCTTGCCCCAAGGCAGATGACTAGGAGGGTGCCTGGGGCAGTTCTGGGTGAACTCTACATGAAAGTCCTCAACAGTAGCACAGGCTTGGGGTCAGTGGGGAGATGGAGATGGGTGGCAAGGGCAGGAGTATGCAGATTATGGCCTACTTTTGTAGAAAGTTATCCTGATATGATTAGAATAAAGATTCTTATTTATATCCACCATTACACTGTCACAGATAATATAAATTTCATTCATATTTAATGCCAGAAATTTGTTATTAATTGCTGTTCTTAGTTGTAGTTTTACCTTTTCAGTTTTGTCTGTAGCCTAATATTAGATTAATCTCTATTCAAGAAATATAAGCAAGTGGTGGGAGGGGAAGTCTTAGAAGGCTGCTCAGGGACTAGAGGAGTCCAACTTCAGATTCAGTATTTGCTTCAGATAATCCTTAAGTAGATAAGTGCATATTAAGAACACATATCTAAGAAATCTTTAATACCTCTGTGAAACCCTCCATTTATAATTTAGTTCCTAAGTTTTCTGCACAGAAAACATGTCAACACCAGATGTAGAACACCATGTATATATTATGCTATCATTTGCATTAGAAATGGATAAAAATAAAAATATATATTTGTATTTACTTGTATATACATAAAGGAGCCCTGGAAAGATGCATAAGAAACTGATATTCCTGGTTTCCTGATTATGGAGCTGGGAAAAGAAGGCTGAACACATGGAACCCAGGGTAGACAGAGACTTCATTGTATAAGTTTTTATATATTTTTATTTTGAAACATGTTTTAGTGTTTCACATATTCAAATACATTTTTAAAGAATCACTTGAGTTATTTTTAAAATTGAAAGCTATGTTATACCCTGAGATTTTGAACCAAATAAAATTCCACATGAACTTAGGAATTAAGATTTTTATTAGGCTAACTATAAGGGACATCTAAATTAGTCAAGTCCTAATTAAGAAATCCTAGGACATACCTAAACTTTATAAATTTCTTTTGATAAATCCTTTTTATAAATCCTTATCAAATCATGTTTTATACTTCCAACAAAACTAAGCTGCCTTAAATCATTAAACTTTCCTCAGGGTTGATAATCATAGATTTTGAATTTCCTAGGAAGGATAATCCCAATTTTTTGCCATTTTATTCAAAGATACTCATTTCAAACAATAAGGTTATACCTTAGCAATATTTTTCATAAAAATGCATACAAAAAACAGGAAAAAATTATTTTTCAGGATACATGTCCTATATTAAGTTCTAAAAAATGCACTTATTTTTATCATAGGTTCTTTTTCCAGACTTTAGAATCATTTCAAATTACTGCTGAATCATCTCTCATTTCTCCATTTAAAATGGAGAAACGGGTGGGTGGATGGCTCAGTCAGTTAAGCAGTTAAGCATCTGCCTTCAGCTCAGGTCATGATCCCAGGGTCCTGGGATCCAGTCCCTCATCAGGCTCCCTGCTCAGCGGGGAGTCTGCTTCTCCCTCTTCCTTTGCCCCCCAACTTGTGCTCTCTCTCCCTCTCAAATAAAGTCTTTAAAAATAAATAAATGAACAAACAAATAAATAAATAAAATGGAAAGACATAAATTAGTATCCTGATCTCACAAGTCAAACTCCATTTCAAACAAATTGTGTACTGAGTGAACAAGAAAAAAAGTTCAACATTAGGCACCATAGTAGCACATAAACTGGAAAGGTAAACAAGGGCCAGTCGTTCGATGCCAGGAGTTGAAGTCTAATCCTTCAGCTGATATGAAGTCAAATTGAAGAATTTTAAGTAGGGAATAAAATGATCAACGATATATTTAGAAAGATCCCTTGGTTATAATAGATAATACACAGATAATAGAATGGGGACAAGCAATCCCAGCAGTTTATCAGAGAGTTCAGATAAGAGTGTGAATTTAAGGAAGGGCCACGGGAATGACAAGGAAGGGACAGATGTAAGACATTATCAGGAGGCAGGGCTAGCAAGAATCACTGATCAATCTGGACATGGGAAGTGCTTTAACCACCCAACTTCTGATGTGGGTAACAGAGTGGATGCCTATGAAAAGGGGGAAGGGGGAAGGAGCAGATTTGGGGATGGAAGAGGTGGAGAAATATATATTATTTTTTTATTAATGCCACTTCTGAGATACTTGCTCTGAATGATGTAAATGTCTGGTAAGTAGTTGGATAGGAAGGTCTGGATCTCATGAGAGAACCATGGCTGAGGATAGAGATTTACCAGACATCAGCAAAAGTTAATTAAGTGAAGCTGGGGAAGGGAGGCTGATGATGAAACTGGACCCTCTCTGACATGAATGACATGGGAAATAGTGTGACAATAACACTGCTTATCCAGAAATTGGTTGTGAGTACACTTCTGGCTAGTGAAATGTTGATAATTCCAAAAATGTTTTTTGAAAGCCATTTAAATAATATATCAGTAAACTTTTGACCCATTCAAAGGAAGAAGGATGAAAGCACTTTTATAACTGAAATACCATTTAAGAGAAATTAAAAGGTCTAAAATGAGCGAGAGGCTCATTAATCCATTTCCAAAATGCAATCTGTGGAATGTTATTTCCCTGCTGGTAATATGAAAATAAATATCAATACACATATTTAATATATTTCTACAATTTTTGTTAATTATTGCATAAATTCACACTCCAAAAGAGTTTTACTGAGATGATTCTTTGCCCGGTGTCTGCATGAAAGAGAGATAGCAGACACTTCCGGCAATGAAGCCATCTTATTTCTTCCTGGCTGAGGTGTTGGGCCCCAATGCACATATTTTCTTTCACCCTGATGGCATGGGCTTGAAATAAGCTCAATGATTTATTCTACACCTTTAACTTAAGACTTAAGCCAGAAGTGGCCTAAATTCCTAGGTCCCATCTTGGTTTTGGCCCTGTGTATCTTATTCACTCAGCCTGGGGGCCCTAGAAAAAGGAAAATATCCTTACCTTGTGTTTCCACCCAACCCAGAAACTGAGATTAAGGAATAAAAAAGCTGGGACATATTCTCTACCTTTGAAGCTCTACCACCCTAATGAACCTATTGAGCTATGGGACTCCGTGACTAATTTTGCCTATTGGAGCCTCAAGCAAAGGGAGGCAGCCTACACCTATAGGTGTCTCCTAGAGTTTTGGACTTCTGGCCTCCTTGACACAGATACCAGGTGTACTCCTTCTGAAATGCTGCTATTAGCTTGCCATTAGGATTTTATAAAAACTGAACTTCTGACCCATGGAGGTCTCTGACTCACCAGCCTGATATTCCCATTTTGAAGGTGGGTCAACTCAGACTTAATGACTAACACAGGGCAAAAGGCCTACCAACCTTCGCATGTCAAATGGAAATGGCATATTCAAGCCTACTGCTGGCCTAGCATGAAAAAAGTGCTAGCTATCCTTCTGGGGGAAACTATCCCCACTCTGCTACCTGAAGGAACAATTGTAAACAATACTATTTTTTGGCTCTGTATGCAGATAAGCTTCAACTCACTGGCCAAAGTTGTTATGAGTAGTAAAACTACCCTAGACTTCCTCTTCACAGGCCTAGGTAGATTCTGTGAAATCATTAATACAATCATTAATCATTAAGGCTAAGTAGAAAGGACAATATAGAAAATTAAGAAGAAAGGGGTGCCTGGGTGGCTCAGCTGGTTAAGCATCTACCTTTGGCTCAGGTCATGATCTGAGGGTCCTGGGATTGAGCCCTGTGTTGGGCTCCCTGCTCAGAGGGAGCCTGCTTCTCCCTCTCCTCCCTGCTCATGCTCTCTCTCGCTATCTCTCTCTCTTTCAAATAAATAAAATCTTTAAAAAAATTAAAAAGAAAGTCACCTAGCTTTATAAGATAAACCTTGATAGTTTACAGGATTGGTTCTGATTGTTTTATTTGTTCTTGAGAATAAAAGCACTGATTGCTCTTGTTTTGGACATCTTTTCAAGGACGTTTGTGTAGTGAATAGCCTTGGTAGATAGAGATAGTATCTTCCTCCACAGCAAAGGGTGGATTTGTTTACTGCCCAGTATTACAAAGATTGTCTCCCTTTGGGGTAACGGACAAATATGTTTGTAGCCCATTATAAAAGGTTTGGATTCCCTAACCTTAGGATTCCTCTGCTGTAATATAACCCATTATGTGTGCAGGTGTCACCTGACTACTTGTCATATCGCCATGTGGGAACTGAGATTTGAGGAAATGGCAAAAGAAAATGATGATACTCTGGTTATTGCTATTTCCATAAGTAATAAACCATCCCTTGTCTTTGACCCAGGAATCACACGTTTTCTGTCAGCCTTCATAGGCAACATAAACAACAAAGCTGAGAAACCTAGCAGAAAAGAGCAATTAAGTAGAGGAGAAGGTGAGGGTGAGCAGAGGTTTTTGCAGCCACAGTGAAGTGCCCTTGGTAATACTCCACCCAGTAGGGCTTCCTTCTGACCTTTACATGCAGATAAAAATCAGAAATTTAGCAATCCCTAGCAGATGGTAAGGCTCTTAAAAATAAGGAAGATTTCCAGATTATAAAGGAAAAAAAATCAAGTAAAAAAAATAAGAAGACTACCTAGGACACAGGTGTGCCCAGTTATAAATAAATAAATAAACAAACAAACATGTATTCAACAAATTATTTTTGAGTACCAACCATTGTTTTATACATGGGGATAAAGTAGTGAACAAAAGTCTCTGATCTCATGGTGTTCACATTCTAGTGGAGAGAAAGGGACAAAAACCAAGAAAGCAAACAACTTGCAAATGTATTGGAAATGACCAAGCACACAAAAGAGATCAAGAGGGAAAGGAGCAAGCAATTTTAGGCAGAATGGAATTGAAAGCCTCTGCCCTGCCACCTGAGGAAGGTAAGGACCACTAAAGGCTCTGCAATTGGGCTTTTAAAATGAAAATTAGGAAATTATTCATATTTTAAGACATGCACTTAAATGTAAGCTTAAAATTGTTAAGTCATTAACAGGTTGATGGAGACCTCAAACAGATGACAGAACTAAGCCTTAAGTCTAGAGTCAGGAAAACACTGACTGTGAAAAATGGTGGTAGAGTACTCATAAATTTAAACCCTAAGTCAATGGGAAAAGATCGCTGAAATTAGTCTTTTTAGCTCTAAGATCTTGTTTAAAGAAAAATCTTTCAATATTACTCTTCCCATCTAGCAGAGTTTCTAAATAAAGATAAGATCTGTTCATTCATCAACTAGAAGGAGGTTCATTACAATGCTTGCTAAAGAGCTTCCTGAGGGCAACAAACCTACCAGAACAGGGTTCCTTCCTCTCATTTCATTCAATTTTAATTAAGTCAAATCTCACCACAAAGAAACACCTGTTGTTTCTAAGAGGCCTCATAAGATGAAGGGAATAGTAAGAATGAAGGAAAGATTTTAAAAGCACACAAGCTTTTATAATAAAATCAAAACCATCTCTTTTAGAACAAAAGAATTAAAGATAGGTATTTAAATTGTCAATTAAAAGGTCACATTTTTAGCTTAGCTAAAAGGAATAAATGTGAATGAAAGGAAATAATTCATTAAAGACTTTAAAAATGCAAATATTTTTGCAAAAAAAAAGTCAAACTTAAAGTTCAGCAATTTTCAGTGGGAAAAGAATGGGAGGTATAATTTTTAATGCATATTCCAGAACCAATCACTAATATTTAGTCATGAATTTAATTTATCTGTAAATTTCATATAACATTAAATAAGAGTGTGAAATGTTTGTATTCATTAATAAAAAGGATAAGTTAAAAGGTCCCAGTCCTGGTCTACCAAGCCAGAATTTCTGGTACCCTTAAAGCAGCTTTTAGGAACCACTGCTATAAGACATCAAGTTAAATACACATCACACCCAAACAATAGAAGAATATCTAAAATCAATCATTTTTAAACATTTTTAATGTTTGTATTTCACAAATATTCATTAGAAAGTGAGCATACTGGAAACTGCTCCTTTCTGAGTTAATTATAAATATCATTTCATGTTTACATTGTCAAAATACTCTTCATGCTCGTGTTATCATGTTTAACCAGACAAGAATTTCAGGCTCAGAAAGGTTAAGAAACTTTCTGAGGGCCACTCAGCTGGCAAGGGGCAAAGCAGGCTTCCAAACAAAGGTGTCTCATGCCAAGTCCAAGGTACATTCCTACTGCAACATGTGGTTCCCATGAAGAGGAGCAAGAAATGCAGGGGCATGCAGGTGAGGGGCCCTAGCAGGAAGCATCCTGTGATACCACTCTCCTTTTCCCACTGGCTGTGATTAGCTTTGAAGCATGTTCCACTTCACAAATATCTATCTAACAAATCTCATTTTCTCTGAACATTATGAGTACATTCTATTTTGTATTCATGCTATCTTCTTTTTAATGTCCTCAGATTCCTGCCGAGTATTCTGAACAGAAGAGAAGTTCACCAAATATGTGTGCTCTGGACCAACTCTTTATGAGAATAAGTTGTCATGAAAACTGAGACTACATACTCCATCTACCTAAACCTCTGGTATGGCAAATCTCGAGATGTCCCATTATAAAATCTCTTTTTACATTCTTCTGGTTAATAAATAAGGGGTTCCCAGACTTGAATGTGCATCAGAGTCACCCGGGGGGCTTGTTAAAAATGCACACCCAGGGCGCCTGGGTGGCTCAGTCGTTAAGCGGCTGCCTTCGGCTCAGGTCATGATCCCAGAGTCCTGGGATCGAGTCCCACATCGGGCTCCCTGCTCAGCGGGAAGCCTGCTTCTCCCTCTCCCACTCCCCCTGCTTGTGTTCCTGCTCTCGCTGTCTCTGTCAAATAAATAAATAAAATCTTTAAAAAAAAAAAAAATTAAAAAAAAAAATGCACACCCATAAGGCCCCCTCAAATCTACTGAAACAGAAACTCTGGTGCCCTTGAACCAGCTTTTGGGAATGATTGCTATAATACAGCAGTGGAAATACACAAAAAATTATTTTCTTTAAACCAAGCTATTCTGTTCTTAGATTTTAACATGTTAAGATTGAGAAACTAACATAGTTTAAAGGAATCAAAACAGATCTAGGAAGATGGAGGCATCCTATCCTTGACTGAAACCAGGAGAAAATACAAAATGTTAAAGAAGATATGTGTGCCTACCCCCAGAGTGGCAGAACTATGTCTAGGGGAGAAATCAGTAGCCCTACATTCCAGAGTCACCTCTGCCCCCATGCAAGTCATACCATCACTGCCTGCCACAGTTTCTCTTAGTTTCTATGACACTGTTTCTTTCTAACCATCTCTTCTTAGTCTCCTTTGCATTTTGCTCCCTCTGTTTGTCCTTTAAATGTCACTGTCCTTTAGAGTCATGTCCTCAGTTTCTCTTGAACTATACACATGAAACCTGGGTCATCTGATTGTAGTCCCATGTCTTGAATGACCATTATACACCAAAGTCTTCCCAATCTGCATCTTCACTACAGACCTCAGCTGCACTCTAATGAATGAGATCATTGGGCTGTGCAAGTGATCCTAGACTTAGGGAGGCAACAGAAACCTTAGAGTCTTTCCTCTCATCAACTTATTTTCCACCAGTTAAGGTGCAACACTTTTAACTTTTTACTATTCCTTTCTGGGATATCTTCCCTTAAAGAGTAAATAAAGCCAAAAGACCAGCAATAGAAAAATAGTTAAAGTATGATACCTGTATTTAATGGAGCATTTAATGACACAGCCATATAAAATAGTAGTTTTAAAAACTATGCAGAAATATGGGAAAATAGCTCAACATCACTCATCACCAGGGAAATGCAAATTAAAACTACAATGAGATATCATCTCACATCTGTCAGAATGGCTAAAATTAAAAAAGACAAGAAACAAAAAGTGTTGGTGAGCATGTGGAGAAAATGGAACCCTTGTACACTATTGGTGGGAATGCAAACTGGTACAGACACTGTGGAAAACAGCAAGGAAATTCCTCAAAAAGTTAAAAATAGAACTATCCTATTATCCAATAATTGTACTACTGGGTATTTACCCAAAAAATACAAAAACACTAATGCAAAGGGATACATGCACCCCTATGTTTATTGCAACATTATTTACAATAGTCAAATTACAAAAATGGCCCAAGTGTTCACTGACAGATGAAAAGATAAAGAATAGATGGTATATGTATACAATGGAGTATTATTCAGCCATAAAAATGAATTAAGTCTTGCCATTTGCAACAATGTGGATAGGTCTAAAGTGTTTAATGCTAAGTGAAATAAGTCAGTCAGCATAAGACAAATACCATGTGATTTCACTCATAACTGGAATTTAAGAAACAAAGAAAAAAACAGAGAATCCAAAAAACATACTCTTAACTATAGAGAACAAACTGATGGTTACCAAAGGTGAGGTGGGTGGGGGAATGGGTGAAATAAGTGATGGGGATTAAAGGGTACACTTATGATGAGCACTGAGTAATGTATAGCATTGCTGAATCACTAGATTGTACACCTGAAACTAATACAACCTTGTATGTTAATTATACTGGAATTAAAATTTAAAAACTTAATAAAAAATGAAAAAAGAAAGAAATATGGGGAAATACAGTATATTATCACAAAAGACAATACTAAATTTTATCTCTATTATGATTACAGTTACGTAAAAAGGTCAAATGCATTTGGACTAGGACTGGAAGGGAATAGAAAAATGACAGTGTTTTCTTCTTTGGAATTCTGGGTGTTTTCTCCCATTAAGAGATTTCCATTAATGTTATGATTATTATATCATCCATGCAAATATACAGTTGACACATGATCATTTTAATTTGTATGGTTATTCTACTCTTCATAACATGTTTGTAGGCCTAAATAATAATACAACAGCTGACTTATCAGAAAAGATAGTGGAGGAGTAGGGGACCCTACTCCAACTGGTCCCTGGAATTGAGCTGGATATCTACCAGACCACTCTGAACACCTATGACATCAGCCTGAGATATAAGAAGATAGATCTGGATCTCTACAAACAGAATATCACAGGTGGTTGGTTTCAAGGTATGAAGCTGGGAGCTGTGATTCCGCAGGTACATATCCGAAGATAAACAGAAGGGGGAGGGAGCTGCCATAAGCACTGCTGCCGGGAAGGTGAAATAACACAGGAATGCAAAAACCTGCCGCATGATGGGGGACCGGGCACAGACTTCCAGACCGGTAGCCACAGGGAAAGGACTTTAGGGCAGCCCCTCAGACTGAAACCTGGAGCAGTGGGCCGCATGTGTGAACTGGGGGTGGCTGGCGGTTTTAGAAGCACAAAGGGCAGAGATGTGCCCCAACCTGGAGGCGAGGACTAGAAGCACTGCAGTTTATAGCAGCACAGACAGAAATGGAGATAGTGTGGCCTGGAGAGCTCACTGAAGAACAGATGGCGATCTCTCTGCTCTGAGGCAGAGGGTTGGAAACGGACTCTTCCGCTCTGACTCTCGGAAGAGACGCGGAAAGCCACCAGGGAAAGCCGTCAGGGAACAAAAGCCCCCCAAAACCGGTTTTCACTGAGCCCATACCCCCCACAGGGGCCAGGGCAACTCTGCCCAAACAGGGTTGCCTGAGTAACAGCATGGCAGGCCCCTCCCCCAGAAGATAGGCTGGGAGAACAAGAGGCGACAACCCTAAGGTCCCTATAAAACAGATGCATCTTGCTGGGGTTGTGGTTAATAATTTGGACTCTGTACATTCCCTCAACCACCCCTCAACAGAATAACTAGGAGGAGGAACCCACAACATAGGAAAGACTCAGAGACTGTGACTTCTGCCATAGATTTACAAATGGATACAGATATAACCAAGATATAACCAAATGGAATTCAGGGTAGCAGTTGTGAAGACAATAGCTAGAATGGAGAAACCGATTAATGGCAACATAGAGTTTCTAAGGGCAGAAGTGAAAGCTGAACTGGCAGAACTTAAAAATGTTATCAATGAGATCCAATCTAATCTAGATAATCTAACAGCTAGGGTAAGCGAGGCAGAAGAATGAATTAGTGATATAGAGGACCAATTGATAGAAAAGGAGGAAAAAGAGGATGCCAGGGAAAAACAACTCAAAATCCATGAAAATAGAATCAGAGAAATAAGTGACACCATGAAATGTTCCAATGTCAGAATTATTGGGATCCCTGAGGGGGTGGAGAGACAGAGAGGACTAGAAGATATATTTGAGCAAATCATAGCTGAGAACTTCCCTAATCTGGGGAATGAAACAAATATTCGTGTCCTGGAGGCAGAGAGGACCCCTCCCAAGATCAAGGAAAACAGGCCAACACCCCAGCATGTAATAGTAAAACTCACAAATCTTAAACCAAGGAAACCATCTTAAGGGCAGTTAGCGGGAAGAGATTCCTTACATACAGAGGGAGGAACATCAGAATAATGTCAGACCTATCCACAGAGACCTGTCAAGCCAGAAAGGGCTGGCAAGACATATTCAGCATACTAAACGAGAAGAACATGCAGCCAAGAATACTTTATCCGGCAAGGCTGTAATTTAGAATGGATGGAGAGATGCAGAGCTTCCAAGAACGGCAGAAACTGAAAGAATATGTGACCAATAAGACGGCCCTGCAAGAAATATTAAGGGGGGGGGGTCCTATACAAGGAGAAAGAACCCAAGAATGATATAGAACAGAAATATATGGAGACAATCTATAGAAACAAGGTCTTCACAGGCAACATGATGACAATAAATTCATATCTTTCAATAATCACTCTCAATGTGAACAGTCTAAATGCTCCCATAAAACGGCACAGGGTTACATATTGGATAAAAAGACAGGACCCATCCATTTGCTGTCTACAAGACACTCATTTTGAACCTAAAGATACATCCAGACCGAAAGTGAAGGGATGGAGATCCATCTTCCATGCCAACGGACCTCAAAAGAAAGCTGGGGTAACAATTCTTATATCAGACAAATTAGATTTTAAGCTAAAGACTGTAGTTAGAGACACAGAAGGACAGTATATCATCCTTAAAGTGTCTACCAACAAGAAGATCTAACAATTGTAAATATCTACAGCCCCAACATGGGAGCAGCCATCTACATAAGCCAACTGTTAACCAAAATAAAGAGTCATATTGATAACA
This sequence comes from Halichoerus grypus, assembly GCF_964656455.1. Classification (NCBI taxonomy): domain Eukaryota; kingdom Metazoa; phylum Chordata; class Mammalia; order Carnivora; family Phocidae; genus Halichoerus; species Halichoerus grypus. The sequence goes on from NC_135712.1 coordinate 84,010,970, forward strand.
ATACGTTAATTGTAGGAGACCTCAATACTCCACTCTCAACAACAGACAAATCATCTAAGAAGAAAATCAACAAAAAAAACAAGAGCTTTGAAAGACGCACTGGACCAGTTGGACCTCATAGATATATACAGAACATTCCACCCTAAAACAACAGAATACTCATTCTTCTCGAGCACACACGGAATTTTCTCCAGAATAGACCACATACTTGGTCACAAATCAGGTCTCAACTGACACCAAAAGACTGAGATTATTCCCTGCATATTCTCATACCATAATGCTTTAAAACTGGAACTCAATCACAAGAAAAAAATGGCAGAAATTCAAACACTTGGAAGCTAAAGACCACTCTGCTCAAGAATGTTTGGGTCAACCAAGAAATCAAAGAGCTTAAACAATTCATGGAAACCAATGAGAACGAAAACACATTGATCCAAAACCTATGGGATACTGCAAAGGCAGTCCTAAGGGGGAAATACATAGCCACCAAGCCTCACTCAAAAAAACAGAAAAATCCCAAATTCACCAACTAACTTTACACCTTAAAGAATACAGAAAAAGCAACAAACAATGCCTAAGCCACGCATTAGAAGAGAAATAATTAAGATTACAGCAGAGATCAATGAATTAGAAACCAGAAACACAGTAGATCAGATCAACAAAACTAGAAGCTTGTTCTTTGAAAGAATTAGTAAGATCGATAAACCACTGACCAGACTTATCCAAAAGAAAAGAGAAAGGACCCAAATTAATAAAATTATGAATGAAAGGGGAGATTTCATGACTAACACCAAGGAAATAGAAACAATTATTAGAAATTATTATCAACAATTATATGCCAATAAATTAAGCAACCTGGAAGAAATGGATGCCTTCCTGGAAACCTATAAACTACCAACACTGAAACAGGAAGAAATTAACAACCTGAATAGACCAATAACCAGTAACGAGTTGAAGCAGTGATTAAAAACCTCCCAAAAAACAAGAGTCCAGGGCCTGATGGATTCCCTGGGCAATTCTACCAAACATTCAAAGAGGAAATAATACCTGTTCTCCTGAAGCTGTTTCAAAAAATAGAAACAGGAGGAAAGCTTCCAGACTCATTCTATGAGGCCAGCATTACCTTAATCCCCAAACCAGGCAAAGACCCCATCAAAAAGGAGAATTTCAGACCGATATCCCTGATGAATATGGATGCCAAAATTCTCAACAAAATCCTAGCTAATAGGATCCAACAGTACATTAAAAGGATCATCCACCACGACCAAGTGGGATTTATCCCCGGGATGCAAGGGTGGTTCAACATTCCCCAATCAATCAATGTGATAGAACACATTAATAAGAGGAGAGAGAACCATATGGTCCTCTCAATTGATGCAGAAAAAGCATTTGACAAAATACAGCATCCTTTCCTAATTAAAACTCTTCAGAGTATAGGGATAGAGGGAACAATTTTTGTCTTAAATTCTATTTTGTTTGATGTTAATATTGTTACTCCAGCTCTTTTCATTCCTTTTGCATGGTATATCTTTTTCCATTCTCTTTCAACCTACTTGTGTCTTTGAATCTGAAGTGTGTCTGTTGTATAAAGCATATAACTGGAACATGTTTCTTTGTTCATTTTGGCAATTTATGCCCTTTAATTGGAGAGTTTAATCTGTTTACATTTCATATAATTACTAATAAGGTAGGAATTACACGTGCCATTTTGCTGTTTTTAATATATCTTATGTCTTTTCTTTTTTTGATCCTTCAGTCCTCCATTACTCTTTTCTTTTGTGTTAATAGAGATTTTCTAGTACAGAAAATATCAGTTGTCAGTTCTTTTACTATGTATCTTAAAGGTATTTTCTTCAGTGGTTGCTTTGGGGATTACCTTTAACATCTTAATGTTAGTTTATAAAACAGTTTTCATTAATTTAAGGAATTGAAATCATACAATGTATATTATCTGACAACAATGGAATGAAACTAGAAATCAATAACAGAAGGAAATTAGGGAAATTAAACAACACACTCCAAAATAACCAATGGGTCAAAAGAAATCAGAAAAGAAATTAGAAAATACTGTGAGGCTAATAAAAACAAAAATACCACTTATGGGACACCTGGGTGGCTCAGTCGGTTAAGTGTCTGCCTTCAGCTCAGGTCATGATCCCAGGGTCCTGGGATCGAGTCCCACATTGGGCTCCTTGCTCAGCAAAGAGCCTGCTTCTCCTCTGCCTGCCTCTGTCTCTCTCTCTCTGATAAATAAATAAAATCTTTAAAAAATATATTAAAAAAATAAAAACAAAAATACCACTTATAAAAGTGTAAATGGCTTAGTAATTGAGGGAACATTCCTTAAGTTCCTAAAATCCATCTATGAAAAACCCACAGCGAATATCATTCTCAACGGGGAAAAGATGAGAGCCTTTCCCTTAAGATCAGGAACATGTCAAGGATGCCCACTCTCGCCACTATTGTTCAACATAGTACTAGAAGTCCTGGCAACAGCAATCAGACAACAAAAAGAAATAAAAGGTATTCAAACTGGCAAAGAAGAAGTCAAACTCTCTCTCTTTGCAGATGACATGATACCTTATGTGGAAAACCCAAAAGACTCCACCCCCAAACTACTAGAACTCATACAGCAATTCAGTAATGTGGCAGGATACAAAATCAATGCACAGAAATCAGTTGCTTTCTTATACACTAACAATGCAACTGTAGAAAGAGAAATTAGAGAAACGATTCCATTTACATAGCACCAAAAACCATAGATACCTCGGAATAAACCTAACCAAAGAGGTAAAGGACCTATACTCTAGGAGCTGCAGAACACTCATGAAAGAAATTGAAGAAGACACAAAAAGATGGAAAAATATTCCATGCTCATGGATCGGAAGAATAAACACTGTTAAAATGCTACCCAGAGCAATCTATACCTTCAACGCCATCCCGATCAAAGTTCCAATGACATTTTTCAAAGTGCTGGAACAAACAATCCTAAAATTTGTATGGAACCAGAAAAGACCCCGAATTGCCAAGGAAATGTTGAAAAAGAAAAACAAAGCTGGGGGCATCACGTTGCCAGATTTCAAGCTATATTACAAAGCAGTGATCACCAAGACAGCATGGTACTGGCACAAAAACAGACATATAGACCAATGGAACAGAATAGAGAGCCCAGATATGGACCTTCAACTCTATGGTCAAATAATCTTCGACAAAGCAGGAAAAAATGTGCAATGGAAAAAAGACAGTCTCTTCAATAAATGGTGCTGGGAAAATTGGACAGCTATATACAGAAGAATGAAACTCGACCATTCTCTAACACCATACACAAAGATAAACTCAAAATGGATGAAAGACCTCAATGTGAGACAGGAACCCATCAAAATCCTAGAGGAGAACACAGGCAGTAACCTCTTCAACATCGGCCACAGCAGCTTCTTTCAAGATACATCTCCAAAGGCTAGTGAAGCAAAAGCAAAAATGAACTTTTAGGACTTCATCAAGATAAAAAGCTTCTGCACGGCAAAGGAAACACTCAACAAAACAAAGAGGCACCCCACAGAATGGGAGAAGATATTTGCAAATAACACTGGAGACAAAGGGCTGGTATCCGAGATCTATAAAGAACTTCTCAAACTCATCCAAAAAAACAAATAATCAAGTCAAAAAATGGGCAGGAGACATGAACAGACACTTCTCCAAAGAAGACATAACAAATGGCTAACAGACACATGAAAAAATGTTCATCATCATCAGCCATTAGGGAAATTCAAATCAAAACCAAACTGAGATATCACCTTACACCAGTTAGAATGGCAAAAATTGACAAGGCAAGAAACAACAAATGTTGAAGAGGTTGTGGAGAAAGGGGAACCTTCTTACACTGTTGGTGGGAATGCAAGTTGGTACAGCCACTTTGGAAAACAGTGTGAAGGTTCCTCAAAAAATTAAAAATAGAGCTACCCTATGACCCAGCAATTGCACTCCTGGGTATTTACCCCAAAGACACAGACTAGTGAAAAGAAGGGCCATATGCACCCCAATGTTCATAGTGGCGATGTCCGCAATAGCCAAACTGTGGAAAGAGCCAAGATGCCCTTCAACAGATGAATGAATAAAGAAGATGTGGTACATATAGACAATGGAATATTACTCAGCCATCAAAAAGGATGAATACCCAACTTTTACATTAACATGGATGGGACTGGAGGAGATTATGCTAAGTGAAACAAGTCAAGCAGAGAAAGTCATTTATCATATGGTTTCACTTATTTGTGGAACATAAGGAATAGCATGGAGTACATTAGGAGAAGGAAGGGAAAAATGAAGGGGGGGAAATCGGAGGGGGAGATGAACCATGAAAGACTATGGACTCCAAGAAACAGACTGAGGGTTTTGGAGGGGTGGGGGGTGGGGGGAATGGTTGGCCCGGTGGTGGGTATTAAGGAGGGCACATACTGCATGGAGCACTGGATGTTATACGAAAACAATGAATCATGGATCACTACATCAAAAACTAATGATGTATGGTGACTAACATGACACAATAAAATTAAATTAAATTTAAAAAAATAATAATATAACAACTGCTCAATGATTTTGTAAACAATAAGATGCTATAAATCAACCAATGCTGCTCTTCTAAAAATGTCTGCTATATCAATATACTGTGGAAATAACAACCATATCTATCTGCCCAGATGTGAGACCACTGCCAGAAAGAGCATCATCTTCTACAGCAGTATATGATTATGCTTAAGAGACAAATGGTATTATTACAACTACTTTGGAAATGGGGAAACAGGAACAGAAAGATTTCAGGACTTACTCAAAGACTAACAGCCAAGTCAGAATGAATTTACAACTCACTGATACTTGACTAACAATTTAAATATATTTCAGATTTCTGTATCAACTATTCTTAGCTTTTAATACACAGTATAATTTGTCCAAGTAAAAGGAACACTGTATTATCTTGATTCATTGATTTCATATCTTATAACATGCCCCTTCTATTTGCTTAGGAGATTTTTAAAAAATTCTCAGATACTCATTTATACATGACAGATGACTTTCAAAGACAACATTAAACAGAATCTTTGATTTCAGGTGCTCAATTTACATGCAAAATAACAAAACTGAAATTGAAGTGCACTTATACATATCTTCACTTATTTCCCTACTCAATAGAATAATGACCCCTTTGGTAAGCTAATTCTGATACTGTTATGACTACAGGTTACCAAGCTTTATAAAATGACCAAAAAAAGAATAAAGTACTAATAAGAATCTGGTCAACAGCCAATACGATTCTAAGCCAGAATTCTTTTGCATTACTTGGTCTATTGATTTTGGATTCAAAGAAATGAAAACCAAAGAAGGGGTACTGTTAATCTACCTTAGAAACAGCACGCTGTCATTTAAAAATAACATTATTCTGACTAGCATTCAGCTCATTCTAACCTTGTCATTTCATGTATGGAAAAGAGTCAATCACAAGATTCTTTCCTTAAACATACAGGTAACAAGAGCTCTGAAAATTCAGAAGGTAACAGTTTCTTTGACCATTTCCTAAACTCTAAATAGTTACAGACTTAAGAATGAAAGACATCTTATTCTCTCTTGCATTAAATTGACAGTATCACACTCTGTCAATAAACATTTTGTAGACTCCACATCCTTCTTTTTTTCCTGTAAGGGTCTATCTAAGTCTTGAGAAATTCTGCAGAGGGATATGTTTTTAGTGAAGTATTTGAAAATGTTTGGAAATACCATCTACCGGTAATTTTCTGAACAATCTATAAATTCAAGGGCCCAAATTCCAGCCCCTTCTTGATGAAAGCCACAGCAATCTTGTTTTACTCTTTACTAACATGGTACTGCAGGTAAATTCCATTTTACCCTTTAGATGAGAAGCATACTCTGGTAACTTTCAGGCTGTATCTAGGCCACCAACCTGTTTTGGTTGGCTCACATAGTTTTTTAAGAATTAAGCCAACATATAAAAATCAGTTAAATTCACATAGAAGTCCAGATATCCAGTTTCTCTTGAAAGATTGGAAACTTAGGCAACCCTAGACCTGCATTTCCTATGTGGCAATAATCCAGCTGATGGGGAAAAGTGGCTGCCTCCTTTACACAACTGTGAATCTACAGTTGACCATGGTCCCTGCTAACTGACTCCCAAATCCTACTGTGTCCCTGACACCAGATCCCTAGTAAACCTAGCTTATTGGGGCGCCTGGGTGGCTCAGTCGTTAAGCGTCTGCCTTCGGCTCAGGTCATGATTCCAGGGTCCTGGGATTGAGCCCCGCATTGGGCTCCTTGCTCGGCGGGAAGCCTGCTTCTCCCTCTCCCACTCCCCCTGCTTGTGTTCCTGCTCTCCCTATCTCTCTCTGTGTCAAATAAATAAATAAAATCTTAAAAAAAAAAAAAAAACCTAGCTTACTTCTTATTAATTATGCTATCTGCCAGGCTTCTGTAGGCATTTGAATTTCTGACCTCTTCTGATAAAAAGTTTTCTATTTTGTTTCATTAGCATATATTGAACATCCACTGAATAAAAGGCTCTTTGGGAGAGTAGTGAGGAATAGCAGGTTACAAGTCCCTGACCTCAGGGAACCTAAACTCTAGCAGCAGGGAATGAAATGCACACAGAGTGATAGTGCAAGGTACTTAACATTGAATCCCATATAATGGTCTAAAGCAGAGTTGTTCCATAGAATTATAATGTAAGCCATTTATGTAATTTTAAATTTTCTAGTAGCCACATTGAAAAGTTTTTTAAGGTGAAGTTAACTTAATAATATGTTTTATATGCACCCATATAACCAAAATCTTATCATTTCAACATAGAATCAATATAAAAAATTACTAATGAGCTATTTACACCCTGTTTTTTGTACTAAGTTTTTGAATCCAGTATGTAATTTATATTTAACAGCATATCTCAGTTTGGACTAGCTATATTTCAAATGCTCAACAGTCACATGTGGCTAGTCACTTCTATATTAGACACCCCAGATCTAAAGTAACAATAAGGAGCTCAGAGATAGCAGCAACTCATTTGACTGGAGAAATCAAGGAAGGCTTCATGGTAAGTGTACCATTGGAAAATAAGTAAGATACTGATCAGTGGAGATGGGACAGGTTGGAAAACTTTTTAAAAGCGGTAAGAAAGCAGAACAAAAACAAAGTGACGTATCTACTTGGGGAATCAGAAGAACTGGGACACAGGGAGACAAAAGAAGGGGAAAGCAGAGGGTGGAAAGGGATGTTTGAACAATTTTATCAAGGATATTGACTGTTCTGCTAAGGAGGTAAGATTTTATTCTCTCAGTAATGGAGAGTCATCAAGACATTTGGAGCAGGAAAGAAGTTTCTCAAATATACATTTTGGGATGGAGCGTATACAACATTGGACTAATGTACCTCAAGTCAAATTAGTCAGAGTTCATGCAAATAGGGTTAGAATACGAGGATGGAAGCTCCAGAGGCTGGTATCCATTTAATACAAAGAAAAATTTTCTAAATTGTCAGAATTGCCCAAAGAACGATATGCTGCTCTAGGAGGTTGTAAATTTGACTTTGGGGATGTAGAAGCAGATGCTAGATATCAACTCTTCAAGAATCAGGCAAAGTAGAAGAGCTTTTGTGTCCCCTGTAATACACAGATAGCACCCCTATGTTCAATTCCCTTTGAGCGAGCTATAACTTCATGCCCTTCCCTCCCATTCAACACAGCATATTGGAATGCAAGGGAGAGAGAGTGCTATCATTACTGAGATAACCTTGAGTCTGTTCTAATTTATTTTTTAAAAGAAAATAAATCGCTCTCAACCTTTGTTACTTTATTATTGAGGGGGAGTTAGATGAAGAACATTTTATTCTCTTGGCAACTGGTATGAGAATTCCTCTTAGTGAGAGAATTGCCTTTGTTGGAAAAATGCTTCTTCAGTAGCACCACTTGGAGTAAGTGAGTCCTGCAGGGCAGGAAAGTCAACTGAGGCCAAGGATTCAGAGGAGAGCATGAAACTACATGGCATGAGACAGAGAGAGCAATCTGTTTGTTCTTAAAAGAGAAGGAGTGAAAGAAAAGAAAGGGTAGGGAGAAAAGACCAAGGAGCTAGTGAAATTGTTGGGGAGACTGAATTCCTCAGATAGTCAGTCCAGTTACAAACTCAGGAAATGCTTACTATGGGTGGATCTGGGGTAGTAAATTAGTGAAGGCACTGAATTTTGCATCCAGGTGGACAAAAAACAAAACAGAAAACACTTGCAGATGCAAAACGCTAAACCAGAAGAAACGTCAAAAAAATGAGCCCTTAGAAATGTAAAGAAATTATGGGGACCACTGTGGACTGGGGTTCAAGTCACATTAACTTACAATTGCAGAGGCAGGGAGACACTGTTGATCATCTTAGTAACATTACTTAGTCCAGACTGCTTGTAGGAGAGCTCACACTTGTCTCCACACATAGGGACATCAGATGACCGTGATTCAAAATAGCCATTAGGAAGGGTAAGGTCAGCCTTACACTGCATTGGCAAAGACCAGCTTGTGGACCCTCTCATCCCTGAATTGGTATGACAGTAACCGTTTTAAGTGGCCACACCTCAAATGTTCTAGATCAGTTTTATCTAACCAGTATCCCTCCAAGTGAGGTCTGAGCAGATGGTATGGCTGAGAGACCTTTGAATTGCAGAAAATAATGCCACACTTCCTGCAGTGCCCATTTTATTTGATGGTAAATAATCAAAAACCTTGTCATTTTAAAATAAGCATGGCTAGATTATTATTAGATTACTATTATTTATTATTAGATTATTAAAGCAAGCATTTAATTTTAAGATAAGACCTAGAGACATTAAGGCATGGCATATCTTGATCATTCCCTGTTTCATCACCAGATCACAGAGGCACATATGCTTTACTGCCCACTGCTATAAGAAGACTTCAGTAGACAAGCTTGCAAAGCCCTGGTCTAAACCACACCAAAATGTAGCTCAAGCAGAGCCCTGAAGATCAACTGTCACATCACAGCTATCTGAAAGTTGACTTTGATTTTATGCCAGTTTCTAAGCAGCCTTGGGGACCCATCTGGTAAGCAGCATAAATCAGCTTCATTATCATCATCTCATGGCACTTAGAGCCTCACACAAATGCAGACATCTGTCTATAAGCATCATGCAAAACTAGATAAATATAAATGCTACCTGCAGTTTGTGGAGTTCACCAGCTCTGTATTACAACCTAGCTGTGGACTCACATTTAGTAAAACACACAAACACAGGCCACCGAACCTTGGGGACATCAAAATGACTAAAGCATAATCACAAGTAAACTGCAGTTGTGCTGTTGATTGTGTGACTGCCCTATTGACTGGAATGATGACTGAGAAGAAAATCAGTCTAGCACAGTGGCCAAAAGCAAGAGCCCTACAACCAGACTCTACAGGGGTGGATCCTGGCTCTTCCACTTTTCAGCAATGTGACCTGGGTAAGTTATTTAAGCACTGTTTCTCAATTTCCTACCATGTGAAATGGAGAAACTATTCATTCCTGATTTATGGTGTTCTGAGAAAAGTTAAATGAGATAATAGCTGTAAAGCACTTATCCAACTGCCTGGCACAGAGTAAATGTTCAATAAATCTCTCTCTCTCTCTCTCTCTCTCTCTCTCTCTCCCTCTGCCCCCCTTCTCTCTACTCCCCTCCCCTCCTCACCCTCCAAGTGAAATGGTTGGACACTACACATTTGTGTGTCCTAGGAACTGTGCTATGGCTAAAGGCACACAAATCAAAATGCTCTCAGACTAATTAGGTTGCCCTATAATACAAGGCAAGCTGTGACAAGCACTATAATAAAGGTAATAAAGTACTCAGATATATCAACCTGAGGGCAGGGACGGGTCTCATTCATCCCTGTATCCTCAGCATCTCACCCTGTGTCTAGCACAAAAGCAATGCTCAATAAATAATTGGAGAAGAAACAAATGATTAATAAGCAAAAGGTGAGCAGAACTAGGAAAGGCTTTGGAGAAAGGCTTGGTAATATAGGTGAGATTTCAGGAGGGTCTGAAAAAAGAAATAAGATTTTTAAGTTAAAGAGAAAAAAAGGAATCAGGGAAATGGAGACAAAGCAGGGAAGGGACAGGTAGGCTTGTTACACATACTATGGCCCTGATATCAAAAAGGGCTAGTATCCAAAATCTATAAAGAACTTATCAAACTCAACACCCAAAGAACAAATGATCCAATCAAGAAGTAGGCAGAAGACATGAACAGACATTTCTGCAAGGAAGACATCCAAATGGCCAACACACACATGAAAAAGTGCTCAACATCGCTCGGCATCAGGGAAATCCAAATCAAAACCTCAATGAGATACCACCTCACACCAGTCAGAATGGCTAAAATTAACAAGTCAGGAAACGACAGATGTTGGCGGGGATGCAGAGAAAGGGGAACCCTCCTATACCGTTGGTGGGAATGCAAGCTGGTGCAGCCACTCTGGAAAACAGTATGGAGGTTCCTCAAAAAGTTGAAAACAGAGCTACCATACAACCCAGCAATTGCACTACTGGGTGTTTACCCCAAAGATACAAATGTAGGGATCCGAAGGGGTACATGCACCCCAATGTTTACAGCAGCAATGTCCACAATAGCCAAACTATGGAAAGAGCCAAGATGTCCATTGACAGATGAATGAATAAAGAAGATGTGGTATATATATACAATGGAATATTATGCAGCCATCAAAAGGAATGAAATCTTGCCGTTTGCAACAATGTGGATGGAACTGGAGGGTATTATGCTGAGCGAAATAAGTCAATCAGAGAAAGACATGTATCATATGATCTCACTGATATGAGGAATTCTTAATCTCAGGAAACAAATGAGTGTTGCTGGAGTGGGGGGGTGGGAGGAATGGGGTGGCTGGGTGATAGGTATTGGGGAGGGTATGTGCTATGGTGAGCGCTGTGAATTGTGTAAGACTGATGAATCACAGACCTGTACCTCTGAAACAAATAATACATTATATGTTAAAAAAAAAGAAGAAGAAGAATATAGCAGGAAGGGAAAAATGAAGGGGGGAAATCGGAGGGGGAGATGAACCATGAGAGACTATGGACTCTGAGAAACAAACTGAGGGTTCTAGAGGGGAGGGGGGTGGGGGGATGGGTTAGCCTGGTGATGGGTATTAAAGAGGGCACATACTGAATGGAACACTGGGTGTTATACACAAACGATGTAATGTATGGTAATTAACATAACATAATAAAATTTTAAAAAATAAATAAAACTTCAAAAAAAAAAAAGGGAATTTCAAAATATGAAAAAGAATTATTGTCGACCTTGTTGTTGACCAAGAGTGAAAGTGAAAACCCCTTGTCAAGCTCCGGGTCCAGGAGAAACACCACAGGCAAGAGATAGAGCCTCAGACTTGCCTAAGGTCTGAACTTACTCAAGAGTAAATAAACAACGTGCTAATCAGAGGAACTCTCTCATTCTAGGCTGAAGCCCACCTGAACTACCTAGAATGCTCTCAAGGTTCCACACTTTCTCTTGGCTCAGGACCTTGCAATGAACTGCTTTTTCCTTTTCCAGATTCCTCCAATCATATACCTCCCTCTCCCCTCCCCCACCCCACCTGCTTAACTCCTTGTCAAAATGGACTCAGTTTACATACAATCTGGAAAGCTTTCCTTGCCCCTCCCCGCCAAAATCTGGGGTAAAGACCCAGCCAGTCATATTTCTATAGCAATCAACACTCACTCCCACACTGCAATTGCAATTGCCTATTTATTTAGGTAGCTTCCCCCATCACACTGTGAGCTCCTCAAGGCAGGCATTATATATTATTTATTGTTACAGGCTTGATAAATTAACATCTGGGAAAAAAGTTGAAATTCCCCCAAATTACAAAGTATACAGACTGAAACAATACCATATATGATATTTGGACAAACTTTTTAACCCACCTCTGGCTGAGGCCATTTAAAAATTAATGAATAATGTATCACTCAAATACAGTTTCCATTTGGGCATGGGTTAAAAGCTCTAATGTGCCACATCTTCACCATTCAAATACAGAAGGCCGATGGGATCCCAATTCCAACCCTTAAGAAAGTTTATAGTTGGTGGCGCCTGGGTGGCTCAGCCGTTAAGCGTCTGCCTTCGGCTCAGGTCATGATCCCAGAGTCCTGGGATCAAGCCCCAAATCGGGCTCCCTGCTCCGTGGGAAGCCTGCTTCTCCCTCTCCCACTCCCCCTGCTTGTGTTCCCTCTCTCATTTCTCTGTCAAATAAATAAATAAAATCTTTAAAAAAAAAAAAAAAGAAAAGAAAAGAAAGTTTATAGTTTCCTTTCATTCCTAAAAAAAAAAAAAAAAAAAGCAATGATTTTTCACCTATCAGGTTGCCAGAAAAAGAAAAGTTTAATTGAATACATTGTTAGGATGTGAGGAAACGTGCAACCTAATACACTGTTGTTGGAAAGGTAAATAACTATCAAAATGCAAACTATCATTTACACACCTCACAAATTTGTCAAGAGGATACACTCCAAGCACGCAAAATTCGGTGTACAAGGTTGCTCAGTGTTGCATTTTGGGGGACTATTTTTATTGTTCTAAAATACACATAACATAAAATTTATTACCTAAAGCATTTTTAAGTATGTAATTCCGTGGCATTAAGTACATTCACGTTGTTGTATAACCACCACCATTATCTATTTCCAGAAATTTTTCACCTTCTCAAATAGAAACCCTATACCCATCAAAAAATAACTCCTCATTTCCCCCTCCTCCCAGCCCCTGGTAGCCACTATTCTACTTTCTGTCTTGATGAATTTGCCTATCCTAGATAGCTCATTTAAGTGGAATCATACAGTATTTGTCCTTTTGTGTCTGGCTTATTTCACTTAGGATAATGGTTTTAAGGTTCATTCACCTTGTAGCATGTATCAGAATTTCCTTCTTTTCTTAAGGCTAAATAATTATTCCATTGTATGTGTATAGCACATTTTGCTTATCCATTCTCCTATTTACGGAGATTTGGGTTGTTTCCACCTTTGGCTATTGTGAATAATGCTCCCATGAACATCAGTATACAGGTATTTGAGGCCCTGCTTTCAATTGTTTTGGTTATATACCTAGAAGTAGAATTTCTGGATCATATGGAAATTCTATCTTTAACTTGTTAAGGAACTTCCAAATTCTTCTACACATCAACTGCACCATTTTACACTCCTACCAGCACTGCATTTTTACAAGAACAAGCGATTGGAAGCAACTTAAACACTTATCAATAGTCAACTGATTAAATAATTTATGGTGCATCCTTACAATGGAATACTATGCAACCCATAAAAACAGAATAGGGACTACTTTTTGTATGAATAAGGAAAGAGTTGGGGCGCCTGAGTGGCTCACTCCATTAAGCATCTGCCTTTGGCTCAGGTCATGATCCTGGAGTCCCAGGACCAAGCTCCGCATCGGGCTCCCTGCTCAGCGGGGAGTCTGCTTCTCCCTCTCCCTCTGCCATTCCCCCCACTTGTGCTCTCTGACTCTATCTCTCTGCCAAATAAATAAATAAAATCTAAAAAAAAAAAAAAAAAAGGAAAGAGTTCTACCTACATTTATTAATTGAAAAAGCAAGATGCAGAACACTGGGTATGTTACACTACCATTTATGTAAAAGAGAAGAAAAAATATTTATACATATAAATTTGCTTGGGAAAATATAAAATATCTCTGGAATACAAAGAATTATCACATTGTTGTTTCATGAAAGAGGAACCAAGTGATGGGAGGTCCAAAGAACACAAAGAGTTTTCATTGTATGTGCTTTTATACTTCATGAATGTGATATATATGATTACATGATCTATTTGACTATTCAATTTTAAAAATAAATCAAATGTATTGGATTTTGTGAACAAAACACATTTGGCCCTTGTTCTCACTGCAAGTCCACATCACCACCCTTAAAAGAGGAAAAAGGAGCATCTCTCCTGTTGCAGTACCAATGCATCTCTCAGAAAAGTGAATCCACATTTTTACTCTATCTCCTCCCCTCATTTTCCCTATTTTCTAAAACAAGATTTGAGCCCCAACTTTAACCTGCTTCCTCAAGACGCTTTCTCTTTACCTCTTATAGGGAAGGAATGTCCTCAAAATTATTCTGTGAAAGCCAGGACCCCACTCCAAGTTTCTGGTAATAACTTTCCTCAAAAGAGTGAAGACACAGAGTGAATATGACAATTAAACACATGGAAAATAAGGACCTCTCTTAATTTGGTAAAATCACAGCATTAAAGTACGAGATTGAGAAAATATAAAAGTGAATCCGTCATTCTATCTATGAAATGCTTTACTATCTATATATGTCTGTGACCCCAATGTCTTTCTACAGTCTTGATTGGAAAATGAGGATAATACCTTTTTCGTTATCTTTGAATAATCCCAGAAAAGCATAATAGCTCATCATTATAGGGAAGATCATAACAATGGCAGAAAGAACAAAAAATCAAATGCTTCTCTTTCCATTATTTAACACCAACTAGTTCAACAAATATGTATATTTTCAAATGGTTATTTCCCAGGGTTCTATTTAAGTTAATGCAGCAATATCCCCAATTTGTACTGCTAGTTAACTACTCTTAGTCCTTGGGGACTACAGTCCTCAATTAGTTATATGCTTTTAGTCATTTGCCTCTTTGCATCTTTCTTGAAAACCCACAGTTGATAATCACAAGATTCAAGTTGAGGTAAAATATTGTCAGTATTTTTAAGCACCATTTGGCCAAAAACATTGCGTGGGAACACACATACACACACACACACACATGCTGATGAGTCATAGGCAGATTGTAGCATGTTATTTTGAGACTTCCCTGCCCACCATAACACTGCCACACATCTGGGCCATCTTCAAAATGGTAACTCGCTGGAGCAGCATTCATGCTACTCTCCAAGGCCGGGTGGCACCAATGAGAGAGTAGTATATAATTTCCAGCCCCCTACTTCCAGAGTTCACACAGGAAACATGAAAGAAAATATTTAAATAAAAGCCAATGTGGAAAACATGTGCTCTCATAATCTTAAATAGGCTTTAAACTATTTATTTGTTCAATGATTTAAATGATGTGGAAATATTACGCAGTTATTTGGAAAACTATAGGTTTGAAGATTTTAATGCTATAAAGTTTTAATAAAAAGGGCAGGTGGTGATAATCAGAAAAAGATGTAATAGAACACTTTTTTGTAGTAAAAAATGTACAATATTTTCAGTTATGCCCAATGGTGAAGAGTTTGCGGTTACTACATTCAGCTGGTGCCCAGCCAAAACTTGCTCCACATATTTTCATATCTAGAG